>NC_044306.2:60116989-60741989 GCF_007474595.2 Lynx canadensis
GGCTATTTCCATAATTTGGCTATTGTAGATAATGCTGCTGTAAACATCGGGATAACTGTGTCCCTTTGAATTAGTATTTTCGTATTCTTTGGGTAAATACCTAGTAGTGCAATTGCTGGGTCATAGGGTAGTTCTATTTTTAACTTTTTGAGGAAACTCCACACTGTTTTCCAGAGTGGTTGCACCAGTTTGCATTCCCACAAACAGTGCAAGAGGATTCCTCTGTCTCCATATCCTTGCCAATGCCAGTTGTTTCTTGGGTTGTTAATTTTAGCCATTCTGACAGGTGTGAGGTAGTACCTCATTGTCGTTTTGATTTTAATTTCCATGGTGATCAGTGATGTTGGACATCTTTTCATGTGTCTTTTGGCCATCTGGATGTCTTCTTTGGAGAAATGTCTTCTGTCCATTTTTTAATTGAATTATTTGATTTTTGTGTGTTCAGTTTTATAAGTACTTTATATATTTTGAATAGTTAACGCTTTATTGGATATGTCATTTGCAAACATCTTCTCCCATTCCATAGGTTGCCTTTTAGTTTTGTTGATTGTTTTCTTTGCTATGCAGAAGTTTTTTAATTTGATGAAGTCCCAATAGTTTATTTTTGCTTTTGTTTCCCTTGCCTCAGGAGACACATGTAAGAAGAGGTTGCTGCGGCTGATGTCTAAGAAGTGACTGCCTGTGAATTCTTATGGGATTTTTATGGTTTCAGGTCTCACATTTAGGTCTTTCATCCATTTTGACTTTACTTTTATGTATGATGTTGAAAAGTAGTCCAGTTTCATTCTTTGCATGTTGCTGTCCAGTTTTCCCAACACCATTTGTTGAAGACACTGTCTTTTTCCCATTGGATATTCTCTCCTGCTTTGTTAATTGACCATATAGTTGTAGGTTCATTTCTGGGTACTCTGCTCTGTTCTGTTAATCTATGTGTCTGTCTGGTTTTTGTGCCAGTATCATACTGTTTTGATTACTACAGGTTTGTAATTTAACTTGACATCTGGAATTACGATGCCTTAAGCTTTGCTTTTCTTTTTCAAGGTGGTTTTGGCTATTCAGGGTCTTTTGTGGTTCCATACAACGTTAGTATTGTTTGTTCTAGTTCTATTAAAAATGCTAGTGGTATTTTTATAGGGATTGCATTGAATGTGTAGATTGCTTTGGGTAGTATAGGCATTTTAACAATATTTGCTCTTCCAATCCATGAGCACGGAATGTCTTTCCATTTATTTGTGTCATCTTCAATCTCTTTCATCAGTGTTTTATAATTTTCAAAGTATAGGTCATTCACCTCTTTGGTTAGATTTATTCCTAGATATCTTTTTGATGCAGTTGTAAATGAGATTGATTTCTTAATTTCTCTTTCTGCTGCTTCATTATTGCTATATAGAAATGCGAGAGATTTCCTCACATTGATTTTGTATCCTGTGACTTTACTGAATTTATTGATCCATTCCAGCTGTTTTTTTGGTGGTGTTTTGGGCTTTCTTTGTACAGTATAATATCATCTGCAAATAGTGAAAGTTTTACTTCTTCCTTACCAATTTGGGTGCCTTTTATTTCTTTGTATGGTCTGATTGCTGTGGCTAAGACTCCCAGTATTATGTTAAAAGCAGGGGTTAGAGTGGACATCCCTGTCTTATTCCTGACCATAGAAGAAAAGCTGTCAGTTTTTCCCCATTGAGGATGATACTAGCTGTGGGTTTTTTGTGTGTGCTTTATTATGTAGAGGTATGTTCCCTCTAAATCTACTTTGTTGAGGGTTTTTATCATGAATATTGTACTTTGTCAAATGCTTTTTTTTGCATTCATTTAAATGATCATATGGTTCTTATCCTTTCTCTTATTGGTGTGGTATATCACATTGATTGATTTGTGAAGGTTGAACCACCCTTGCAACCCAGGAATATATTCCACTTGACTGTGGTGAATTATTTTTTTAATGTATTGCTGGATTTGGCTTTATAATATTTTATTGAGAATTTTTGCATCCATGTTTATCAGGGATATTGGCCTTTAATTCTCTTTTTTAGTAGAGTCTTTGTCTAGTTTTGGTATCAGGGTAATGCTGGCCTCATAGAATGAATTTGGAAGTTTTCCTTCCATTTCTACTTTTTAGAATAGCTTGAAATGAATAGGTATTAAGTTCCCTTAAAGTTTGGTAGAATATGCCTGTGAAGCCATCCAGTCTTGGGCTTTTGTTTGTTGAGAGTTTCTTGATTATTGATTCAATTTCTTTGTTGTTTCAACTTCTTTGCTGGTTATTGATCTGTTTAAGTTTTCTCTTCCCATTTCAGTTTTGGTAGTTTATATGTTTCCAGGAATTTATCTATTTCTTCCAGATTGTCCAGTTTGTGGCATATAGTTTTTCATAATATTCTCTTTTAATTATTTGTATTTCTGTAGTATTGGTTGTTATTTCTCCTCTCTGACTTTTGATTTTGTTTGAGTCCTTTCTCTTTTCTTTTTGATAAGTCTGGCTACAGGTTTATCAATTTTGTTAAGTTTTTCAAAGAGCCAGCTCCTGGTTTCATTGACCTGTTCTATTGTTTTCTTAGTTTCTATATAATTTATTTCTGCTCTAATCTTCATTATTTCCTTCCTTCTGCTGGCTTTAGGTTTAGTTTTCTTGTTCTTTTTCTAGCCCCTTTGGGTGTAAGGTTAGGTTGTTTATTGGAGATTTTTCTTGCTTCTTTAAGTAGGCCTGTAATGCTATATAGTTCCCTCTCAGGACTGCTTTTGATGCTTTTCAAAGGTTTTGGACCATTGTGTTTTCATTTTCATTTGTTTCCATGTAGTTTTGATTTCCTTTTTGGTTTCTTGGTTAGTCCATTCATCGTTTAGTAGCATGCTATGTAACCTCTATGTATTTGTGCTCTTTCTAGGTTTTTTCATGTGGTTGATTTCTAGCTTCATAGCATTGTTATCAGAAAGGATGCATAGTATGACATCAATGTTTCTGAATTTGTTGAGACTTGATTTGTGGCCTAATGTGTGATCTATTCTGGAGAATGTTCCATATGCATTTGAAAAGAATATTCTGCTTTGTTAGGATGGAATGTTCTGAAAATATCTGTTAGATCCATCTGGTCCAATGTATCATTCAGAGCCATTGTTTTCTAGTATGGAGGTTCCTCAAAAAATTAAAAATAGAACTACCTTACAACCCAGAAATTGCACTACTAGGTATTTATCCAAAGGATACAGGAGTGCTGATTTGAAGGGGTACATGCACCCCAGTGTTGTTTATAGCAGCACTATTGACAATAGCCAAAATATGGAAAGAACCCAAATGTCCATCGACTGATGAATGGATAAAGAAGATGTTATATATATATATATACACACACACATACACACACACACACAATGGAATATTACTCAGTGATCACAAGGAATAAAATCTTGCCATTTCCAACAATGTAGATGGAACTCAAGTGTATTATGCTAAGTGAAGTAAGTAGTCAGAGAAAGACAAATATATGATTTCACTCATATGGGAAATATAGGATACAAAGCAGATGAACATAAGGGAAGGGAAGGGAAAACAAGATAAAAACAGATAGGGAGACAAACATAAGAGACTCTTAAATACAGAGAACAAACTGAGGTTGCTGGTGGAGTTTTGGGTTTGGGGGCTAAAGGGATGAGGGGCATTAAGAAGGACACTTGTTGGGAGGGGTACTGGGTGTTATATGTAAGTGATGAACCACTAAATTCTATTCCTGAAATTATTATTATACTATATGTTAACTAACTTGGATTTAAATTTAAAAAAATATAAATAAAATTAACAAAAACCACAAAGCCATTGCTTTCTTGTTGATTTCCTGTTTGGGTGATATGTCCAGTGATGTGAATGGGATGTTAAAGTCCTGTACTTTTATTGTCTTATTATCAATGAGTTCCTTTATGTTTATTATCAATTGTTTTATATATTTGGGTGCTCCCATATATGTGAATATTGCTAACCAGATGTGTGACTTAGGGTGATATATCCAAACTGCTGGGTCCTCCTTTCCCATTTTCAGAATGGAAGTTATAGTCCCTACCCCACAGTATTTGTAAGGATTAAATGAAGTAGGAAAGAAACACATTGAAATTACTTGATAAACATTTCCTTATCCTTTGACTGTACACACTTTACCACTCCGGAGTTGCCTTTGATGCTTCCTTTTCCTTTTGCTCTTGATAGTCATTCTGTTATAAAGACCATCAATTACTTTCCTGTAGTGATCTCTCAGATTCCTGACTCAGAATTTCTGTAGGCAGTTCCTATCCTTCATCTCCTAGAATTTTTGCAGCCAGGATCCATCCTTCATTCTTTTCCCTGGTTATTCTAACAGTCCCCGTGATTCTCATTTGCTCATATCCTGTTCTGTTCTGAAAATGACTGACACCCTAGTTTTTTTTTAATCTAATTTTCCTGCTTAGAAATATTTGGTGACTTATTCTATCCTTGGATCAAATTTCCAAGTATCAGCCAGTATTCGAGCTCTTTATCAACAAGTTCTCCTTCTCTTTCTACCAGTCTAAATTCCTACCTTCTTACTCTCACAACCCTACCCAAGTTAGTCTTTTTACTCTTTACTAGTCTCTGTCTTCTTGCCTTCTTCTGTGTGATTTTTCTTTGCCTGGATTATTTACTGTGTGATGTTCATGACTCTCCTCTTAAGAATTCTGGAGGCAGGCTAATATGGACCTGGGGAACACACATGTGGTAATCAACATGTCAGGGATTGAATCTTGCTACTTCTCAGTTGATGTTCTGTGGATAAGTTATTTAGGTTTTCTGTGCTGTTTCCTCTTCTTTAGTTTGGGTGGCAATACTATCTACCTCAAAGGGTTGTTATAAGGACTGTCTAAAATAATTTGCATAAAGGCCCTAGCACTTATTAAGCATTCAATAAATGTCTGTTAATTCTTCTTTAAAGGATTGGTTATTGACATACTTCTTCCAAGAAGCTTTTCATAACATCATAGTGAGTTTACTTGATTTGTGTCTCCAAGGGCTTAGGCACATTGATTTTATTTCATTAATTTTAACTCTACTTGTAGTTTCTACTTCTGTTCATTCTTTCTCTCTCTGTCTCTGTGTTTCTTTCTCTATAGCTCTCTCTTTGTGTGGGTGTGTTTGTGTGAGAGAAATGGCAGGGGACAGAAAATGCACTGTAAATTTCTTGAGTGTGGGAGAGTCCATGTTTTGAATTCCTTTGCATAGCATCTTATAATGCCAGGTACAGATATCTGTATGATATGTTAAATATAAATGCTTGTCCCGCCCACTGAATTTCCTAAGTACCATGTTAGCATAGAGTAATTTCAGGACTTCATGCACAATTAACTTAAGCCAATCTACGATAACAGGTATAGCCTTAGCTCTTTTATCTTATTCATAGGAAATTATTGAGACAAGTTTTATTTTGTGATTCTCTTCTGGTTTTAAATGTCTGGATCTATTAGACGATGAGGTGAAGACCTGCTGGAAGATTTATGCCTTTGCTATTCCTTTGCCCAAAATATGAAAACTCATGAAATCCAGTGTTTCTGTGCTGAGGGCATAGTTCCTTCTCAGCATAATCCTGGTTCTTAGATTCATGCTTCTGGCTTCCAAGGGAGATGACCCAGAGGAGGCTAAGGCAAAGGATGCCCTGCTTGACATTGTGTGAGGTTGAGTTGTTATTACTAGCCTATGTATTAGTCGGGTCTCCTGTTCTTTTGAAGTCTATAGCTATAACTCTTCGTTTTATCGATGCTTTAATACTTTATGTTTTCTTGCACATTATAAGTTTATTAAGGGCAGGAAAAATGGAATAATTATTTTAATAACTCAATTAATTATAATTAGTTATATAATAATAATTAAAATAATACTTGTTTTGTTTCATCACCAAAGATAGCATTTAGGACAATAAGAGTTACCTGGCATTGTTTTAGTGCTACATAGAAAGGATTTAGTAAAACTTGTTGAATTAATGGTAAGTTCTTAAGGTGATACTTTCTTTTGTGAAAAATTCATTTATAAACCCATGTTGATTTTTACCTTATTTGAACCTATTTCCTGTCTTTGACATACATCATAATTATCTAAATCTTACAGTTTGTCAAATGTATAGTGTATGGATTTCTTCAGGACTCATGTTTTGTTCACTTAGGATTTGTTCAAATATCTTTTACTATCTACATTTGGATAGTCGGTTGATAGACACTGCTTCTAGTCCAATTCTCAGTGTCTAGCAGGCTTTTCTTTTTTTCTTTTTTAAGTTTATTTATTTATGTTGAGAGGGACAGAGAGTGTATAAATGTGGGGGGGGGCACAGAGAGCGAGGGAGAATCCCAAGCAGACTCTGAGCTGTGTGCTGACAGCCTGAGGACATGAACTCATGAAACTGTGAAATCATGACCTGAACCACAATCAAGAGTCAGCCGCTTGACCGACTGAGCCACCTAGGCGCCGGGTTTTTCTTGAGTATAGGTTTGCCATATTGAGAGTGACACTCTTTTACATCCATTTCCTGGCTCACTGAGTTGTTGATGATAAAGATGTCATTAATCACTGCAATATCGTGAATGTATTGCTCTGAAGATTTTTCTGTTTTAGCAACACTATTGTTATAGATCTATTTCTAAGGATGAAATACGCTTCCATGACTCCCTCACCCAATATTCTACCCTATTGTTTTCTTACAGTTGCAGCCTCTGACTGAGAGTAAGGAGGGGACTTAAAGATGTGGGGAAGGGCATTTTGGCTTCTCCAGAAAAGGGGTGACTGCCTATTTTAAAGTCGATACAGACTTTCTCTCTTTCTCCTTCTTACCTTCCTTTTTTTATCTATTGGCCTTATAGGAAGAGGAAATTCTTCCATAATTCTGAAATCTATCAGCCTAAAGACTGAAGCCTATCTTTTCAAGAAATTGGGAAGTTTTTGGTCATTTTTTGAGAATGCATGGATATTTTATTTAAAAAATTGAGATTACCTGGGTGACCAGGTGGTTGCCATTTTCACTAGAAACCAAGCAATAGTTCTATTCTGTTGATTATAATCTATCTAGTTCCATCATTTTTGGTGGAATATCTCAGGATTCAGAACAATATAATTACACAGCTTGCCTTTAGAATGGCTTAAGAGAGCTAAAATTGTGAATTGGATTGGCTTTCATGCTTTATTTTTCAGCTCACTTTTGGTCACCACTATTCCAGAGAATTACCAGATTGCTTGCCAATATGTGTTATTTCTAGCAATTCTGCTTTATATGACCTATTTTATTTAAGAAGCGTATATTATGTAAAAACACATTCAAAGAAATAATATAAAATCAAGTGAAATTTACTTTCACATAAGATTTATCCTAGGAACATTATATATTATCTATATTGTTTGTATATATAATATGTATCACTTACCATTATTTACAAGTACTGGATAAATTAAAGTACTCCTCTTTATGAGTGCTGTCAATGCTAAAGCATTCATAGCTGTGCTTTAATCGACCCAGAGCCCTGGAAATTTGGAAACTTTACCTTTTGTTTGAAAGGTATGATTGTCCTTTGGCTTTTTGTTCTCTGTGATTAATACTTTGTGGATTTCTTACCATGCCAAACCACTTGAAGTCTTTATAAGCAGCATGCAGTGATTAATGTTACTTACCATTGACGTAGTTATCAAATGAGGTCAAGTGTTAATCAATCACTCATACTGGTATTAAATGATATTTAAGTGCCTGGTAAATTGAATTAAACCACACATTTCTTTTTTTCTATTTTTTGCAGGGATATTTAGGTCGAGAAGGTAATCTGCTGAGATTTGAAGGATTTTCATCATATTTACATGGTCATGAAACTTCAAATTTTTTGTGTCAGTTTTCTTATGAGAGTCTTTTGCATAATCTCTGTAAGCCAATCACAAAAGGTGAGCTTCAAATTTTATATATGTAGTCCAAAGACAACAACATATTAAAATTTTTTTTAATGTTTATTTATTTTTGAGAGAGAGAGGGAGACAGAGTGTGAACAGGGGAGGGGCAGAAAGAGACAGAGCCTGCCCAAGCAGGCTCTAGTCTCTGAGCTGTCAGCACAAAGCCTGATGTGGGGTTCAAACTCAGGAGCTATGAGATCATGACCTCAGCCTAAGTTGGACGCTTAACCTACTGAGCCACCTAGGTGCCCCAACAACCTATTTATAAAATAGCCCAAGCCTCAGAAATGTTTTCTTTCTTCTTTTTCTTCTCCTTATCCTACCCTTTCTTCTCTTCTTTCTTCTCCTTCTGTTCTACAAAGAAATGTTAAATGTTCAGATTTACAGATGCCCTCAAAATTAGATACTGACAGTGAATTTGTTTTTATTACATGTACTAATAACAAACATTAGGGAAATATTTATGTATCATTTAACTAATTAAGAATATTTGCAGAAGAGGCAACTGAGATAGACACATAGAGGTTGAATAACTTTGCCATGGTCACATGGTCTGGTTAATTAAACCTAGCCACCTCTTGACAAGTATGGTTTAGTGCTCAGGTTTTATGGGGAATGGAGAGTAAGAAAAGATGACCAGAATCTAGATCCAGTGTTGGGAAGTATCAATAGGTAAGGCTGGGAGCTTAGTTTTAGGCTGGATTTTGCAACACTAAGCGGCAGTTCAAGGAACCTGGAATTTTTTGCTGTTGTTTTAATTAGGCATTGAAACTCCATTAGAGATTTTGGGGTAGAGGAGAGCCATGATCATAATGCTTTGGGAAGTTTGATCATTCTCAAGGATGGCCTCAAGTGAGGAGAGTCCAGATCAGGAAACTAGTTGATAAGTGTTTTGTTGGTGGAACTAGGGTGAAGGTAGCAAGAATTAAAAGGAAGCACAGAATATAAAACTGCATGCCTTTACTAAAAATAAATGCACACATAGCATAGCAGATATGATCATTTTCTGAGGTGTATATTTACCAGAAAAATTTGTCCTTCACAAAAGGAAATGTATCATAAAAACAAACTTAAGGAAGGAATCCATGGAATCAACATTTTTTCTTATTTACCATAATATCTATCCTTTATTTGCTTAAGCTCACAACAATTTTCTTAGGATGTGATGGAAAAACTCATGTTAGTGTTGGCAAATTTGTTTGGAAGAAAACATATTCCAGCAAAATTCCAAGATGTGAATTTAGGTTTTCAACAAAAGGTGAGATTTGTGATACTTATAATGATACAATACTGATAGTCATTAAATGTATGCTACTATAAAGGATTCAGTACCTGTAGGGTTGAATTAATATAAGATATTCCATTTGTTTTTATAATGTTAAGTTGATTTTTCTATAATCAAAATCTATTTAAATTATTATTATTATTATTATTTTTTACACTTGGAACAATTCTGAAACTTTACCATTGAAAATTTTGCAATATTAGTTCATAGGTAAAAATGAAAAAAATGATCCTTGTTAAGCTGCTTACTTGAACATTGTTATGCCTGTGGCCCAGTTAATGATGCATGTTGTGAACAAGAGTTGCTAAAAAGAGAGGCGTGTGGTTTTTGAAATGCTCCCTGACCTCTGTGGGTACAAGATATTTATTTAATTGTAAGAACAACTCTCATTACTGTTGCAAATGTTAATTACTCACTTTTGCTGTTGGTAAAATTCTCCAATTTTGTTTAGATTTGACTTAATTAAAAACATTTTTTTAATGTTTATTTATTTTTTGAGAGAGCGAGAGAGACAGACAGACAGAAAGAGAGAGAGCGAGAGAGAGCTGGGTGGGGGCAGAGAGAGAGGGAGACACAGAATCTGAAGCAGGCTCCAGGCTGTGAGCTGTCAGCACAGAGCCTGACATGGGGCTTGAACTCACAAACAGAGAGATCATGACCTGAGCCAAAGTTGAATGCTTAACCGACTGAGCCACCCAGGCACCCCAGATTTAACTTAATTTTTAATTCAAACGTCTTTCCCTAACAATCTAACAAACAATATCTAAAATTTTGCATTTCTTGGAACAAATCAGAGCATTCAGTGGCAATAGAGAAGATGTAGACAAACAGTCATTTAAATAAAATGACAACTCGACTGCTGAACCCTTGAGATTGTTTTACATCTAGGACTGGGAGTGCAGGAAGGGGAATTAGACCAAGAGCTTGATGTCCTCTTGAGAGGATATTGAGTTGGTCACCTAAGAAAGAGTACCCTAACTCAAGGTCTATTGAAAAGAGTGAAAGCAGGAAAATAATTCAGAAAATTATTTATTTGTAATAATAAATTTACTTATAACATTTTCCTTGTTCCCAATTTCTTATTAAAAATAAACTATAAGAGGGGCGCCTGGGTGGCGCAGTCGGTTAAGCGTCCGACTTCAGCCAGGTCACGATCTCGCGGTCCGTGAGTTCGAGCCCCGCGTCAGGCTCTGGGCTGATGGCTCGGAGCCTGGAGCCTGTTTCCGATTCTGTGTCTCCTTCTCTCTCTGCCCCTCCCCCGTTCATGCTCTGTCTCTGTGTGTCCCCCAAAAAATAAATAAACGTTGAAGAAAAAATTAAAAAAAAAAAACAAAGAAAAAAATAAAAATAAACTATAAGAAAAACAATAGTCAACAAATCAAGAAAACCTCCATAGAATCTGACAATGTAGAAGCTTGTTTCTATCAGATAACCCTGATGAATAGATTGAAAAAAAGGAGACTAGCACTAATTTATGTTCTCTAACCTCATAGTATACCTCTGGATATACCTCCAGACCACTGAAACTATAATTTTTTCTTTTTTTTTTTTTTAATTTTTTTTTCAACGTTTTTTATTTATTTTTGGGACAGAGAGAGACAGAGCATGAACGGGGGAGGGTCAGAGAGAGAGGGAGACACAGAATCGGAAACAGGCTCCAGGCTCTGAGCCATCAGCCCAGAGCCTGACGCGGGGCTCGAACTCACGGACCGCGAGATCGTGACCTGGCTGAAGTCGGACGCTTAACTGACTGCGCCACCCAGGCGCCCCTATAATTTTTTCTTAAATAGACCCATTTTTATAGTATTTCAAAAGGAAACTTCATATATACTGAACTGTAAGTGGATAGCCAAGATCTCTGATTTCTGGTCTTAAAACTTAAGATAACTATAAAAATATATATAATTATCATGGCTTTCAGCTGAAGCTGCTTCTTACTAAAAAGAAAAAAAAAAGGCGATTAAGTTCTAGAGAGATATTAGAGGCCTACCACTTCCAGACTTTCTGGGATTAGCAGAAAGAAGTAAAGAGATTTGGAAAAGGGGTGGTTTTTATTTTTAAAAACTTCTTTAATATTATTTAATGCTCCATCTGTGTGTCATGTTAAATTCTCTCACGTGCTTCTAATATTACACGTGCCACAATTTGGGAATAACTTTTATATCTGTCAATTAACAAAGATTTGAGTAATAACTATGTGAAAACTGTGTAGAAAAATCAGAGTTAGAAGATGTTATTCCTGCCTTCAAAGAGCTTACCTTCTAGCTTGTAATATATGGCTTGCACATCAGAGAAGATGGCTCACAGTGTGAGGTTATACCTGGCAAGTAGCACACACACCCCTAGCACAGTGTTCAACACTGGCACAGAAGCAGACAAATGGAAAGCACAACAGTCGGTTAAGCATCCAACTTCAGCTCAGGTCATGATCTCACAATTCGTGAGTTCAAGCCCCGCGTCAGGGTCTCTGCTGACAGCTTGGAACCTGGAGCCTGCTTCAGATTCTCCCTCTCACGGGCTATCTCTCTTTCTCTCAAAAATAAATAAACATTAAAAAAAAAGCACAACAGTAATATTTGTACAATACTGAGTGAAGACACATTAACGCATTACTTTGGCTCCTCGGCAGAATTGAATTTATTGCCCTTTTCTGTGGTCTTTGTTCATGCACACATACAGAGAATCAGATGAAAAAAAGCCCTGGGGGAATTGTCACATTGTCCATGTAAAGATTGGCTGGAGGCTTTCTTCATCATATTCACGCAGTACTTTTTGTAAGAATCCACCAAGACGTCCTTATGTGGTTTTAGTGCTGAAATAACTATGTATGTCACGGACATTGTGAAATGTGTTTGTTAAGTGATGAGGTTTTCTTTCCATGTTTGGCTGCTAGAAATCTTCGAGTATAATTTGTGGCCTGTTTTATGCTCTTTCCCTTGTTTTTCTCTTCTTTTACCACATTTTAATTTATATTACCTTGTGTTATCTTCATCCTTATAACGTACCTTAATTCTTGGAATAGTGCATGGTATGAATAAATTAAATGAAAGAAAATACCAAGTGAATAATTAAAACAGTAGTTGTAGCAGAAGAAAACTAAGAGTGTGTTTAATGTCACAGTTTTCCATTTATGCTATTTTAGTTAAATAAAGAAACTTCTAGCTTTGATTCTGAAAGAATTCTTGCTAGGTATAAAATTTGGAAGCTAATCTAGCTTATAGTACCAACAACAGCTACTTCTTTACTTACCCCCTTGTGTGACTTAGAGCAAGTTTACCTCTGTGAGGTTTAGTTCTCTCATCTATAAAATGTAGATGAAAATGCCAACCTCATAGGTTGTTCTAATAGATTAACTTGTATGAGGTAACAAACAAGTGCTTCACAAAGGGCAACAAAGCATAATCAGAACTAAATAATGAATTTATACTGTTATCACTGTACTGACTTGTTACCTCTTCTCTAAATATGCCCCTAAAGTCTTTGAAATAGATACAAGTTTAAGATTAGCTTAGGGCATGCATCTTAGTAAATGGTGATTTTGATTAGATACAGTCAAAGTAGATCTTTAAGAGGAAAGATACTTGAATTTATAGATGTTGGTTGAAACCAAATGGGATTTTACTTTAATTTCACAAATGAATAAAGTAAATGCTGACTTCAGTGAATGAACATTCATCTACAAAACTGTGATGCAGTCATTTTACCAAGCAGTTTAATTGTCTAAATAAAATCTTTCTGAGAAATATTTTTCCTGTAGGTGATCCTGGATGAACTTCTGAAGGATTTTAAGGCTGCTTTACATGTGTGTAACTGAAAAGTGTTACGAAACTTTGCCTCCTTTGCCTGCTTCCAAGTTGGCAAACATGAGAAATGAATATCGACTTCCTTTGGCAAGAATCAGTAAGCAAAATTTAATTCCAGTTTGTAATAATGTAAATAAGTAACCTTGCCTGAGAAAGTCTCTGGATTTGGATGCTTCAAAACTGGTCGAAGAGGCTCATTGTAGAATAGCTGTATTACCTTGAGTATTTAAAGGTTTTTTTTTTTTTTTTTTTTTTTTTTTTTTTTTTTTTTTTATGTTTCTTTTTGAGAGACAGAGACAGAGCATGAATGAGCGGGAGACACAGAATCTGAAGCAGGCTCCAGGCTCTGAGCTGTCAGCACAGAGCCCGATGTGGGGCTTGAACCCACAAACTGTGAGATCATGACCTGAGCCTAAGTCAGACACTTAACCGACTGAGCCACCCAGGTGCCCCTAAATGTTCCCACTTTTAAAAGTTCATATCCTTTGATTCATCCCATCCTACTCTACTTTGAAGACCTATATGATATCATGTTTATCCAGACATTTTTTATAATAGCAAAAAAATGGGCAACACCCTAAATCTCTAACTGATGAAATGGTTAAATAAACTCATGGATTTTTAAAGTGGTCATAGAAAGTGATGTTTATGTTGTGTTTATAGAAAAAAACTCATTATAGAATACTAATGGAAAGAAAAAGAAGAAAATCATTTGTACTTACAATATGAATGCATTATTAAAAAATGTAGACATCTTTTTAGAGCTGAAGATTTTAATGTTTTAAATTGAGTTGATATAGAGAAACAAAGGCTTGACTGGATGAGGCATTTTGATTTATTTATTTATTTATTTATTTATTTATTTATTTATTTATTTTACCTTACCAGAGGGGAAAGGCAAATCTACCAAAGTAATCGGCTATTTAAAAATGGCTCTCGGGGCGCCTGGGTGGCGCAGTCGGTTGAGCGTCCGACTTCAGCCAGGTCACGATCTCGCGGTCCGTGAGTTCGAGCCCCGCGTCAGGCTCTGGGCTGATGGCTCAGAGCCTGGAGCCTGTTTCCGATTCTGTGTCTCCCTCTTTCTCTGCCCCTCCCCCGTTCATGCTCTGTCTCTCTCTGTCCCAAAAATAAATAAAAACGTTGAAAAAAAATTAAAAAAAAAATGGCTCTCAAACTTATTTGATCTAAATAAAAACTGAGAGCCATCTTTTTCTCTTAAAATTTGCATTTTACATGCCCCGTGAAGATATCATCATGGAGATACCAAGGGAATATCAAACTTGCAAGTGGAGTCATCACTACCAGACGACTAGAGACAGCTGTATAACAATTTCTAAAGCTGTTTACCAAAGAAGTCTAATGTAGAAGGATGTGGCTGTCATTCCCTTGGAAAACAGAAAGGAAGGAGAAATATGGTAAAGGAGGAAATCAGCTGTTGGACCAAAGGAGGAGTTATATATTTAAAAAATTCCAATCATTGAAGACACAGTTGCTCTATCACACAAAATTCTGAGGTCTGTTCAGTGTCTACTTCTGTTGGATTAACATTTTGCTCAGCACTATTTTGGGAAAGAATTTCTACAGAGCTGGCATGTCCAGCCCCCAGTGTTTCCTCTCACTGACTTATCAACAGGTGTTGAAAAGCCTATGGCAGAAATATCACAGACCCAGTAAACTCAACTTAATTTCATACCTGTATCTCTGATTTTGTTGGAATGTTTTATTTCTGGAGGATAAAGAAGTAAATAAATTATTGTTGATGTGATTACTCTTCTATATGTATACATATGAATTTATCAATACCATATGTTTATTTATGATTTGTAAATTTAATATTGGGGGTATGATCACACAATTCAAATCTGAACACATTTAGTAGAGAATGCACTTTCTTTGTAATGAAATATGCTAGCATTATGATTTTAAGAAAGCATGTAACAATCTGGACTTTAAAAAAATTTGTTACATCTGGAAAAATAATATTGAGATTCTTTACAAAGCCATGTCAGGTAAGCTTCAGAAACAACAATCAGATCATTATCAGAGAAAAAGTAAAAGGCAAAACAATGTAGTATTAAATTGCTATACTCTTGACAAGTAATTTTCAGGAGTTTAAACATAAGACAGAATTATATGTGACCTAATGAATGAAGGAAGGATCATCCTCCCTGCTTCTCCATTTAGCAGCCTAATTTAGCATATTCTTAAACCTGAAAAGAAAGAATGGCTTCTTACAGTGGATTACCACAGCCTAATGCTGTGGACCTCATGAAGGCCCTCATACCCAATAGTCAATGGTGTTAAAATTACTGGCTCCATCCAAACAGCAGCCTCTAAATAATTTGGCATTGTAGAAATTGTTAATATGTTCTCATCAGTGCCTATTTCCACAGCCTCTTAGACATTATACACCTCTACAAGGCTACCCATGGGGTACCTCAGCAGTCTTTCCATTGCACACAGTCTTTGAAGGCAAGGTCTTATCTATGTCCAGTTATGGGGAAATTAATTAATTCACTTGAAATGCTCATTCAGGACATGTAAATACCAACAAAGTGGCTTACAAAAAAGGGGATGGGCCATTGCTTCACACGTAGTGCAAGGTCCTGCCACTCAGATGAAATTCTTGAAAATTATGTGGTGAACTGTGCCATCTCAGGCAATGTCATGACCCAGCTATCATCCCTCTTAGCACTCAAAATATTAATACAAGTCCAACAACTTTTAGTTCTTTTGGGGTCTGGAGGCAGCATATTCTGCATTTCCTTATTTTTTTTAGTCTCACTGATACTTTAACTCGCAAGTCAGTCCACCTTAAATGGGGTCCCCTCCAACAAAATGTTATGAAATATGTCTAAACTGAAATCAAGGGGCACCTTCATTAAGTATCCTCAGAGACTCTCTACTGTAGATGCTGTACTGACCTCCTTTTATGACTCCCAGAGTTTCTGGACCACCTATAATGTCCATAAGTTTCCAATGGACTTCTGATACACAATACTGCCCTTCTTCAATTCTGTGCTATACACTATTAGAGTGACATTTACTGGCCACATGCTGGGATCTCCTGGAAATAGAGACTTTTATAGACCTTGTGTACTCAATTGCCCATTATACTTTGGGTCATGGATGCCATACCTCACAAACCTGGATTGGCAACCAAGCCCTCCTTGCTATAGCATGGAGTCACATGTGGGCTCTCTGGCATATCCTACTTGGACAGGTCCTCATTATCTCCTTTTCTTAGTCCCTTGCCAGGAACCACTGTGTTGGAGGAGGTCACCCCTCTCCCAGACATTTTGGCTACCTGAGGAACAAAACTGAGTGAACAAAATTGGGAATTTGTAGGTTTTATAGATGGAATCACCACCACTCTATGTGATAGAGCTCAGTGGGATGCTGTTGCTTTCCCATCTCTTAACCAAGTTTCCCTGATAAAAGAAGAGACCCAAGGGTCAGCAAAATTGGCCAGACTTTAGACAGTCATCTCAGCATGGATGCCCAGAGCAATAATTTGACCCCATCAATACATTTTTATGTATTCTTGGGTGGTAACCTAAGAGTCTCTCCCTTTGATAGAGAACTTTGGAAATCTTTTGCTTCACAGATACCCCAAATATAAATTAACATAACAGGTATCTCTGCATATATCAGAGCCACAACACAACACCTCTGGAGGACATTCTTTATCCATTTGAGTTCCAGATATTACTGATAGTGACTGAAAATTCATTTAATTTCTTAGAAAACAGTGGTGGGCTCTTAAAAGTGCATTCAATGGAATTTCCACCTTCCCTGTATGCCCTTTGCAATTTAATTGGTTTAATTCAGAGGTCCAATGAACTCTTCAAAGAGCTCTTAAGTAACAAAGTAGCAAATGGATTTCCCATTGGGATCCACTGTGGCAGGGATTTATTAAACTAAATTCAAGCCTTCTGGGGACATGCATTGCCTGCATCAGTGTCACACAGATTCTTAGCTGACTTTGTTGGCCATAAAGAGGGCACCTCTAAAATTTATGTTTTTGGGACACCTATGTGGCTCAGTTGGTTAGGCGTCCAACTCTTGGTTTCAGCTCAGGTCATGATCCCCCAGTTTGTGAGTTCCAGCCCCGCATTGGGCTCTGTGCTGACAGCGTGGAGTCTGCTTGGGATTCTCTCTCTCCGCCCCTCCCCTGCTCTCTTTCTCTCAAAATAAATAAATAAACTTTAAAAAAATGAAAATTATGTTTTCAATGGCCACCTCTCCATTTGGCTCCCTCCCTCCTGGTCAAGTGTCTACTTTGTTTCCTAGGGAAAAGGTCTTCAATCATCACCAAGGCTTAAAACGATGCCAAAGCATTGTATTGTAAGTCCTAAATTTCCATGTGCTGCTGTAGGGGAGGAAAAATTCTCCTCTACCCTCTTTGGGTCTCTGGCTGGGCCTATGAATTTAACTGACGTAAGACAGATTAACAGGAGGAAATCATATAAATCTTGTTGAATTTTTATATGTACATGGGAACCTAAACAAGAGAATAAAGACCCGAAGAAGGGACCAGAGCAGGAAGCTTTTATACCTTTTAGAAAAATGAACAATAAATATGTGAAGAATTGACAAGATAAAGGTATTTGGGCTATGGGTAGTAAATGGCAAAAAAGTAACAAAGTTACTGGGGTCATATGTGGAGAGAAGGGTTCCTTACTTAGCCAGTTCCTTTCTCAGCCAGAACAACTGCATTTACCTAACAGTTTCACTTCCTTGTCAGCCAGCAAAAGTAATTAAACAAGTAATCCTGTCTTCCCAAGGGCACCAGCGGTCTCCCACTTCTGGTTGTTACAAAGTCTGCCTCCCACAGTCCCACCTTATTTATTTTGCTCCTGAGTTCAAGCCCTATATATACATGGTGTGCAAGGCTGTGAGTATACATAACTAATAAATTGTGGTTAACCACATCTATCCAGTGTTAGATGTCATGTGTTTGCCCATCCCCATAACTCTAGGGCAAGTGAAAGGAAGCATATCAGAGTTGGAGAGTTCTCAAAGAAAAGGTAATACTACTAGGTAGATTTAGTCCAAAAGCAATGAAGAAATGTTGGAAGTGGTTTTTTTTTTTTTTAATTTTTTTTTTTTTTACATTTATTTACTTTTTGAGAGACATAGAGCACAAGTTGGGGAGGGGCAGAGAGAGAAGGAGATACAGAATCCGACGCAGGCTCTAGGCTCCGAGCTGTCAGCACAGAGCCTGACGTGGGGCTCAAACTCACAAACTGTGAGATCATGACCTGAGCTGAAGTCGGACGCCCAACCGACTGAGCCACCCAGGCGCCCATGGAAGTGTTTTTTAACAGGGACTTGATGTGCTTGGTTTTACATGCTAATAAATAACCCTGGTGGCAGGTTAGAAAATGGAGTGGAGGGACACACTGGAGCCTGGAAGGGAGTACGCTGTTCCAGTTAGCCAGATGAGGAATGGTGTTGTTTGCTCTAGCCTTTGGAAAATGAGAGAGAGAAGAGATTCTGTAAGTATCAGGAGTTCCAGTTCACTAAGGTTTTGAGGGAGGTGAAGGTGCAACAATGATTCCCAGGCTTTTCACCTGAACAGTTGTTAGGTGATAATCCATCCATTTTGATAGTC
Source organism: Lynx canadensis (assembly GCF_007474595.2). Classification (NCBI taxonomy): domain Eukaryota; kingdom Metazoa; phylum Chordata; class Mammalia; order Carnivora; family Felidae; genus Lynx; species Lynx canadensis. The sequence goes on from NC_044306.2 coordinate 60,135,610, forward strand.
AAGGTAGGAAGAGAATAGATTTGAAGAATATTGTAAGCCAAGAGAAAAGAAGCTCTTTGGAAAAGAGAGATGGGTTAGATATCTGTCAAGCATTTGAGAGAGAGAGAGAGAGAGAGAGAGAGAAGTAAATGGATCATGGACTAAACAAGCACAAGCATTGTTTAGATTTCTCAATGATTAGATCATCATCGGTGATCTTTGACAGAGCAGGTTCAGAGCACATCTGGCCTAAAAGGGCCAGAGGATTTGGAAGAGGGGGAAGAAGTGTTGTAGACAATGAGTGGACCCATCAGGTTATTCTGCATAATTCCACAACTCAAAATCCTTAATTCTGCAAAGTACCTTTTGCCAGAGAAGTTAACATGTTCACGGGTCGCAGGATTTAGAATACTGATTTCTTGACAGGAGGAAGGAGAGGATTATCATTATTAGAGATGTTAGAGAAAGACGGATATGAATATAATAGAACTTTAGGCCAGTCATGTGTCAAGTTCCAAATTTTTAAGTTTCCTTCCTCAGTTTCGTCATCACAAATTTGTAAATAAGTGAATGAATGAATGGGTGCCTGATGGATGTGAGCAATGTCCAGTCTCTCCATCCCTTTTTCTTTAACAACTTGACTCTTCAATTTATGACAAGAAAATATGTCACGCACTGCTCTCTCTGTTCTCTGTGGGACAGTGTCTGCTCAACTGTTCTTTACCTGCCTTGCAGACAAAGCAGCTGTGGCTCTCCATTGTTGCTAATATTACCCAAATCACTGTCACCTCCAGTTGCCTCTTCCTAGAATTCGAGTATATTTGCACATGAATCTAAGCACATTAAGAGACTAGAAGGAAAGAGAGGCTAGGGTTAAAACCCAAATTGACAATAGTTTCTGCCACGAAGGGCAGACATTTAGCGAAAATAACATGAAGGCAGAAGTAAAAAGCGAGCGGGCTGCGCTTTCGATTTTTTAATGGTGTTTCTTGGCTCCACATATAGTTTGCACAGGGCAGTCATCATTATCTTCTCCTACTAGAACTCCACGTTCAGGTGTTCCTTCCCACTGTTTTTGTTTTTGCATCAAAGGGGAGCAGCAAGACCCACGGTGGAACTTCAGATTCCACAGTGTTCTACTTGATCTATTTCTAAACTCTGCCCCTCCTTGATTTTTATCTCCCAGCTGTCCCAGATCTCTCGGCCTCACTCCCCTCTGTTTCCTGTCCGAATTCCGAAGCCCAGGTTACCGTTTCTGCTATGTCTTAAGGTCCCCACTGAAGGGAAGGATGTTCAGACTCACTCTTCTGAAATCCGTCGGACCTATTTCGTGATAAAGGAAAACGAAACTCAAACGTGCCCGATGTGAGAAACGAAACCAAAACTTCCTTTCCGGGTACAAAAGACTGGCCGAGGCGGCTCGGCAGGTCAGAAGCCAAGGTTCAGGCGCCCCCTCGAGTTGCCACTCAGGGCTCCGCGCTCTGAGCCCCTGTCGGTCGCTTCCTTCCCTGCAGGTGCCCGGCAGCTGCTCCACCGACGCCACAGGTCCGGTGCGGACGCCGGGGTGGAGGTTGGCGGGAGCAGGGGAAGGTGCTCCGGGGAGCGAACCGGGGTGGGGGCGGAGGCGTGCGGAGCGGGCTCCGAGGCGACCGGGGTCACTGCAGGGAGAAACCCGGAGTGGAGATGTCGCTCGCGGTTCCAGCTCTCTGGTCCAGGCGGGAGGTGGCCCGGGAGCGGCCCCGGACGCGCCCCGCTGCGCCCCCCGAAAATCGTGGTGGACGGGTCTCCCGTTGGCGCCCGGAGGCAAGGCGTGGGGAGAGGCAGAGGAAAGGGACGCAGGTGGGGAGCGCGGGGTCTGGAATCCGAAGGAGAGGGGTGAGCGTTCAGGCTTTTAAGGGGACCTCTTCAAAGAAAGACTGCTGGGATCTGGGGCCTTAGGGAAACTAAGGGAGGTCAGATCTGAGCATAACCAATATGACCTAGACATCGGTAGCTGCAGGCAGCTAGCATCCCCACCCCACGCACAATCGGGGCGCAACTACAAACTTGCAGAATCAGAATCTGCATTCGAATAACTTACAGGCGATTCCTACCTACCCCTACATTTCAGTGGCTTCATGCAATAATCATTTATTTCTTATATAACAGTTAAAAGAATGTAAAAATGGTCAAGGGACATGTATTTGTTTTCTATTGCTGCATAACAAATTACCGCAAATTTGGGAGATTAAGTCAATAAAAATGTATTATTTTATAAATTTCCGTGAATCAGAAGTCTAGACACAGAGTAACTGAATGCTTTTACTCAGCATCTCACCAGACTAAAATGAAGGTGCCTACTGGAGCTGCCATCTTGTCCAGGTTCTTTCCAGTTGTTGGAAGAATCCAATTCCTTGCAGGTGTGGTATTGTGAGGTTCCCTGTTTTCTTGTTGGCTGTTGGCTGTGGGTTATTCTCAGCCTTTAGATTCCACCCTCAGCTCCCGGCCAGGTGGTCCTCTCAAAGCATTGTGGCTTATGTCTTCAAAGCTATCAGGAGAGTCTGTCTCCTGGAATGTTGGAGTCTTACGTAATGTGACCTAATCATGGGAGAGACTATCCCATTCAATCTTCCGGTCCTGCCCACACCCAAGGAGAGGATATTATACAGGGCAGTGCACCAGGGTGGCTGGAGTCTTGGAGTGCATCTAGAATTCTGTCCATTGCTGGTCAGCTTTTCTCCAGTGTTTCAGGAAATTGACTCTTTCCATCAAGAGGTTCCATCATTCCCTGGGCCTTATTTTCTGAATTGGGCTGTCTCTAATAATCTATGATTTCTCTTTTTTCCCATCCCTTCTCTTTTTTCTTTTAAAGATTGTTTAAATCAGAACCCAGATAAGGTTTTGGCACTACTGTGATTGGATAATATGTCTTTAGGCTTGTTGTAGTCTCTTTCATCCTCTTGTAATTTGTTAATAAATTGGAGTCCCTTCCCTTCCCTTCCCTTTCCTTTTTTTTTTTTTGGCCTTGTAGAGATTCTAATCTTCCTGGTATCATTTAACAGGTTCTTCTATCTTATAAATGTCTCGTTAATTAATTGTTGCTACTAGAGTTTTGATCAAATTCAGGTCAAAATTTTTGGTGGAGTATTTCTTTTTTTTTTTTTTTAATGTTTATTTTTGAGAGAGAGAGAGACAGAGACAGAGAGCTAGTGAGGGAGGGGCAGAGAGAGAGGGAGACACAGAATCCAAAGCAGGCTCCAGGCTCTGAGCTGTCAGCACAGAGCCCGACGCAGGGCTCTAACTCGGGAACAGCGAGATCATGACCTGAGCCGAAGCTGGACACTCAACCGACTAAGCCACCCAGGCGCCCCTAATATTTAATATCAATGTGTGCCTCATCATTATATGTTCTTTAATGTCATATAATATGAATATCTATCTATCTATCCATCTATCTAATCTATCTATTATCTATCATCTATCTATCAAGTTCCACTGCCCTAACACACTATATGGCATATGTGAAGAATGTCTCAATATTTGTTTTTTGTAACAGAATGCTCAAGTGCATTTTCTTCTGCCTCTTTGACGGTTCTTTCTCAATTACCTTTGCAGACTCTTCCTCTTCTCTGTTGGCATTTATTAAATATTAGTGATCTGCAAAACTGTATTTTCAGTCCTTTCTTCTTCTTTCATGATACTGTGTCTATCTGTCCAAGCAAGTTCTTCTACCTCAGTGGCCTTATTTACAATAATATTCAAGTTACTCACATATTCAGGTCTAGCCCAGACCTTGGGTTTGACCTCTAGACCTACATATTTAATTACTCACGTGACATGTCCTACAGTCTTAAACTCAAGTCAAACTCAGAGTGACCACAAATGAACTCATGATCCTTCCCTGAAATGTAGGCTTGTTCCAAGGTTTCCTGCCCAGGGAATGGCCTCGTCCTCCATCCTGTTGCATCAGGTAGAATCTTAAAATCATCCTTGACAACCTTCATTCTTCCCTCTTCTCCATCCATATCAGATCCATTACAAAATTATGTTAAACTAACCTTTCAAATATTTAATATCCATAGGGGTCCCAAACTACCATCAAACTGTATTGCATCAAACTACTCTCATTACCCTTCTGAACTGTGGTTTTCTCTCTGCTTTACTAACAGGAACTTTGATCCCATCTTATCTATTCTCTCTACTGCAGCCAGAGTAATCTTTCAAAATGTAAAGCCGCTCATAACACTACGTGCTTAAAGTCCGTCAGTGGATTTTAGGATGAAAACATGCCCTCAAAGGCTCTGCCTGCTCTTATATTTCTGTAACCCTCTAGTACAGCTAACTCTTTCCTCACTCTCTCCATTCCAACCTCGTTGACTTCTGTTCTGGATCTAGAACCACCCATGCTCATTCATGACACAAGACTTTTGTACGTGGTATTTTCTGGTATTTTTTGTGCACGGTCTTTTCTGCCTGGAATGCTACTCCCCCCATCCCTGTATTTAATTAAATTTTGTTTCATCCTTCAGAAATCAACTCAAGCATTACTTCATTAGGGTGCTTCCTCTATCCTCTTTGTCACAGTTTAAATTTTCCATTGTCCATATGATTATCTGATTAATATTTGTCTTTCCTGATGGATTTTAAGCTCCATGAGAACTAACAGCATGTTGCTCTTTGTTCATATATTCCCATTGCCTGATGTTTTGCTTAACACACAGTAGTCATTTAATACTATTTGCTGATGGAATAAATGAATTTCTAATTTTTCTTCTTTCTTTGTAGGTCTGTCATGTTCATTAATAACTGCCACTTAGAGGTACCAAAGTAAAGGAAATTTGCTGTATTTAATGTTTTCCAGTTCAGGTTCGAGGTCCAGAGAGCAGCAAGAATGGGTAATTTTCAATTTAAAATATTTATAACTTACAAAATAATGATTCTTTAAGCTACATGGATTTAATAGAATTAACATAACTTTATTGTTATTTCTTCTTTTTCAAATAATAATTAAATAATTTATTTTTTAGGTTTAGAAGAACACATGATGTTTTTAGAAAAAATGTCACAGTTAATTATGAGTGCATTGCCAAAAGCCAAGTGAGTATTGTAATAAAGATTTCACTACGTGGAGTTTAAGACACAAAACAAATGAACATAGGGGAAAGGAGAGAAAAATAAGATAAAAAGAGACAGGGAGGCAAAGAACAAGAGATTCTTAAATACAGAGAACAAACTGAGGGTTGCTGGTGGGGGGATGGGCTAAATGGAGGGATTAAGGCATTAATGGGCATTAAGGAGGGCACTTTTAGGAGTATCAGGTATCCTATGTGAGAGATGAATCACGGGGTTCTACTTCTGAAACCAGTACTACACTGTATGTTAACTAACTTGAATTTAAATAAATAAATTAAAAAAGAGGTGTACATTTGGATACCATATTTCCTGTATATCTATTTGACATGAAAGTAATGTGTATCTATCTCAGTATATATATTATAGTATATTATATATACAATTATATATGCACATGCATATATAAATACATATATGATTGTTTAACATAGAACTTTGAGAGCTGTTTGATAGTGAATGGAAACAGTTTTGTCTTGCATTATTTGTACACAGCTATCAATGAACCTATTGTTTTATAAAGAAATAGTATTGATTAAACAGGAAGGAAATTTAACACAGGTCTATATTCAGAATAGAGGTGTTAAATTCCCGATTCCAATCCAGATTCTGCCATGTGGTTTTACATCATTTGCTCTGTCTCTTTGAGCCTCTTTTTCTATGTCTATAGAATGGGAATGATCCCACCTTCTTCCTATGAGGGATAGTCATACATATGGATATATTTGAAAAGTCTTAGCGTAGAGACGGACATAAAATAATTCCTTGGCAAATTCACCTACTGATGATAGTGATAATGGGAGAATAATGACAATGCTACTGTCTTTTGGGGGCCTTATTTAATGAATATGTAATTTTTGTTTTAACTGTTTTCATTTTAGACATTCCAGTTTATTCAATGATTTTGTTGAATCTGAATTTTTTCTGATTGATGGCGATTCATTACTTGCTACATGCATATGTGAGAAATCATTAAAGCAGGGGCAGCAGCTCCACTTCTTTTATGTAATTGAATGCTATCTTATGGATCTTATCAGTAAAGGAGGACAATTTGCCATAGTTTTCTTCAAGGTAACATGTGATTTAAGACCTAAACCTAAAATTCCTTACTATTTTATATTTTTTTCTTATTAACACGTTAAATACATGTATAAGAATTCATAGTTTAAAGGGAAGAACAGAAAAAATACCCATAGTCCCCGTATTCAGAAGTTACCACATTTAAGGTTATATTTTATTTGCAACCATTAAACTTTATATAAAGACACACACGGTCATGAAGGAGGATGAGTAGTCTCTACAGAAGCTCAGTTGGATTCAACTTTTCCAACTCGGAGAAGCGCTTCTGTTTTCAGAACTCTGTAGTCAGTTTCTTTGAGCCTGGAAAAATGTCAAACTCATTGATACTACTTCATTTATTCTTTGTTCCATAGTAAATACCTCTGAGGGAAGGTATTTGGTCTTCCTTTTCTGATTATGAATATAATTAATAAAATATTAACAGTATCAAATACAGAAGTATAACCACTACCACCCTTTCCTTATCCTATCCCTGAAGGTAACCAAGGTATTACCCTTAAGGGTTTTGGAATGTGTCTGTTCAGTCATTTTGCAGTCAACACTATTGTTAGATTTTTAAACATTGCTGACTTCTTGCAAGTGATGTTTTGAATACAGAGCCGGTATTCTAACCTCATGTTTCCAGTCCAGTTTACTGCACTAATTTTGATCTGTTGAGAAAAACCTCTGCTGCTTCAGGACAATCACACTAAATTGGGATCGTCCTCTCCAAGTGGTTCACCTCAGCTTCCTGTTCTGGATAATTTATATCCGCCATTTGCTTTTGCATATTTTTTCTCTCCTTTTTCTTTTTGAAGTGAAATTGGAGAGGAAAAGAATTAGACTACGAAGGGAAAGTATGATAAACCCTGAGCATTATGTGCTTGCTTAATGGGGACGCCTGTATTTAAATCCAAACTGTGATTTATGGCACGTATTTGTGAAATGACAGTCAAGGTCTGACTATAACGCAGAACAAAACTGTATTGGAACCTTTTCTTCTAATGACTTTAATGATACGTGTAAACCAACTAAATGGTAATTTCAAAAAAAATATACTTTATCCCATTCTTACAGGATGCTGAGTATGCATATTTCAGCTTCCCTGAACTTCTTCCTTTGAGAACTGCTTTCATTCTTCATCTTCAGCATAATACCACCATTGATGTTCAAACAGAATTTTCTGGATGCTTATCACAAGGATGGAAAAGTTTCTTAGAAGACAGTTACCCATATTACCTGATGGTTGCAGATGAAGGCCTGAACCATCTGCAAACGCACCTTTTCAACTTTTTAATTATTCAGTCTTGGTCAATCAAAGTCAATGTTGTGCTTTCCTCAGGGCAAACATCCAATATTCTTCGACTTTATGCGTACCTTATGCCAAGCACGTACACGAACCAAACTTTTTTCAAAGAGGTAATTGATATCTAAATATAAATTTCTTCTAGACTTTTACAGAATTTTCCAAGTTACTTGACTTTTATTTCTACCACTTCTATGGAAATTATCATAGGTTTCACAGAGAGGTATAGAAAATTAACAATAATGATAATACAAATGCAATCATATGTTCAGAACTTGTAATAACAACAATGATTGGTACTTCTCATGAGTCATTTTTTAAATCTTGTCAACAGCCCTTTAGTTAGGTGTAAGTATCATCCGTGTTTTGCAGATGAGGAAATAGATACTTGAGTAAGTAATTTGTTCATTATCAATAGTAAATGAATAATAAAGCATGGATTGAAAAGGAGCAGTCTGACTTTAGCCCTTATGTGCGTAACTACTGTGTGGTATACTGCCTCCAAGTTAATGAAGGTCAGAAATGCACTCATTTGGAGGTAAAAACTCATGCCTCTGTTGCTAAGACATACTGGTGAAATACTTGTTAATACGGTAGTTTTAATGAGAAAACAATGGAGAAGGGTGATGAGGATGGGAAATAAGCAAAATGCTTATTTCATAATATTAAGGCATTAATAGAATTTTCAGAGTATTTAGATTTTAATCCTTTGCTTGATCTTGTTATTTTGCTGCATTGGTATATTTGACAATTACTACACTGAAATTTGGGGAGTTAAAAATACTAATTTTATAAATGAATCTAGTTTCTGGTTAATTTTCACTACTTATAGTGAATCCTCATATGGAGATATTAATTCTGTATTTCATCAAAATAATTTGTGAGTCAATTAACATTTTTTACTCTTTGACAATACTGTCATACTCCTTCTGCTATTTGGAAACATCCAGATGGTTGTCATGAAATCTGATAAGATAGTTTGTTTTGCTATAGTTAGAATCCCAGTCATTAAACTATTTCCAACTCTAGTTGCCTGCTGTGGGTAGGATCAGCCCTGGAGTTGATTTTTATATTGGGAAGAGGAACTGTAATCAATTGATCTCATTTCATTCTGTGAAAACAGTTTCTGAATCTGAGCTTGAAGAGTGCTCTACAAACATCCTTCCCAGTCCGTCCTTAAGAAGATTTTTTTAAAGGTCCCTGGCTGGCTCAGCAGTTGGGTGACTGACTTCAGTTCAGGTCATGATCTCAAAACTCATGAGTTTGAGCCCCACCGAGCTCTGTGCTGATAGCTCAGAGCCTGGAGCCTACTTCGGATTCTGTGTCTCCTTCTCTCTGTCCCTCCCCTGCTCGCACTCTGTCTGTCTCTCTCTCTCTCAAAAATAAATAAACATTACAAAAATTGAAAAAGAAAATTTTTTTAAATTTTAGGTTTTATTTCTAGTATAATAATATGTTTCCTAGGTTAGTGAGTACTCATTTTAAAGAGGTTGTTTCACTTATCTATTTGAGGACTATATGAAATGCAAATAAAAATTCAGTGTAATAAGTGATGAATCACTGAATTCTGAAGCCAGTATTACACTGTATATTAACTAACTAAAATAGAAATAATAAAAACAGTATATGATGATAATGGCTGGATAATAGGTACCTGAGGGGAGATGATGCTATTGCTTATTTAAATGTATGTTTGAAAATTTTCACAATAAAATATAATGTATTAAATGGGCGCACTTTTTTTTTTTTTTTGAGATGTTGGAAATGTTCTAAAATTAGATTATGGTGATGGTTACACAACTCTGTAACTTTACCAAAAGCCTTTGAATTGTCCCCTTTATGTGAATTTTATGTTATGCTAATTATACTTTTTACAAAGTTTTTTAAAAAATAAAATGCACTAAGTTCCCGGACAAATATTAATTCAGCAAAGACAACATAGTGCTGCTTGACAGACTTTAAAAGTATTGTTGATGATCTGTAATTACATTAGTGTAATTTTTTTAACTTGGAAATATATTTTCACAATTATATCTTCAATATATGATTTTCTGTAGTTGGAAAGTGATTAGATATTTTATTTATGACAATTTATGTGACTTGCTTTTCTTTTACAGAATAAAAAGAAGATTGAGAATGCTTATAAAATCCTGATTAAACAATTGCAAGAATGTAGAATTTTAGCACTAGAATCTCTTTTTGGAAATTTAAAATGGAAAAATATGATGGACGAGGTACTGAAACTTTTAAAAACTTTTTATTTGAACTAATTTTTTAGTTATAAAAAAAAGTTGCAAAAATAGTACTGAGTTCCCATAGACTTCTCACTCAGCTTTCCCTAATGTTAGCATCTTATGTAACCATGGTGCATTTTTCAAAACCAGGAAATTAACATCAGTGTAATACTATTAACTAAGCTTCAGACATTATTTGAGGTTCACTTACTTTTCCATGAATGTCCTTTTTCTGTTCCAAGATTCTGTCTAGGGCTCCACGTCCATTTAGTTATTTCTATCTAGTCTCCTCCAATCTGTAGTAGTTTCTCAGTGTTTCCTTATCTTTCATGACCTTGATGTCTTTCATGACCTTGATGATGATATACATGGTGGTGATGGCTACATGGATGTATATTTATCTTCAAACTCATCAAGCCTGGTCTTTCTGAGCACTGTTTTACACTTTTTGAAACCATAAGATGTACCATTCTTATCTTGTATTTTTTCTATCCCAGCCTTGAAATCAACTACTTCTCTAAGCAGTTCTGGTTGCTTTTATTGGAAAGTAGAATTTAGAAGCCAAGATCTGGGAATTAATGTTTGTTCATTTCCACTGGGATGTCATTACTATAAGGACTTTTCAGCAGACACAGCTAGGAAATATATGTATATATGCTAAGCCATGCATACACATCTGTCTATTTTTTTTAAATCTATCTATGTATCTATGTATCTATCTATCATGTATCTATCATCTATCTTAAATATCATGCTTTCACACCAATGACTTTTACTCCAGTTCAACTTCATATGCTTCATTTTACCCCTCCCATTTCTTTATTTGTAATTTCTTTCTCCAACTGTGAGAAATTCAGCTCTCTCATTACATACAATATATTTACTTATTTTTCATCAATTCTAATATATACATATAGTTTTAGAATTGCTAACCATATCATGTGAGAAACATATTCACTAGGTGGATTATGGGATTTATGTGCAGTTCTTTTTAGCCTTAGTCATAGAATATGTTAAAATACTGCTTTCCAAAGTTTTTTAGGTTAGTTCTTTTCTTGCTCACCCCATTCAGTTTGGTTATGTTATTCATTATTAATACAGGTAGGTTTGTTGGTTAATATTTGTATTTCATTTTGGGTCCCTCCCACCCATATTCAGATCTTTAAAGTAAAAAAAAAATTAATGTTTATTTATTTTTGAGAGAGAGAGAGCACAAGCAGGGGAGGGGCAGAGAGAGAGAGAGAGGGAGACACAGAATCCGAAGCAGGCTCCAGGCTCTGAGCTGTCAGCACAGAACCAGACGTGGGGCTTGAACTCACAAACTGTGAGATCGTGACCTGAGCCAAAGTTGGACACTCAACCAACTGAGCCACCCAGGTACCCCAACCATATCCAGATTTTTAAAAATTAACCTGTTTATTTTGGAGGGTATGTGAAAGGTATATGAAATATACTTATGATTCTAAGAATCAGAGATCTACAAAAGGATATACTCTAAAAAGTGACACTTTACTCTTATCCCTGCTACTCTGATCCCATTTTCTACTGTTCACCACACTTCCAAATACTTCTGTAGGTAACTTGTCTCTTTAGTTTCAGGTTTATCCTTCTGGTGCTCGTTTTTTTCTTTCCTTTTAAAAATTAATTAAGTAATTAATTTTTGCACAAAAAAGCAGACGTGTGTATTTTCTTATATCCTCTTCTTTCTTAAATAAAGGATCACATAATGTAGATATTCTTTAGTGACTTTCTTTGCAGATTTAGCATGTTCTAGAAATCATTTTAAAGAGATTTTAAAAATCTGTCTCATTATGTTATATAGCTGCATAACACTCCCTTGTGTGGATATACTGTAATTTATTTAACCAATTTCCTACTCTGGAATTTATATTTATTTATATTTAAATATGTTTTATATATTTTTATTTATACAAATATAAATGCTGTAATGACTAATGATATGTATGTGCAATTTTGTATTATTAGAGGTATACCTTCAGAGTAGATTTTAAAAATGGAATTGATGTGTCAAAAGGTAAGTGTATATGTTGCTTACTTAGGTCTTATCAATTGTCTTTCTAAAAGGATTATATCACTTTTTTTTTGTCTTTCAGTTTTTAATACTTCTCTGTATATTACAGATATGAGCACTCTCATCTTAAAATTTTATTTATTGTTTTTAACAAATATTTATAGTTTTATGTAATCCCTATATCTATCTTTGTATGATTTTTTCTGGTAAGATCACTTGAATAAAAATATTTTTTTAGATGTCATAATGTTTACAGTTTTCTTCTGTGACAGGCACGTGAAACTATTTCTCTGCTTAAGCAACTCTGGCCAGAAGGATCTGACATTCGGCGTGTTCTTTGCGTTACTTCATGCTCGTTGTCTTTGAGAATGTACCATCACTTTTTAGAAAACAGGAACAAGACTATCTCTGATCAGAACACTGACATCCAAGAGGTGTGATTATTATAACTTTCTGTGAAACGTCATTGCTGTCCACTTTTGAAATTTTATTGATTTCTATCTGCCTTTTCTTCCTTTTGGTATTTTATTTATTTCCCTAGTTTATTCGTATAAATTTCCCCCCAAGAGGGAAAAACTGGAATTTGTTTACAGGAAATATCTATTATATTGTTATATGATCTAGTGTTTTACTATACAGATTTTTGTACTTCTTAGTACCCATTCAAGTCACATTTGTCCAATCATCCAGAAGAAGGAGGAATAAGAAAGGAAATTAGCACATGGTGACAGCTTACATTATCATGTTCTGGGCTCTATGCCTTGTGCCTTTATATACTCACAACTGCATTTTAAGGGAGGTATTGTTATTCCCACTTCACATATGGGAACACCTGAGGTTCAGATAGTCCAGGAAACATTCCTCAATTAAATAGCAGTGTGAATTGAAACCATGTCTGTTTTGTTCAAATTCCATAATACCAAACTGTCTTATCCTCATTGTAGTGTCTTAGTGCTGTCCTTGCTAGAGAAGTACTAAAGGTCTTAAACTTTTTTAAAATTTTACTTTAATTTATTAAAAACTGTTTTTTTAATGTTTATTTTTGAGAGAGGGAGAGAGAGAGAGAGAGAGGGTGCAAGTGGGGGATAGAGAGAGAGGGAGACACAGAATCTGAAGCAGGCTCCAGGCTCTGAGCTGTCAGCACAGAGCCCAATGAGGGGCTCAAACTCACTAACTGTGAGATCATGACCTGATTCGAAGTTGGAGGCTTAATGGACTGAGCCACCCAGGTGCGCCCCCCCACACCACCGAAGGTGTTAAACTTCTTTATGGTTGATAGAGTCCCTTAAGAATCTGCTGGCCAGTATGGATTTGCTCTCCAGTAAATAGTCCTCCTTATATATATGTGTGTACATATGCACATGTACACACACATGTGTGTACACACATTATTTTATATACAACCTGACTGCGAGGGCATTCTTGCTTGAAAGTTTTTATTAAAGAAAAATGAAACATTTTGTAGCATTTTTGTACACTCTCAGAGAAATGAACAGGACTTACAGCATTTTACCTAACATCCTTTATATTTGGTTTTCCAATATCTACTTGAATACATATTTAGTAAAATATTTTTTACATGATTAGGCATGACATTTTAAATTATTATCACAAAAATGATACCAGACCGAGTGTATCTCTGGAACTTCTTTTACTATTAGACTACTTGGCCTTCTGGGGGCATTCTGAAATAAGTCTTAATTTTGCTTTACTGACAACCCTGCAAACATTTGAAGATGGCTTGGAGACCCTTGTCCCATTATGTTAAATATGCCCATTTCTTCACACTTTTTCTAATTGGGTAAGTTTTTTAGATGTGTCCTAGTTTATTCACTATGGTAATGTTCAGTGTAACTTTTATTTTTATTTTTTTTTAATTTTTTTTCAACGTTTTTATTTATTTTTGGGACAGAGAGAGACAGAGCATGAACGGGGGAGGGGCAGAGAGAGAGGGAGACACAGAATCAGAAACAGGCTCCAGGCTCTGAGCCATCAGCCCAGAGCCTGACGCGGGGCTCGAACTCATGGACCACGAGATCGTGACCTGGCTGAAGTCGGACGCCCAACCGACTGCACCACCCAGGCGCCCCTCAGTGTAACTTTTAAAGTATGGTGCTTTAGTGGCTCCTGAGTGGCTAGTCGGTTAAGCGTCCAACTTCAGCTCAGGTCATGATCTCACGGTTTGTGGGTTCGAGCCCCGTGTTGGGCTCTGTGGTGATAACTCAGAGTCTGGAGCCTGTTTCAGATTCTGTGTCTCCCTCTCTCTGCCCCTCCCCTGCTCACGCTCTGTCTCTCTCTGTCTCAAAAATAAATAAACATTGAAAAAAAATTTAAAGTTGATGCTTTAGGGGCACCTGGGTGGCTCAGTCAGTTGAGCATCCAACTTCGGCTGAGTCGTGATCTCATGGCTTGAGGGTTGGAGCCCCACATCAGGCTCTGTGCTGAGAGTTCAGAGCTTGGGGCCTGCTTCAGATTCTGTGTCTCCCTCTCTCTCTCTGCCCCTCCTCGCTCGCTCTGTCTCTCTCTCTCAAAAATAAATAAAAAGATGAAAAAAATTTAAAGTATGATGCTTTAGACAGAATAGGGCATTTAAAGTATGGCTCCATCAGTGCAAAGCCCTGTGGGATCATGGCTTCTTTAGACGCTGGACCAGCTCACCTAAAGTTAGGCTTCACTAAAAATACTAAAGAATGCTTTATGTAAACTGCTCTTCAGCTGGCAGTTCCCTGTCCCCTTACCTGAATTCTGTATTTTATATGCATTCAAATTTATGTATGAAGAAAAAAACTCAAAAACATAGAATTAAGAATGTAATAAAGTGTGATTCCTACACAGGAAAATGTGGCTGCTGACTGTTGTGGTACTACATGCAATTCATAGCCTGGTGGTCTCTATTTTGCCTTCTTTATTTTATTCAGGTGGAAAGTAATTGCTTAGACATGATGCAAGAAATGGAAGATTTGTGTAAACTGCATTGTCTCAGTGTGGTTTTTCTACTCCACTCACCTCTTTCTCAAAGGGCCCGTGCTAGATTCATCACTTCCCATTGGGCTAAGAACATTCAGACTTTCTTGAAAATGGTAAATATGCTCTGTATTAGTTTGTTTATTTTTTGTTTCAATTGTGTGATATAAAGAAACCACAGTCACCTTCAAAACAGATTTAAAAGGGAATAATGGCAGCCCTTTGGGGACTTTAAAGGTTTAATGGCCCAAGTCATTTTCTTGCTAATTTCAACAACTCTGTTTGGTAATAATAACAAACAGCATGCTATATATCCAGCCTAAGGAAAAAACTCTCTATTTTCCTTCTTCCAGTTTCTGTCAAGATCAGGTTTTTGTGTTATTAATTATGTGAGATTGGTAACCATTGTATTCTGCTCTTGAGAGGAATTAAAGATACAAATGTAATAGTTATTTTTGTCCATTACAGATATTACTTAGAGAATATTTGTAGACTGTAGGAAAATAGCAAAAACAAAAGAAAAACTTACCCAGGTACCCACTATTCAAGTCAATAACTATTAATATTTTGGTTTATTCTCTTAATTTTAAATGAATAAGTCTTTCTGTTATTTTTTGTTATTGTTTGAGACATTGGAATGAATATATATATTCATATTCATATATGACATTTTCTTCTCACATATTTTTAGAAGTTTTCTTTCATACTCTTGGTTAGCATAATTTTTTAGTGGCCACTATTTTTGTAATGGATGTACCATGGTTTACTCACCCATTCTTATATTGTGGAATATTAAGAGGGTTTTAATTGTTATAAATGCTGCTGCTATTCTCCTGGTTTTTGAGTGTAAGCCTTTTCCTTTGATTTGGGGATGTTGACTTAGACTTCATGCCCAGAAGTGGGATTAGTGGATCAATTTAAATGGAAAATTAAAAAAAAAATTTTTTTAATGTTTATTTATTTTTGAGAGAGAGACAGACTGCAAGCAAGGGAGGGGCAGAGAGAGAGGAAGACACAGAATCCAAAGCAGCTCCAGGCTCCGAGCTGTCAGCACAGAGCCCAATGTGGGGCTCAAACTCACAAACCATGAGATCATAACCTGAGCCAAAGTTGGACATTCAACCAACTGAGCCACCCAGGCGCCCCTAAATGGAAAATTTTAGAGAATCTTGACACTTTTAGTCAAAATATTCAAGAAAAATATTTTAGAACCAATCAATTAGTAAGCTAGCCCCAAAATATTTATCTAATGTATATGCATTGTGTGAATCAATGGGGATACAGTGAGAAAAATAAGACTATATTTACCCATCTCATCCTACACTTTCATAGAGCTACATTTTGCAGGAAGACAGATACTGATTTTTTAAAATTAATATGAAGGAAGAATTACAGGATACTTTAGAGTCTGATGATAAAAAGTCTCAGTTCAGTTAGAAAAGGATGGCTTCTTCCAAGAATTGAAGAGATGTGAAGTAAGGCAAATATTGAAGGATGAGTAGGGATTGGCAAGTTGGTGAGAGGAAGGACACTGGATTCTAGGAGGTGAAACAGCATTCGGGATCATCCTGACAATGGCATGATCAAGGAACTGGAATACAACTTGTAGAACTAGAATAGAAAGAGAAAGTGATAAAGCTGAAGAGATGGGTAAGAGGCAAATCATATAGGTCTGTATAGGTCCTGTGAAGAGAATGTGGAGATTTAACTTGATCATAAGCACAATGAGAACCAACTGAATGATTGCAAGGAGATGAATGGCACTTTCATTAAAAAACAATTTCTTCTGGGCGCCTGGGTGGCTCAGTCGGTTAGGCGTCTGACTTCAGCTCGGCATGATCTCACAGTCTGTGAATTAGAGCCCTGCGTGGGACGCTGTGCTGAAACCTCAGAGCCTGGAGCCTGCTTCTGATTCTGTGTCTCCCTCTCTCTGCCCTTCCCCTGCTCATGCTCTCTCTCTGTCACAAAACAAAACATTAAAAAAAAATTTCTTTGGTTTGCAGTGCAGAGAGTTCATTGTAGAGGTAAAAATGGATTTGGGGAAACCATTGGGTGATTGTTACCTCAGTTGATATATATGCTAATGATATTAGGGACTAAGGAAATGGTAAGTAGGGATGAATAGCAGTAGGCAATTTCAAGAATTATTTAAAGTATAAACTTAAGTTTAGTGTGGGCATGGGGAAAAGGGAGGAGTCAAATGACTCTAGATCTCTGGCTAGAGCTTTTGTGGGGACAATATTATTGTATGAAGTATAATTGCGAAGAAAGATTATGAATTCAGTTTTGGGAATATTGAGTTTACGATGCCAGTGAAATATCCAAATGGAGATATCTAGTAGACAATTTGAAATACTGGTTTGGAGCTTAGTGGAGTGGAGTAAGTTGGTGGTAAAGAATTGGGAATCACTAGCCTATGGATGTTAATTAATGCCATGGTGGTGGATAAAATTATTTTGGGAAAGACAAGAGGGCCTAGGACAGAGACCTGAGATACTCCAATATTAAATGGTTAGGGATAGATTGACACTAGCAAAAGACACTGAGAAGGAGCTGCTTAGATGAATAGAGCAGAAAGCTAAGACAATAGATTGTTGTGAAGGTCAAAGGAACTGGGATTTTCAAAAGGTGTTTGTGGTTAATAGTACCAAATGCTATGGAGGTTGAGGACCAAAAATACTACTTTGGGTTTAATGACATAGGACTCACTGTTGATTTTAATGAAGAGACATATTAATGGAGAGCCTAGAAGCAAAAATCTGTGGTAGAGTGGGTTCAGTGGTGAGTAGAAAGGAGAAAATAAAGGTGAAAATAAGTTTACATGTAACAGGTTGAGATTAAGGAAAGTGACACAGGATAAAATGGGATAGGAAAGTGTGTCTATTAGGAATGTTTTTAAAATGGCAAAGACAGAGCATGTTTAAATGCTGATCATAAAATTAAGAGAATAGGATGAAAATACAAGGAAAATAAGGTGAGAGGGGATAGGATCTAGAGTATATTCTTATACAGAGGGAGCAATATTGCCATTTTTGTAGGAGACAATAAAGAAAGAACAGTGCAACATTGGCTGTGATAGAAGTTGTAGGATAACTTTGTTCCTATGTGCTGGTTCAATTTTCTTTGTGAAGTAGGAGACAAAGTCATATGCTGAATGTTGTGGCAAGGAAGCAAGCCCAGAAGTGTAGAACCAGGAAATATTTTGGAAATATTTATTGGGGAACTTAGGGGAGTAAACTGTACTGAGAAACAGAGATACCATTCTGTCCTGCCTAGCACTTTTGAATGCTTATTTGAAGTTTTTGACAAAACAATTATAGTGGCATCACTTTGTATTATTGTATGATTTTCTTTTTCTGTAGTCGCAACAACATGGCCATAGGCACAAGGAAAGCAACTAATTGGATGGTATGGAAAAAAGGGACAAGATAATTTAGGCACAAAAATGCTATTAGTGGATCTATACAGTTTGATGGAAAATAAAAAAGGAAAAGAGACTTTAGTATCTTTGCAAGAAGGTAGTAAAAATGATAGACTAGGAAACAAAGTTTCCTGGAGACAGACCAAATGGACTCTATTGGATAAGGAGAAAGTAGAGGAACTGTAGAACTGGACGTCCTGATATGATCAATAAAGAATTGTGAATGATCATTAGACAAAGTTAAAGGCATGGGTCAACAGGTGGGAGTGAGGAAGTATTCATCAGGGAGTGTGGCAGATGCTATTGTTGTTTCCTTATCTATGTCTGCCACTTACCTATTTTTCCCTCTTACTGTAAGTGCAACTCTCTGCCTGAAGGTTTTGTTTTCTTGATCTGAAATGCTGGGGTATTAATGTTTCTCATGCCTTCCACCAATGACAGATGAGGAGTTGGTGGATGAAGACCCCAGCTTCCTTGTATACAGGTTGATATAACTCTGAAATGTAGTTAGGGATTCTTTAGGGATTGGGGAAAAATAATAATTGTTGGTCTATGTATAACAAATATTATTGAAAAAGAAAATTACCATCTTCTGCCCCCACTACATCTCCCTCATAAAGTGTCCATGAGTTGGGGAGAGGGAGAGAGTTGGGGAATAAATGAATAGAATCACCATAAGTGGGGTGGGAAGGGCATGATAGAATCTTCCTAAAGTTTCAGGGGTCTGTGTATAAAAAGAAGCTGTGATTTAGTTCCCAGGAAAAAGACTGGGAGAAAGCTAGCCTCACCTAGGATACCTGTGGCTATGTATGCCAGGGAACTTGTCTGGAAAATGCAGTGTGTTGTCTAGGCATGAAAGTGTGGGAAATCTTCCCTGTGCTTCCTGAGGGAAGGGCATCTAAAAGTTCCTGTAGGCTCTAAATGAGTCATGGTAGTTGATCGAGAGGGAAGGAGAACCTGTGATTCTTCACAGAGTTCTCAGAAGCCAGATGAGGGGATTTAAGTGGGAAATGACATGGAAAAAAACCCTCTAAATTTGAAGACTATATTTCAGTACTCTAGGAATTCCATGGAACCAACTAGAGGCCAATCCATGGCCATTTGACCATTTAATCTATACAAGAGATCTGGGACTATTGCCTGTATAGAATACTAAAGAGTGAGGTATAACTGGAGACAGCCATACTGAGTGGTAGGCACTTTTTTTTTTTTTTTTTTTTTTTTACTGAAATGAGGATGACACTTAGGTAACACTCCTGTCAAAGTCTGGCATGGGAGATGCAGTGGCGGCTCATGAAGGGAATTGATCTGAGTGTGACTAGGAAGTAATTGGATTTTACTTTGTAGTGCTTAGATTATATTTATTGAAATAGCATAATAGGGATGTAGGATCAACAATTAAAGTTAAGAAACAAATATTCATGATTGTTTATCTAGGTTTGTATTTATGGGCATTTACAACTGTTCTAACAGAAGTGTTACAAGGTTTTGTGTTGTGGTGAACACAATATCATGTGGTTCTGCTGATGCTTTGGGGAAAAATATTTTCCTATATCCCAAATCCCATTGGGGAATTTTTCTCTAAGTAAGTTTTAAATGTTTATATATTTATTTTGAGAGAGAGAGAGAGAGAGAGAGAGAGAGAGAGAGAGAGAGAGAATCCCAAGAAGGTTCCACGCTGTCAGCGCACAGCCCCACAGGGAACTCGATCTCAAGTGATATCATGACCTGAGCCGAAATCAAGTGTTGGATACTTATCCGACTGAGCCACCCAGGTGCCCCTCATTTATAGAGTTTTATAAGCAATTTTCTTTATGGACAATGGTCATTAGGTGAAAAGGATATTATAAAGTCTGTCTAAATTGTGGAATGTTCTAAGATGGCTCTGCAGGAAATTGTGGTTGTAGCTGATAGAAACCATCATTCTTTAATTAGGATGGCATGGACTGCTGGGCAAGATAGGAATAGCTACCAGTTATTTTGCACCAGATTTATGTGTGTACTTTGCCTAGCCTATTAACATATAATACTACTACTCTTGTATCTTCATTTTACAAATGAAAAACTTGGGCTCAGAAAGGTTAAGTGGCCCATTAGCACAACTGAGTGATCGAGTTGGAGCTAACTTCATTTCTCTCCAGCCTCCAAATCTGTGCCCTTCCCACCATCCTCTGCTCTCTTAATGCGGGGAAACAACTGATTATCCCACAGTCAAGCATCCCTCTGTTCCTTTCTATTCTCCATGCTTCATTTTGGTAGCACCCAGTGACTGGAAGTGTAAATTCAGGTAGCCTCTGAAATGTTCACAAAGAAAGGCATGTTCTGAGACCTCTGGAGAAAGCAGCTAAGCAAACTGAAGGGAGAGTTTAATGTTTACTCACATCTGGACACTTGGAGACCACATGGAGGCACCTCTTGTAGGAAGTGTATAAAATGAGGAATATTTGCTATACTATTTTCACACGTTACTGTGTACTTAGTAGTATTTTGTGAAAGGATTAGGTGGAGAGAACCTTACATGACAGTGGTTTTCCAAGTATGGTTCCCTTGACCAACAGCATCAGCATCACCTGGGAACTTCTTAGAAATGCAAATTCTTAGGCTCTACCCCAAACCTACTGAATCAATCTCTGGGGATGATGCCTAGTAATCTGTGTTTTATCTGAAAATCTTTCCATGTGAGGCTTATGCTGAAGTTTGAGAACCACTGCTCTATGGCTCTGTGGAGGTCTTTTTAGTATTTTATTATTGTTTAAATTACACTATAGGCAGGAGGCTCCTTCTTTGATATTTATGATTTCTCATGAACCTTGGGCAGTCTCCCTAACTTATTTGGTCAAAACTAGGTTTTCAAAGCAGTAGCCCATAGCCACAAGTGGATATTGAGCATTTGAAATGTGGGTAGTCTGAATTGAGGTGTGCTCTAAGTTTAATTTTTTTTTCTTTTTTTCAACGTTTTATTTATTTTTGGGACAGAGAGAGACAGAGCATGAACGGGGGAGGGGCAGAGAGAGAGGGAGACACAGAATCGGAAACAGGCTCCAGGCTCTGAGCCATCAGCCCAGAGCCTGACGCGGGGCTCGAACTCACGGACCGCGAGATCGTGACCTGGCTGAAGTCGGACGCTTAACCGACTGCGCCACCCAGGCGCCCCGAGGTGTGCTCTAAGTTTAAAAGAAACACCAGATTTCAAAAGAATTTAGTATGAAAAACACATAAACTATTCTGTTGATATTTTTACACGGATTACACATTGAAATTATAACATTTTGGATATGTCATGTTAGATCAATAAATTAATTTTGCTTTTTTTTTTTAAATGTGACTTCTAGAAAATTTAGAATGAGATATATGCTGCTTGCCCATGTTACGTTTCTATTGGATACTTCTGGGGTCAGTTTCCACATCAACATAGATAAATAAATTGTTCATGTTCGGAAAGTGTTTGGTTTTATCATTGAGGGATTGTGGAGCAGAGAACACTCGGTTTTCCCCCTACTGAACTTTATTCCCCAAAAGCTATCATTGGCTGAAAAGATGACTAGGCTTTCACTCGCTGAGGTTGTCTACTCATGTCTACTCAGCTCTGAACTAAGTGTGGCCAGTGAAGACATTCTGCCTGTGTTAGACATGAAGATAACCTCACTGTCATAAACTCCACAAGAGCGCACCAAAGTAGATGGAGCGGAATCTTTGAGTTTGAGGATTCAGCATCTTCCCCTGAACAAATGGCATATTTTAAATCCTCTTTTGACCTGAAAGTAAAACCGGAAAACATTAAAACCTCAGTAAAGAACAGAAGCGCATTTGAAAGCAGAAGTATTTCTGTAGCATTGGAACTATATCTGTGCATTAGTGTGAGGAAAAAAATTGTATTGAGTCCAACACAGGTTTCTGTGATTCAGAATAAGGAACGATGTTGAATTAATTTTTTGGTCAGTTTGGTTTTATTTTATGATCCAGTCTTTTTAGATATAAAGCATTCATCATTATCCAGCTCAAAAGGTCTTACATTAATAAGAATTGGAGGAACCTTGCCAACTTGTCTTTCATTGGATTATTGATGTGTTTGAAGTTGTATAATAGTTTATTGCTAGTATAGCAATTGTCAGTGACTTGGTTTTATTTCTAATTTTCAGAAAAAGTGGTGTGAATATTTCATCCTAAGTAATATAAACATTTTTGAATTTTGGAATCTGAATTTAATTCACCTTTGCGACTTAAGTGATGAGCTTTTGTTGAAGAATATTGCTTTTTACTATGAAAATGAAAATGTTGAAGGTACCATCTTAATATATTATAATAACTGTACTTTCACCCAGAGATAAACATTATAAAGAACTTAAAATTTCAAAATAATTTTCCTATATGTCCAACATATAACATAACAATTATTTTCCTCCCAATCTTTGTTTATACATGTATATAAGTTTTATTTAGTTGCAATCAGAGTGAATGTTATATTTTTAAAAATTTTAACTTAATATACTCCACAAGTATTCTTAGAAAAAATATGTGTTTGGGTATTTAGCATTTCTGGATCATTTTAACAGTTGAATTTTTCATTTAAATATATGCATAACATTTAAAAATATTTACTTTAATTAATATAATCAATCTATTACTATGAGATATTTAGGGAATTTTAATTTTTTCCCAAAGATAAAGCTGATTTGTATATTTGGAAAAAAATAAAAAATTAAAATTTATTTTTCTTTCTTTGAATTATTTTCTTAGAATAATTTTTTGCTGTTTCTTAATAGCCAAAAGGGGAAAAAAACATGTTTTAAGAGAGCTATAGCCCATTGTACATTATTGAAACTTATTTGACCTCTAGAATTTGGTTCCTACACATAGCAAACATTGGAATGAGTTAACTGCATTTAAGTTTAGCAACCCTCTACAAATTTTCTCATCTCTGAAAAATGAGCTTTGTTCAGTTTTATTGGTTGTAGAAGTTATATGTGGCATAACCTTTTTTAACCTTATAAAATTGATATCCACAGTTATTGTTAGTTAAGACAGTTGCAATCTTAATACTTAGCTATCAAATAGGAAAACAAGATAATTTGAAAATCTATAGTCACATTAGGGACCATATTCATTTAGGTATCGTGTGGAACTCACTGAAAATTTCACTGTTTGAGAAATATTTCAGAACTCTATGAATTTAGTAAAAATGTGTGCTTCTCTATATATAGGGATGACTTTTAATGTTTAGTACTTTTAAATATTATATAGGCCTACATTTGAATTTGGGAGATGTCATTATGAAGGATTATGAACATCTCTGGAATACTGTGTCAAAGTTGGTCAGAAAGTTTTCTGTTGGAAAGCCATTTCCTCTGAGAACAACAAAACTTTCTTTTCTTGAAAAGAGTCCATCACCAATCAAAGGTAATAAATCTATAAATTAATTTGAAATGACAGTTCAAGTCTCTGAAAATGTTTTGAATGCACCACTAACTAAATGCTACAGGTCTAAATTATTTTCTGGCACTATGCATTTTAATAATAAGTTACCTCTCACTGTATCATTGGGGTTATATATATATATGTGTGTGTGTGTATATATATATATACACACACACACATACATATATATATATAACCCCAATGATACATATGTATACATATATATATATACACACACACATATATATACGCACATATATATACACACACATATATATATATATATGTATGTTTTGCTCGTAACTAATTGTTGCCAGTTAAAAAAATGCCAGTTATATGTGAGTTTCATTTCTATCAATATGGCAGTATAAATCAGGTGAAAAATCTCTTTCGGGAAACAATTGAAATGCTGGTCAGACACACTAAACATCTTTTTGTATTATCACATCTAAACTCAAAAAAATAGAAGGGAAATTCCAGGAGTCAAAAATAAAGGGAGAGGCTGATCTCTGGGTAATTCAAAATGAATTACTCTGATAATTTTTAATTATAAGTCCATCTTCCCAAGAATCTGTGGTTTCAATTACATTGTAAGTAGGGTCAAGATAACACTAAGCCAGATAAATAAGGTGATCAGAAGAATCTGGTACATTCTCTGTAAGGGAAAAACATCATAAGGCCTGGTTTTACAGGATACATGTTTTACTCATACTCTGACAAATCTGAGTACAAATACAAATTTATAAAACAACAGAGGAAATAAACTGCTAAGAGAAACAATAAGCTATGGAACTAGAATAATTTTGTAATTATCAAAAGTAGAATATACTATATACATACTTAAAATGCTTAAAAAAATAAAATATGAAATTTGAAACATGAGAAATAAAGTAACCAAAGTTGTAGAAATGAAAATATTGTCAATGGATAGGTTAAAAAGCTGATTGGATATTGCTAAAGAGAATGTGTGAACTAGAAATAGATCAAAAGAATTACACTTCAAAATAGAGATGACCATGTTATATACCTTAAGCTTATACAATATTATATGTCAGCTACATCTCAATAAAGCTGAAAAGAACTTAAGAAAAAAAAAGAAATAAGAGATGAAACAATAAAAAAAGATATGTCAAAAAAGAAGATATAATGAAGAAGTCAAGCCTTTCATTCATTTGGAGATTCACAAGGAAAGAATGAACCAATGTGGGTTAGACAATATTTGAGGAGATCGTGGCTGGGTATTGCCTGGATTGATGAAAGACAAGAATTGCACATATAAGGATGTATGATGAATCCCAAGTGGGCTAAATTAAACATAAGCACGTATACACTCATAGATAAAAACACACACTGGATACAATATAGTAACGCTGTAGAATACAAGAAAATAAATATCTTAACAAGAGTTAAAGAACAAAAATTAGTCTATGATACACTACCCTATAACAATGATAGAAATCAGAATATAGTGAAATTACATATAATTCTTAAAATATCATTTAAGAATGAAGAAATAATTCACCATTGTAAGAAATACAAAAACGAATTTATCCATCATCATAGCATCACAGAAGATGTTTCCATACAATTGAATTTCAGGAAGAATAAAATGTCCCCCTAAGGAATATGAGAAGGAAAGCTAATGGGAATTTGGGATGTGTTGATATATTTCCAAATATGGGGGAAGAATATATATACTTTTATATCCAGATGAGTTTCACCAAGACTTAAAATTTTATTTTTTATTTTAAAAAAAAATTTTTTTTAACGTTTATTTATTTTTGAGACAGAGAGAGACAGAGCATGAACAGGGGAGGGGCAGAGACAGAGGGAGACACAGAATCTGAAACAGGCTCCAGGCTCTGAGCTGTCAGCACAGAGCCCGACGCGGGGCTCGAACCCACGGACCGTGAGATCATGACCTGAGCTGAAGTCGGACGCTTAACCGACCAAGCCACCCAGGCGCCCTAAGACTTAAAATTTTTAAAAAAATTTTTAAGTGTTTATTATTTTCAAGAGAGAGAGAAACAGAGTGCGTGTGGGGAAGGGGCAGAGAGAGCAGGAGACAAAGAGTCCAAAGAAGGCTCCAGGATCTGAGCTGTCAGCAGAGAGCCCAAAGCAGGACTCAAACCCATGAACTGTGGGATCATGACCTGAGCTGAAGTCAGATGCTCAACCAACTGAGCTACCCAGGCACCCCTCACCAGACACAGACTATTGAGTGCAAGTAATTTATTGATCCCAGGAAGAGCAAATAAGGAAGTGGTTAGGTAAGATCAGGAAGAGAACAAAACCAATGTAGGACAGGCTACTGGTTTCCACTGTGGGTAACTACAGGTAGATTTCACTGAGAATCTTAGAATGGTGTACAAACCACCTCAGAGATGTCTCACCTGAAGAGACTGGGGCATTTACTGTGAAATTCTTGTCATGTTTTTGGCTGAGGGTTATCTCTGGGGCAGTGGAGACTCAGCACCTCTGGCCTTCTTCACATGGCTGTAAGAAGAAAAGTGCTCTGGCAGAGACTTGGATGATGAAGATGTCAGGCAAACACAGAACAGTGAACACCAAGGGATTAACAGGCACAGCAATAGCAGCTTACCTAGAATTATGAACCAGATAGTAATAAAAAAGCATTTATTAGCCAAATATTATATACACATATATATCTATACATGGATATCAAAGAGCATGTAAGAAAATACTGTAATGATACCAAATTTCATTTCCCCTAACTTCTTTTTTATTTCATTTTCTTAAAAGTATTTATAGGGTAGATATCTGAGTAAGAGTTCCATATTCAAATTCCTTATAATGGGGGAAAATAAAAGGAATAAAGAGGACACAGGTATTTTTCTACTTACTTACCTATGTGCCTAAATGCTGCCTATTTCGTTATACTCTGCTATGTTCCAAAATGTTTTAATGTGGGTAATAGCTGTATGGGAAGGTCTGGAATTGATAAATGTAAATAAAATCAATGAAAAATGGTTTTTAATGTAAAACTTTACAAAATGATGTATAATATTCCTGTATGAAAGTTTCACATTTTACAATGTCTTAATTTTTTTTTTTTTTTACTTCTTTACAGATACTTCCAAGGAAAATATTCCTAACTTGGGTTTTATTCCAATGTCATGTGAATTGGTTGATAAGTTTGTTGGTGACATTTTGAAAGATTTGCCTTTCTTAAAGAGGTATAAGAACAAAAATGTCTCAATAAATGATTGGGTGGACAAATGATTTACAACAAATGTCGCAATTCTATGAAGTGCAACAGATTAAATGGAATATATTAGATGCAATATGTGTTTGTAATACCAAATGAGTTTAATAGCAAATTTATCAGTGTCTTTGATCTTAACTAGGTTAAAATCAACATGGTTTAAAAAAATTTTTTTTAATGTTTATTTCTTTTTGAGAGAGAAAGAGAGACAGAGCATGAACAGGGAAGGGGCAGAGAAAGAGGGAGTCACAGGATCCGAAGCAGAGTCCAGGCTCTGTGCCATCAGCACAGAGCCCAACGCAGGGCTTGAACTCACGAACCACGAGATCATGACCTGAGCTGAAGTCAGTCACACTGAGACACCCAGGTGCCCCCAAATCAACATGGTTTTAATCTTAGAGTAAAATTACTCCAGCTGGGGTTGCCTGGGTGGCCCAGTTGGTCAAGTGTTTGACTCCTGACTTTGGCTCAGATCATGATCTCACAGTTGGTGAGATCAAGCCTTGCAACTGGCTATGCGGGCTGTGCAGAGTCTGCTTGGGATTCTTTATCTCCCTCTCTCTGCCTTCCCCTGCCAATGCATGTGCACATGTGCAGCTCTCTTTTTCTCTCTCAAAATAAATAAATAAACATTTTTAAAAAAGTACTCCAGCTGGATGTTTTTAATTAATGGATCAATAATGAATATTTGTTGATGTTGATGGTACTGTTAGACATGTTGGCTAGATTCTGGGTTCTTAGGCACCTAATAAACTGCTTTTTGGATTCTAACACCCACATCATCTTACAGAAAGAGGAAAGGTGGCTGTGATTTTTTAAAAATATTAAAAAATGAAATCTAAAAAAATGAAATCTGTGCTGTGTTCTGTTTGGAAGCATGAAATTTAAAATATGCATATATTTCTTTTTGTATCATAGCGATGATCCTGTTGTAACTTCACTGGTTAAACAAAAGGAATTTGATGAACTTGTGCATTGGCATTCTCACAGACCGCTTAGTGATGATTATGACAGGACAAAGTGTCAATTTGATGGTGAGTACTGTGACTCTGTTGAAATAAATTAAAATCAATTTCAGTCTCTGCTTTTTATTTTGTAATGAAAAATTATCAGGTTAGGAGCCACAGTTATACTTCTTTTTTTTTCTTTAATTTTTTTTGAGAGAGAGCTCATATGCATGTGCACGCAACTGGGAGAAAGACAGAGTGAGAGGCAGAGAGAGAATCTTAAGCAGACTCAGGGTTCGATTTCACAAGTGTGAGATCATGACCTGAGCTGAAATCAAGAGTCAGACACTTAACTGACTGAGCTACCCAGGCACCCTATAAGTTATATTTCTTGAATAATGATAGTCTACAAGGTATTTAGATGTATGACAGTAAAGATAGTAATGAAGAAGTCCCACTTCGTTTACTGATAGTCATACATACACAGGTATGCAGATGTCCTAGGAAGTGAACCAATCCTGCATTTGTCCCCATAAAAATTAGAAGCTGTTTTAAAGAAATATGGTTTATAGTTAAAATGCCTGTGTATTCCTTGAAGTTCAAAACACCAAGGCCATAGTCTTTCAAGCAATTTCAGCTGCTTTTACATCACCCAGTTGATTACGTGTACCAAGTTCTAGCATTTTATGTACCTTCCTGCTGAGGATGGTTAGAACTGCAAAAAGAGGCCCATGAAATCACTAACAGTAGATCCATAGAGATCGAATTAGGGATCTTGTCTTATTAGTTCCCTTGTCTTCATCTCACTTTTGTCTATCCTGATGCTTAACCTCCACCCTTCTTCAAGTTGACAAAACTTACAGAAGAATTGAGGAGTGTGCATAGTAAGCTCACTCATATGAAATACTTGTCAGTCTGCATTTATAAATGGCTACTAAGATCCTGAAAGATGTGGGGGGGTCTTTTAGATTAACCATTAATATCCTTCAAAGTGGTTTAATTTGATATATGTAGATATAGACACAGAAAAATTAACCAGCTTAATTATTGTCTAAATTGTAGTTTGTTTTGGGTGTGGGAGCAAGTCATACCTTGATTGTTGGGATTTCCTGTGTCATTGGATTTTTCCATAGTGAAAGTATTCTTCAGTTGCTAAGCTGTTGGCTCTGCAGCTATGGTTGGAGTAAGGATTTTCCTATCAAGTGATTCCAGAAGCCAGAATATCTAAGATGGATATATTCTAGATTTTGCCCCTACCTTCTTCTTAAACTCATTCACAGGGCACATAACAGAGGTAATACCTAGAATCTGTCATTCTTTGTAGCATCCTAATATTTGCTTTGGGAAGTAGACAGTGAAAGAGTGTTTTGTCACTTCTGTCCTTTAAATAAAGTAAGGAATTACTCCATAGACAAGATTTAGCCTGACTTAAGATTCCTTCTTTAACAAAAGTAAATCAGACTAAATTACTATTCCAAACTAAAAAGTACATGTGTGCATGGGATGGTATGAAGAATTAGTGAGAATGTTATTGAAAAAAAAATAATAGTTTTACATTTCAAGTCTTTTCTTTTTCAGAAAAATCTAGAGATCCTCGTTTTCTTAGGTCTGTGCAGAAGTATCATGTTTTTCAACGATTTTATGGGAGCTCATTAGAATCAGTCTCTCCAAAAGTTGTTGTAACTCAAGCTGTCAAGCCAAAGAGTAATTTCAGTATACCCAAGAACAAAAAGGCACATGTAGGTTCTATTAATTCTATCATATTTAAAACTTTTTTTTTTCCTTTTCTTAAGTTGATATTTGTTCAATTCCTTTGGTAGTTTCTTTCCATGCTATGCTTTTTCTTTTTATATATGATCGTTGGATTATTTATTATTTATTTGCTAAGAAAGTCTAACCTCCATATAAAAGGTTATATATGATCCACTGTGCATAATAAAATATATTTATGTATTTGGAAAAGAATATAAGATATTAAGTTACTAAAGGCTTAGATTTAGAAATGTTGAAGTAAAATTAAAAATATAGTTCTTTGGGAGTTCTGGTCTATGATGGCAATATAGGAATTTCCTGAAGTCACCTCCTCCTATAGACATAATGAATTTACAGAGACATACAGAAGAATTCTCCATGAAGACAATCCAGAAACTAGAGAAAGAACTCCTACACATTGAACAAATGAGAAAAAACCCACAATGAAACAGGTAGAAGAGGCTGAGACACATTGTCACCAAAAACTCCACCACTGCTGCAGAGACACAATTGGGAGAGAACTCACAAGTCTTCAGTTTTTCCCTCAGGAGGAAAGGATTGGGACCAAAATTTTGGGTCTAGCACCCCAACATTTTAGTTCCACCTGAGGAATGAGCCTCCCTAAAACATCTAGCTTTGAAATGCCAACAAAGCGGGGCGCCTGGGTGGCGCAGTCGGTTAAGCGTCTGACTTCAGCCAGGTCACGATCTCGCGGTCCGTGAGTTCGAGCCCCGCGTCAGGCTCTGGGCTGATGGCTCAGAGCCTGGAGCCTGTTTCCGATTCTGTGTCTCCCTCTCTCTCTGCCCCTCCCCCGTTCATGCTCTGTCTCTCTCTGTCCCAAAAATAAAAAAAAAAAAATAAATAAATAAATAAAAAAACGTTGAAATGCCAACAAAGCTTGCATCCACAAGACCCACAAGACTTTAGCCTGGCTATCTCCCCAGGGCTCAGCACAGAGGCAGCATACCAAACTGCTCATTCCCTATCTTTCTCCGAAAGAGGCTGATTTGCATACTTTAAAAACAGGGAAAGAGGACTATAAGCATTGTTCTAGAGAAAACTATCAAATCACAAAGGAAGAGAAAAAGAGAAGAGAAGAATAAAGTCAGAAAAAAATTAGTGGCAATAGTAAGTCAATACCTATTAACAGTTAATTTAAATATAAATGGTGTAAATTCTCCAATCAAAAGACATAGAATGGCTGAATGCACACTAATACTAATACTAATATTAATATTTCATTTATAATTGCATCAAAATATCTAGACATAAATTTTACCAAGGAAGTAAAACACCTGTGCTCTGAAAACTATAAAACATCAATGAAAGAAATTGAAAGCGACAAAAAAATGGAAAGATACTCCATGCTCTTCTATTAGAAGAATCATTGTTGTCAGAATGTCCATACTACTCAAAACAATATACAGATTTAATGCATTCCCTATCAAACTACCAACAACATTTTTCACAGAACTAGAACAAATAATCCTAAAATTTGTATGGAACCATAAAAGACCGCAAATAGTCAAAGTAATTTTGAAAAAAGAACAAAACTGGAAGTATCACAATATATACACAAGATATACTACAAAACAGCATGATATTGGCACAAAAACAGACACATAGATCAATAGAACAGAATAGAGAGCCCAGAAAGAAACCCACACATATATGGTTGTTTCAAGAAAAAGGAGGCAAGAATATATAATGGGGGGAAAGACAGTTTAATAAATGGTGCTGGGAAAATTGGACATCTGCCTGCAAAAGAATGAAAGTAGACTCCTACCATATAACATGCACAAAAATCAACTCAAAATAAAGACTTGAATAAAAGACCTAAAACCATGAAACTCCTAGAAGAAAATGGGGTAAGTGCCTTGGCATTGTTCTTAGCAATAATCCACTTCTGGGTATATATCATAGGAAATGAAAACAGACTATAGAAGAGTTTTTATTTTCATAGCCAATTTTATTGTTAGTGAGATCATCCAATTACGACTTTTTCTCTCTCATTTAGGGCTAGCAAGAAGGTTCTGTGTTTTTTGTTTTGTTTTTTTGAGAGATGTTATAAAGTAGAGAGTTTGCAAAAATTCTTATTACATACTGTAAGATATGAAGACTGGAAAAAAATCCCATTTTTTTCTTTTATGTCATTAGTAATTAAATAAATTCTCTCATTGGGACTAAACACCCTCAACATTGTGTAAATATGCTTTTGTAGCAACTGTTCAGTAAGTCTGCATATTCAAGATATAATAAGCATTGTGTATGGCAAAGGGCCAAAGGTCACTCTTATTGAGAAAGAACCATGCTGAGTTAACCCACTTGGTAGATGAAAACTTTGGGACACCTCAAATAATATTGATTAGAATTAAGTATTGAGAAGTGTGGCAACTAATATTGACTTTATTATAGGCAAAGTTTAGATATTAGTTTCATGACTAACCTGAGTAGTGGGAGGTTTATCAGAATTTTCTTGTCAATACATTCTCTAATTTGAATTTTTAAAAATATTTATTTATTTTTGAGAGAGAGAAGAGAGAGAGAGAGAACACAAGAGCAGGGAAGGGGCAGAGAGAGGGAGACACATAATCCGAACCAGGCTCCAGGCTCTCAGCTGTCAGCACAGAGCCCGACGCGGGGCTGAAACTCATGAGCCCTTAGATCGTCATGATCTGAGCTGAAGTCGGTTGCTTAACTGACTGAGCCACCCAGGTGCCCCTATAAGTCTCCAATTTGTTTTTTGCAGATTAATAAATTGGGTTGGTGAAAGTATAGTAAAGTGGGTCCATATTGTATTTAATCCATTACAGGGAGAGCAGCAGGAACAAATGCAGGAAACATGAAAAAACAATGGCCTGATGTTTCTGATCTACACCACTTGAAATCTGCAAAATTATTTGTGGAGAGGCTTTTTAGTCTTAAATTTAATTGTCATAAATTTTCAATTAACAGAGGCTTTAAGAAACAGATACTAGGAAAAAAAAGGAAACAGATACTGAAATTAAAGTTGTTCCTATTGAAGAATGGGATGGTTGTCAAAATGATCAATATAGACTTAAAAATATTCTCCCATATGTGAAATTTAATCTTGGGATATTTCCAACTTCTTTTATGGTATGTTGTTTTTTTGTTTTCCTTTTTGGTCAGGAGACCAAGGCTGAAATAATTACTAGAGAGAATAAGAAGAGGTTATTTGCTAAGGAAGAACAAAAAGAGGAGGAAAAATGGAATGCTCTGTCATTTTCCATTGAAGAGGAAATGAAAGAGAACTTAAACTCTGGAATAAAGAACCTGGAAGATTTTTTAAAATCATGTAAAAGTAACTCTGTGAAATTTCGAGTTGAAATGGTCGCGTTAACTGCCTGCTTGAAAGCGTGGAAAGAACAGTGTCGCGGTAAAGGTATGTGACTCTATATTTTTTGCTTTGATAACTGGAGAATTAATAAAATAAGGTAATGATAATGGATGTCATTTATTAACTGGAAATTTGTGTTAGAAGCCTTAGATGCATTATGTGATTTTATCCTTACAAAATTCCTCTAAGTCTTATTACTTCTTTTATCAGTGAGCAGTGAAATCTCAGAGAGAGTCTAAGTAGCAAATATACAGCACATTCCTAAACAAATTCAAATCAAATCAGTCAAAGATGGCTTAAGAATAACTACTTCAAAATTGTGCGCATAGTCAAGGGAACCAACAATGACGGTGAGGCTCCCTGGGAGAATCTGTCACTCATCTTTGATATCTGAAGTGCAAACATTTTCTTGCTAGGTAAAACTAAGGATTATGTTTGCTGAGCATGTTTGAATTCTTCCAAATGTTGCTATTGCTTGCATGTGCTCTACTTTGCAATTTCTGTAGAATGTGGTAGAATAAAAAAGAAGAGACAAGAAGAGGAAGATAGAGGAGAAATAAAACTGGGTAGAGACATATAAATTGATAACAGGTGAATGATCATGTGCCATAATAGCTCCAAACTGACAATTCTTCCTAGTAAACCTACGTGATCTGTCCGGTTTGAGCATCTCCACACTCTTGAATCCATTTAACACATGGTTACCAGGTTCTTTTTTTTTTTTCCTTCTACTCTTGTTCTGCTAACTTCAATCTCCTTTAACATAGTCAGCCTTTCATTGTGGATTCTGTCACAGTGAGAAGCATAAGATTTGGCTTATATATTTCTCCCTAAACAACATGTTGTATCGGAATTTGCAGTTGATTGCTACTAAGAAAGATCAGAATTCAGTGGCTTACTCTCCTGAGGGTAAGAATTCTATATTGAATTTGTTTTGTAGTCTCTTACAGTATTCAGTGGGTGTTTGGTAATATTTGTTAGATAGCTAAAATATAAGCCAATTGGAGAAAAGGCGAAATTAAAAACAGCCCTAACATGGTAAGTATGGAAAGATTAGAAGTGTGGAGGAATAAAAAGTATATTTATATCTATAAAGAAATGAAGAAGAATTAGCAAAGTCTGTATCTGGCAATTGTAACAGACTGATTGAATTGACAGCCTCCAATGATTACACCAAATAGTTATCTGTGGTCAATAGTAGAATTCAATAAATGTTGCAAAGTTTTTAACCAGATCTTTAAAGTCATCTAAATATTTTTCTTTGACCACGGTAGAGCACACATGAAAATAATAGGTGGAGAAAAGATTTGTTGTTCCCCAGAACTCTTATACAACCTTGAACTTTAACAATCTTCTTTCTATCATGAACTGTAAGATTTTTCTTTGGGGGCACCTGGGTGGCTCAGTCGGTTAAGCGTCCGACTTTGGCTCAGGTCGTGATCTCGCGGTCCGTGAGTTCGAGCCCCGTGCCGGGCTCTGTGCTGACAGCTCAGAGCCTGGAGCCTATTTCCGGTTCTGTGTCTCCCTCTCTCTGACCCTCTCCCGTTCATGCTCTGTCTCTCTCTGTCTCAAAAATAAATAAACATTAAAAAAAAATAAAAAAAAAAAGATTTTTCTTTGTCTCTGTTACTTGTACAGCTATTTCCCGGTTACCCATGGAGATGATGAAGTGGGTATAGCTGCACTTTTATTACATTTTTCCTAGTCCTCTTTATTCCAAAACCTTTGTTAATGTTAAGATAGTGAATTTAACTAGGTCAGATTGATAGCCTGGATGACTAATCTTGGATAATCAAACATTACTTTTGATGATCTTTGTATGTTGTTTATTGTTTGCTAAGGTGAAAGCACAAAAGATTTAAGTATAGCTGTTCAAATGATGAAAAGGATCCACTCCTTGATGGAAAGATACCCAGAACTTTTGCAGGAGGCAGATCAGCAACTCATAGCCAGATGTCTGAAGTACTTAGGATTTGATGAATTGACAAGTTCTTTATATCCAACCCAGGTAATTTTCAGAATAGCTCCATTTTAATAGAATAATTATTGGGTATACATAAAGTATCTTGCAAATTAAGTCACCTCTTCTAGATTTTTTTTTTATACTGACAGTATTTCCTCCAAGTTCAAAGTCATTTACTAGTGATTCAGCTGCCTGTACTTGAGATAATCTAGAATTAGAAAATTGGTACAAATGCTTGTCTGGACAGACTAACTGCCAGGTAATTTCTGCAAAGCCTTAAAACTAATCCTGTGTTTAATTCTAGCAAACAGTTTAAAAACTATATAGTAATTATTTAATTGTCTTTAAATATATTAGATTGTAGCTATAAATACCATAATGGATATTTGAAAATCTTGATGTTTATCAATATACTCACAGTTAAGATAATGATTTAGGTGGTAAAGAACTTGTTCAATAAATATTACAAAACTGAAAATGTGGTAAAATACTTTTCTCATAAAAAGTGCTCAGTAATAAATATTTTAATTATTTAAACAATGTTATAGTTTAAAATCACTTTCCAAATGGATTTTTGAATTAATATAGGTTGTAGGAGATGACATAGAGGAGAAGAAAATGGATAAATATTCAGTTGGCATGGGACCAGTTCGGTTTCAACTACAATACATGGGCCATTATTTGATACGAGATGAGAGAAAAGATCCAGATCCCAGAGTTCAGGATTTTATTCCTGACACGTGGCAGGTAATAATTGAATGAAACAAAAATTTTATTTTATTTGTATTTTATTATTAAATGTTATCTCAGAAACTTTTCATTATTGTGGCTTTACATCTTATATTTGGCATGAACTTAATATTGAGTCCTGTCATTTAAAATTATTTCGTCATTGAAAATTGACGTCATTGGTAAATTCTTTTTCGCTTAAAGTGAAATTTTCTTTTCATTCATTTTTTTGTATATTGACCACTGCCTAGGAGGTACTTTGATGAATTCACATATATATTTTTAAAGTTGTCTGTGTGTCATCCAGTTGTATCATTGCGGAGCAATCTCTGTGTTTTCCCTGTGTCAATAGGATTTCACATGTAAATGTGCAGAATTTTGGTAGTTTAAATAGTACAGCAATTGTTTAGATATTTACATGCTACACATGTCACCATAGTAGTCATTCTTCTATAAATAAATGTAAAATTGATGGAAATAAAACTTAGAATTAAATGGTGTGGTTCTGCATAGATTGGACTAAAAAAATTGCTGATAAGTTGAACATGTTGACCTATAAAAGTGCAATTTCATAGGTTCAATCAAACAGACTTCCAGTTCAGAATATGACTTTATCTTAAGAAGCTGTGGTTTATATATACAATGGAATACTGCTTGGCAGTGAGAAAGAACGAAATATGGCCTTTTGTAGCAACATGGGTGGAACTGGAGAGTGTTATGCTAAGTGAAATAAGTCATACAGAGAAAGACAGATACCATATGTTTTCACCCTTATGTGGATCCTGAGAAACTTAACAGAAGACGGTGGGGGAAGGGAAGGGGAAAAAAAAATGTTACAGAGAGGGAAGGAGGCAAACCATAAAAGACTCTTAAATACTGAGAACAAACTGAAGGTTGATGGGGGGTGGGGCGGGAGGGGAAAGTGGGTGATGGGCATTGTGGAGGGCACTTGTTGGGATGGGCACTGGGTGTTGTATGGAAACCAATTTGACAATAAATAATCATATTAAAAAAACAATATGACTTTATCTTATATTGATGATGGTGGGATATCTTAAAAAACTCCCCCCTCCTTTTCAGTAATGAGAGGACTAGTTCCTTACTTTAGTGCAGGACACAAAGCAGCCAGATGCTCTCCATTAATCCCCTGCACATTTCAGTTCTTTTGATGTACACTTTGAGGTGTGGCCCAGAGTGGACCTAGATGAAGAATGTGCGGACTGAGTGAGGTTTGGGATGTTTTTCCATCTTCTGCCAAATCATATGATTTTTTGATTATTCATCATTTTGATGAATAAAAGCATAAACTGAGGGGATGAAATTTCACATGCCCTCCAAAGGAGGGATCTGGTATTCTTCTATATACAAAGTGAAAGATAACTGGTAAAATTATGAATGGTTGATTTTTTTCTCCTCAGCTACCTTTTCACCATCATAAAAAATACATACTGGTTAGTTCTTAGAGCTTCATTTCTCAAAGCCTTTGGAGAAGAGCTGTATTTAGTCAATGACAAATACTTAGAAAAAAAAATCTTCCCAATGACAAGATACTTTCTTCAGTCTCAGTCACCATTTTTCACACACAAACCTACCTCCGGATGCTCAAAAGCGTAACAATTCTCTCTTCTGAGAGAATGCCGCGAGTTCTTCAGACTTTCCTGTTATGTTTCTTCATGCGTTTTCAACTCCCAGTTATTCCATTTGAAGTTCAGAAAAATATTGGAAGTGTATTCATATATTTGTTTTGGTAACATGCTGTTCCTGTTGTCCACATGAATGGTGTTCTGAACCCTGCAGCGTGAACTCCTCGATGTTGTGGATAATAATGAGTCAGCAGTGATTGTTGCCCCAACGTCCTCGGGCAAAACCTATGCTTCCTACTACTGCATGGAGAAAGTGCTGAAGGAGAGCAATGAAGGGGTGGTCGTGTATGTTGCACCAACAAAGGTAGTGCTCACGTGACTTGAGTTTTCTCTTTCATTCCTGAACCTCCTCTTTTAAAATAATGCATCTAGTCACGCGGTGAATCTATTTCACTTTTTGTTATTTATTTATTTTCCAGTCTTCTTAATCTATAATTGGCATATAACATTATTGTGTTATTTAAGGTGTACCAAACATAATTCGGTATGTGTATATTGTGAAATGATTGCCACGGTGAGCTTAGTTAACGCCCATCACGTCATATAGCTACAAACTCTTTTAGTGATGAGAACTTTTAAGATCTATATATACTCTTAGTAACATTCAGCTGTGCAGTACAGTATTGTTAAACACAGTCACCATGCTCTACATTACATATCTACTACTTATTTTAAAACTGGAAGTTCATACCTTTTGTCCACCTTCACTCATTTCATCCATCCCCTCTTACCCCTACCGTCTGGTACCCACCAATTTATTCTCTGTTTCCAGAACTTTCACTTTGTTTTTTGACCCGCATTTTCCCCTGCCAGTTTCAGAGGCCAAAATAACACTTTTCTTAGAGCCATTGTGAGGAAAAAGTCTGGTCTTGGGATTTTGTCATTCAGCATTGTATTTGAATCGAGAGAAGCACCCACACTTTGCTGGGCAATGTTGAGTCTCTTAGGAATCTAATACTGCCTTTCCAGAATTTATGAGATTGATCTAATCTGCTGTTGGGCATTTGTGACTGGCCTGTTTCTCAAGCCAGATTGTTTTGCCATTTTTCTTTTATGTCTATTACTGCCTAAGGTTGAGCTTAAAAACAGAAAGTATGATCTTTGTCGTTTAGGAGAAAGTTTGATTTATGGAAAGTATGTTTGCATTTCCTCATTCATGACCCTTTGCTTGTAATGTGATTACTCTTAGGAAAGACAAATTTAGTTGAGATAACTTTAATTCTATAGATTAAAATGAATTCAAATTCCATTTCAGTTTCTAGGAAAATGTGTAAAGTTTAGTGACTTGTGGTCAGCCTGAGAACGAGATTGATCAATACGGTTAATTGAAATTGGCACTTTATTTTTTATTGTAGCTTTTTGGTTTTTCATGGCTATTAAAACATTAAGTGTTCATTGCAGGAATTAATAATATTTATCAAGAAAAATTAAGCCAACCAGAGATGGAATTTTAGTAAGTCAACACTGTACATATTGCCAAATTACTCTCTTAAAAGTTTAAATCCATTTTTATTTCCACTGGCACGTATAGCTATAGTCTCTTTTCTTCTCCAACATTTCTATTATCACTTGAAAAGCTTCTGCCATAAAAATAAAGTTTCTGCGATACTGACAGGTGAAAACTTCTCTCAGATTTCAATTTGCGTTTCTGTGATCACTACTACTTTGGGTATCTTTATGTGATTTTTTTTGGACATTGACATTTTGTTTTTGTAATTTTTTTAATGTTTACTTACTCTTGACAGAGAGACAGAGAGAGAGACAGAGTGCGGGCAGGGGAGGGGCAGAGAGAGAGGGAGACAGAGAATCCCAAGCAGGCTCCAGGCTCTGAGCTGTCAGCACAGAGCCCGATGTGGGGCTCGAGCTCACGAACTGTGAGATCATGACCTGAGCAGAAATTGGACGTTCAACCAACTGAGCCACCCAGGTGCCCCTGGACATTGACATTTCTTTATTCATGAACTACTTGTGGATGCATTTGCCCATGTTTTGATTTTTAAGGAAGAAGTGGGCTTTTCTTTTTATTGAGTTGTTAGAGTTTTGTATACTAAGTATATTATTCTTTA
The DNA here is from genome assembly GCF_007474595.2 of Lynx canadensis. Lineage (NCBI taxonomy): Eukaryota > Metazoa > Chordata > Mammalia > Carnivora > Felidae > Lynx > Lynx canadensis. Next base: position 60,174,813 of record NC_044306.2, read on the forward strand.
TATGTTATAATAAATATACTTTAATTTTGGCTTTTTACTATATTGGGTCATATAAATGATAATAATCTGTTCATATCTTTGTGTAGTCAGGCTTATCAATGTTTTCATTTAGTATTTCCATGTGTGTGCCCAGATATATGAAAATATATGAAAATGTTCACTTTTAGTGTCTTTATGTGTATGTTTTAACCTTTATGTTTTAATCTATGTGGATTTTGGTGGGGGGGGTGGCGTGTGCATAAGTGTGAAATAGATGTTCATAGATTTCCACATACTCAGTTCCACTAGCCAGGCTACCTACTTGATCCAAAGTATTCATGTATCTATATTTTTTTTTACATTTTTTTTTCAACGTTTATTTATTTTGTTTGGGACAGAGAGAGACAGAGCATGAACGGGGGAGGGGCAGAGAGAGAGGGAGACACAGAATCGGAAACAGGCTCCAGGCTCTGAGCCATCAGCCCAGAGCCTGACGCGGGCCTCGAACTCACAGGACCGCGAGATCGTGACCTGGCTGAAGTCGGACACTTAACTGACTGCGCCACCCAGGCGCCCCTCATGTATCTATATTTAAACTTTAGGTATCTGAAGGAAGTCCCCAAATATGAGAACTAGAAATCTGACTATCCTTCACTTGATCTTTCTTTTATAGTAGACTCACAGCTTCTTTCTAAGCCTTTGTCAAAGGTATTCAGATATTTTCTTTCTTATGTGTGAGCAACATTTCCTGTTTTTTCTGATTAAGCCATTTTTTTCCCATTTTACTTTAAGTTGAGGTTTATCAATGAGGTTCACATGCTTAGTCAAATATCTCAAAGAGAATATGTGAGTGTATTTAGAGTAGATGGGTATAAGAAAGGGGCTGTTAAGCTTCTGTACTTGTAGTCATACATATTTTTAGACTGTTCCTGTTGTTCTCTGAGGTTTCACCTGTGCTTTATTATGTGATTATTGAATCTCTTCCTTTATCAATCCTTTATCAATCAGGCCCTTGTTAATCAAGTGGCAGCAACTGTTCACAGTCGCTTTACCAAAAATCTGCCAAATGGTGAAGCTCTATGTGGTGTTTTTACAAGGGATTATCGTCATGATGCCCTAAACTGTCAGGTAGGATATATTAATTAATGCATTTGTTATTAAATTACTTAATAGTACTAATATATGTTTCTTACACTAGAGATTCCACATCTGCACAAAGCCTTGTGGAAATATTTTTTTTGAATTTACAAGAGATGAATGACTTTAACAGAAAATTTAATATTGTTATATTCCAAAGAGTGAGAACTAGCACTCGTCTTTCTCTGAGGACGCTTAAATTTTGATTTCATATTTCAGTTATTGTTTACTGCATCATCTTGATTTATAAATGGATTCAAAATGATCCGAAGAGTCCAATGTTATTAAAAATTCACAAACACTGATTTCTAACAAGAATTACTTTGTCTTGCTAATTAGGAAACTCTTACTGTTCTTGATGAGTAGGATACTCATCATAATTTCAAAAATGTTGTGTTATTGATAGAATACCTGACACTAAGTAAATCATAGATAGTTTTCCTCCTTAACGAATTCATAAATAAACAAGTAAGACTGAACAAAAAGTGAAAAGATGATCGTAGAACACAGCAGAGCAGGCATGAAGATATGCTACCCAGATTGCCTCTCAAGGACAGTTTTGCTGCCCAAATGTGGCGAGGGTGGTCAAGACAAATACTAGCTGTCAGTTCCTCCAGTTCTGCCTCCACAGTCTGTGTCCTGTGGCTGAGTTAGGCTAGAGTATGAACACCGGGACATTTTGGCCTGATGTGGACTATTTCTGACAACCAGTATTCACTCCAGAATTCTGAGCCAGGTTGGCCAGGGTTTCTTCAGGCTTGTTTTGAAGGTTAGCTCCTTCCTCAGCCCAATCCTGCTTCTCCCCATGTTTGAAAATAGAAATTCTTCAAACAAAACTATCTCAGGGTCCGATTTTGAGGAAATAAACCTGTGATGATTAACTCTGTTTGTATTGCTTTGAATGCTTATAGATAAGAATTTTAAACTTCAAACTGATATTTTGCCACTTTGATGCATAAGAATTATAGTTTCATAAGGTTCAACCTAATATATCACAATTTTAAAGAAACATTCTCAAAAGTAATACTATATCCTAGTTATTAGCAGGTACATTTAGGAGTTATAACTCTATCTTTATACTCTTATAACAAAGTCTGCACATAGTAAGTATTCAAAATGTTTGTTTATGCAATGTTATTTTTAGGTACTTATTACAGTGCCTGCCTGCTTTGAAATTCTGCTGTTATCTCCTCATCGCCAAGCATGGGTGAAAAGGATCAGATATGTTATATTTGATGAGGTAGGTTTGGTATTATTTCTCTAGGTTGATTTCCTAGTGTGCATAAGTGTTATAATGAAGATATTTGGTGCTTCAAGACATCTGTCCCTTTGTGTAGAGTTCAGGTTTGGCAGTGGCAGGGGTGGGGGAGGTGTTGCCTTTTAAATGGTTTCCCCAGTGAATCATATATCTTTTGGCTCTGTTTTCCTGTTGTGATTCAATAGGGGTTATTAGTATATGCGGCGGAGCTCTATGTGGCAAAGATACCTGCTATTGATGACTACTGTTTCAGGGGAGCACAATTAACCACCATGGCATAAGTTTTCCTGGATAGAAATTTCAAAATCCAAACTTTGATGTCTAAAGCCAAGAATTTTGGTCTCTAATAATAATGACAGTTATATAAGTTATTTTATCAGTCACGGACCCAACAGGAAACAAATGGCAGAGTAAAAACACAATTCAAGAAGAGAGTTTTCCAAAAATGTGTGTGAGGGAAACTCACATTAATAAAGATTAATACAGTAATCTAGGCCAGTAACTTACCCCTGTGCTTTAAGGGGCAAGGCAAAGAAGCAGTTACTTAGACTCAGAAGGAGATTCTGATTGAGCTAGCCACACTGTGAGTACTTATCTTAGTTGAGGGACATAGCTAGTTCAAGGTAACCATTAAGGAAAGGATCCAGTGGAACAAAGACCTCATGCTCATTCTCCTCCCTTCTTCTGATCCCTTGCCAAGGCTGTCCATTGGCCGAGTCCAGTGGAACCTGAGAATATTGGAGTTCTTTTAAAGCAATCTCTATAGGTCATTTTTTTTGGCCAAGGAGAGCAGGATGGAAAACAATGGAGATTTATAGGGGCAAATAGAAGATATTTACATTTTTATAATAGGAATTAATATCTTGTTCCATGTGTAAAGGAAGATACTGAAGAAATTTAATTAGAGACATGGCCTGATCGAATTTATCTTTTAGACCTATCATTCTGGCTAATGATATGAAGAATGCTGGGGGCATTAAGGGAAGCTAGGATAATAGTCAGGAGGATATTGTGGTAGTGCACTGAGATATGATGATGACTTGGCTGGCAGTAGACGTGCAAAGAAATGCGTAGATTTGAAAGAAATTTCCAGAAGTAAGAGAAAGAGGAATTATTGATGGATTGGTTATGAGGATTAAAGAAAATTTGTGTAGGGGTGCGTGGGTAGCTCAGTTGGTTAAACGTCAGACTCTTGATTTTGGCTCTGGTCATGATCTCACATTTTATGGGATGGAGCCCCCTGTTGTACTCTGTGCTGATGGCACTAACAGTGTGGACCTGATTGGAATTCTCTCTCTCTCTCTCTCTCTCTCTGTCTCTCCCTCTCTTTCTCTCCTCCTCCCTACCTCTCTCTCTCTTTCTTTCTCCCTCTCTCTCAAAAGTAAGTAAATAAATATTTTAAAAAAAAAACAAGAAAATACATGTCAAATTTTTCTATTATCTGGATTTGGGGATATTTATAAAAACTTCGTATGGGCAGTTAAAGGTAACAGGAAAGTGTGTATGATGATCCAAGCTCTTACATCCTGTTTTAATTTGCTATTTTTAAGTAAGCTTTTCAAAGGAGAAATTTTTTGCTTTAATAGGTCCATTGTCTTGGTGGAGAAATTGGAGCAGAAGTCTGGGAGCATCTCCTTGTCATGATCCGATGTCCCTTTTTGGCTCTTTCAGCTACCATAAGTAACCCTGAACATCTTACCGAGTACGCCTTATGTTCCAATTTATATAAATGCTTTTGTATTTAAAATTTTATACTTTCTATATGGGTTCTGACGAGTTTCATAACATTCTGGTGAGTTTATTAACTTATCTCCGACTATTTAAGGAACAGAGCATCAATAGCACCTCCTAGCAGGTGCTGAGAAAGGCCACACTTAATAAAAGAAAATCAAGGAATGTCCCAGGCAGATCTGCAGTTGAGTAGAAAATTTCTTTCATATCCCTAAAAAAGTTCACTGTAAGTGATAGATCTGTGTTCTTTGTTTTAGTCCTTTAGCAAGACATAAAAAATAAAATAGTATAATGACACACTCTGCCCCAGACCCTGAGATTTCTTATCTTGGCCCACTTTGTAGATGTTTGGAAAGGTAGCAAAGACTTAATAATTGAAAGGCCCATATCATTTTGTCATTGGGCTAGATTTTTGCCTACTAATAATAACCATTATAGCAAAGACTACTATGTGTTGGGCAGTGTTCTAAGTGCTTTGCAAATATTAATTTATTTCAAATACCCAACAACCCTTATGATTTACTACTTGTGATTACTACTATTAAATAGTACTTCTAATACTACTGTTATTATTTCCATTTTTGTGGAATGTGAAAATGTGGAAAATGAGGCACAGAGAGTGTCAGTGATTCAACCAAGAACCACAGATAGCAGTAAGGAGGCTGGGATTCAGTCTCAGGTAGTATACCTCCAGGGCCTATTCCTTTAAGTACAATTTTTAAGGCATATGAAAATTTTAAAAATGTTTATTTATTATTGAGAAACAGAGAAAGATTATGAGCATGGGAGGGGCAGAGAGAAGGGGAGACCCAGAATCCAAAGCAGGCTCCAGGCTCTGAGCTGTCAGCACAGAGCCCAACGCGGGGCTCGAACTCACAAACTGTGAGATCATGACCTGAGCCGAGTCTGACGCTTAGGCTAGCCGACTGAGCCACTCAGGCACCCCAGCATATGAGATTTTCTTTATTTAAAATATTTAATGTCACAAGAAGTACTACTATATTACTGCTTACATGATATGTAAATTTATCTTTTAAGGTGGCTACAATCAGTAAAACGCTACTGGAAACAAGAAGACAGTACAATGGGAAAAAATAGAAATGCTGGCTATTGTGCCAGTTCTCACAAATATCACTTTCGAATGAAGGAATCATATAAAGTTAGACTTGGTATGTTTGGAATTTTTCTTTTGCCCTAAAATCAGTCCAGTCCTTATGTGTCCATTGATTTGGAAATTCTTGTTCTTCATTGTTAGTGCTCTATGGAGAGAGATACAATGATTTAGAGAAGCATATATGTTCAATAACACATGATGACATCTATTTTGATCATTTTCACCCATGTGCAGCACTAACAACAGATCATGTAAGTAATACTTTAGCCATATCTGTTATGAGTAATATAAATTACTTGTATATATATTATAATTGAAAAGCTGCCTACGTGATTCTTATCAGAATTATAGACTACATACTTTATATCATTTTACCTTAGTTTTCTTTTTTACTTTGTTTATTGTATATATTTGACATGTAGCATAAATTTAAGGTGTATAACATGTTATTTTGATGTACTTATATATTGTAAAATAATTGTTATAACAATATTTAGCACCTCTATCATATTACATAATTATAGTACAATATTATTATCCATATTTATTATATTGTACATTAAATTTCTATGTCTTATTTACTCATTGCAAGTTTGTACCATTAAACAACACTGATCTTACCACCCACCCTACCGTACATCCCCCGATAACCATCATTTTACTGTGTTTTTTACGAGTTTGACTTTTTCAGATTCCACATATAAGTGATACCACGCAGTTACTTGTCTTTCTCTGACTTATCTCTGTATAACTTATAATGTGATCAAGGTGCATCATGTTGTTTCAAACAGCAGGATATCCTCCTTTCTCAGGGTTGAATAATATTTCTAACCTCAGTTTTTTTAAAAGTAACAAAAATAACTTTGTAGTCTTCAATGAACCCTCAGTGGTGTCTGGATTCACAACGCTTGAAAATGATGAAAAATTTTAACCTGAAGTTTTTTGGTTAATTTTATTTATTCTTAGAGATTTTCTTTGTTCATTTTCCTTCTTCTCAACATGTATGTCTCTCCATCCACTTCTGTGACACTGACTCTTAGTGTACAACTATATGTGGACAGTTCCTAGTATATGTGAGAATCTGATCACTGAGTTAGGTTAAATAAGGAAAGGATGTTTTGCTCACATACCAGTCACAACATGATTTTTTTGGTAGCAAATTAATAAAGTAGAGGTTTGGGGACATCATTTGGGGTATTGGGGTGTCTGTGGAGGAAGATTTCTTAATTTTCCTTTCATAATTCTCTTCCTTTCTCATTCTATTCTTAGGAATGGCCCATTCAAGCTTAATTGCCTCTCAGAGTGATAATTAGTAGTTTGTCTTCCTTCCAAAATCTGTCTTCCTTCCAAAATCCAAGTTGTCAGTTAAGCCTCCTAAAACATAATTATGATCTTGCCAAGCTTTAATGAGTTTCCTTTGGAAGTTACTGAATGCACAGCTCCTTAGCTTGGCTTCCTATGGCTTCTCTGACCTCACCCCAAAATCTGATGTATCTTACCTGGAGGTAAGATTTATATTTTACCTCATAATTTATATTGTTCCTGGAGTGTTTCACTCTAGATTCCTAATGCCAGCTGTCCAGATCCTGTTCATCTTTTATGACTCTTCTAATGTGAAACATCTTCAGAGTCCTTCTGTGACCTCCTTAGCTGGATGTAATCTTCTACTTCTATAGCATCTTGTCTGTATTTCTTGTATGACAGAAGTCATGATCAGCTTACTGCTAAAGTTACTTCTATACATGTGTCCTTTATCTTACCAGAATAACTCCTTGAAGACAAATTTTGTGTCCTTATGAGTTCCTAACAAACTGTATATAAAAGGTGCTTAATAAATGTATGGTACATAAAGACAGCCAACCTAAATTGAGCATTGAATTTGTGTTCTAATAATTGTCCATATTTTGTGTCTTGGAAACATCACAATAGTTTTAGGATGGATGTCTTGTTAATATTCCCATTTACAAATGAGGAAGGTGAGGCATAGATAATTCAGCTAACTCATTCTTGCACCGTGAATAAGTGTTGGGGGCAGGTTGTAATCAAGATAGAGTACAGAGTTTGCCCTGTCATCACGGTATTCTGAGTAATCTGTTGAATAAATCCTTGAATGAGTGAATGCATGAGAATCACTATAGCTTTTGGGCAATATTGCAATGGCTTCTAAAAGCAACTGAATGAATCCTAATCCTGGTAATTTTCTTATAAATTTTATTACAAAAGTTTCTCTTTTGTGTGGTAATGGCCCAATCCAAACTCTAAATAAAACTGAACTATGGACAAAATTCCTGTGACTTAACTCACACCCCAGACTTAGAATATGGATGATGACCCACACATAAATAATAGACTTCTTTTTCTGTCTCTGCTTCTCTCTCCTTTTCTCTTTCTCTCTGTCTCCTTTTTTCTTTCCCTGTCATCACTTGGCATTTTTATAACAGCATAGTATTTAAAAAATTATTTATTTTGTGCAGGATGGTTCAAGGCAGGTTATCTTTAAGTAGCAATGAGCACAGTGATTTGGAGTACCTAGCAAGAATGGCATTTTGGTCCAAGTGCCTTTCCTCTATTCTCAGTAGCTATTAATGGAGTAACTGGAAAGCAACAGAACTGCTACATACAGTGTGCTCTGACCCTGTGTGACTTCTGCAAAGGTCATGCTGTTGTATGAGTCTTCTTGACTTCGGGACTTTTGTAGCAGTCGTGGAGGATGTACTCAAAGGCCCGAGCATTATTAAATGTGTGTTGACAGCTGTGTGTGCAGCATATGTTTTATAGTATGTTTCCTTAAAGGAGCATCAGTGAAAAACAGGTAGATTTTTCCAAACAAGTAAAGAATTCCTGATCTTGTATAGTAAACTTCAGATTAATATGAAAGAACTGAGTGGTGAGAAAAAGCATGATAAATTGCAGCAACATAAAGAGAAGAGCCATCCACCTTGATTGTCGCCCCTACAGCTCTATCATAGAAATCATTTCAGAAGGGAAGGGGTGGAACAGGATGAGTAAACTGGCCTTAATCCAACTGAGGTGAAGGATTGCCCTTCCATCCATGTGAGGCTTATTTCTGGCAAAAAGCAGAGCTTGGCCTTTGCCACCAATTACCATGTCACACAGGAACAGCTGCTCACTCCTGGAGAGCTGTCAGCCCCAGGAAGTCCTTGAAAGAACTGTTGCCTCTTTTTGCTCAGTACAGATCAATGCCTACCATCACCTGTGGCGTTAGGGACAATGTAGTTTGCAAAAATAACATCATGGTATAATACTATTGTATTTACAAAGGAAGGATGGGACAAATCTGTGACCCTTTAGTTTTCTTCCTTCTGTGTCTAGGCTGGCTCAGGTTTTGCCAGTTCTTTCACTGTGTAGTGGAGAAAAATTGAATTGAATTCCCAGCTTCTAGCCACAGAGTTATTAAGCTAGTTTTAAAAAATTAAGACTTATAAGTTGATCATTGACAGTTGAGGCATCAACCACGTGCCAAGTATTTCACTAGACCTATTATGTAATCTAACTTAATTCTTACAACAAATCTATGGCATAGGCAGAATTATTGTCCATTTTGGAAATGAAGAAAGCCACGCTCTGTACAAAGGTTAAATAAGAGACTTAAGAAATCATAAACATTCTAGTGACAGAAATAAGATTTATATCTTAAAAATTGTGACACATTTTGAATTTATTTTACATATATGTATTTTAGTAGGCAAAAAGTTGCCATTTTCAAGTAGTATTTTTTTTAAGTTTATTTATTTTGAGACAGAGAGAGAGAGAGAGAGAGAGCAGGAAAGGAGCAGAGAGAAAGGGGGGGAGAGAGAATCCCAAGCAGGCTTTGTGCTGTCAGCATAGAGCCTGACACAGGGCTCGATCCCATAAACCAAATGGTGAGATCATGCCTGAGCTAAAATCAGAAGTCCAATGCTTAAACCAAATGAGCCATTCAGGTGCCCCACCACCTTCAAGTAGTGTTAATAAAAGAACAAAATGCTAACATTCCAAAATAACATATTCAGTTACTATGTTGACATAATGCAGTCGTTACTATCTAGCTAGCTTTTAATAGTCCAACTGAGAGATGCTAAATGATAATTCCATGGAATGATTTGCATCCTACAAAGCTTAATTCAAGACTAATTGATTTTTTAATAAATATATTTGACATGTACCATTGTGAAAGCTTAAGGTGTACAACATGCTGATTGGACACATTTATATGTTGCAGTATGATTGCCCTTGTAGCTTTAGCTAACACCCCTGTCAGGTCACATAATTAAGATGTTATTTTGTGGTGGCAGTAATTAAGATCTAGTCTCTTAGCATGTTTCATGTTTATAATACAGTATTGTTATCTATAATGACTATACTGTGCATTAGATCTTCAGGACTTACGTATCTACTAGTTTTAAAAGTTTAAAAATCATGCCGATATGTGTATCTTATTTGATTTTACCACTCTATCAGGCAGAAGTACAGATATTTTAATTCCTGTATTATGGATGAAGAACTAAACTGGCCTTTTTAAGTAGAATTGAAACTAAATCTTCTAATTCAAACTCTACTGTACTTTCCATTCTACCAGTTGTTGTTATTGTTGTTGTTGTTGTTGTTGTTGTTGTTTTCCAAATGTGTGTGTTTGGCATGGCTTTATTGCCCAGAATTTCCAAACCTAGCTTTTAAAACTTAACAGCTATTTACTAAAACAAATGCCCTATCGCCACATAAGTTTGGAGAAATCTGTATATATTGTCCCTTCTTTGAGATTTGACATTTCCAATGGCAAACCTTCTAGAAGCCTATTTAATAGAACACCCGTGAAAAGACACTCCCCTTTCTTTTAAAGAATACCTACTGGCATTTCAGGGATCATGGTTTGACAGGCAATTTTTTTAGCAATAGTGGCTGACATCAGCAGAAAATACTACAATGCAAGCTTTTTCAGAAACAGGAATTTTTGATTTATGCTTTAAAATACTTGTGGAAAAATTAATGCCCTGCATTATCCAAAAGGCTTAAAGCAGAACCAAGGGACTGAGCTGGGGAAGAAGCTTTCTTGACTGTCCTGAAGGTGATCTGAAAGTCTTCGTGTTAAAGTTGACCAAGTTCTTATCTTAGAACTTAAGCAAGTAAGACTTGTCCCCTTTAGCCTGGGTTGGTACTCTAAAGCAAAGAATCATGTTACTAATTGAATCAATTTCAACCTGCAGGGTACCGGTTGTGTTTTCTTGTCTAAATAGTCCACCAATTTTTTAGCTTCCCAGTACTCTTGATTTGAAATGTGGAAGCATCTATAGAGAATTAGCCCAATTAAAAGGTTTGGGAAACAATAAACCCACTTTTTGAAGTTTTTTTTTTTCCCCAATTTTGCTAAATCAAGCACACTCTTGGTTAGTATTTTGTTTGCATGTAGCACTGACCATCATTTGAACTTTTCAGTTTAGTGCTGTTTTGAAAGTCTTTGCGTTCATTATAGTGACTCTGAGGCTGCTGTCTGAAAAAAAGAGGAAGAACTGAACTAAAACAAAAGTATTTATTTGGGGTCTTAGAATTGCAAACTGGGAAGCACAGATTTGGGTAGCAACCCAAATTTTGTCCCATTGAAAAGTAAATGCCAAAGGTCTTTATTAGCAAGACCTGGTGTTGCAGGAGTTTTTGCTTCAACTCCCCAGGTTCCTTGTCTTGTGGCTTCGAAGAATGAAGAGGTGGGCACAAAATGAGCAGCAGGCAAAAGTTTATTAGAGTATAAGATCAGAAAGGAGGAATAGTAGGAAAGCTCTCTACAGAGAGGGGACATTTGAAAGTGAATGCCTGTGAACTATAGGCTAGAGTCCTTGTTTTATAGGGTTCGGGTGGGCCCTCCCTTCTCTTACCCCTAGTTCCTTCTCAGGTCCTACCCTCATTGGCTTGATAAGTCTAGGTGCTGGCTTGTCCCTTCGTGATTGGCTCATTTCCATTGTATGAGGGGTGGTCTATGGCCATATCATTCCTTTTGGGTTATGCATTTTATGGTTTACTACTTATTTTTAGTTAGGTCTTTTGTCAAATTCCTGAGGGAAACCTGAGGGGGAGTGGGTGGTGTTTATTACATTCTTAAGAGGACACTTACCCCTGAGGGGGGTTGGCTGTGGTCAGACCCTCCTAGTATTGTTCCAAAATATGTGTCTTTTCCTGCCCTGGTACCTCAGGTCCTAATCATTCCCTCTCTGCCTATTTTATCCTATCTTTCCCTATCAGGAAACTTACACAAGTTGTTTTCCAAAAATTATGATTGGAAGATATGATGACATTTTATAATTTATTGGTTTTCTGAGTACATTATGTCAGTTACTAGGAAAATATCTTTTTCAGAGTGTCTAGTTTTTATCAAGAATGCACATGCAACAGTCCTGTTTTCAGTCCTATTCCTTTGCCCAGTTCAATAGTCCGTTGTAGTTACTGTTTCAAAAACAGAATAAAGTTTTAGTTCCAAAATAGGGTCTCTCATGTTCGGAGGTTTTACCCAGGTTCATGAGGCAAAGGACAGAACATAAGATAAAATAAAAGAATATTAAAATTGTTAATTTTTTTTTAAATGTAGATTGAAAAGTATGGATTTCCTTCTGACCTTACCCTTTCCCCTCGAGAAACCATCCAGCTTTATGATACCATGTTTCAATTCTGGGAAAGCTGGCCCAGGGCCCAAGTAAGTAATAATTACACAATTAATCTGAATTAATGTTATTATAGTGGATGGTAACATTGCTGTTCATAAAGACAAATTCTCACCCTTTCTGATCATGTGCATCTAATCTTTTAAAATCATACATACACTCTCCAAAATACAACTGCCCCTTCTCAGACATTCTTCTTCCTAATATTGTGTGTGTTACTTTAACAGGGGTGCAATGCCATTGGATTCTTGAAAATATTTCTTCTTTCAATTTCTGGGATGCTACAATATCTTAGTCTCCTTTTACATCTTGGATTCATATTCCTTCATCTTCTTTCGTTGTGCTCCCCTTCTCTCTTTATGCCCTAATTGCTGTCTGTTTTCATCTTCTACTTGGTTTTGCTCTGCATTCTTTCCTTTGAAGAGTTCATGTGTCCTATTAGGTTTATGTACTGGAAACTTTGGGGGGATAAAAAGACATTTAATAGTTTATACTCTCAAGAAGCTTGTAATTCTTTTAGTGAAATGTATAATTGAGAAACATCTTTGGATTTTCTTGCATGATTTTATTTAACTTTGTGGCATTTCTTTTCAAGGAGTTGGATCCAGAGAAATCCATTCATTGTAAGAATAAAATAGTCATTAAAAAGTTGGATGCTAGAAAATACGAAGAGAGCTTAAAGGCAGAATTAACAAGTTGGATTAAAAATGGCCATGTTGAGGAGGTAATTTTCACATGTTTTTTGGCAAAACAATATGTTCCTTGTTTTCTTGAGTTACCTTGGTGTCATTATCACCACTACTATTATTGTTATTATTTTAGTCTTCAATTTTCATTTTAGGATTGTAAGTTGAACTGGAAGTCTAGTGATTCAGAGATAGAATAGAAAGAGGAAAAGGAAATTGGTCTTTGTTTAATACTTGGTGCTTTCTAAAACATGTACCACAAGCCAGGAATTCCTGTTTGGTGTTATAATAGATAAGAACAGAGGGGTCACTATCCACAGAGTCAGTGTTCTTGATGACAGCAGAGAGATTGAAATCACAGTAACAGTAAATGAGAAGATTCTTTACTCCTCTATCTTCTGCTGTCTTGGGATTTTTTTTTTAAGTTTATTTATTTTGAGAGAGAGAGAGAGAGAGAGAGGAGCAGAGAGACAGGAGGAGAATACCAAGCAGGCTGCATGCTGTCAGCACAGAGCCTGATGGGTGGCTTGATCTCATGAACTGTGAGATCATGATCTGAGCCAGAATCAAGAGTTGGATGCTTAACTGACTGAACCACCCAGGCATTCCAATTGTAAGTTTTTTCTTTCATGATTTTTATTGCAACTTGTAGGAACTATTTGTATATTAAAACCTTAACTTGGGATCATGTAAGTTTTACATATTTATATTAAGTAAGTTGATGGTGGTTTTTATATTTTGAAGTTTGTCTTATTGTCACACATTGTGGTTTTGATTTTTGGGGAGTGACATATATTAGACTTTTCCCATGTGAGTTTTTTACATTACGTTTTGAGTTAGATCATCTCCCATTCAGAAACATAATTAACTTCCATTTCCTTCCATTTATTTTGTCATTTAAAAACATTCAGAATGTATTTGAAAGTGATTTTTATACATGACATGGAGAGAAACTGATTTACCCTACCTTCAGCCACAGTATAACCAGCAGCATTTACTCAACAACCTCTTTCTGACTGATTTGTGTGGACTTAAATAATTGCATGTTAAATTGCATATATGTGTGCATGTATATATATATATATATATTCCTCTTTTTGTCGTTGTTCTTTTAGTGCATTGATTTACATATTTCTTTGATGGTTTCTTTACAAAATTTTATATTTTTATACTTACTTTGTTATTATAGTTTATTTTAAAAAGCTCAGAAACATAGATTAGATGACCATGAAAATATTTTAGCCAAAAGTAGTAATTCCTTTTTTTATTATACAGCATTTAAAACTAATAAAATTTTTTATTCATTGCTACAGGCCAAAATGGTTCTGAGGAATCTTAGTCCTGATTCAGTATTTAGTTCAGGAAACACAGTAAAAATGTTTCCACTGCTCGTTGAGAAGCTAAGGAAAATGGAAAAGTTACCGGCATTATTTTTTTTGTAAGTCATCTAATTTAATTTTTTTTTTATAATTTGTATCATGCTTATTCTTTTAAGGTGAGGAAAGTTACAAAATCCACTGTTGTAATAAGCTATTCATTACTGTTTTTGGTGCTCATTTGTTAGCAGAATGCATATTTAGCATCTTTCTAGTTCAGTTCTTGAAAAAATTTTTTTACTTGTGTTATTACAAATTGCCATCTTTAAATAGTTTTCTACTCCTTTTTTTGTTATATTTTTATTGTAAACTATTATATTTTTATTTCGGTCTTATACATTTCCAGTAAATAATGAGGTTCTTTGCAAAATAAATTGAATGTTTATGATGCACACAAGTATCCCATATAAAATTAAAGTATCCTTACTATATGTTAGCATCTTTATTCACGGGGTATTTTATTGTTTTTAATTTATGGTTATGGGAATTGTAACTTTGAGACACTGCTATCTTGCTAAATTTTATGTGCTGTAGCATGAAATAGCTTAAAATTGAATGTAATCATCCAGTTTGGGTGAAGTATAAATTATATGAAAATATACTTATTAATTGGATATTAACTTGGATCACATAGTTTGCGATCAGAAAGAATGCTTTATTTACTTTAGATAATTTCAGACTATTTTAAGCCATGGAAGCTTTAAAGAAGCCACAGATATAAATAAATAAATAAATAGTAAATAAGGCACCATAATCTCGCTTAAGTGGCAAAGTTTAATGAAATTGTTTACACCTAAATAGACATATAGTAATTAATCATTACTGGTGATGTATATTTAAAATAATAATGATAATTAAATGTATTGTTGTGTTTGGAACTTTTGGAGATTACAGTACAGTGGTTCCTTTGACCTTTGTTATTGGGACAAGGAAAATAAATTTTCAAACTACTAAGAAGTTACACAGCTCACCTACTTTACTTTAGAGTGTGGCTATAGATTTCAGTTAGAAACAAACACAATTCTGTGCATCTGGGATATTTCTGGAAGCCTAACTATAAAATAGAAATCCAAAAATAACTATATTTATTGTTCATGTACACATACATGCTTAAAATATTTAAAAAGCAAAATATTTTCACCTAATGTGTGAAGGGAGTCAAGACTTACTTCATAAAATAAATAAATCATGGAGATGTAATGTACAGCATAGCTACTATATTAAGAATATTGTATTGCATATGTTGCTAAGAGATTAGTTGTTAAAAGCTCTTATCACAAGTGAACAAATTCTGTAACTATGTATGGTAACAGATATTAACTAGAATTATTGCAATCATTTCATAATATATGCAAATATTGAATCATTTTGTTGCCCATCTGAAACTAATATAATCTTGTATATTAATTGTACCACAATAAAAAAAAAAGGGCAGTGTATAATAGAATATATAGTGTTTTATGCACCTGTAAAAGCTTCTTTGGAACCTATACCTAGGAGCACAATCACCATATTTTGTAGTGTGGACAAACTAATGGGGTAAGTTGACTTACCCCTAATGTGGTTTCTTAGCTTATGTCCCATCAGTAGTTCATGAGGTTCTATTGTGACCTATCGTCACAAGCTTGTGGGATCGGTTTTTCTAATTGTTGCCATTCTGATTGTGTAAAATCATGTCTTGCTACTGTTGTAATTTGCATTACTCTGATCGGGATTGACTTTGAGCATTTCTTTCAAGTAAGTAGTCTTTCAAGTTTTTGCTCATGTGCTATTCAAGTAATTTTTCTTTTGGGTTTTGTAGCTTTTTTTTTTTTTTTACTATTTCAAGAATTCTAAAAGGTGAAAGATTTATACGATCTGAAGAGAAACTAGAGTATTATTTTCAGGAATTCTAATTAATTCATTGTCAGTTACTAATTTGGCAGTTATCTTCTCTGAGTCTAACACCTGTCCATTAACTTTGCCTGTGCTATTTTTTGTTAAATAATTCTGTTTAATTTTGATTCATTAAAATCCATCAGTGTTTAAAAAAAAGGAACATATTTCACAAAAATATCGTGGATTTAATTTTGCTTGAGGAATTGAATCTTGGCATGTCTATGGAATTTTGGGCTCTTTAGAAAATGTACTATGAAAATGCTTGGTCTTATGCAGTTTAATTTGCTCATAAGTAACTCCAGATCATCAACAAATCAGGATACTTTAGGGCTCAATCTGTGCATCTGAGAGCTTTTCAAATAATAGTTGTACCTGTCAACGTCTCCAGTCTGGTCTCTAGAAAAAAAAAAGTGTGAAGCATGTTTAATGTTAATGACGGTATCAGTGTGCTTAAAAACATGCATTTCACAGTCAGGCTCAAGTCTGGATCCTACCTCTGTTGTCAATTAGTATGGCACTTCGAAACAGCTACCTGATGACTTTCAAACTTAGTTTCCTCATTTGCAAAATAAGGTGAGAAAAATAGTAATGCATAGGGTTGGGGTGAGAATTAAATACAAATAAATTATGAAAGTCCTAAGTGTAGCACTACACAGTATTATTGGCTGAAGTCCAGTCATGAACACATTCATTTCAAATAGGTTATCAGAGAGATTTGAGAGGAAAAAATTATTTCCAAGTGATTTAGATTTTTAATAGTGAAGTACTGTGATGAAAATGATGTCATTTCATACAGATGTTCACCTACATCATGTAAGTTGCATTAATATAAAAGAGAAACAACATGATTGCATAGTTAAGAACATGGACTTGGAGGCCAGACTCAGCCACATACAAGTGTGGAGTCTTGGGCAGATCACTTATGTGTCCATTTTTTCAGTAGTGAAACCGGGATAGTAACAGTGCTTTCCTCATAGGATCATTGTGAATACAAAATGAGTAAATATATATAAGACAGTTAGAGTAGTGTCTGAAAATAGCAGGTCTAAGTGTTTACTAACTTTATTGTTTCATTGTCTACTGTATAAAATTTCCTGCCATGTGGTATAGACTGCCTTTTTTTAAATCTTTACTTCACCAGTATGCCAATTTATTTACTTTTCAATAGCTAACAAGATTTTCTCTTCATGCTAGCTCTTTAAAGACTTTACAAAAACTCTTTGCCTCACATTTAGAAAGCTTTATTGATGAGAGCCAACTTACGATTTGCTGTAAGAAGCTGTGGTTAGTATAGTAATGATGGCTATTGGCTACTGCCAGCCGCAGCATTTTGCCAATAAAATATTGAGAGGAGATTAAAACTTCCATGGACATTTCAGTCTTCTTATCAAAGGTCCTAGCTTCCTGACTCAGGGAAATGCATGTGATGTAAAGATAAGGAATTTTTTTTTTTAAATTTTACTTCCCCTAGAAACATATTACTCTTCACATACCATGTGAATTTGGTCTTTTACCTATTTTCCTAGTTAATATATCAGGTCTGAAACGGCCAAATCGTTACAACCTGCACTAGGTTGCTAGTTTAAGTCCTACAGTAGCAGGAAGCCTGGACCGCTAGGTCCCTAGGTATTTACGTTTCAAAAGGTATAAAGCCCAGAGCCTGGAGACATTTCTGGATTGTAAAGGCCAGCAACACCTGAGGTTTATCTGGTTTCTGGAAAGAAGTAACTACAATCCAGAAGGTTAGGGTGAGAGCCCGAGATTATCTCCATTACTGCCTAAGAGCAAAGTTTTACTGTATGATCTCACTGTATATATAGAATCTAAAAAAGCTGAACCCATACAAACAGAGTAGATTGGTGGTTGCCACGGACTGGGGGCACACAGCGGGTGAGAGAAATGAAGACATGTTGGTCAAAGGGTATAAATTAACTTTTATAATATGATTAAGTTCTGGGAATCTAATGTACAACATGGTGACTATAGCTAACAATACTGTATTGTGTACTTTAGAATAGCTAAACGAGTAGATCTTAAATCTTCTCACCACACTAACACACAAAAAGTAACTATGTGAAGTGATGGATGTGTTACCAAACCTTATTATGGTAATTACTTTGTGATATCCACCTGTATGAAATCATCCTACTGAACACCTTAAACTTATACAATGTTACATGCCAATTTTACTTCCATAAAACTGGGGGAAAAACAAAGAGAAAAATAAAGGAGTCTCTACAACTCATAGAAGATTTGTGAAATCTGAACTTACATATATTTACAGAATGCTAAGGGCCTTTGATTCTGTTTAGGAGGTAGACCTAAAGATTAGTGGAATTAAAAACTTGACAAGTATATGTCAGGATGTTAACAATAGGTGCAAATTTATTTGAATCTTGATATGATATTGTTTTCAAGGCAAGGAGTCTTTTCATTTGTTTGTAGATTTAACTTAGGAGATGTAGAAGAGAGGGCTTTAAGTGTGAGAACTTCCCTGGAGCAAAAGCAAGCGGAAAAAAGGTCTCTCAAAGCTGATAAAGAAGCCCATGATGTGACCAACAAACTTCGAAAAGTTAAAAAATCCATCGAGAAACAAAAGACAATGTAAGTATTTAACTAAACAAATTAGTGGCTAAAAAGGTTAAAATACTTCATAAGTCCAGTCGGAAACATACTTTGAACGTGCAACAAAGAAGTTCTAATTATTGCTTGGACTTATTTGCCAATTGTGTAAATTTGGGTGGGAGAATCAGGTGAAGATAAGTGGCCATAATATTTATGTATGTATTCCTCAGTTGCGTAGATGAGTCTCATTTAGGACTTCAGAGAGGTAGGACCACAGCCTATGAGCATAGGTGGATTATGTACCTGACGTAATCATCTCTCAAACTAAGCATATGTGACTGCAGCTCTCAGTTCTCAGAACAAAATCAACACATGTTGTCTGGGGTCACAACATGGAGGTGTCACTGATTTACCATCACAGTCACATAAGTAAATATAGGATGAATTTTAGAATGCATTGAAATGCCAATTTTATGCTTGGTAGAATTTTTTTAAATTTTTTTTAAGGTTTATTCATTTTTCAGAGACAGAGAGAGACAGAGCATGAGTGGGGGAGGGGGGTGGGGGGCGGGGCAGAGAGAGAGGGAGACACAGAATCTGAAGCAGGCTCCAGGCTCTGAGCTGTGGGCACAGAGCCTGACATGGGGCTCAAACTCACAGACCATGAGATCATGATCTGAGCTGAAGTTGGTGTTTAACTGACTGGTGTTTAACCAGGTGCCCTGGTAGAAATTTATTTTTGACTCCTCTTTCTTGTTCTCATGTCTAATCCTGACAACTCTAGGTCCAAGATTCTCTCCCTATTATTCTCTCTGCTTTACTTGCTGCCTGGTTTAGATGCTCATTATGTCTTCCTTGAATGACGATAGAGGTCTTCTTTTTAGACTCCAGAGCCTTAGAGGTCACTACTCTCCAGTATAGCTAACAATGGCCCTTGCTAACATTCAAATTGGGTAAATTATTCCATGTTCAATATTCTTTTTTCCTTGCTTAGATGATAAAGTCTAAATTTTTTGACTGTTGTTGGTATGCCAACAGGTTTTAGGTTTTGCCCTAACTTTTTCAGCTTTACTTTCTACCACTCCCCTCCAGCAATATTCAGTATGTATGGTTCTCCTTACATGACCTGTTCTTCTGCATCTGTGTTTTTCCATGATCTGACCCATCTGCCTAATTGCACTCCTTTGTGATTGCCCCCAAAGCTTACACTCATAATTTTGCTATCTCTTCTCTGAATCTTTCCCTAATTCTCCAGTTGAATTTAGTGTTCTTTTTTCTGTGTTCTTGCTACACTTTTAATAATTAGTAGATCAATTATTATAGTGTATTGCTGTTATTTTTACTTGTCTTTCTTTTTCCTACATTATTAGTATTTCCCTCTTTTTATCTCTAGTGCTCAGCATGTTGCTTGACAGGTAATAGTCATTTCATAAATATTTTTAAGTAAGTCTGAGCAATCAAACGCAGATACTTCTTCAAAGCTGACACAGATTTTAGAGCTTCTCTCATTCAGAGTTCTCAAATTCTAGGGCAAGCTATAATTCGCTGCTGAACTTTCTGCCTCTATTATTTCTGCCTGTTGTATTATTTCCTTAGAAGTAATGGAAGGTGAAGAGCCCAGAGACAGTGTAGGAAGTATAAGCCTTTTTAGTACTGATCTTTAGACAACTTTTCTTCAGGGCACTAGGAGACATCATTTCAAATTGGATTAGTGACCAACAATTCACACTATAAAAATACAAAGAATGTTTTAACACTTTGTTCAGCACCATCATTATACGGAGAGTGAGAGGGGGCCTCTGCCTTGGTCCTTGTGTTTTGGAGAGTACTACTCTGGTCCTCCTCTCTTTGTATCTATTCCAATAATATTAGGTGTTAGTGGATCTTAGGGGACTTGGCCACCTGGAGCTCATTCTCACCCTTTTAAATTCTGCATTGTTATGGAGTTATATTTGTCAAGGTAGGAGAAGAGAATATATTTTATTTGATAGTTTGTTACCTTGATTTAAAACTTATAAATATTTAAACCACAATATGTGGGCCTCCACTAGTACTCTGCCTCATGCTCTGCAAACATTAGGGCCAGGCCTTTCCATAGTTATATCCTTGAGTTAAGGGTTATGTTAGCTGGAGGTGAGACCTCTTAGTGATGGGTTACACGTGAGGTCATCTTCTCATATTTGGAATTGTCTTATATTCACAGTTAAGGGGAAAACTGAAAAAAAAATCAAAGAAAGGGTAAGTGATCTGGGTATCTGTAAAAGGCTGTCACATTGAGAGGTAATGGATAATACAGTCTGATGACATGGCAGAGGTTTATGCGGCCATATCTTAGGCAAGATTCCCTAGTAGCGCACCCTGAAAGGAGGGTATCGGTGTAAGTGATTTATTGAAAGGTTGAGCTCATGAGGGCCCTGTAAGAAAGTGAAGGAAGCATAAAAAGGGAAAGTGAAGAAAATATGCATAGATATGGGTCTTGCTGCAACATTGCCTGAGCCTGATCCAACAGGGAGATCTGAGAGCATCACAAAATTGCCCAACTTGGGTCAAGGTGGCTGATTTTTGTACTTCATGTCAGTCAATTACTGGCTGTGGGCAACTTCCTCACTCTGAGGAGAGGTTGGAAGCTCTTGTCCAGGAAGCTCTTGTCAGTTGAGAACAATTCTCCAGGGAACAGTGTAACTGAGAGCCCTTCCTTACCAACCAAACTCAGAGAGCTTGTAGCCTCTACCACAAGAAGGAAAGGAGAATGGCCTGAAATTGGCAATGTGGAGCAAGGGGTATGCCCACGTTACCTCCAAGCCTAGAGTAATGAAAGATGAGAAAGAGAAAATGATCACCAATTTAGTAAGAGGAATCAAAGTCCTCTGGGGAGAACTGGATGTGGTAAGAAGGCTACTTGCAGCAAGAAGGTAAGGGAACACTCAGGGAAAATATGGGTGTACAGGGAAATTTTTTTGCTATGGGATCACAAGGCCCAGAAGCTAATGAGGAAGTGCATTAGAGGAGGAAGTTTGAGTCAAAATAGTACAGATGTATATAGGAGTGACTGTCTGGGTGATGAGGGGGTCTGGGAAGTCATGGGCTCACTATGGTAAGCAAATCTGACTATTCATTGATTAAAATTTATTTTTATGCACAGAGATGAGAAAAGCCAGAAAAATCCCAGAAAAATGGATCAAAGACTGATACACGAAGCTGAACATACTAATCTACTCAGGACTTTAGAGAAGAACCTGGAAATCCCTCAGGAGTGTACCTATGCTAACCAAAAAGCAATAGACACAGAGGTCAGCTCTTAGAATGAAATGCTCCTCCAGGAAATGATTTCGCTCATCAGCTGTTATTTCTCAGTTATAGACAGTATTGAATGCAATAACTAAATGCAATCTCTACGAGAATAGAAATCTCTGTGTGTGAACTTCCAGTTACACATAACTCTTGAGGGCTTTGCAGAGCATGTCTAAAAAGGATAAGATCAGGATTTATAGATTATTTCTTGTTTGTTAACAATTAGTCCCTGAGATGGTCTGCCCTTTTATTATTTTTTCTTTCACAAAAAGGGTTTCGCAGCCTGAATTCTAGACTTCAATCCCACATGCTTCATTTGAATATTTGGGTACATATGGTTCAATGCTCTTTAAATAATGTACACAGAATTTGTCAAAATCAGAAGCTTTGTATATTGTAGTTAAAACATACCACTAAAAAGACATTGTTATATCTAAAAGTGGTATGTCAATTTTTTCATTAAAACTTTTTTTATAAACATTGGGGTACAAGTGCTACTGCTGGGAATTGACCCAAGGGATACAGGAGTACTGATGCATAGGGGCACTTGTACCCCAATGTTTATAGCAGAACTCTCAACAATAGCCAAATTATGGAAAGAGCCTAAATGTCCATCAACTAATGAATGGATAAAGAAATTGTGGTTTATATACACAATGGAGTACTATGTGGCAATGAGAAAGAATGAAATATGGCCCTTTGTAGCTACGTGGATGGAACTGGAGAGTGTGATGCTAAGTGAAATAAGCCATACAGAGAAAGACAGATACCATATGTTTTCACTCTAATGTGGATCCTGAGAAACTTAACAGAAGACCATGGGGGAGGGGAAGGAAAAAAACAAAAGAGGTTAGAGTGGGAGAGAGCCAAAGCATAAGAGACTCTTAAAAACTGAGAACAAACTGAGGGTTGATGGGGGGTGGGAAGGAGGGAAGGGTAGGTGATGGGTATTGAAGAGGGCATCTTTTGGGATGAGCACTGGGTGATGTATGGAAACCAATTTGACAATAAATTTCACATATTAAAAATAAAATAAAAATAATAAAAATATATACCCTTTTTTAATGCAAATAATTAATGCTTAAGGTAGATGAATTTGAAAATACAAATTAGTATAACAATAAAAGCAATGCCATCAATCAGAGGTAATCACTTATCTTCTGGATAAACCTTTCATTCGTGACTACACACACACACACACACACACACACAGGTCTTTTTTTTTTTTCTTTTAAAGTTTATTTATTTTGAGAGAGACAGAGACAGGGTGAGTGGGGAGGAGCAGTGAGAGGGGGAGAGAGAGAATCCCAAGCAGGCTGTGCACTGTCAGTGCAGAGCCCGACGTGGGGCTTGTACCCATGAAACCGTGAGATCGTGACCTGAGCCAAAACCAAGAGTTGTGGATGCTTAACTGGCTGAGCCACCCAGGTGCCTACGCACACAGTTCTATTATATACCTTTTTTGTTTCTTTTTTTTTGTAAACTTCATGGTCTCTCTCTTTTTTTAATAACCATGAATTTACATCATCATTTGAATTCCTTCTCAATATTCCATTGCATGGATGACTATACAACTGAAGTGTCTTTGGCTTTTGGACACTTAGGTTGTTTTTGTTTTTTTGTTTTTTGTTTTTCTTTTTCTCCCTCTCATAAGCTGTATTTATCTTTGTACATATAACTCTACACAAGTGGATTTCCTTCTTAGGGAATTGACATTTTTAAGGCCATTTGTGATGGATTTGCAGTGAGAAGTAAGCACTCCCCCACCATATAGGATGAGGAACCTGCCCGGCCATTCTGGAGAAGTTTCTCTTTCTCCCTGGGGAGAGCTTGCAAGGCTCCCTCAGGTCATGCACTCACACTTCCTCCGGGTGTTTTATCTACTGTGTCGTCAGGACTTTTCACCTGAGTAGTGGGGTGAGAAAGTGAGAGACAGTCTGTTCAAGATTTTGGAATATTTCCTATAGTTACTGCTGCTGCCATAAGATGTTGTTTGTACTCACGTAGAGTCCATTTCAAGCACTTGCTTCGTTTTGTCAAACGACTGCATAGTATGACTGTTATTTTCATTTAACTATTTTATTTTCATTTAAATTAAACTTAGATAAGAAATGATCAAAATCCCTAACACTCTTGCTTCTTTCAGACTTTGCAGATGGTGTTTGATCGAGTAAAATCCACAAGAAAAGGTGAACAACTGAAGGCTTTGGCAAGAAGGGGTATTGGATATCATCACAGCTCTTTAAACTTCAAAGAAAAACAGTTAGTTGAAATTCTTTTTAGGAAAGGATTTATTAGGGTAGGTAAATGTTTTCATTCCAAAAAGTGAAGCTATGTGTGTGGGAAAGTGAATGTCCATGAAAAATGGACCACTTTTTTCTCATCTAATTATATCTTTTTTTAAATAGCCCATAATGTCACTGCATATTCTTCCATCTCATTTAATTGAGGGAGGAGGTTTGAAGTTTATCATTTAGCTTTTCTCTTTTTCAAGAGATTAAAATATTCTCTAAACAGATACTTTTCTAAATATTTCTGTAATGAAGCATACGTATTATGATCTTGGAACAACCCCTTTCTGTTTCATTTATAATATCTAGGGAATTTTGTCAGCTGTTCATATAATTTTGGCTACAGACATTCTTTCCTGGGCTTGGAGGACGCTTATGATAGGATTTTGACCAAATCTTTTCGCAATTTAATAGCTGAAATAAGAGCAAGAATGCATTGCTTCCTCAGTGCCCCATTGCATAACTTGGCAATGAATCATTCCTAAATGAGTCACTCCTAAATGCTCTCTCTCCTATCACTAATAATGGACAAGAGGAAGATTACTTTAAATAGCTTGAAAACCAACCCTTATTATGTTTTACTTAGTATGTTCCATGAAGGTGCATGGGGATAATCTGGATAAATCCACAAGGAGGATTTATATAATTTCTTTGTTTACATCTTGAGTAATATTTAAAAATAGCCTGTGAGTTTTAAAAATTATCCATATTAAAATTTTTGTATGATGGATATTACATTTGTGTGTGTGTGAGAGAGAAAGACAGAGACACAGAGATACAGAGACCCAGAGTGAGAGAGAGGGAGGGAGACAGAGCAAGAGGAGGAGGGTTGAGAGGAGAGAGTGAGAGAGTACTACAGTAAGGAGTACCTTTTAATCTTGAACTAGATGTTGAGAAAAATTCAAGGGTAATTTTTTTAATCTGGATAAAAACAAAACCATGTCATTAACAACTTTGCTTAATTTCTCTCTTAACTAATAATAAGCTATTTATTTGCTTTAAAAGCCAATAACTGGACACAAAATTTTCTCCAGGATTATAAATTCAGGAAAATAGGCACACTTATTTTGATCAGTATGTCTTGTGTCTAAAATACTATATGTTAAGTGGTAGTGTCTTAATTACTATTATTTTAATAAATGAATAATTGGATCACTGTAGAAAAGACACTATGGAAATAGTGATAGCTTTGTTATAAAGAACACATTTTTAAAAAGGTGTTTTTTTCTAGTTACAGCATAAATGTAATGTTTTTACTCTGCCCACTTTTTTTAATTGAAGAACTTTAGAAAAATTCTTAATAAATGTGTTTTTCATTGTCACAGATATATTCAGTTACAGAATAAATAGAGAAAATTATTCCAAATACTTAAATATTAAAAATAAACCGTAGCATATATGACAGTCAATGTAAAGAGAAAAAGAAAGCCATTTAAAATACCCAACATTATATGAGAAAATGAGCAAAAGTTGATCATTTAAGAAACTTTAAAGTTTATCCTACCCCTTTGTTTGGCCAGTTATCAAGGCAATTCAGAGGGAAAAATGAAACTTTGTTTTAGTATTATGATAAAATATGTTCTTTCCAAAGAAATAAACTTCACAAATAAGTTATAGTGGATGAAGTAGGCAATTGCCCAGAAGTGGCTTTATAAAAGTATTATTACTGTGTCATAAGGAAATTCCCTTTTTAGTTATTATTAAGAAATAGTTACTGAACACCTGTCATTTATTCTTCTCAGTGTGGAGATACAATGGTGAATAGGGCTTGGAGTCTGATATAGGAGAAATAAACAAATACTATCACTATTATACTAGTAGTCATTAATGCTATGAGGAGAAATAATGTAGGATAGTGTGGGTGGTTATTTTGGGTGTGGTAGACCAGAAATTTCTCTTTGACATTCGAGCATAGAACTGAACAAGCCAGGCGAATATTTGGGAGAAGAATATTACGTGCAGAGCAGTGACTGGTATGGTCCTGGGCTGAGAATGTACTGGATGTGTTTGTGAAATAACAAGATTACCAACGTGGCTAGTATCTGTAGCCACTTGGTTCACTTGGGAAAATACCATTTTCCCAGTGTGGTTCAACTGAACTTCAAAGAGTTTTAGTAACTATATGGCATTCTATTGAAATGCTATTTTATGACATAATTTTTTTTTTCTCTCTAGGTGGTGACAGCTACTGGGACACTTGCTTTAGGCATCAACATGCCTTGTAAATCTGTGGTTTTTGCTCAAAACTCAGTCTACCTGGATGCTTTAAATTACAGACAGGTATTTCAATATGCATACACTCACTATTGCATCATGAAAATAGGACCATAAAATAGTAAAAAATGTGAGCTGTTAGTTTACAAACCTATTGCAGTTTGTGTGCTAGCACACCTTGACATTCATTCATGCCTGACTGTCATTTTTAGCTGTGGTATAGAGGAAACATGTGAGCTTGGAATGGTGTGGCCATCACTAACCAGATATGTGACCTTAGGTGAGATATCTGACCCGCCTGATCCTTTTTTCCTATCTCCAAAATAGGGGTAATAATTATTATCCCATAGCATTTGCAAAAATTAAATGAAGTAATTTCTACAAAAGATACACATCAAAGGTGCCGGATAAACATTTACTCATTCATTTCCTGTGCATATGATTTTGCCTCTGGAGCTAACACTTCTCTCTTTTTTGCTCCCAATACACAATCTTTTACCAAGCCCATTTCATTATTCTCCTACATGTAGTGGTATTCGATTTTTGCCTTGCAACTTCTGCTTTCAGTATCTCTCATCATATATTCTTGGCCTTGTATTATTTTTTTTAAATATTTATTTATTTCTTTTGAGAGAGAGAGAAAGAGTGGGGAAGGGA
Organism: Lynx canadensis; assembly: GCF_007474595.2. NCBI lineage: Eukaryota > Metazoa > Chordata > Mammalia > Carnivora > Felidae > Lynx > Lynx canadensis. The sequence continues at coordinate 60,201,637 of NC_044306.2, forward strand.
CAGAGAGAGAGGGGAGAGAGAATCCCAAGCAGGCTCCTCGCTATAGTGCAGAGCCTGACACAGGGCTCAATATCACAAACCATGAGATCACGAACTGAGCTGAAATCAAGAGTCAGATGCTTAACTGACTGAGCCACCCAGGCACTTGGCATTGTATTATTAAAACAGTTCTCTAGATTTTCGATTCTTACTCTCCTATGCCCCGCACACAGTATGGTTTGTCTTTATAGGATTCCATACTCAGGAACATTTGATGATTCTTTCTGCCAGTGGCATCAAATTTAGATATATCAGCCAATATTCAAGTTTTTCCCTTCTAAACACTTACTTTCTATTCCCTTATAGACTTTGTTCCTACTCAATATAACACCCCTGTTATTTCCCACCACTTTACCAACCTCTACCCCCGTTCTCCTGATTTCTTTTTCTGCTCCTGTGTCTACATGAGCTCTCCTCTCCCACATCATCTTTGGGATTCACAGAGTTAGGGTTCTGGAGCAAGGGTGTTATAATATTTCAGAAATTGAACTTGGGAATCAAATTACCAGGGTGTGAATTCAGGACCTTTCACTTTCTGGTGTTTAACTATAGACAAGTTTCTTCTACTCCCCGTGTCCTTCTTTCTACATTGTAAAATGGAGTTAATGATCATATTGTCTTAATGACTACAGCTTTATAAGATAGCTTAAAATCCAGATTTGTGATGCCTTCAGTTTTGGTTTTCTTTTTCAGGATTGCTTTGGCTATTCAGGGTCATTTGTGGTTCCATACAAATTTTAGGATTGTTCTAGCTCTGTGAAAAATGCTGGCAATATTTTCATGGGGATTGGATTAAATATGTAGACTGCATAAAATGTATAGACATTTTAACAATGTTTTTCCAGTCCATAAGCATGGAATGCTTTCCCATTTCTTTATATCCTCTTCAATGTCTTTCATAAGTGTTGTATAGTTTTCAGAGTATAGATCTTTTACCTCTTTGGTTGGGTTTATTCCTAGGTATCTCATTGTTTTTGGTGTAATTGCAAATGGGATAAATTCCTTGATTTATTTTTCTGTTGCTTTGTTATTGGTGTATAGAAATGCAAAATAATTCTGTATGTTGGTTTTATATCCTGTGACTTTGCTGAATTCATGTATTAGTTATAGCAATTTTTTGGTGGAGACTTTCAGCTTTCTACATAGAGTATCATGTCATCTGCAAATAGTGAAAGTTTGACTTCTTCCCTGCCAATTTGGATGCCTTTTATTTCTTTTTGTTGTCTGATTGCTGAGGCTAGGATTTCCAGTACTATGTTAAATTGTAATGGTGAGAGTGGACATCCTTGTCTTGTTCCTGACTATAGGAGAAAGGCTCTCAGTTTTTCCCCATTGAGGATATTACGCATGGGTCTTTCATTTATGTCCTTTATGATGTTGATATATGTTACATCTATACCTACTTTGTTAAGTGTATTTATCAAGAATGGATGCTGTGAAAAAGAAAAAAAAAAGAATGGATGCAGTATTTTGTCAAATGTTTTTTCTACATCTATTGAAAGGATCATAGGGTTCTTATCCTTTCTTTTATTAATGTGTTGTATCATATTGATTGATTTGCAAATATTGAACCACCCCTGCAGCCCAGAAATAAATCCCACTTGACCGTGGTGAATAATTCTTTTTGTGTCCTGTTGGATTTGATTTGCTAGCATCTTGCTGAGAATTTCTGCATCCATTTTCATCAGGGATATTGGCTTATAATTCTCCTTTTCAGTGGGGTCTTTGTCTGGTTTTTGGAATCAAGTTAATACTCGCCTCATAGAATGAGTGTGGAAGTTTTCCTTCCATTTCAATTTTTTGGAACAGTTTGAGAAAAATAGGTATTACCTCTGCTTTAAATGTCTGCTGGTAGAATTCCCCGGGGAAGCCATCTGGCCCTAGACTTTTGTTTGGATTTTTTGACTGCTATTTCAATTTCTTTGCTGTTATGGGTCTGTTCTATTTCTTTCTGTTTCAGATTTTGTAGTTTGTATGTTTCTAGGAATTTATCCATTTCTTCTAGATTGCCCAGTTTATTGGCATATAATTTTTTCATAGTATTCTCTTATCATTGTTTGTATTTCTGTGGTGTTGATTGTGATCTCTCACCTTTCATTTGTGATTTTATTTATTTGGGTCCTTTCTCTCTTCTTTCTGATAAGTCTAGCTAGGGGCTTGTCAGTTTTACTAATTCTTTTGAAGAATTAGCTCTTAGTTTCATTGGTCTGTTCTACTGGGTGTTCTTTTTGTTTGTTTCCATATCATTTATTTTTGCTCTAGTCTTTATTATTTCCATTCTTCTGCTAACTTTACGCTTTATTGCTTTATTTGCTGTTCCTTTTCTAGCTCCGTTAGATGTAAGTTTAGGTTGTGTGTTTGAGACCTTCTTACTTCTTGTGGTAGACCCATATTGCAGTATACTTCCCTCACAGGAATGCCTTTGCTGTATCCCAAAGTTTTTAGACTGTCATGGTTTTATTTTCATTTGCTTCCATGTACTTTATAATTTCCTCTTTAATTTTCTGGTTAACCCATTCATTGTTTAGTTGGATGTTCTTTAATCTCCATGTATTTGTGGTCTTCCCAAATTTTTTCTTGTGGTTGACTTCCAGTTTCAAAGTGTTGTGGTCTGAAAATATGCATGGTATGATCTCAGTTTTTTTGTACTTGTTGAGGCTGATTTGTGACCTAGTATGTGATCTATTCTGGAGAATGTTCCATGTGCACTCGAAAAGAATTTGTATTCTGTTTTAGGATGGAATGTTCTGAATATATCTGTTAAATCTATCTGGTTCAGTGAATCATCCAAAGCCATTGTTTCCTTGTTGATCTTCTGACTAGGTAATCTGTCTATTGCTATAGGTGGGGTGTTAAAGTTCCCTACTGTTATCATATTATTGTCAATGTGTTTCTTTATGTTTGTGATTAATTGATTCGTATATTTGGGTACTTTCATGTTGGGAGCACAAAATTTACAATTGTTAGATCTTCTTGGTGTATAGACCCCTTAATTATGATATAATGCCCTTCTTCATCTCCTGTTACAGTCTGTTTTAAAATTTAATTTGTCTGATATAAGTATGGCTACTCTAGCTTTATTTTGGCATCCATTAGCCTGATATATGGTTCTCCATACCCTCACTTTCAATCTGCCAATGTCTTTAGTCTAAAATGAGTCTCCTGTAGGCAGCATATAGATGGGTCTTCTTTATTTTTATCCATTCTTATACTATACATCTTTTTATTGGATCATTATTGGTCTTCTTGGGGAAGGGCCTGCTGCTCTAATTCTTAGGCGGATTTGCCTAAATGGAGATGTGCCTGGAGGGTGCGGGGGTGGGGCTTGGTGTAACACCTCCATTCTCTACCCAGTGGCACAGTTTAGCTCACTGAAGTCAATCAGTGCTGGTGGGCTATTTGTGAAAATGGCTTTGTCCCATTCTCTAGTCTCTGGAGTGGGAAGTTCACACCCTCCCAGACACAGAAATAATCATTCCTCCTGTGTCTCCAGCTTCTGTCAGATCCCTACCTTCACCCTGTCTGTGTCTGAGCTGTCCACCTGTCAGGTGGTATAGCTCTCCTCTGTTTTGTCTCAGCTGTGGCTGTGTTTCAAAATCATACACTTCAGAGACTTCTGGGGCTCAACCTACGCTTATACTGTAGGAGAGGGTCTCACTGTGCTATGGCCAGGCCTGGCTTACCCCATAAAACAGTTGCATAACCACACAGCAGCAGCAGCTTGAAGTTTATGGTAAATCACAACACACAGCTGATGCCAGGGTTTGCTGTCCTCAGCCAGAGTCTTTGTTCCTATACAGGCCATGGGGCAGCTCAGTGGCGCCCACCAGATCTTTTGCCCATGGAGAGGCTGTATCACCTCTACCAAATGCACTGCCTATAAGGAAATCACTTCTCCCTTCTCCCTGGGCTCCCCCCTGCTTCCTCGCTGGAGCACCAGCAGGTGCCGACCTCCAGAACTTCAGACTCTCTACTCTGCTGTTTATAAAAAAAAAACGGTGGTATTGAAACCCTCTCCTTTTTCCCTGTCAGTGGTTTTGGGGAACAATTTTCTTGTGCACTCCTGTGTGTATGTTTTCACTCCTTTTTTCCCCCACTCTTTCTCTCTGGCTACTTTTCAGGGGTAGTGATTTTCTTTTGTGAACCTGATACTCTCTGCTCCCTGTCTCCTTCTCTTTTTCTCGTCTGTGAAAAGGGCTCCCTCCTCTCTGGGGCATGGCGGCTTTTCTCTCCCCCAATTCACTTCTCCACGTTGCGTACCTGCCATGTTCTCTCCCTCAAATTATGGAGATTGATCTCTTAATCCTCAGATTGATTTCCTAGGTGTTCAGATGATTTGATGTTGATCTAGCTGTGTTTATGAGACAAGGTCAGGGTCCTCCTCCTACTCTGCCATCTTTCAGGGAGGTTTTACTTTGTAATTTTGTTTCCAGATGTCTGGACGTGCTGGAAGACGAGGTCAAGACCTGATGGGAGATGTATATTTCTTTGATATTCCATTGCCCAAAATAGGAAAACTCATTAAATCCAATGTTCCTGAACTGAGAGGACAGTTTCCTCTCAGCATAACCCTGGTCCTGCGACTCATGCTGCTGGCTTCCAAGGGAGATGACCCAGAAGATGCTAAGGCAAAGGTACCGTGCTTGACATTTTCTGAGGCATTGTCTTCATTACTAGCTGCACTGTGATTGGGTTTGCTCTTGATTAGAAGTCTGTAGCAGTAACTCTTCTGTTTCATCAGGTTTTTTTTTTATGTTTTGCAATGTCTTAAATAGTATAAGGTTGGGAGTGGAATGGGAGAATAATAATTAGTTTTATTTGTCTCCTCTATCAATTATAGAATTCATGGCTGGATGGACATATGGAATTAAAGATTACCTTTTTCATGTGTGATCAGCATTATCCTACAGGACTAAGCGTGCAGGCTATAGATTTTAAAAGATGTGGGTTAGATTCTGGTTTTCAAAAGGAACAGGATTAGTTGTTATTTCTTAATAAAAGTTTATATTTTTTTGTAAAAAAAGTAGTAACCCAAAGTCATCAAAGAATATTTAGATAATGCAAAAGGTTGAAAGAAGGAAAAGGTTTTATCATCCAAAGACAGTGAGTGATATTATCATTTTGGTATTTTGGCATAGGTATGCATTTGGTTTCAAATACTGATATATTTAATTGGACTTCAGAATATGGTTGTAAACTTTTCCTGAAGTTTATTTGCTCAGGTAAATATTTTAAGTCCAGTCCCACAATGAGAGGTTTAAAATTCATAATTAAACCAATTTGATTTTCATCCTTATGAAGATGCCTTGTTAAAGACACCCTTTCTTCCCTGTTTTTGTATATGCCCAATTAAATCAGTGTTTGTCAATGTGTTTGTCAATGTGAGGGTTCTTTTAGGACTTCTGTGATGAGTTGGCTCTTGTGTTGTTGATGGTCTTACAAAGCAGGCACATATCATTTTAGACCAAAACTTCCCCATTTCTGCATTCTTAATTGTTACTTCTGTGTAGGAAATAAAAACACATTTTTAGTAAGCTTTTAAAAATATTTTTTAGAAAGTTTATTGAATTGGTTTATTTTCTTTGCCTTGGCATATTTGAGAAGATCTATCTAATCTTTATACATAAAAGGCTCAAATGTGGACATAAAATTCTTAGAATATTCTCTTTACTCATCACATCAAACTAAGATAGCTTCTTTTCTTCTGGCATTTACTGTTACAGAGGAGTAGATTTTTTTAGTCTCCCCTAGTGGAGCCATGCTAATTCCTGTTTTCTTGTAGTTAGTTTGATTTTTTTCTGTCTATGTAATTATATGAATATTAAAAAAAATCCTAAGGTTTCAAATTCTTTTCATCAGGATTTTCTGTTCTGTGAATCAGTTTTTAAATTGATGTTTTTGTTATTAAATGTTAAGAGCTTTGAAACTTTATGTTCAGATTTAAAAAACAATTTTAATGTTTATCTATTTATTTTGAGAAAGAAGGATAGAGAGCGAACAGGGGACGGGGCAGAGAGAGAGAGGGAGACAGAATCCCCAGCAGGCTCTGCATTGTCAGCATGGAGCCTAATGAGGGGCACAAACTCACGAACCCCAAAATCATGACCTGAGCCGAAAACAAGAGTCGGACGCGTAATTGACTGAGCAACCCAGGCTCCCCTTCATGTTCAGATTTTTTAAATTGTGGTAAAATACAAATAACATAAAATGTATCATCTTAACCATTTTTAAGTGTGCAATTCAGTATTGCTAAATGTATTTGCATTGTGCAATGCTCAAATAGTTTTGGAATGCAAAAGAGGTTTCTTAAATTAGATCTTTGATATTTGCTTCTGTTTTAATTTGTTCAACTTTTTCAGTTAAAGGTTTAATTTTTAAATCAAAAATCCTTTTTTGGTTCTCTAATGCTATGTATTTCTTCATTATGATAAATCATGTGAAATTTATCTTTCACATTTATAATGCTGCTCTCCAGAGTTTCAGTTCTGCTCTTTAGTAATACACATGTGGATATTAAGTCTGCTATGGAATTTTAGTTCTCCTGAAATTCTTCACTATTTCTTATGTGAACTCTTTCACATCTTAATAAAATATTATTTTTTTAAATTTTTTTTTTTTTTCAACGTTTATTTATTTTTGGGACAGAGAGAGACAGAGCATGAACGGGGGAGGGGCAGAGAGAGAGGGAGACACAGAATCGGAAACAGGCTCCAGGCTCTGAGCCATGAGCCCAGAGCCTGACGCGGGGCTCGAACTCACGGACCGCGAGATCGTGACCTGGCTGAAGTCGGACGCTTAACCGACTGCGCCACCCAGGCGCCCCAAAATATTATTTTTTTAAATGTCAGTTTATAATTGTCCACTTACCTTATGCTGTTGTGCCTTGTCTTTTTTTTTTTTTTTTTTTTAATTTTTTTTTTTTTCAACGTTTATTTATTTTTGGGACAGAGAGAGACAGAGCATGAACGGGGGAGGGGCAGAGAGAGAGGGAGACACAGCATCGGAAACAGGCTCCAGGCTCTGAGCCATCAGCCCAGAGCCCGACGCGGGGCTCGAACTCGCAGACCGCGAGATCGTGACCTGGCTGAAGTCAGACACTTAACCGACTGCGCCACCCAGGCGCCCCTGTTGTGCCTTGTCTTGTTGAGGTCTTGTCTTAGGACATCCGAGGATGCCAAATAATTTTTCAAAAAATTTTGTTGCTGCATGAAGAAAACAGTTTTTATAGGTCGACCTTTTTTTTCTTTATGGTACCTTTTTGTTGTTGTTTGGTTTTGTTTAAGAGTAAGAACCAGTGTTTTCCTGATGGTTCTACAGAACCTGGTCCCTGATTTTCTTGTTGACCTCACCCTTCTCTTCCCCCCCACATGAGCCCACTACCGCTCCATAGATACTTCAGGCACATTACAGTCTGAGGACCATGACTTTGCGTGCATAGTCTCCCTGCTTTACCTTATTCAAGTTTTTGTTCTAACATTACTCTCAGTGAAGACTACTGTTACCACCCCTTCTAATTGTAAATGTATCTCCTGTCTGCTCCACTGTGATCCTTATTCATTTATATATAGCATATATCTCTTTTTATATAGCATCAAATCTCTCTCTCTCTTTCTCTCTCTCTCTCTCTCTCTCTCTCTCTCTCTCATGTTTTTATTTGTTTTCTCTATATTTCTCATTGAAATTTTCTCATTTACCCTGTGGCTAAAGACGTTTGTCCTAATTTCTGTGCAGACATTTATTTATTTATTTATTTATTTTATTTTTTAATGCTTATTTATTTTTGAGAGACAGAACATAAATGCTTATTTATTTTTGAGAGCAGGGGAGGGGTAGAGACAGAGGGAGACACAGAATCCGAAGCAGACTCCAGGCTCTGAGCTGTCAGCACAGAGCCCGATGTGGGGCTTGAACCCACGAGCTGTGACATCATGACCTGAGCCAAAGTCAGAGGCTTAACTGCCTGAGCCACCCAGGCACCCCGGCTTGTGCACACATTTAATAAATATTGTTAGCATGACAATAATTTTAGAAAGATGATCAATTTTCTTATGAAGAGTTGATCTATTGTGGGTTTTGGTCACTTTTGAATGCAGGTACGTTTGTTTCAATCTTATGGGAAGAGCCTAAATGTCCATCAACTGATGAATGGATAAAGGAGATTGTGGTTTATATGTACAATGGAATACTACTTGGCAATGAGAAGGAATGAAATATAGCCTTTTGTAGCAACGTGGTTGGAACTGGAGAGTGTTATGCTAAGTGAAATAAGTCATACAGAGAAAGACAGATACCATATGTTTTCACTCTAATGTGGATCCTGAGAAACTTAACAGAAGACCATGGGGGGGGGGGAAGGGAAAAAAAAGTTAGGGAGGGAGGCAAACCATAAGAGACTCTTAAAAACTGAGAATAAACTGAGGGTTGATGGGGGGTGGGAGGGAGGGGAAAGTGGGTGATGGGCATTGAGGAGGGCACCTGTTGGGATGAGCACTGGGTGTTGTATGGAAACCAATTTGACGATAAATTTCAGGAAAAGAAAAAAGAAATAAATCTTATGGATTGCCAAGGAATAAAATACATGATTTTACTCTGGCTTCTCTCTCACCACCTAATTGCTATTCAAATACCTATTTATTATTTATTTATTTATTTAGAGTGTTGGCAGGGGAGGGGCAGAAGAAGAGGGAGAAGAGAATCTTAAGCAGGCTCCATGCCCAGCACAGAGCCCAATGTGGGGCTCGATCTCACCACTGTGAGATCATGACCTGAACCGAAATCAAGAGTTGGCTGCTTAACCGACTCAGCCACCCACGCACCCCCAAATACCCTTTTAAATCTGAAGCTAGATGAATGGCTTTTGGCCCAAATGTCAGTATTTAGTAGATTTTTAACTTATGTATCTTTTCTGGACTGAAAGCTTATTGATCTATTCCTGCCAGTCTCGCTGCCACATTGATCACGTGGATGTCATTCACCACTACAAACTACATTATGCGTTGCTGTCAGAGTCCTTACTGTCCTAGTCAGACTTTAGTTATGTGTCTACATCTCTAAGATTACAGTGAACCACCATGAATTGCTCACCCTCTTAGTCGTCTGCTGTTTTCTTGCTGTTGCCATCTAATTCTAAATGTAGAGCAACAGAGAGAAGAGGTAGCAGGAAGGGCATTTTTGGCACCCTGAGAAAGAATCATCCTAGAGTAAAGGTGATGTCCACTATACCTCCCTTCCTTTCTCCCTTCTTTCTCTCCTCTCTACGTTCCCCTCCCCCCCTTCTTTTCACAGAATCCACTGGCCTTAAAATGATTGCAGATTCTTCCTAGGTTCTATAAGCTCTCAGGCTTAATGGTGGCCAGGCTTAAATTTTGGTGATGTTGGGAAGTTTTCCTTTTGTTGGAACCTCATAGACATTTTAGTGGGCACATAAAAGATATCTGAACTGCTACCTCAATGCTGTTTTATATTGGAAACCAAGCAATCTTTTTACTACTTCGGTTCTAATCAAGATAGTTCCATTATTTTTGCGACAGTACTGCAGGACGTGCCACAACATATCTTGTTTTCTCGCAGAACAAACCAAGAGCTGTAAACTCTTAAACTGGATTCACATTTATTGTCAGATTATTTGGCAATACGTTTCATTTCTGATGATTCTGTTTGATACGTTCTGGTTGTTAAGAGAAGGATGTACCATGCCAGAAGATGGCAAAGCAAACAATATGAAATGTGACTGAGTCTTGGGTAATACCTATCCTCTGGTTTTGTATTCTTTTGTGTGATGGTCAGTCAGGTGCAGCCCCAAGAGGAGTCAGAGGTGGAGCTCAGGAAAATAAAGTACTGTAAGTGTTAACGACAGGAACCACGGCACTCTATGCAGGACTCTGTACAAAAGACAGCAGGCTGGTCAGGAGGCAGAGGATAAGAGCAGCGGGAAGGTTTGGGTGCCTGCTTTTATTAGAGTTTCTATAGGAAAAGCAAGACAGGGGAGGATAAGCAGTTTAGCATTGGCTGGTTTGAATAATTCTAGTGAGCTTTGTGTGGGCGGTACAGGTGGCCTCTTGTGGCCTGGCACCTGGCCCTGGGATGATTTAGGATACAAGAAATTTTGACTCTGTGGATGCGAGTCACTGAAGGAAGTAGTTAGGGGTATATGGTTGGGATTGGTTGGTTTGCCTATGATAGGCATGCTTTTAGGCAAATTGTTATTATGTTTAGAAATTAGCCAGCACTGGGAGGAGCAGTCTCTCATCAGCCAGAGAAGTTTTTTTAAGATGTCAAAACATCCTAATATACAGGAAAAAAAATTGAATTACAGTATACCCATATTATTATTTACAAATGAATTTCATAGAACTAACATGGTGTAAATTATTCTTTCAAGGTGCTGTCAGTGCTAAAGCATTCATTGTTGTCCTTCAAACAACCCAGAGTCACGGAGATGTTAAAACTTTACTTCTTGTTTTCTTTGCAGTTTCTTATGAAACAGGTATGGCTGTCCTTTGTTTTTGTTTTTTTGTTTTTGTTTGTTTTATTTTTTTGAAAAGGAATGGAACTATCTTTAATTTTTATCATGCCAAATTAGTTATAGTCTTTAGAAGGTCCTATCCATTGACTAATATTTCTTACACTTGATATAATTACCAAAACTTGGCGAGGTAATGATTACCAATGTCTCTTACATTGCCATTAAGTACTATTTTAAACTGACAATCAGTTCGTTATTAATTCATGTCTGTGGTGAGTTGACTCAAACTAATAAATTATTTTTGTTCTTTAGGGCTATTTAGATCAAGAAGGTAAACTGATGGGGTTTGCTGGACTTGTATCACATTTGCATTATCATGAGCCTTCTAATCTTGTGTTTGTCAGTTTTCTTGTAAAAGGCCTTTTCCGTAATCTTTGTCAGCCAACTAGGAAAGGTAAGCTTGATGTTTTGGGTATGTAATCTAAAAATAGCAACAGAGACTATATGAAGCCAACACTTGAGGAGTATTTTTTTCTACAAATATTTAGATAATTTAGAGATGCCAAACTAGATAAAATGAAGTTTTATATACCTACTAATTGTATGGAAGACAGCCATATTTTGTGACACCTATTTTAAAATGTCAATATCTTATGAACTTTAGTGATTTCTGGACTCCAGGATTCAGAACTTATTAAATAATGTATGGTTTTTTAATAAATATTTTTTTCTAATTAAATGTCACACATGCTCATCATAGAAAAAGGATATAGGAAAGCATTATGTTAAATAGGAAATTCACCATCAGTGTTTCTGTATATTTTCTTCCAATCATATTTTCTTAGACTGTAACTATATAGTATATTTAAATAACTGATATTACTTTAATTGCATAATCTAGAATCTTGCTTTCCCCAAAATATATTTTTGCCAATATCATGTAAATTTTTTGTGAATTCCATTTTAATGTCCACCTAATACTCCACTTAACACATTTTTTATTAAAACCTTTTTGATTTTTATAATTAAACCATGGACCTTTAAACAGTGTCCCTAAAAGAAATATTTTCCTTTTTGTGCTTACATTTGTTATAGTTCCTAATGCCTGGCAAATGCAGTGCCTTTCAGAGCGTTTCTTTATCTTCTATCATGAATTGATAACAACAGTTTACTTTGTGCAGTAGGTTTAGTTACTATGCTCTGACCATGCATTGTTCTGTGAAACAAGGATACTCAGGAAATTCTGTCCCCTCAAAAGCTCTGCAAGAGAAATAATTTCCTGCAAGTGGAAATACAGTTGTGTTTATTGCTATGTGTGTGTGGGTGGGGTGGGGTATGAGGGTGTATGCTATTATAAACATGGAGATAGAAAATTTGATAACTTTATGAGGCACATAATATGGCTATCACTATTTTGTAAATGAGGAAACTCAGACACAGAGAAGTTAAATAAATTGCCATGGTCACACAAATTACTAAATGTCAGAGCCAAGATTGAAATAGGAAGAGTCTGACTCTGGAGCCCAAGTTATTAAATGTAGCACCTTTTTAATCACTACTGTAAAGTGCTCATGTGTTGTGAAGAATAGAACATAAGTCAAGTTGATGGTATCTTAGTATGAGTGGCGAGAAGGTAAGACAGGGAGGTAAAGCTGGGAGGTGATTTGTGGGCTGTACTTTGGAAAGCCTTAAATGCTAGACTAAGGAGATTGGATTTTGTTTATGAGGCATTAGATACAATCAGAGATTTTTGAATAGGTGAGAGACATGATCATAAAATGCTTCAGGAAAACTGATCATAGCCTGAATTTGGGGAGTAGAATCCAGGTAAGGAGATGAGGCAATTTGTGGTTGGAATGGCTAGGGTATGAATTAGAGTGGGAGTAGCAAGAGTGAAAAAGAAGGTACAGATGTAAACTGTCAGCAGACGGAGTCATTCCTTGGTTGCTATATTTGTCACAAATTTTCAGTTTTCATGAAATGAAATGCAATAGAACATACAATTTAAATGTTAAAAATTGGATTGATACCGGTTTTTACATTTGTAACAAGACACTTTGTTTTATATAGGCTCAAAACATTTTTCTCAAGATGTTATGGAAAAGCTAGTGTTAGTATTGGCAAATCTATTTGGAAGAAGATTGCTTCCAGCGAAGTTCCAAGATACCACTCTCAAGTTTTATCAATCAAAGGTAAAATGTATGCTTCTGATAACATTAAATAATTAGTATAATTACATAGAGCCTATCATAAGTGATTCAGCAGCAGTAGGATTTTTATCAACATAGGTTTCATTTGTTTTGTGGAATAATAATTTTTCTTTCTGTAATGACTGTTACATTTAACCTCAAATTCATAAGCTTCTCCTTGTAAACCTATCAAAAGATCAATTGCCTTAAGAAAAATAAGATCAAGAGTTTTGTTCATGTTTTCCATTTGCTTGTATGATTGTATCAAATTACAGCATTCAGCAGCTAAAGAAACCATGTAGATAATTATACATTGAAGGAACTTTAATGAACTTAAAGAAAAGTCCCTATCATTGAATCTGTAGTTCTCATAGGGTCTTTTTATGTTGAGATAGGGCTATGGTAGGAAATATATGTTGTGAACTCTAATGTCCTCACTGAAAAAAATATTAGAATAGTCATTGAAGAAATCATTCCTTGACTCATACAGAATAGAAACAAAATGCCAATTTTATTTGCAAAATATTCTTTGATCATGATTTGCTATTTTTAAATCAACATCAAATACTATTACCAATTTACTCTATAAGAATCTGAGAAAGTGGGATAGTCCGGTTATACTACATAATCTTAGTAAAAGGTGACAAGGAACAAAAAGAGATGAGTTAATCTATATTGTCTAATTCCACAAATACAAATCTTAGGCCTCACACAATGTTGTCTTGATCAGTGAACACATCTTTAGTTATTGATCTATCATCTTCACATTTTTTTCATCACATGTATATGCTTGAAGTATTGCTCGTTTTGTTTAAATGATTTATATTAAACTTGGGAAAGTCAGTATCTAAATTCTCACAAAGACATCATAAAAATCCACAATAAAAGAAGGTTTTGCATGAAGACCTCCTCTCTCTCTCTCACTGTCACTCTCTCTCGCTTTTCTTAAAGTTTATTGGAAATTTGTGCACTTCCAGGTAGGGTATAGTAAATGTTCATCATTTGTATTGCAACAGAGAGCTGTGGAAAGAATGATTGGCTAAAATTATACAATGGCAAGAACTTATTCAAGGTGTGATAGGAATCTCTAACCATGGTTTTTCTCCCAAAGAATTTGTTGATTCTGGACATGGTTTGAAAATGTTCTTAGCATATACAGAGCCTCTTCTGTGAGATTAAAAAAAATTATGAAAGCTTTTAGTGATCACATGGGGCTAAAGTGACAAAAACTTGAGAGACATAGTATTTCTGTGAGTGTACTGAGGATGTATATACTGAGTCCCAGATCTGCATGAAATGTTGGGTTACTACACAAAATTTTTTTGCAGTCTTATGGAATTTATTAAAGAAAACCCACGAAAAGGAAGGTTCTGCATTTATTCATAGGCTTGTATCCCCCTCAAAACATTTTGAAAGCTTTTAGAGCTGAAGGATATAAAGGGTTAGGAAGTTCTGTAGGAAAGAGGTAAATCTTTGGCAGTCTTAGGACTGAGAAAACTAGGCCCACCAGTCTCATACTCAAAGTTCCAAGAGGGTCATGACTCAGGAACAGAGATAAAATGGATATAGACTGAAACTTAATAAAACTGGAAAACAATATTAGCAATACCAACAATACCACTTTAATCTCTACTTGGATCAAAGTGATCACATCTTCACTCATTTAACCAAATACAAAAAGGGGAGAACTCACTCTGGTGGAAGATGACATCAGCCTACCAGGTCCTTTTATAAACAATTTCTGGTGAAAAAAAAAAGCTACAAAACTAAAAAAATGAATAAGCAAGAACATACGACCAGATGGCAGGAAGAAAAGCAGGCAATAGTAGTACATACAGAGATGATTCAGATACTGGAGTTAAGAGACAAAGAATATAAGTATGGTTAATATGTTAAAGAAAATAGGAGAAGTGATAGACTAAATTCAGAAAGATGGAGATTTTCACCATATAATTAGAATTTTATCTGATAATTTTTTAATGTTTATTTATTTATTTATTTAGAGAGTGCATGAGCTGGGGAGGGGCAGAGAGAGAGGAAGAGAGAGAATCCCAAGCAGGCTTCACGCTCTGTGTAGAGTCTGATGCCGAACTCGATCTCACAACTGTGAGATCATGACCTGAGCTGAAGTCAAGAGCTGGATGCTTAACCAACTGAGCCACCCAGGCACCCTTTCTCAGATAATTAAATGGAGACTTAAGAATTGAAAAATATATCTGATCAGAATATATATATATAAGAAAGAATCAATGAGCTGACAGCTCAATAGAAAGTATCCAAATGGTAACAAAGAGAAAAAATTAAAATAAAGGCAGATAGCATAAGAGAATTATGGATCACATTCAAAATGTTTAATGTTATGTAATGGGAGTCCCCTAAGAAGAGGAGGGAGACAAATGGCAGAAGAGTATTCAAAACTAATAACTTGGAGTTTTCCAAAGCTGATAAAAGATAGCACTCCATAGTTTCAAAAGCTTATAAGTCAAATTCAAGAAGGGTAAATATAAAGAAATATTAAACAAAAACTACTCAAAGTCAAAAAAAGAGATTAAATCATAAACTGGCTAGAGCTGAAATAGACATTTCCTTGAAAAAAAGCAATAATAAGATTGAAGGCCGACTTTTTAACCAAAATAATGGAAACTAGAAAAAGATGGGCAAAAATTTCATCCTACTCTATTTTCATACAGAAATATGTATATATATTTTGCATATATTTTAAATATAATTTAAAATAGGGTAAATATATTGTGATTGAATTAATAACATATCAGGAAGATATGCATATATCTGCCTTATTTTTTTAGCTTTATTGTTATTGAAGTATAATTGATATACAAAGAATTGCACACGATTAATGTATACATCTTAATGTGTTTGGACATATGCGTATACCCATGATATCATCACTATAACCAAAGTACTAAATATATTCATCACATCCCCAAACTTCCTAGTGTGTGGGGTGTTTGTTTGTTTGTTTGTTTGTTTGTTTTTTTGGTAGGAACACTTAACATGATGTTTATCCTCTTGTATTTTAAAGTGCACAGTATTGTATTGTTAACTATAGGTAGTTTGTTGTACAGCAGATCCCTAGAATTTACTTATCTTGTATAACAGAAATGTCATATCCAATGAAAAACAATTCCCCATTTCTTTAGGCCCTTGCAATCACCATTCTGTTCTCTGCTTTTGTGAGTTTGACTATTTAAGATATAAAGGGAATATAAAAATTTATAGGATATAATTTCCAAATACGTGAAATCATGAAGTATTTGTCCTTCTACAACTGGCTTATTTTACTTGGCATAATATCCTCTAGGTTCATCCATGTTATTGCAAATAGAAAATTTTCCTTCTTTTTTTTAAAATGTTTTTTATTTATTTTGAGAGAGAGAGCAGGGGAGGGGCAGAGAGAGGGAGCCCAAGTAGGCTTTGTACTCTCAGCACAGAGCCTGACTTGGGGCTCAGGTGCCCCAGATTTCCTCCCTTTTTAAGATGGAATAATATTCTACTGTAGGTATATTCCATATTATCTTATCCACTCATCGGTTGATGGACATTGGGTTGTTTCCATATCTTGCCTATTGTGAATAATGATGCAGTGAACATGGGGGTACATACATCTCTTCAAGATCTTTATGTCAATTATTTTGGATATATACTTCAAAATGGGATTACTGGATCATATGGTTCTATTTTTAATTTTTGAAGAAACCTTTAAATTTTTTCCATAGTGGCTGTACCACTTTACATTTCCACCAAGAGTGTATAGGAATTCTAATTTTTCTATATTCCCCTCAACACTTATCTTTTGATTTTTTGATAATACCCATCATTAAAAGTTGAGTGACTTAATATATATGGTGGCCATTTGCATGTTTTCTTTGGGGAAGTGTCTATTCTTGTCCTTTACCCCCCCCCTTTTTTTTGCTCTTAAGTTATAGAATATTCTTATATATTTTGGATATTATCCCCTTATCAGATAGATGGCTTAGAAATATTTTCTCTCATTCTGGAAATTCCTTTTTGCTTTATTCTTATTCTTATTATTTGCTGTACAGAAGCTTTTTAGTTTGATATAGTCCTACTTGTTTATTTTCATTTTTGTTGCCTATGCTTCTTGTGTCATAAAAAACAAAACAAACAAACAAAAAATTCCAAGACCCATGTCCTTATATTTTCTTCTATGAATTTTATAGTTTCAGGTCTTCTTTAAGCCTTTAATCCATTTGAGTTTGTTTTTATGTACAGTGTATGGTAAGCGTCAGTTTCATTCTTTTATATGTGTATATCAAATTTTTCTTGACGAAACTATCCTTTCCTCCCTGTGTGTTCTTGGCACCCTTGTCAAAGATCTGCTGACCATATACATGGATTTATTTCTGGACTCTATTCTGTTCCATTAGTCTATATGTCTTTCATTATGCTGATACCATACTGTTTTGATACTGTGGCTTTGATATATATTCTGAAATTAGGAATGGTAATGCCTCTGGCTTTGATTTATTTTCCCCTCAAGGTCATTTTGACTATTCAGGGTGTTTTGTGATTCTGTATGCATTTTGGGATTATTTTTCTATTTCTGTAAAAAATGCCATGGGATTTTGGTAAGAATTATAATGAGTCTGTAGGTCACTTTGGATAGTTTTGTCATCTGAATAGTAATTATTCTTTCAATTTATGATCATGGCATGCCTTTCCATTATTTGTATCCCCTATAATTTCTTTCAGTGTTTTATAGCTTTTAGGTAGAGACCTTTCACCTCCTTGGTTAAGCTTATTCCTAAATATTTTATTCCTTTGATGCTATTGTAAGTGAGATTGTCCTAATTTTCTTTTCAAATACTTAATGTACAGAAACACAACTTTTTTTATGTTGATTTTGTATCCTGCAACTTTGCTAATATTGCCTATCAGTTCTAATAGTTTTTTGTGTATGTGCTAAAAGAAATATATGCCTTAGGCAAACAAAAAAATCTAAACTTGGGAAACTTGAAAATATAACAGGGCATGAAGTGCACTAGAAAGGATAATGTGTGGGTAGATAATATCTACTGTACCTAAAAATAATTGTAATGTATTATAATAAATTTATAATATATACACATAACTAAAATGCATGACATTTATAATGCAGGTGTTGGGAAGAGTAAATATATTTAAATATTTTAAGGTTCTTGCAGTATTAAGAGTCGTGTAAATTAAAGATGTATTTTGTAATCTCTGGGGGTAAAGATTAGCAAAATAATGCACAAATAAGTGATGATAGAAGAAAAACTGATTAAAAAAAGACAAGAACAGAGAAAATAATATATAATATATAGTCCAGATAGAAACCAAATACTAAAATAGTATATATAAACTCAACTGTGTAAGTAACTACATTGAATATATATGTGCTAAATGCATCATGTAAAATACTAACATTTTTAGATTGTATTAAGGAAAAAAAAAAAACCCCACAATTGTATGCTGTTTATACAAATCACATCTTAGCTATATAGTCCAAGAAATTTTGAAAGTAAATGCCAGGTCAGAAAATGCCAGATCAATACCAGAAGAATCAGAAACACCTTAATTGTCTGAAAATTAACAGATTCATTTCCAAATACATGTAGGACATCAGAAGAAATAGAAAAAGAGTTAACATGGTTCTGAGACTGAAAGCATGGGTATAATACAGAGACCTGATGTAGTTGTAAGCCTTTTAACACTATTTGATTTAAAAAAAAAAAATTTGTACTTGTAATGTTTACTATGATAAAATACATCTTGGGCATAAATTAAATTCCTTAAAAAAGAAAATTAAAAAATTAAAATAAGAAAAATACATATAGGACAAAAATAAAATGGAAATTATAAAATATTTTAATTAAATAGTGAAAGAAGCATACACATACAAGATGCAATTCATTCAGTGATTGTAGGGAAATTTATAGCCTTATAATCATATTGTAGGAAAGAATAGAAGCTGAAAAAAAATCAGTGATTTAATTTTCAACTTAAGAAGCTGGGAAACCAAACAAATGAAATAGAAAATCTAACTTAAGGGGCGCCTGGGTGGCGCAGTCGGTTAAGCGTCCGACTTCAGCCAGGTCACGATCTCGCGGTCCATGAGTTCGAGCCCCGCGTCGGGCTCTGGGCTGATGGCTCAGAGCCTGGAGCCTGTTTCCGACTCTGTGTCTCCCTCTCTCTCTGCCCCGCCCCCATTCATGCTCTGTCTCTCTCTGTCCCAAAAATAAATAAACGTTGAAAAAAAAAAAAAAAAAAAAAAAAAAAGAAAATCTAACTTAAGATAAATTTTACAAATATCAGGAAGGAAAATGGGACATTACTACAGATCTTACTTTGGTCATCAAAAAGAACAAAAGGGGGATATTATGAATGATTTATGCCAAGACATCTGGCTATTTGTACAAAAAGGGAAAATTCCTAGAAAATGCAACTTTCCCAAACTAACCAACGAAGATATAAAAAGTCCTCAGTGTCTGGTATCAAAGAAATGTGATCAATTGTTTTTAAAAATCTCCATGAAAACAAAACAAATGAACAAACAAAAACAGGCCCAGATGATTTCATTGGAGATTTCTTTCAAACATTCAATGAATACCACCAATTTTTCACAAACTCTTCTAGAGGATACAAACTCTTTTTGGGAGAAAAACCTAAAATTCGTACCAAAGCCCTTACATTATAACAAGGAAAGCTATAGAATAATATAGAATAATTAACAAAATAGTGACAAAATGAATCCGGTGAGGTTTTGAAAACCTTCCCAACCAAGTGAGAGTTAGTTATTCCAGGCATGCAAGTGTACTACTTTTTATTGTTGTTTGCTCTCGAAACATGTTACTAGATTCTTTGAAATATTCAGAAGTGAAATGTAAAAGAAGTGTCAAAGGGGGGAAAGAGAAAGAGACAAACCAAGAAACAGACTTCAAACTATACAGAACACACTGATGGTTACCAGAGGGCAGGTGTGTGGAGGGATGGGTGAAATAGATGATGGGGACTAGGGACTGCACTTGTGATGAACACCCGGTGTTTTACAAAAGAGCTGAATTACTAAATTGCACACCTGAAACTAATATAACACTTTATGTTAGCTAACTAGAATTTAAATAAAAACTTAAAAAATTTTTAAAAAGAGGGTGTCGATTAAGTAGTGTGAAAGCAAATTTTTGAGAGTGAGGGTATTGATTTTTATAAATGCATATAGAAACAAAAAATGAACTTTACTTTCACAGATGAAGGAATGAAGCAGTTACATTGTTGAATAAATAGGTAACTACAGAATTATATTGCGGTGTTCTTTGCCATTCTTCCAAAGTTTCAGTTTTTGAGAAAGATATATAGATCTTTCTGAAAAATAGTTGGCCTTTAGGTGTTCTTAATGATCTTCTTGCTGACTTAGGTGTTCCTTGAGGATCTTCCTGAGGATTTTAATGATGCTTTACATGAGTATAACATGAACGTTACAAAAGACTTCGCCTCCTTCCTACTAAGTGTTTCTAAATTGGCTGATATGAAACAGGAATATCAACTCCCGTTGTCAAAAATAAGTAAGTATATCCTAGCCCCATTGTGGATTAGAAAGAAAAAGTAATTTTTCTAAGAATATTTTTCCCAGAGGAAGGGTAGAGCCTGGGAAATATCAGTCTGCCTTAAAATAAGGGGATTCTTTCTACTTTCCAAAGAAAGAAACTCTTGATTATTAGAAGTCAGAAGGGTAATGGAGAATAAAATTAAATAGAGTCATTTGTAAACCCATCTTGATTAAAGGTTGCTTTTGGGGCAAGCCTGGCACATGCATCAAGGACATCTGTAAGATGAAGAGAAACCAGAGACTATTCTGTCACTTGTTTTCTTGAGAGGAAATATGTGTAGTGTTCATGAACATAGACTCTTGGCAGATTGCCTGGGTCCAAACTCTGGCTCTGCTGCTATTAGCAGTGAGACCTTGGGCAAATGAGTTCATATTCATGCCTCCATTTTCTCAAAAAATATATAAAAAAGAAAATAACATTACCTACCTAGTCTGGGTGATCTTTAAGTAATTCAGTTAATATATGTGAATACCTTAAAACAGTGCTAAGCACATAGTATACACATTAATCTTTGCTGTTATTTTTCATAAGCTATTGGATAGAAATCTTCTAGGGGAAAGTAAACAGGAAAAACTGACTGGGATAAAGGAAAAGAGTTGAGCCATGAGTAGTAATTTCCTAGTTTCACTATACCCTAACTCCTCAACTGGGAAAAAGTTAAGGAAGCAGGGGCCATAGCTTCCTGGGCCCTATTAAAGTGGGAGCAGCATGAACAAAAGCAGACAACAGTGAAGCATTGTAAGCATCCCAGAGGAGACAAAATAGGAGTGCATGAATATTCTGCCTTCATTGCAAATTAGAGTGAACACTGAATGCATAATCTGGTGCTTTTTAAGAGTAAGAATGGAAAGAATATTTCTTCTCACATGCCATTCTCAAACCTACTAATCGTGGTCTCTTGGAACACCCAGTCTTGGAAGGATTCTGAGGCCAGATCTGAGTTCAGTAGGAAAAAGCACCAAGGTAATAACAGTAATTCTATGTTAAAAGATTATGCAATTTAAATGTAGTCTTTTATTACTTGGTGGTCAAGGAACTGAAGTATGCAAAATGTTACATTGATAATTGTATTGATAGCTAACATTTATTGAATGAATTCTGTGCTGTTCACTTTATGTTAGATGTACCATTCACTTTATGTGATGTATCTCAGTCTGATGTCGGTCCTGGAAAGTTGAAGGACTCCATATGCAGCATGGTCTAGTATAGGTGCATAAAGCTCAACAGTTTGTCTGATTTTTAAAAATTAATCTATCCCAACCTGTTATGGCAAGATTTCACAGGAAAAGAATGTGAGGATTCCCAACTTGTGTCTCACTTGATGAACTGCAAAGAAGGAAGAGTAGCTATTTCTCCATTTGCTTGCCTCTCTGGAAACTCTGATGGTGATTTGTTTCAGCCAAATACTCCAAACCATGTAAGTGGAAATGGGGTTTATAAATAAAAGATCCTTAAGAAAGAGTTGGATTGGAGCACCTGGGTGGCTCAGTCGGTTAAGCATCTGACTTCAGCTCAGGTCATGATCTTCCAGTGCGTGAGTTCGAGCCCCGCATCGGGCTCTGTGCTGATAGCTCAGGGCCTGGAGCCTGCTTCGGATTCTGTGTCTCCTTCTGTCTGTGCCCCTCCCCTGCACTTTCTCTCTCTCTCTGTCTCAAAAATAAACAAACATTTAAAAATGTTTTTAAAAAGGAGAAAGAATTGGACTTACACTTCTAGGCTATTTAGAAAGGATTCAAATTTCTCAAATTGAAAAAAAACTTCAGGTGTATGATCAGAATTATCCAGGAAATGTCACTCTTGAGGCCCGTATGATTTCAGCTTTTCAATGTTGGCCTGAGGGACCCTGCTCCATTGTGCAGAATTCCCAGTAATACCACTTCCCTTCTCTCTTTATAGATTGGTGCAAGTTTGCCATGAAAAGAGCATATAAAACTATCTTCAAGCTTTCCCAGTATTGTTATAGATGTTGTCAATGCCATATATATTCAGGATCACTAGTGTCCAAAATGGAGTGTAAAGAACTAGACACCTTGGGAATATGCTGGAAAACCCATTGAATGTTGGAATAAACTCGTAGAAATTTAATTGATATTTTAAGACAAGGTTTGAGAAGAAAAAAACTTTTGTTACATTTGATATTATGGTTTAACGCTAGTGTCAAAACTCCATCCTAGTCCAAAATCAGATAGTCCCCTATTATGTAAAATAGTCCAGTATCACTTAAAAGAATTTTGAGGGCGCCTGGGTGGCGCAGTCGGTTAAGCGTCCGACTTCAGCCAGGTCACGATCTCGCGGTCCGTGAGTTCGAGCCCCGCGTCAGGCTCTGGGCTGATGGCTCGGAGCCTGGAGCCTGTTTCCGATTCTGTGTCTCCCTCTCTCTCTGCCCCTCCCCCGTTCATGCTCTGTCTCTCTCTGTCCCAAAAATAAATAAACGCTGAAAAAAAAAAAAATTAAAAAAAAAAAAAAAGAATTTTGAAAACCTAAATAGACCCTTGTGCATTTTAAGTCGACACATGCATTTTAATCATAAATTCAAATAATTTCTGATGATATAATTTCCAGCTTTAGATAAACATTGCTACATTAAAATAAAGCCATCATATCATTTTAATACATAAAAAAGAATATGAATACTGAAGCATTTGAATAACCATAATTATAAAGCTAAAGGCAGTCAAGAATAAAATTTTTAACAATCTCAAATATGGCATAGTTCTTTTCTCTTGTATTTAGATTGTACCTTCCCCTACATAATTTTACCTTAATGTAATATATTTTTAAACATGAAGTCACCCTACCTGACACATTTCTTCACTTAAATAGTATGCAATTTCAGTTTAATGGTTATTTCCTGTTTATTACAGAAACTTAAATATAATACAAATTTTGAGAAGCATTGCTAAGAATAAAATTAACATTGTATTAGAAATGTATATACGAATGGGATGGACGAAGCTATTTCTTTTAAAATTAGTCCATACAACTGAGGATGAATATTTACTTATTTTTAGAATGAGACAGAGTTCCAGAATTAAAACTTAATTTGAATTCTGAGAAACCTTATTCAAATAGATAAGTAGCTCAAAATGGAGCAACTTTTGTTATAACAGTGGTATACAATTCTTCTAATTCCTTCCAAGTTTGTGCCAAATCACCTAGCAATCTATTATCATAAATATGTTTTGTATGTGCTCTTAATGAATAGCTTAATTAGATCCACTTTAATTTTGTTGAATTCAAATAGTTGGAAACAACCTAATTTAAAAGAAAAAAAAAGTATTTTTAACTTAGTCTGTAAAGTCATCCATTTTCTTGATAAGAAAGCCGTATTGCTCTTTGTTGGTAGTCTGTACGTTTTCAAACCCCAAGGAAATGTACCATAGTAAGTTTGAGGAGACTTTCTGTTTTATAAGATGAGAGAAAAACATTAATGAAAGAAGAGATGGGAAAGGATTTTTTTTTTTACCGAAAAGGTATATAGTTCAAAAATGAATTAGAAACTACTGCTCTTGATATTATGTGAAGCTCTTTGAGGCTAGTGCTATAGGGCTTTACCCTCATGTGAGTGGTGTCTTACAGATTGTGGAGGAATGTGAAACTCTGGCATGGAAATAATAGAGGATTGAACTTTAGCTTATAAGATTTTATGAAGCTTTTTTTCCCTGTATTTTATTTCTAGAATCATAAACAATTAATTACTTCCGTAAGAAGTTTATAGCTAATAACATTGAAAACCAGACATTTTAACAAGACATAATTTTCCCTTTTCTCTATTTTATGATTAATTTAACTTACGGTCAGTATGTACCATTAACTTCTGTTTCCTTGCCATATGCAAAATTTTCCTTGGGGTTTTGGAGGGCATGAATACAGTTATAATAGGGTATAATGTCTGTGTCTTATTGCCACACAGTCACCGTCAATTAGAAGAGATCTTTAAGGTACAGAACATGAACTAATTCAGACTCATTGTTGTTCCTGGTGGTGTACTAGAGAGAGGAGGCCAGTTTTATTTCTTCTATTTTGTAGCATCTTGAACTGATGGATATTTCCAGAGTATTCCATGATGGCAACATGCCCTTTGCCTTCCCCAACTGACTTTGTGAAAATTTACTTTCCTAGTGTAAGTTATAACCTCTCAAGCATGTTTAGCTTTTATTGTTTGTTAGATTTTAGTTTAATACTAAATATTTATGCGCAATGTCTTTAAATAACATAGAGATAAGGTATAAAGCATAAAACTAAAATGAACACCCATGGACTCAGGATCTACGTGCTCCTCTTCTATTTTATTCCCTTGCTTCTCCCCTTTCCCCCGGTGGCAATTATCCAAAATTTTGTGTTTTTAATGCTCCTTTAAAAAATATAATATTGTAAAGTCACTTTTTATATTTGCTGCTTTTGATTTTATGAAAAGTTTCCATAGTTTCCAGAATGTTGTTTTTTGCTGTTTTGTTTTCTCTTTTGCACTCAACGCTGTTGCCCCTAAGTTTCATTCATATTGTCATGTGAAACTCAATTTTATTTTTATTACTTCATAATATTTCAGAGTGTGAATATAAAAAACCCATTGATCTATTCTCCTATTAAAAACTGTTTGTGTTTTTTTCTAGTCTTTACTGTTACAAACAGGGCTGCTGCAAATTTCTGGTATACATGTCCAGCATTTTCCCTTGAATGTAAATCTTCTGGATTTTTGCAGGCAAAACTGTCTTCTGGATCATAATGGAATAAGAATATCCAAGAACTCTTTTTTTAAATTATTTATTTATTTTGGGAGAGAGAGAGAGAGCAAGTTGGGAGAAGGCTGAGAGAGAGGGTAAGAGAGAATCCCAAACAGGCTCTGAACCATCACCACAGAGCCCGATGGCAGGCTCAAACTCATGAACCATGAGATCATGACCTGGGCTAAAATCAAGAATCTGATGCTTAACCGACTGAGCCACCCAGGTGCCCCAAGAATATTCCAAAACTCTTAATAATAAAAGAGCTTCCCAAGCTACTACCATATTATTTTAGAAAGTAGTTTTACTGATTAATATATTAGATTTCCTGTTAACCCCATACAGTTTTCAAAAAATAAGCAGACATCAAAAGCTATTGGCTTGTTTACTTCCTCCTCCTCTGTCTCCTCTTCTTCCTCCTCCTCCTCACCCTCCTCCTTACCCTCCTCTTCATCCCCTTCCTCCTTCTCCTCCCCTTCCTCATTCTCTTCCTCTTTCTCTTTTTTTTTTTAAATTTTTTTTTTCAACGTTTATTTATTTTTGGGACAGAGAGAGACAGAGCATGAACGGGGGAGGGGCAGAGAGAGAGGGAGACACAGAATCAGAAACAGGCTCCAGGCTCCGAGCCATCAGCCCAGAGCCCGACGCGGGCTTGAACTCACGGACCGCGAGATCGTGACCTGGCTGAAGTCGGACGCTTAACCGACTGCGCCACCCAGGCGCCCCTCTTCCTCTTTCTCTTACTTCTCCTCCTCGTCCTCCTCCTCCCCTTCTCCTCCTCCTCCTCCTTCTTCGTCTTCCTCTTCTTCCTCTTCTTTTTCTTCCTTCTCCTCCTCCTTTCCCTCCACCTCCTCCTCTTCCTTCTCTTCATTCCCTTTCTTCTGTTTCTTCTCCTTCTCCTTTCTTCTTCCTCCTCCCTCTCCTCCTCCTCCTTCTTCTTTATTTTTCCTTCTTCATCTCCTTCCTCCCCTCCTGCTCCTCCTCCTCCTCATTGTCGTCTTCTTTCTTTCTTTCTTTCTTTCTTTCTTTCTTTCCTTCTTTCTTCCTCCTCCTCCTCCCCCTCCTCCTTCTTTTCCTTCTCTTTCTTCTCATTCTCCTTCTCCTTTTCCTTCTCCTCCTTCTTCTCTTATCCCCCTACATCTTTCTCCCTTTCCTTTTTATTCTGGTAATTGTGTTCTAACAATTGTTAGAGTTGTTCAATTGAACTCTTCTCTTAAACAAGACACCAGTTCTCTGATACTCTCTTTACAAGGTATCTCCTGTACAAATTAGGATAATGAAAAAAATTTTAATTAGCTTTTATTTCCTAGTGAGTCTTGTTATTATTCTACTGGTTAGAAGGTTGAAATTGCCAAGAGTATGCTGTGAGGTTAACAGTGTTCATAGGTACTATTATCTAGGTGTACTTAGGACAGCAACAAACCAGTGTGTATGAAAGACACCCTCTTCCTTCACCATGAAGAGTATGCTTCAAAAATGTTGATTAAGGAAAAGAACTACAAAGCACAATATAAGAAAGCATTACCTTCCTTTATACATAAATAACAGTAAAAGTTGTATTTCTTTAGGTCATTCTGCGCACAATTGGTATCAATCACACTCAGGCTCCTGTGCTGTGGTCAAAGATATTTGATAACCAAGGAAGAAGAATGCCACTTAATGCTTATGCACTTGATTTCTATAAACATGGTTCCTTGACAGGACTAGTCCAGGACAACAGGTATGTTTTGTCTATCTTCACCTATCCCCCCACTCTCTCTTGCTCTTTAATCATTTCTACTTCTACCTTTATTTCTGTCTCCATGTCTGCATTCATGTCTGTGTCTACATCTTTCTCTTTCATTTCTACCTCTACCTTTGGTTCTATTTATGTATCCATCTTTGCGTTGCTATCTAACGGATGAACCTAATGAATTTTAGGCAAAGCCTTTTACAATTTTAAGTATAGGCTAATCATGCTAAATATACTGGAATTTTTTTCCTGTAGATTAATGGCAAGAGGGAATAACAAACTCTGTGTTATTTTTGTGGTTTACCAACATACTTTTGGGACTTAGGCTGACTCACTTGACCTAAGGATGTACACTACAGATATAAATATTTATGCATACTCACAGATGTGTTTTTACTTATTACTATCCTATTTTATTCATCATGAGATATTTTAAAACTGAAAAATAATAACAAACAGTGCCATGCTCACCATTATCTGAGAGAAGTATATAAAAAGGTATGTAACTCACACATCTGAGGACTGAGCACATGACAGTTGTGTTAGCTCTTTGGCAGGGAATACATTTTCAAAAACAGTAAGGAGGGGTAAACCATCTTGGATTTACCTGGGAGAAGAAAAATTGGCCCAGACATTGAGCAGGTGGATGTGGGAGGAGCATTCTGTCATACCAGTCAGTAATTCAATAGCATTTTATATAAAATTCTGAACAGTATATATTGAATTAAAGTATTTAAAACTCCAGACACTTGAGAAATGTTGATCAACTTTTTTATATTTCATAGATCACTCATGCAGATGTATTTTATTATATTTTTAAAGTTTTTATTTTGATCACTTGGTGCTTATCACAACAGGTGCACTCCTTAATCCCATCACTTATTTCACCCATCCCTGCACCCCCACCCCCTCTGATAACATCTGCTTGTTCTCTATAGTTAAGAGTCTGCTTCTTTATTTGCCTCTATCTCTCTTTTTCCCTATGCTTATTTGTTTTGTTATTAAATTACTCAGATGAGTAAAATCATGTGGTATTTGTCTTTCTCTGGATGACTTATTTCACTTAGTATTCTACTCTTGAGCTCCACCCATGTCATCACAAATGGCATTTTTAATTCTTTTTTATGGCTGAATAATGTTCCATTATATATATATATATATATATATATATATATATATATATATATATATAATGTTCCATTTTATATATATATATATATATATATATAAACCACTTCTTTATCCATTCATCAGTTGATGGACACCTGGGCTGTTTCCATATCTTGGCTATTGTAAATAATACTGCTATAAACATAGGAGTGCATGTATCCCTTTGAATTAGTGTTTTTGTATGCTTTGGATAAATACCCAGTAAAGCAGTTGCTGCATTGCAGGGTAGTTCTACTTTTAACGTTTTGAGGAGCTTCCATACAGTTTTCCACAGTGGCTGCATCAGTTCATACTCCCACCAACAGTGTAAGAAGCTTCCCTTTTTTTCACATCCTTGACAACACTTGTTTTTTGTGCTTTTGATTGTAGCCCTTCTGACAGGTGTGAGGTTATATCCCATTGTAGTTTTGATTTGCATTTCCCTGATGGCAAGGGATGATGAGCATCTCCTCATTTGTCTTTTGGCCATCTGTATGTCCTCCTTGGAGAAATGTCCGTTATGTCTTCTGCCATTTTTAATTGGATGTGTGTGTGTGTGTGTGTGTGTGTGTGTGTGTGTGTGAGTTGATTTTTGTAAGTTCTTTATATATTTTGGATACAATCCATTATGGGATATGTCATCTGCAAATATCTTCTCCCATTTTATAGGTTGCCTTTTAGTTTTGTTGATTCCTTCACTGTGCAAAAACTACTTTTTTTTTTTTTAAGTAGGCTTCATGTCCAGTGTGGGGTTTGATCTCATGACCGTGAGATCAAAAGTGTCACACTCTACTGACTGAGCCATCCAGACACCCTGAAGCTACTTATTTTTGACGTAGTGCTAATGATTTATGTTTGTTTTTGTTTCCCTTGCCTCAGGGGACCTATCTAGAAAAAAGTTGCTATGGCCAATGGCAAAGAAGTTATTGCTTGTGTTCTCTTCTGGGATTTTTATGGTTTCAGGTCTCACATTTAGGTCTTTAATCCATCTTGAATTTACTTTTGTATATGGTGTAAGAAAGTTTTCCAGTTTCGTTCTTCTGCATATTGCTGTCTAGTTTTCCCAACATCATTTGTTATCCATTTGTTGAGGAGACCATTGTTTTTCCATTGGATATTCTTTCCTGCTTTGTTGAAGACTAATTGATCATATAATTGTGGATTTATTGATGGGATTTCTATTCTGTTCTATTGATCTACTTTTGTACCAGTACCATACTGTGTTGATTACCACAGCTTTGTAATATAACCTGAAGTCTGGAATTATGATGCCTCTAGTTTTGCTTTTCTTTTTCAAGTTTGCTTTGGCTATTCAGGGTCTCTCATGGTTCCATACTAATTTCAGGATTGTCTGTTCTAACTCTGTTAAAATGCTGGTGGTATTTTGATAGGGATTTCTTTAAATGTTTAGCTTACTTTGGGTAGTAAAGACATTTTAACAATATGTGTTTTTCCAATCCACAAGTATGGAATGTCTTTCCACTTCTTTGTGTCATCTTCAATTTCTTTCATTAACATTTTATAGTTTTCAGAATACAGGTCTTTTACCTCTTTGGTTATGTTTATTTCTAGGTATCTTATTGTTTTCTGGTGCAATTCTAAATGGGGTTGATTTATTAATTTCTCTTTCTGCTGCTTCCTCCCTGTGTATAGAAATGCAACAGATTTCTTTCTGTACGGTGATTTTACTGAATTCATTTATCAGCTCTAGCTGTTTTTTAGTGGAATCTTTCTGGGTTTCTATATATAGTGTCATACGATCTACAAATAGTGAAAGTTTTACTCCTTCCATACCAATTTGTATGCCTTTTGTTTATTTTCGTTGTCTGATTGCTGTGGATAGGACTTCCAGGACTATATTGAATAAAAGCGGTGAAAGTGGACATTCTGTCTTGTTCCTGACCATAGAGGACAAGCTCTCAGTTTTTCCCTTTTGAGGATGTTAGCTGTGGGTTTTTCCTAAATAGACTTTATTATGTTGAGGTACGTTCCCTCTAAACCTACTTTGTTCAGGGTTTTTATTATGAATGGATATTGTACTTTGTCAAATGCTTTTTTTGTGTGTCTATTGAAATGATCATATGGTTCTTATTCTTTCTCTTATTGATGTGATATGTCATATGGTTGATTTATAAATATTGAACCACACTTGCAACTCAGGAATAAATCCCACTTGATTGTGGTTAATGGTTTTTTATTTTTTTATTTTTTTTTCATGGTGAAAAATTCTTTAATGTATTGTTTTTTTTATATATTTTTTTACATTTATTTATTTTTTAATCTTAAAATTTTATTATTTATTTTTAATATGAAATTTATTTTAAATGTATTGTTGGATTTAGTTTGCTGGTAGTTGTTGAAGTTTTTTTTGATCCATATTAATTAGAGATATTGGCCTTTTTTTTGTGGTGTCTCTACTTGTTTTTGGTATGACAATAATGCTGGCCTCATAGAGTGAATTTAGGAGTTTTCCTTACTCTTGCATTTTTTTGGAATAGTTTGAGATGAATAGGTTTTAACTCTTCTTTAAATTTTTGGTACAATTTGCCTGTGAAGACATCTGGTATTGGACTTTGGTTTGTTGGGAGTTTTTTAATCACTGATTTAATTTTGTTGTTGGTAGTCAGTCTGCTTATATTTTCTGTTTCTTCCTGTTTTGGTTTTGGTAAGTTTCATGTTTCTAGGAATTTATTCATTTCCTCTAGGTTGTCTAATTTGCTGGCATATAGTTTTTCATAATATACTGTTATAATTATTTGTATTTTTGTTAGTGTTGGTTTTTATTTCTCCCCGCTCATTTGTGATTTTATTAGTTGTGTCCTTTCTCCTTTTTTTGATAAGTCTGGAGAGTGATTTATCAATTTTATTCATTTTTTTCAAAGACCCAGCTTCTGATTTCATTGACCTATTTTTTTTTTTTTTTTAGTTTCTATATCATTTATTTATGCTCTAATCTTTATTATATCCATCCTTCTGCTGGCTTTAGGTTTTACTTATTGTTCTTTTTTTTTAACTCCTTTGAGTGTAAGATTAGTTTTTTGTTTTTTGGTTTTTTTATTTGAGATTTTTCTTTCTTCTTGAGTAGGCCTGTTTTTCTATAAACTTCCCTCTTAGGACTGCTTTCGCTGCATCCCAAAGGTTTTAGACCTTTGTATTTTCATTTTCATTTGTTTCCATGTATTTTTTATTTCTTCTTTGATTTCCTATTTGACACATTCAGTGTGTAGTAGTATGTTAGTTAACCTCCATCTCTTTGCGGTCATTGCAAATTTTTTCTTGTGGTTTATTTCTAGTTTCATAACATTGTGGTCAGAAAAGATGTATGGTACGATTTAATCTTTTTTGAATTAGTTGAGGCTTGTTTTATGGCCTAATACATGACCTATTCTCCAGAATGTTCCATGTGTACTTGAAAGGAATGTGTATTCTGATGTTTTAGGATAGAATGTTCTAGATATATCTGTTAGGTTCAGCTGATCCAGTGCGTAATTCAAAGCCATTATTTCCTTGCCAATTTTCTGTTTAGTTGATCTGTCCATTGATGTAAGTGGGGTGTTAATGCCCCCTACTCTTATTGTGTTGTTATCAATTAATTCCTTTATGTTCATTATTAACTGTTTTATGTATTTGGGTGCTTTACTTCTTGTTACAGTCTTTGTTTTAAAGTTGAGTTTGATGGGGCGCCTGGGTGGCGCAGTCGGTTAAGCATCCGACTTCAGCCAGGTCACGATCTTGCTGTCCGTGAGTTCGAGCCCCGCGTCAGGCTCTGGGCTGATGGCTCGGAGCCTGGAGCCTGTTTCCGATTCTGTGTCTCCCTCTCTCTCTGCCCCTCCCCCATTCATGCTCTGTCTCTCTCTGTCCCAAAAATAAATAAAAAACGTTGAAAAAAAAAAACTTAAAATAAAAAAAAAATAAAGTTGAGTTTGTTCATTGTAAGTATTGCTACTCTGGCTTTCTTTTGATATTCATTTGTATGATAAATGTCCATCCTCTCACTTTCAATCTGCAGGTATCTTCAGGACTAAAAATACTCTTATAAGCAGTGTATAGATGAGTCTTTTTCTAAAAAAAATCCATTCTGTCACCCTGTGTCATTGATTCAAGTATTTAGTCCATTTACATTCAGTGTAATTATTGATAGATATATATTTATTGATATTTTATTACTTGTTTTGTGGTTCTTTCTGAAAATTTTCTCTGGTTCTTTCTTGTCATTTTCTTTTTCATGATTTGATGGATTTCTTTAGTGATATATTTGGCTTTCTTTCTCTTTATTATTTGCATATTAATTAGTGGTTTTGATTTTTGGTTACCATTAGGTTATATCTTCTGAATATAGCCATCTATCTTAAGTAGATGGTCAGTTAATTTGAACCCATTCTTTACTCCTCTCCTCCCCATGTTTTAGGTACATGGTGTCTTATTTTCATACTTTAATTTTGTGAGTTCTTTGGCTGGTATTTTACAAAAAAGATTCATTTATACTGATTTTGTGTTTCCCACCTTCATACTGTCAATTTTGGTGTTTCATTTTTCCTTAGCATCCTCTTTAATATTTCTTGGAGGGCTGGTTTAGTGGTCATGAACTGCTTTAGTTTTTGTCTAGGAAACTCTTTATTTCTTCTTCTATTTTGAATGATAGACTTGCTGGATAGAGTATCCTTGACTACAGATTTTTCCTATTCAGCATTTTGAATATATCATGCCACTCCCTTCTTGCTTGGAAAGTTTCTGCTGAAAAAGACCCTGATAGCCTAATGGGATTTCCCTTGTATGTAACTGTCTTATTTTGTTTTGCTGCTTTTAAATTGTTTTCCTTATCACTATATTTTGCCATTTTAGTTGTGTCTTGGTGTTTATCTGCTTTTGTTGATTTTGTTGGGAGTTCTTTGTGCCTCTTGGATCTGGATATCTATTTCATTCCCCTGATTAGGGAGGTTTTCAGCTATTATTTCTTTAAATAAATCATTTGTCTCCTTTTCTTTCTCCTGGGACTTCTATAATATGAATATTTTTATGTTTGATAGAGTCACTGAGTTCCCCAAGTCTGTTCTTGTTTTGCATAATTCTTTTTTTTCTTTTGTTCAGCTTGATTACTTTCTAATACTGTGTTTTCTAGGTCATTAATTTGTTCCTCTGCTTCTTCCATCCTGCTGTTCATTCCATCATGCATGTTTGTGTTTTTGTTTATTGAGCCCTTTATCTCTGATATATTATAACTTATCTCTGTGTTAAGGTTCTCACTCATGTCTTCCATTCTTAAGTCCAATGGGTATCTTTAGGATCATTTCTTTAAATTCTCTATCAGACATGTTACTTATATCTGTTTCAAGGCCATGGCCTTGTCCTGTTCTTTAATTTGGGACAAATTCCTCTCTCTTCTCATTTTGTCTAAGTCTCTGTGCCTGCTCTATGTTAGGAAACTCAGCTACTTCCCCTGTTTTTTACGGTAATGGCCTTATGTAGAAGAGCTCCTATGTTGGTAGACATGGTATAGGCACAGGTTTGGGCTGGTCTTCTTTGGGAGGGTACCTGCAGCACTGGGACTGAGGCAAGAATGACTGGGAAGGGTGGTTCCAACAGAGTGTGTGTGGGGATGAGGCTTGGTGTGAGCAAGTTAGGTAGCGATTGTCAGCTGTTAGCATGGTGCTGGTTCCTGCAGGTGGCCCTGTGCGTATGCTGAGGGATGGGGGAGGAAATTATGCTGGCCAGTTTCTTTGTTCCCAGAGGGGTCTCTTGTGAACACTGCCTCTCTGAAACATACTCTGAGAAGAGCAAATAACCTCCCCACTGTGTGCCGCAGCCACTCTTCAGGTAGTTCTTTTCATGCTGTGCATCTGTGGGCTGTTTGCCCTGTCTTCTCTCCAAGAGCAGCCTCGATGCTTTTGGGCTCTATCTGTGCCACACCTACTGACCTTTAAAACTTCAGGCTTTATTTAGGCCCTGCTGGTTGTAAGAACTCATGAAATTTGGACCATCTCTTTTTCCAAGCCAGTTGGTATGGGGAAACATCTCCTTGTACAATCCCCTATGTGCTAGTCTGTCTCTTGCCCTTCTCCATGCCTGTGGCTCCCTCCCCATTGCAGCAGCCACAGTATGTTTCTCTCCCAAACCATGTCTCTGTGCTTCTTACCTTTTTTGATGTGGCCTCTTGTCTACCTTTAGTTGTGGAATTTGTTTTGTCAGTCTTCAGGTTGATTCTGGTGTATTTAGGATGTTTTGATAGTTATCTAGTTGTATTCATGGGATGAAGCAGGCTTCGGGTCTTCCTACCCTGCTGCCTTCTTCCCCCTCGGATGTATTTCTGATCATTTTTAAAAATATTTTTAAATATTTAAATATTTTTAAAAATATGACTCATTGTCATGAATAAAAGTAGTTGTGACATTAGTAAATAGTCTGATTCTTCCCTTTTGATTCTCCAGCCCCCATTCACTCTTCTGAGCTTAACTTTCCTACTTTGGTTTTCTCCTGAAATGGTCAGTCTCCTATGCGTATTGTACTTGTGATATTTGAATTCATAATTATCACTCCTGTTGATTGAATTATCCTTTAGGATTGTGGCATTCTAATAAACATGTCTTGACAGATGAAAGTAATCTCTTATTGACAAAGCCAAAATTTCAGTATCAAATAAGTTCTTTAATGTTTTTATACTATTAATTTTCAAAATGATATTTTGTTTAGGATGAATGAAGGAACTGCTTATGAGTTGTTGAAAGATTTTGCACTCACCATTCGATCTATCAGGTATGTTATATACTTTAAGTATTGATTTCATATTTTCCAAATTTTTAATGGTAATTAAATTGAGTTTGTTGACCTCATACTTTTTTTAAGTTTATTTAATTTGAGAGAGAGAGTGCTTGAGCATGAGTAGGGGAGGAGCAGAGAGAGAAGGAGAGAGAGAATCCCAAGCAGGCTTTGCATTGTCAGTGCAGAGCCCATGCAGGGCTCAGACTCATGAACCATGAGATCGCCATCTGAGCTGAAATCAAGAGTCAGATCCTTAACTGACTGAGCCACCCAGGCACCCCTGTTGACCTTATACTTAGAAGTGACACTGAGCTTCTTTGATGTCATGCCTTTCAACTCCCCAAACAATTTGCAGAGCTTCTCTTCAACACCCTGTTGCACTGGTTCTATAATAGAATTAATTCCAAAGCCCATTTGACGTAAGGTTTAATTCAGACCAGAACCCTAGCCTCAGGCACTGCATAATAGAACGATATTCCAAAACCTCAGGAATTCCTAGATGCTAGTATTCTGTTTTCATAACCAGTGTTTGTCAGATACATGATACTTCACAGGGCCTCTTAGGGCTCCATTGGTCCCTGGTTATATATCAATTTACATATTCTGGATTCTCTTGCTTTATACAGTGTTTTGCCCAGGCTTCATCTGACACTAATCTCTCATATTGGCTTCCTGTTTTCATCTTTAACAGAGCTCTGTGGGGACCCAAACAATTCCAAACTTTATATGGATACCCCCATCCTAAGGCTCTATTAGAAGATCCATCCTTAAGCCCATCATGTATTTCCTGGTTAAATATACATCTTCCTAAAGCCTCTGTTCTGCATGTACCTTAATACTTTATGGGTTTTCCCTTTTCTGTCACTTGCTTTAAAAATTATATTTCTTCACATATATGAATACATGTAATTTGCCATGAATCTCTTCATCTTCATGAAGTTGTTGCTAATTAGGTCATTGTTTTTTATTTTTTTGATACAAGATTAGTTAGACCTGTTTGGATGTTGTATACAGAGAATGAAACTATGAGGATGCTAGAGCAGAGGGAACTGCTCTAGTTTCTTGAGTATCTCTATGTAGTGTATTTCTTGAGTAGCTCATAGTTATTCAAGAACATCTGAAGAAACTCCAGAGACTTTGGAGCTGTCTCAAAATCTGATCCTAGAAATATCATTCATTTTTTTTCTTTAAAAATTATTGAAACATTACTGATTTGAGGAATATGTTTAAGCATTTAAGATAGAGATAATCATTAAATCTATCCCTTCTTTAAACATAATCTTACAGTGTAGTGTGAGGAAACTTACTTGTAGATATTAAAAAGGTAATAAGTGCTAGGGTGACAGATAAGGGGGCAACTAACTTGACCTTGGATTCAGAGAAAGATTTTCAAATGAAGTAATTTTTTTCACTAAGTCTTAAGGTATATTAAGGGGGAAGAGGAAATAGTGTTTTCAAAGTACAGAAATGAGAAAGGGCCTGATATGTCAGGTATTGGCTTCGATCTCACTATAGTGGCATGGGGAATATGGGAGTTGTGATAGGGATGGGGGAAGATGCTGAGTTGCTTAAAGGAGCTTTAAAGACAATTTGGATACATTGAGAAGGGTCTTAATTCTCATATTATGGAGTCTGGGCTTAATATTTTGAATTATGTGTAGACAGTGCATAGACATGAGTATGATAATGGGTCTATGGTTTATATGTGTGACAGAGATGTGTATGGCTTATGTATGTGGCAGAAACTCAAAGGCTATAACAGCCATGCAGGTGAAAGTGGGTGTGGGTCTGAATTAAGGACATAGAACTAATGATGATTAGAGAAGTATTTATGATATAGTATTCAAAGAAACTGTCAATAAAGGCCATGTAGTTGGTGAAGATAACAAGGTTTCTATTTTAGTTAATGATACATAAGAAACATAGAGGTGAGGGTGAGGTTGGAGGAGGACTAAGAACCAAAAATAGTGAGTTAGAATTTATATATGTCACATAATATCTGTGGGAAATCATTCAAGAGGAAATGGCGGTGTCATAATTATAGGTCTGTAACTAGGAGGAAATTCAGTGTTACAGATACAGATCTGGTCATTGTTTGTATTAGGTCAATGAAGACACTAGGAAAAATTCTGGAACTCTAGTGAAACCAAGGTAATAGAAATTACAATAGGTTGATAAAATGTCAGATCCTGATTATGTTCAGCACTTTATCACTGCAGCTGCACGGTTCATTTGTGGATTTCCTCTCTCCTTTCTTTTCACCTGCATATTCATTTCTTATTGCTGCTATAACAAATTACCACAAATTTAGTGGTTTAAACCAACACAAATTTATTATCTTACAGTTCTGGAAGCCTGAAATCCAAAATGGGTCTAACTGGGTTAAAATCAAGATGTTGGCAAAGCTCATTTCTTTCTGGAGGCTTTAGGACAATCTGCTCTATTGTCTTTTCCAGGCTCCAGAGGCTGCTGGCATTATTTTTATCATGGTCCCCTTCCCTCTTCAAAGCCAGCAATGGTGGGGAAAGTCTTACATTGAGATGAGCTCTCTCCTGCCTCCCTCTCCCGCTTACAAGAACCTTTGAGACTATAATGGGCTAACCCAGAAAATCCAGAATAATTTTTCCATCTCAAAGTCACCTGATCAGCAACTTCAATTCCATCTGCAACCTTAATTCTCCATTGCCATGTAAACTAACATGGCCCTAGATTTCTGAGGATTGGAACATAAATATCTCTGGAAGACCATTATTCTATTTATTACACCCTGTTTTTTTCTTTTTAATTTTCTTAGATACCTAGGTAAAGGAAGTAATATTTTGCCCTTCTTAGCGGTAGTTACTTGTGGGTTTCAGTATATATTGGACACGGTAGCCAAAAAAAAAAAAAAAAAAAAAAAATCACAAAATAGCCTCTAAAGAGGTGTATGGAGAAAGGAAGGGAATTTGTGTTGTTGCTTTTGAAGGGAAGAGGGATAGGTTTACATGAAATTTGTTGGCCTTTAAAATCCTCTTGGTAATTGACGTGAAGAGGAACTGTACGGGAACTGTTTTGTTATCTTTATTTTGTTATTTTTTCCATTCAAGTTTTTTTTAAGATAAACATGTTTCTTATCATCATTCTTCATATTTTTCTACCATTTCATCATGTAATGGGATTTTCTTAATTCTTCCCACATGGAAAAAGTCCTTCTTATAGTACTGACTCTCACTAAAATGCTGTGTATTTCCATTTACAGTGTTTCCTTGCGTGAACTATGTGAAAATGAAGATGACAATGTGGTCTTAGCATTTGAACAATTGAGTGAAACCTTTTTTGAAAAACTTAACCAAGTTTAAAAACAAAGACTATCCAGATCACTTAAAATATTTCCGTGGGCATTTTTCAAGTCGTATTTTGTGATCCTCATATTTTTGGTCATAAATACATATATAATGAAGTGGAAGTAACAATTTGGAGTCAGAATTATAATCAAACCCGGCATGTCTTTCATGAGTACCCTTGGAAAAGTTATTTAATGTCTTTGAATCTTGGCTTCTTTATATAGTTGAATAATAATGCCTATGTTTCAGCTAGTTTGTGGATTGATTGAGAAATGTGTAGATTTTGTTTGTGACTGAAGAACAATTTTTACTCTGTGAGGCCTAAACAAATATTACGTTCTCAACATTTTTTGCCTCAATGTCATAATTTATAAAAGTCTATTAAGGCTAGAATAAGCTACTACAGTACGCTGAAGTTGAAATATATTTTCTTTAATTAACTTAAATGTAATCATATGACTTATATATATGGTCTTTAAAATGGTGGCTTGTAGTAAACTTGAACTACTTTTTTAAAAAAATATAAATGAGAGTTCTGGCATGAATCCTGTGATGTTTTAAAACAACACATGGCTTGTGATTTGGCTTGATTTTAATTGTATATAAATGACTGAAAAACTACAAAGAAATAAAATGGGTGTAGTCAACTTACCATTGGTCTCTTTGTGTTAAGTCTATGCATCTTTCAAACTATTTGCACACACATTTACATTTTGTATATAATAAATAGTTCACATATAATCACTTTCACTCCCTAGCCTTAAGCCTCAGATCACAGTTTTAGAAACTATTTTAGACCCTAAACTTGAGTATTTTATCCTCAGAGCAAAAGGTCTGTTCTCTCCTTCTATCCAGATGTCTGACTGAAGATGATCTTTTGTATGAAATTATTTATACATATATTACATTGGTTTAGAAAAACACCTGTGCTTCATTTTGTCTGGAGATAAAAGAGTACTCTGTTACCTGGACATGTCCCATTATTGCATGTGCCATGTTAGGGGTCTCTAGTTTCCTTGGTTTAGACCCATTCACATTATTTAAAACTCACAATGTAACAATTTCTGGACACCAAAATACATAGAAACCAAAGCCGTTTCTATTGACCACTCAATGGTCAGTAGACTACTACTGATCTCTCCTAGAAACACTGATACACAATATTAATAAATTGTCACGTTGGTTTCCACCTCTCACTTGTGGTTTCATAAGTCTGATGAATACATGAAGATTTTTTTTCCATGACTGAACCAAACTGGCTCCCTAAGTTTTAGGGATAGAATAAGATTATTTCCTACAAACTGGCATTCTAGTAAAAGAGGAAGTTATACCTAACCTCTTTAAGGTAGGTCTAATGGTCAGCTTCCTTTGCTTCCTTTTTGACTTTTAGCAATAACTCTAAAAAGTAACATGGAACAACTTTTGAAGAGAGAATTTATATAGGAACTCTGAAAACATTTTATGTTCTATTTTTTGTGATAATGTGAAATTTTTCTTTCTGAGAAATATGTATAGACATCCTGGTAAGATTTACTGGAGAATCATTATTACCACCGTAATTTATTCCCATTTTTTTTCCCATGAGAGGAAAACATCATATTGGCATTAGGTCTATAAAGGGTCTTCTGGAAGAGCCACTTGTAAAAATTTTTATGTTGAGAAAATTATAGACGCAAATGCTGGAAATAATATACCATGCTCACTTCAGCAGCACATACACTGAAACAGGAAGGATACAGAGAAGATTAGCACATGCTCCAGGATGACATGCAAATTTGTGAACTATTCCATATTAAAAATATATGTATATACCTGTGCATATATGGTTAATTCATTTATGACAAAGGAGCCAAGAATAGACAATGGTGAAGGGAACATCTGTACAATAAATGTTGCTGGGGAAAATGGACAGCCACGTGCAAAAGAATGAAACTGGACCAATATCTTACACCATACACAAAAATTAATTCAAAATGGAGTAAAGACATAAAAATAAGATGAATCCATAAAAATCCTTGGAGAAACCTAGGCGAGTTCCTTGGCAACATTGATATTGACAATGATATTTTGGATTTGACACCAAAAGCAAAGGCAACAAAAGCAAAATAAACAGGTGGGACTATATAAAGTTAAAAAGCTTCTGCACAGCAATGTAGACCATCAACAAAATAAAAAGGCAACATGCCAATGAAGAAAAAATATTTGCAAAGGATAAATCAGATAAGGGGTTAATATCCAAAATGTGTAAGGAATTCATGCAACTCAACACCCAAAACCCTCCAAATAATCCAATTAAAATGGGCAGATGACCTGAATAGACATTTATCCAAAGAACACATACAGATGGTCAACAGACACATGAGAAGATGCTAAACATCACTTATCAGCAGGGAAATGCAAATCAAAACTACAAGAGGTATCACCTCATGTCTGGGAAAATGGTTATTCAAGTGTTGGCAGATGCGGAGAATAAGGAACCCTTGTGCACTATTTTGGGAATGGTGCAGCCACTGTGGAAAATACTATGGGAGTCCCTCACAAAATAAAAAACAGAACTACCATATGACCCAGGAATCTCATTTCTGAACATTTATCTGAAGGAAATGAAAATGCTAACTGAAAAAGATATATGCACTCTGATGTTCACTGAAGCATTATTTACAATAACCAAGACATGGATGGAATCTAAGTGTCCATTGATGGATGAATGGATAAGTAAAAATGTGAGATTATATATATATGAATATTATTCAGCTATAAAAATGAATGAGATTTTGTCATTGGCCACAACACGGATGGAACTTCAGGTCAGTCATTATGCTAAGTCAAATAAGTCAGAGAAAGACAAAGACCATATGATCTCACTTATACGTTGAATCTATAAAATAAAACAAAAATTGAACTCATAGCAGTGAAGAGATTGGTTGTTACCAGAAGTGGGAAGTGGGGTGGGTAAAATGGGTAAAGGGGGTAAAAAGTTACAAACTTTCACTTGTAGAATAAGTTATAGGATAGGGGTGCCTGGGTGGCTCAGTTGGTTAGGCATCTGACTTCAGCTCAGGTCATGATCTTGCAGTTTGTGAGTTTGATCCTCGCGTCAGGCTCTGTGCTGACAGCTTGGAGCCTGGAGCTTGCTTCAGACTCTGTGTCTGCCTCCCTCTCTCTGCTCCTCCCCTGCTCACGCTCTGTCTCTCCGAAAATAAATAAACATAAAAAAATAAATCATAGGATCTAATGTAAAGCATGGCGATTATAGTTAATAATGCTGTATTGTATATTTGAAAGTTGCCAAGAGAGTAAATCTTAAAAGTTCTCATCACAAGAAAGAAATTTGTAATTATGTATGGTGATGGGTGTTAACTAGATTTATGGTGATCATTTCACAAATATACAAATATACACAAAATATACAAATACCAAAACATTTAGGTATACTAATATATTGTGTCAATTATATCTCAATAAAAAAAGAAATAATACAGAGAGATCCTATGCAGCCTTTACCTAGTTTCCCAAATGGTAACATTTTGCATAATTACAGTACAATATCAAAATTAGGAAACTGATATAAATATAACCCATTATTCAGATTCCATCAGTTTTACATGCACTCATTCCTGTGTATTTAGTTCTAAGCAGTTTTGTTGCATGTGTAGTTTTGTGTGACCAGCATTACAGCGAGATACAGAACATTTCCATTACCAAAAGGAATCTTCCTGCTCTTTTATAATCAAAACCACTCCCCTCTCAACTCCCTCCTGCTTCTCCCTGAGTCCCATCTAATTCCACACTCCTGCTCCCAACTGTAACCTCCACCAACCTCCAGCTGTTCTCTAATTCCGTAATTTTTGTCATTTCAAGACCTGTAGAAGTGGAATCTTACAACGTAACCTTTTGAGATTGGCTTTTTTCACTCAGCATAATTACCTTGAGATGAATCCAGGTTGTTACATGTGTCGATAGTGTGTTCCTTTTCATTGCTGAATAGTATTCCATAGTATGGTTGGTTGTACCAGTTTGTTTAACCATTTAACCCACTGAAGGACATTTGGGTTGTTTCCAGCTTTTGGCTATTAGAAGTAAAGCTGCTATTAATATTTATATTTCCTCTGTTTCTTGTTCTGTTTCTCTCTCTCTCTCTCTTTTTTTTTTTTTGCCTTCCTGTGAATTACCTGAAAATCTTTGGATTCCATATTGATTTACTTGTAGTGGTTTTGAGTATATCACTTTGCACAGTTTTCTTAGTGGTTGCAATATACGTGGATGACTTATCACAGTCTACTGGTATCAAGTTTTACTATGCTACTTTTACTTAGATCCCTTTAGTCTTCCTCCTTTTTGAATATAGCTATCTTAGATGTTTGTCTACATACATCGAGCACCACATCAGAATGTTAAAATTTCTGTTTTAATCATTAAATATGATGTAAGAATCTCATGAGAAGAATTATTATATTTAACTCTATTTTTACCCATTCTGATTTTATTTTTTTCCTTTTTGAAGGTGCAGGCTTTCTTTTATAATCCTTTCCTTTCTGTTTAAAGGACTTTCTTTACCATTCTTTTCTTTTTCTAATTTTTTTAATGTTTATTTATTTTTGAGAGAGAACATGCATGAGCATGCAGAGGGGCAGAGAGAGAGGGAGACACAGAACTCAAAGCAGGCTTCAAGCTCTGTGCGGAGAGCACAGAGCCTGATGTGGGATTTGAACTCATGAACTGTGAGATCATGACCTGAGCCAAAGTCAGACACTTAACCGACTGAGCCACCCAGGTGCCTCTTCCTTTACCTATTCTTGAAGGATAGATTTGCTAGTGAAAATTATCTTAATTTTGCTTCAGTGGACAGTTTTTATTTTCTCCTCATTTCTAAAAAATATCTTCACTAGAGGTAGAATTTATGATTGGCAGGTTTTTAAAATTGTCAGTTCTTGAAAAGTGTGCCACTTCTGGCCTTCATGGTTTCAGATGAGAAACCCAGTGTAATTTGAATCGGTATTCTGCTATTGGTTATGTGTTGTTTCTTTCTGTTTGCTTTCAAGATTTTTTTCTTTGTCTTTAGTTTTTAGGAATTTAATTATGGTGTTTTCTTTGCATGTTTTTTAAAATTTAGGGTCCACTTACGTTTTTCACTCTTTAGGTATACCCTTTCTCTAAATTTGGGACGTTTTCAGCCATTATTTCTTTGAGTATATTCTCAGCCCTACCCAGGTTTCCTCTCCTTTGAGACTCCAATTATATGAATGTTAACTTTTTTGCGTTGCTTCGCAGGTCCCTAAAACTCTGTTCATTTTTTTTTCAGACTACTTTCTTTTTGTTTTTCAGATTCATAAATTCTATTTATCTGTTGTAAAGTTCACTGATTCCATCATATGTCATCTCTGCTCTACCATTAAACTCATCCAGCAATTTTTAAAAATTTCTTTTATTGAATTTTTCCATTCTATAATTCCCATTTCATTTTTTGTAACTTCTGTGTCTCTGTTGGGATTTTCCATTTTTTATTTGTTTCAAGAGGATGTGCATTTGCTTGTTGGAAAATTTTAATGACAGATGCTTTAAAATCCTTGTCACTTAATTTCAACATCAGCTTTACTTTGGTATTGGCATCAGTGTTTTTTTCTCATTCAAGTTTTGATTTCCCTAATTATTGATATGATCAATGATTTTTTATTGTATCCTTTGGACATTTGGACATTTTATATAATTTGCTATGAGACTCTAGGTCCTGTTTAATCTTTTTTAGAAGATGATGGGGCGCCTGGGTGGCGCAGTCGGTTAAGCGTCCGACTTCAGCCAGGTCACGATCTCGCGGTCCGTGAGTTTGAGCCCCGCGTCAGGCTCTGGGCTGATGGCTCAGAGCCTGGAGCCTGTTTCCGATTCTGTGTCTCCCTCTCTCTCTGCCCCTCCCCCGTTCATGCTCTGTCTCTCTCTGTCCCAAAAATAAATAAACGTTGAAAAAAAAAATTTAATCTTTTTTAGAAGATGAGTTGAAGTGTAGAGCATGATGAGGTGGGTGGGGGTTCAGCTTTCTTTTAGACCTGTTGACATCTCTCTAGCTAAAGGAGCACAAGCTGACATTGCCTCCGTGCAGATAGCAACATTGTTGAAGTTCAGCTTCCCTGGCAGCAGTCGTTGTGACGTCTTCCCGGTGAAAGTGGAACTGTGCCTTCATGGTCTTGTTCCTTACCTTTGAATGGGGGTGTATACTGAGCTTCAAGGGAGAAGAGAAACAGGGCTGATTCACACTGTTCTGTTGTTTTAGGGTGAGGATGGAAGCTCAGCTGTCACGGGAAATGTTTGTAGACAGAGGTGATTAGTTCTCTCTTGCCCCAATTAATTCCTTCTTA
Organism: Lynx canadensis; assembly: GCF_007474595.2. Lineage (NCBI taxonomy): Eukaryota > Metazoa > Chordata > Mammalia > Carnivora > Felidae > Lynx > Lynx canadensis. The sequence continues at coordinate 60,245,974 of NC_044306.2, forward strand.
CTAATGTGGGTTGAGGGTAGAGATTCAGCACCCCCGGCTCCCTGATACACACACACCAGGGAAGGGGGTGAAGGCAGGGTTCTGATCAGCTCCATCTCACACGCTGCCTTATTTATTCTTATTGACACTAGGTCAGAGGGCAGTTAGAAGCCCAATGACACCTGGAGAGGGTGAAGTGCAGTGGTGATTAGCCCCTCCTCATCTCCTTTGGATAGATAAGAGACAACAAGAAAACTCAGGGAACTCATTGTCATGTCATTTCTCAAGTCTCAAGTTTCCTATTCTTGTTTTTTGTGTTATGTCTAGGTGTTTTTGTTGCCAAAAGGAAGACCTGGGAGGAATGGGGCTACCCTGTCTTGGATTTTTATTAAAAGAAAGGAAGATACGGACATCTTGGGAAATGTTTGGGTCTGTAATTTTTACTTGAATCAGTAACTGGGTTAAGGGAAATGTTCACCTCTTCATAACTTAACGTTATGATTTCAACAGTGATTTGTGTGTGGTTCAGGAAGTCTCATGGCAGGTGAGGCAAGGCTTCCGTAGCCCGAGAATTTTCTAAAACCCAGTTTTTGCTTTTCTCAATATCCATCTTGATCTTTGTTATATCTTCCTGTTGAATGAAGGCCCTAACTCTATCATCTTCATAATATTGCAAAGGGTCAAAGTCCTTATTAGGTTGTAAAGCCAAATTAGTTCTTATTGCTTATGTGGATGTACCAATATGAAACCAAATCTAACTTCCTACTTAACAAATAGATCGATAATGCTTGTACCACATACCCTTGTGACGCTGGAGTTGATAACAAGCCTTTATTGTAGCTAGTGCAGATGAACAGTGTCCTAGAAACCAAAGAAGGCAGACTCTTTCATTGCAATGACTTGCCTTCTTCACAAAATTCTACATACATATTTAGTCCCCCATGAAAGAATGTATGATCATGCCCTGATTTTATGCGGGTTGGATATGCAGTCAATTAACACTGAAGAAAAAATAAAACTTAGTTTAACAAATGATATATTTAGCTAGTGTTGGCTTTTTTTGCTGGGTTCATATATTAAATATTTCAGATTTTTATTGTTTTTCTCCTAGCTTCTGAACCATAAGTTGTCACAGTCATCAGCTCTGGCTTCTTTTCTCCTTAGCCTCCATGGCTTCTGATACTTTTCCATGAAAGAAATCTCTACATCACTTTTCAGGTTTGTTATGAAGTGAATTGAAGAATATAAAGCATAAGAGAAAAAGAAAATATGAGGAAGTATTGCCTTAGTACATTACAGAGAGAGAGAATGTGTGTGTGTCTGTGTGCATGCATGTGGTGCATTCTTAGCTCTGTACCGTGTAACAATTCTTCCTTCACTAGAAAATATGAGTTTTATAAGTAAACTGCCACTAGTGTTTCTACAGCATAGTACTGAAAGGCCGGAGCTGTTCCATTTTTTTTCAAATCATGTATGATATAACAATAGAAGGAAATTACAACATGAGATTTTCTGTAGATCTTTTATATCTTTCACTTTGTTATGATAAAGTTGTTATCTTTCAGTGAATTTTCCACCTCTTTATACAAACAATACTAACATATTATTGATGTAGCCTTCACAGGGTCTCTCAAATTTATTTTATTTTTCTATCTACCATACTTGCCCGGGTCTATGCTATTGAATTATTAGAATACTTTTATTTTATTTTATTTTATTTTATTTTATTTTATTTTATTTTATTTTATTTTATTTTATAGAGACAGAGAGCACGTGTAGGGGGAGAAGGGTAGAGAGAGAGAGAGAATCTTAAGCAGACTCCAGTGCAGAACCTGATGCAGGACTCTATCCCACAACCCTGGTATCCTGACCTGAGCTGAAATTAAGAGTTGGATGCTCAACCAACTGAGCCACCCAGATGCCCCTATTTGAATACATTTAAAAATTTACATTCCAAGAACTTGTCTAATGGACAAACGTATATGTCACTGTCCAATTAAGCTTCCTAAATACTTCCTTCCTTTCTTCCTTCCTGCATTCGTTCTCTCATATATTCATACTTAAACTCAATACATCCTGGTTGAATGCTCACTATATGCCATGCACAGCAGGAAGCACTGGTCAAGTGGGAAGATTGAGATAAGTAGATATTTACATTAAAGGAGGAGTACAGTAAAAACTAGTTACAAGTTTATCCTTGGTGTGTGCTAAGTACTTTATAGAAATTATTTCCTTTAATTACTAAAATAAGCCTCTGAGATAGATGTCATTGTTATTTGCATTGTATAGATGTAGAAATTAGACCCAGAGAAATTAGATAAGTTGCCCAAGATCATTCAGCTAATAAGTATAAAGCTTTTTTTTCTTTTTTTGAGGAATTTGAACTCAAGCAGTCTCTCTTGAAAAGGCACTCTCTTAACTGCCATACTATACTTCCAACTGACAATAATAATTTTTATTGGGAACTTATAATATGCTAGGTACTGTGCTAAATGTCTTACAGGTAATATATCATTTAATTCTTAAAGCATCCTTGTGAAATAAATATATATAATACAATAGTCTTTGTGAACATGGAGGTGGCAGTTATATGTATTTAGAATTATTGAGGAAGATATCACATAGGCAGTTGAACTTTATCAACTACTTAGTGGAGATCCATCAGAAGCATTAAAGCAAGTGGGTAAAAAGTCTAGATTTCTCTTTTGGAATAAAACTTTCAATTATGTAGTGGCTGGAGTAAAAAGTAATACTGGAGACACAGACTAGCTGGGAGCCCCTTATTAAAATAGTCAAGTCAGAAGTGATAAAACAAAATCCTTAACAAAGGCAGTGATGCTAAGTGTAGAAAGAAGAGATGGATATGAATGATATTTAGGAGATACAATTGCCAAGATCCGATAATGAATTCAGTATGAATCTTGTAGGAGAGGAGGTAGGCTTCTCATCTGGTTGGCCGAATGGATTAGGATGCCATTAAACTATGTCAGATATATCAGACAAATATTTGAGGAACTAAAGTTAATGATTTAATTTGGAGTATATTGAAACAGTTGTTTCAGCAACATTTCTGGTAGGAATCAGACGTGTAGAGAGGCTGCTACCAGTGGTTCCATCAGGGGAGTAGTGTACCTGTCTGCCTTTCTAGGTCTTCTCACTCTACCATCTTGTGACTGATGCTGGGGGCTAGATTGTAAAAAGAAACCACAGATCATAAGTAAAAGATGGTTTTGTACTTGTACAGAGATGAAGTGATGAGGAAAAAAAATATGAGTGCATATGTTTAGGGACCATTTAAGAAAAAAAAAACTGACTACAAAGAGCTAAGTTAAACTTGAAGGTTAGACTTAGGGCAGAATAGTGGTGGTGGTTTGTGTCTGCAGAGAAAATATTTTATTAGAAAACAAATTAAGACCCATTAGAGGTTAATGTCAAAATGGTGCCTTTAGATTGAATTCATATATTTTAAACATGTTAAGACTTCCCAGTAGCAGTTTGGTTATTTAAAAAAAATGTAATATAGGGGTGCCTGGGTGGCTTACAGGGGTGAGGTAGTATCTCATTATGGTTTTGATTTGTATTTCCCTGATGATGAGTGATGTTGATCATTTCTTTATGTGTCTGTTAGCCATCTGGATGTGTTCTTTGAAAAAGTGTCTATCCATGTCTTTTGCCCATTTCTTCACTGGATTATTTATTTTTTAGGTGTTGCGTTTGATAAGTTCTTTATAGATTTTGGATACTAACCCTTTATCTGATATGTCCTTTGCAAATATCTTCTCCCATTCTGTCAGTTGCCTTTTAGTTTTGCTGATTGTTTCCTTCACTGTGCAGAAGCTTTTAATCTTGGTGAGGTCCAAATATTCCATTTTTGCTTTTGTTTCCCTTGCCTCCAGAGATGTTTTGGGTAAGAAGTTGCTGAGGTCAAGGTCAAAGAGGTTTCTGCCTGCTTTCTCCTCTAGGATTTTGATGGCGTCCTGTCTTACATTTAGGTCATTCATCATTTTTTTTTTTTTTTTTTTTTAGAATAATGCTTTTTTTTTTTTTTTAATTTTTTTTTTCAACGTTTTTTATTTATTTTTGGGACAGAGAGAGAGACAGAGCATGAACGGGGGAGGGGCAGAGAGAGAGGGAGACACAGAATCGGAAACAGGCTCCAGGCTCTGAGCCATCAGCCCAGAGCCTGACGCGGGGCTCGAACTCACGGACCGCGAGATCGTGACCTGGCTGATGTCGGACGCCTAACCGACTGCGCCACCCAGGCGCCCCAGGTCATTCATCAATTTTGAGTTTATTTTTGTGTATGGTGTAAGAAAGTCGTCCAGATTCAATATTCTGCATGTTGTTGTCCAGTTTTGTCAACATCATTTGCTGAAGAGACTGTATTCCATTGGATATTCTTTCCTGTTTTGTCAAAGATTAATTGGCATACATTTGTAGGCCCATTTCTGGGTTCTGTATGCTATTCCATTGATATAAGTGTCTGCTTTTGTGCCAGTACCATACTGTCTTGAAGTCTGGAACTGTGATGCCTCCGGCTTTGATCTTTTTTCAGGATTGCTTTGGCTATTCAAGGTCTTTTCTGGTTCCATAAAAATTGTAGGATATTTTTTTCTAGCTCTGTGAAGAATGCTGATGTTATTTTGATAGTGATTGCATTGAATATGTAGATTGCTTTGAGTAGTATGGGCATTTTAACAATATTTGCTCTTCCAATCCATGAGCATGGAATAGTTTTCCTTTTTGTGTGTGTGTCTTCTTCAATTTCTTTCATGAGGGGAGCTTGGGTGGCTCAGTTGCTTAAGTGTCCAACATGTGCTCAGGTCATGATCTCGTGATTCATGAGTTCAAGCCCCACGTCAGGCTCTGTGCTGACAGCTCAGAGCCTGCAGCCTGCTTTAGATTTTGTGTTTCCCTCTATTTCTGCCCCTCCCCCACTTGTATTCTGTTTTTCTCTCTCTCTCAAAAGTAAACATTAAAAATTTTTCTGCCATAAGCTTTCTATAGTTTCCATTGTATAGATTTTTCACCTCTTTGGTTAGGTTTATTCCTAAGTATTTTATGGCTTTGGGTGCAATTTTTTGCACCATTGCACCCTTGATGTCTTTTTCTGCTGCTTCATTATTGGTTTATAGAAATGCAACCAATTTCTGGGCATTGATTTTATATCCTGAGACTTTGCTGAATTCATGGATCAGTTCTAATGGTTTTTTGGTGGAATCCTTTGGGTTTTCCATATAGAGGATAATGTCGTCTGCAGAGAGTGAAAGTTTGACTTCCTCCTTGCCAATTTGGATGCCTTTTATTTCTTTGTGTTGTCTTATTGTTGAGGCTAGGATTTCCAATACTTTGTTGAATAACAGTGGCAAGAGTGGACATCGCTGTTGTGTTCCTGAACTTAGGGGGAAAGCTCTCAGTTTTTCCCCATTGAGGATATTAGCAGTGGGTCTTTTGTATATGCCTTTTATGATCTTGAGGTATTATCCTTCTATTCCTACTTTCTAGAGGGTTTGTATCAAGAAAGATTCTGTATTTTATCAAATACTTTCTCTGCATCTATTGAGAAGATCATGTGGTTCTTGTCCTTTTATTTATTTATTTATTTATTTATTTATTCTTATCTTTTATTAATATGATGTATCACATTCATTGATTTGTGGATCTTGAACCAGCCTTTCATCCCAGGTATAAATCTCTCTTGATCATGGTGAATAATTCTTTTAATGTATAGTTGAATCCAGTTCGCTGGTATCTTGGGAATTTTTGCATCCATGTTAATCAATGAAATTGATCTGTAGTTCTTTTTGGAATCAAGATAATGATGGCTTCATAGAATGAGTTTGGGAGTTTTCCTTCCATTTCTATTTTTTAGAACAGCTTCACAAGGATATGTGTTAACTATTTTTTAAATGCTTGTTAGAATTCCCCTAGAAAGCCATCTGGCCCTGCACTCTTGTTTGTTGGGAGATTTTTGGTTACTAATTCAATGTCTTAACTGGTTATGGGTCTGTTCAAATTTTCTATTTCTTCCTGTTTCAATTTTGGTCGTGTATATGTTTCTAGGAATTTGTCCATTTCTTCCAGATTGACCTATTTGTTGGCCTATAATTTTTCATAATATTCTCTTATTATTGTTTAAATTTCTGCAGTGTTTGTTGTGGTTTCTCCTCTTTCCTTCTTGATTTTATTTGGGTCCTTTCCTTTTTCTTTTTGATTGAACTGGCTAGGGTTTATCAATTTTGTTAATTCTTTCAAAAAACCAGCTTCTGGTTTCATTGATCTGTTCTACTTTTTTTTTTTTTTTTTTTTTTTTGTTGTTGTTTTTGCTCTTTTTGTTGTTGTTATTGTTGTTGTTTTTGGTTTCAATAGCATTGATTTCCCGTCTTCTGCTCGTTTTGGATTTTATTTGCTGTTCTTTTTCTTGCTCTTTAAGGTGTAAGATTAGGTTGTATATCTTAGACCTTTCTTCCTTTTTTAGGAAGGCCTGGATTGTTGTATACTTCCCTCTTGTAACTACCTTTGCGGCATCCCAGAGGTTTTCGGTTGTGGTGTTATCATTTTCATTGGCTTCCATGTACTTTTTAATTTCCTCTTTAACTTCTCAGTTAACCCATTCATTCTTTAGTAAGATGTACTTTAATTTCCAAGTATTTGTTTTCTTTCCAAATTTTTTCTTACAGCTGATTTCAAGTTTCATAGCATTGTGGTCTGAAAATATGCACGGTATGATCTCAATCATTTGGTGCTTGTTGAGGGCTAATTTGTATCCCAATACGTGATGTGTTCTGGAGAATGTTTCATGTGCACTCGGGAAGAATATGTATTCTGTTGCTTTAGGATGAAATGTTCTGAATATATCTGTTAAGTCCATCTGGTCCAGTGTGTCATTCAAAGTCATTGTTTCCTTGTTGATTTTCTGTTTAGATGATATGTCTTTTGCTGTAAGTGGGGTGTTGAAGTCCCCTACTATTATGTTATTGTTGTCAATGAGTTTCTTTATGTTTGTGATTAATTGATTTATATATTTTGTAGTTCCCTGGGCGTGTAAATGTTTACAATTGTTAGATCTTGGTGGATAGACCCCTTAATTATGATACAATGCCCTTATTCATTTCTTGTCACAGTCCTTATTTTAAAATCTACGTTTTCTGATATAAGTATGGCTACTCTGGCTTTCTTCTGGTGACCATTAGCATGACAGATGGTTCTCCATCCCCTTACTTTCAATCTGAAGGTGTCTTTAGGTCTAAAATGGGTCTCTTGTAAACAGCATATAGATAGATATTGTTTTCTTATCCATTCTGTTACCCTATGTCTTTTGATTGGAGCGTTAATCCATTGACATTCAGAATGAGTACTGAAAGATATGAATTTATTGCCATTGTGTTGCCTGGAGAGTTGGAGTGTCTGGTGGTGTTCTCTGGTCTTTCTAGTCTTTGTTGCTTTTGGTTGTTTTGTTTTATTTCATCATTTCTCCCCTCAGAGTCCCCTTTAAAATTTCTTACAGGGTTGGTTTAGTGGTCACGAACTCCTTTAGTTTTTGTTTGGCTGGGAAACTCTTTGTCTCTCCTTCTATTTTGAATGACAGCCTTGCTGGCTAAAGAATTCTTGGCTGCATATTTTTCCAATTCAGCATGTTGAATATATCCTGCCACTCCTTTCTGACCTGTCAAGTTTCCGTGGATAGGTCTGCTGCAAACCTGATCTGCCTTTCCTTACAGGTTAAGGAATTTTTTTCCCCTTCCTGCTTTCATAATGCTTTCCTTGACTGTGTATTTTGTGATTTTGACTATGATATGCCTTGTTGATTATCGGTTTTTGTTGAATATAATGGGAGTTCTCTGTACCTCTTGGATTTTAATGTCTGTGTTTTTCCCCAGGTTAGGAAAGGTTTCTGTTATGATTTCCTCACATAAACCTTCTACCCCTTTTTCTCTCTCTTCATCTTCTGAGTCCTCCTATGATTTGGATGTTATTCCTTTTTAATGAGTAACTGAGTTTTCTAATTCTTATATTGTGCTCTTTTGCCTTAGTCTCCCTCCTTTTTTCTGCTTCATCTTTTGTCCAAAATTTTGTCTTCTATACCACTGACTCACTGCTCTGCTTTGTCTATCCTTGCTACCGTGGCAAGCATTCAAGCCTTCATCTCAGTTATAGCATTTTTAATTTCATCCTGGGTAGATTTTACTTCTTTTATCTCTGCATAAAGGGATTCTATTCTTCTTTCAACCCCAGCTAGTATTCTTATCATCGTGATTCTATATTCTAGTCCAGACATCTTGCTTATATCTGTGTTGATTAAATCATTGACTGTCATTCTTCCTGTTCTTTCTTTTGGGGTGAATTCCTTCTTTTTGTCATTTTGGATGAAATAAAATAAAAATTAAAATTGAAAAATTAAGAACAACACAAACAATCAAATAAAAGAAGCTAGATCCTAGGCATGTTTTGGTATGGTTGTTGAAAGAAGCTTGATAGAATAGAGAAACAAGGGAAAGAAAAGAAAAGAAAAAAAAAAGAAAGTAAAAAAACATTAAAAAATTTAAAAAGGTATACTAAAAATAGAATAAAATAACATGAAGTAAAATAGAATAAAAACTTATAAAAACATAAAAATTATAGTAAAAATTAAATATTTTATACAAGCAGAAAATAAAAATATTTTGTTTTCTCTTTCTGTATCCACGAATAAGAAAAGAAAAAGAAAAAAAATGAGTAGATGGACCAGAGAACAGAATGAAATCTGAATTCAATTACATTGTTTCCTCTAGAAGTCAAACTGTGAAGCACTTTATAGTCCATATACTAAGCAGGTGGAGATTCTCCAGTGGTCATTCTCCAGTGCTTGGTTGGCACAGTTGGATGGGGCTTGGTATAATGGCTCTGTTCTCCACTAGATGGTGCTGCTCAGTTTATTGGGGTGGATCAGTGTGGCCTTCATGTGCGTGTACGTGCAGGTGTGGGATAGGCAAAAATGGTGTCACCCAGTCTCTAGCATCTGAACTCTGTGCTCTCACCAACTGACCATCAGGCACCCCTTCTTTGTCCCTGGCCTCCATCCACTCCCTGTTTCTACACTGTCCATGACCAAGCTGTCAGCCTGCTAGTCATCACCTCTCTCCTGAATTTTATCTCAGATGGGGCTGTGTTTCCAAATCATTCACTTCTTAGGGCCTGTGGCTTGGGCCCACTCTGACTTCTGGGGGAGGGTCTTCCTGAGCAATGTCCAGGTGCTGGCTTGCTCCTGGGGAACATTTGCATGACCGCACTGCTGCAGAAGCTCAGAGACTGTGTCTGGGTGCCAGCCCACCCCAGAAAAATTCATGCGATCATGATGGCAAATCACAACACACAACTGGTGCCATGTTTCACCACACCCTAGAGTCCTCGTTCCAACACCAGCAAACATGGCTGCTCTCCAGTGTCCATGGGACCTTTTCCCGTGGGAAGGCCTCAGGATCTCTACCAAATGTCCTCCCAGCAGGGGAACTGCCTCTCCCCATGTGACCAGAGGACCCCTCGGACCTTGCTATCTGCTCCTGGGGATTTGCTCTTCCCACCGGAGGACTGCCTGGTATCGAGCTGCAGAATTTCTTACTCTGCACTCCCCTGTTTATAGAGTCCTAATGGTATTGAAACCCTCTCCACTCTTTCTCTTTCTCTCTAGCTGCTTTCAGGGGGAGTGTTTTTCCTGTACTCTCTCCCTATCTCTGTCCTCTCTCTGCAAACAAAAACAACTCCCTACCCTCCACGGCTTCTCTCTCCCCCAGTTCACCTCTCCATGGCACATACCTGTAGAGTTCTATGGCTCAAGTTATGCAGATTTTTGTGTTAATCCTCAAATAAATTTTCTAGGTGTGGAAAGTAGTTTGTTGCTAATGTAGTCACATTTCCGGGATGAGAGAAGCAGAGAATATTCATGTTGCTCTGCCATCTTGGCTCCTTGACTGTGGTTAGTTCTTTACATTTTTTTCATAAGTTAGAAGAAAGTTTGTATAACCAATTGAACTGTGGAATTTCTTTTAAGCTGCTATTAGTTTTATAATTGTTTTATGTATTTTGTATTTTTATTCATCATAGTAAGATTTGCTTAAAGTTTGTTGAGTCTTGAATTTTTTTGATTGATGGAAATTCATTATTCATCACTTGTGCTTTCAATGTCAACTTCTAGAAAGGGCAAAATCTTTATTTCTATATTGTGGAAAATTACTGCATGATTTCATTCAAAAGAAGCCAAATTTATAATAGACTTTTTAAGGTAACAATTAAATTTATTTTGTAAAGCCTATGAAATTCTCCTCTCATAGAACGTGAGAAAAAATATTCAATAATTTTAAAATTTGATCAATTATTGCTTTTCTAGATATTTTGCTTCTTTAGATTACAATTAAAATCTCTACTAATAGGAATAATAACAAGTATTATCATTAGGAAATTAACTAATGAGTATTTATCTAACATTTCTATAGAAAAATATATATAGCAGAAAAATATATTTTAACATATTGAAATTCTTAACTGTTTGTATTATTTTAATATGACAATTGTACACAATTGTAATCTTTAGAAAAATCACTGATTACTGTATTTTTATCTCTAAGATTAACATTGACTTTCTTTTCCTGCAGGATGCAGAAAATATATATTTTAATTACCCTGAACTTCTGGCACTTGGTATTATGTTGATTCAACATTTAGGACACAGCACTGATGTCAGTATTCATACAGAATTTTCCAATTGTCTGTCACCAGAATGGGAGATATTTCCTACAGAATATTGTCCTTATTTCTTAATTGTCTCTGAAAGGGGTATAACACCTTGTCAAACAGACTTTTTAAATGTTTTTATTATTCATGCTTTTTAGAATAAAATAAATATTCTACAGCCTTTGGGAATAGAGTCAGATGTCCTTAGAATTCATGGATACTATGGGGAAAAAACCCAATTCATGGATACTGTGCCTCAAGTTGTTATGTTCACCAACATTTTTTTGAAATGGTTAAGTTAGGGTAAATCTCCCAGAAGAGATGAAAGATATAATATGTGAAAAATTAACCAGAGAACCAATAGTTTAAGTCTTCAGTCTCTCCTTTCTTCATCATCCCCCTTTTCTTTCTTAATACATAAGAGGCCAGTGTGGGGAAATACAAAGCAATTATACTACTACTAAGACCAGTAATTTCTTAATGGCTGGTTTTGTTAGAAATAAATGCATTTAAAATTTTCTTCTTATATGTGAATAATCCCAGCAACGAACAGTCCAAGCAAAAGGGGTGAAAGTCTATTTTAACTTGAATTAACTGATTCTTTTTTCTGCAGCCAAATGATCATGAACATTACTTTCCACCTCGTATTTATTTTAACTAGAGGTTTGTAATATGCATTTTTATTTGAACCAGAAGATTTACTTGTGTGTTTCATTTTTGAGAATGAGAAACAACTGCAACATGCCTTGTTTGCCTACATAATAGATTATTTCCAGAAGTCACAGGAAATAGAAATAGTTCTGTATGGTTATTTGAAACTAAACTTGGGAGACATGCAGAAACAGGTAATAACACATTTATTTTGAATTACTAAAGTTCAGCATTTGGTAATATACTTTTAATGATTTGTTCCATCTAGAAGACAGACATTTCCTTCCTGGCATTCATGTTCTTACTGATTATATAAACTTAAATCTTTGGGATGTGTTCTCCATCAAGGCGCATAGCTCTGTGGTAGAAAGAATCTTGCTAAATTTATTGATTACAAGACCCTAATCATTTTCTGCAAAAAACAAAAACAAAAAAACCCAAAAAACCACTTAGTATAAAATACACAGTAAAATTGAAGACAGTGACTATGATAATTATAAGATCTCATTTTTAGTTCTTTGTTTTTCTTGGCGAAAAATTCCTGTTGTATTACTATATAAGACCAACGCCTTCATTGTTTGTCCCAATTTCTAATTACATTAGTTATTTGCTCTAAAATATTGTCTAGTAATGGTATTTATTAAGTGAAATAAGTTTCAAATGTTCAAATAATCTAATAATTATTTTGTCAGTAAGTTATCATGGGCCAGTATAGTTGTGTCATCTTGTTATCTTCTTGGATTTCAAACTGGTGCAGGAAAATCAGTGTAGGAAAAATTAAAAATCAGTTGCACCCAATTAGGATTTCTTATAGCTTGGGAAGTGGCAGCCAGCTTGGTATTGCAGGTCTCTGACACACTCATTCAACATCTAACCTAGACATTGAGACCTACTATGTGCCCAGCTTTGTGTTCGGTTCTGGGAATACAACAGGGAACATGAAAGATACATTCTTGCTCTTGCAGTGCTCACAGTCTAGCAAAGCAGATATTAAACAAACCAATACAGGGATACTTCTTTAAAATTATGAATACTACAATTTAATGCAAAGGGTGTGAAGAGGGTTGGCTAGAAGGACTGGGGCATTTTCAAGCCACATCTGAAAGATGAAGCTGATTAGTTGGGTGTGTGGTAGCGAGGGGTGGGGCAGGAGAGGGACACCATGACAGGAAGTGGTCAACGAGCTCGGGGTACAGAGAGTGATGTGAGATGAGTCTGGATCATGCAGGTTTCTGTAGGCCTTAGTGAGGATTTTGAATAACCGAAGAGCAACAGGAAGCCACTGAAATGTTCAAACCACATGAGAGACATGATCAGGTTTACATTTTTAAAGAACTGCTTTGACATCGATATGGAAAAAGGATATAGTCCTTTTGGTTGTGTGCAGTATTGCTGCAGACTAAGAGTGGTTCTGAAAATTGATAATGCCTTGTTTCCAGAGTCCATTCTATGATAGTACCTGGAATTTGATTAAATTCTTTTAGTCAGTTATTTCTGCCTTAATTCTGGGGTGGTTTTCAGAGATTCTGTTTCTAAATCCAATGCTCTTAACAGACTGTTCATGTACTTTGTTCTTGAGTTTATGCCACTTGTCATCAACAATGCCAAGGAGCTGGTGTTTTCTCTGGTGGTTTTGATGCCCTGGAAGAAAAGAAGGGCATAAGCTCACCATGGACTCATTCTATGGGATGTACCCATAATGCCTTGCTGATTGTAATAAAGTGAAAATACAAATAACAGATGCTGATTTAGATCCTTCCAAGATATTTAAATATGGCTCAAATAATTTCAGTTTCTATATCTCAATCTCTAACATGTTTATAATTAGGATAATATGAGTTGTAATGGTATCTGCCAAATCTTTTTTATGAATGTTCTCTGAATGAGACTCATAAATAGCACTGTCAGCATATTTTAATAATTTATTTATTTCCTACAGCTAAATCCTAAGATGCCAGAGGACAACGAGAAATCCAGAAATTACATCATTTCTATTACGTCTTTGGAAACTCTTTGATAGGAGGTAACAGATCAGTAAGGATTTTAAGAGAAAGAAGTCTGCCACCTCCAGAAAATTCTGTGCGGAAGATGAGAAAATACCAGGTACATTGTTGATTAGCAGGGCTTAGTCAGGTGGGGGTCCTAAGACCCTTTCCCTGCAAGAGCTTCATTAACAATATCCAGCATTGTACACATTGATAATCTTGTGTTCAGAGAAGGAAAAACTAATTTTCCTAAAAAAATTAATAGCTACAAATCAAGTATGCTCTAAATACCATCCATGAATTACAAAGATAAAATAATTTATTCTCCTTTTGGAATAATTGTAAAATGAAGAAATGTGTAACGAGGAAAAACCTACTAATAGGATCTTCACAGAGTTAAGTGCTGTTAACATATTGGTGCATTTCTTTGTAGTCATTTTCCCTTTTGTATTATTAAAAATCTCTTAAAACAATTTTGTAACTGTGTAATCTATAATCTGGCCATGCTATTATTTGCTTATTTCCTTTTGAAATATGGAAAAATAGATAAGAAAAAGAAGAAAAGTCTATACTCACCTCCCACAGATAATCACTATTAAAATTTTGGCATATAATCTTTCAGTCATTTTTGTTCATATAGTGTATTTTTTTTACAAGAAAATCCCTTTCTAGGGGCGCCTGGGTGGCAGTCAGTTAAGCATCTGACTCTTGGTTTCAGCTCAGGTCATGATCTCCTGGGTTCATGAATCTGAGCCCCATTGGGCTCTGTGCTGTCGGCTTGGGATCCTCTCTCTCCTCTTTCTGCCCCTCTCCCACTCAAACTGTCTTTGTCTCTCTCAAAATAAATAAACTTTAAAATATTTTTTAAAATTATGAAAAAATGAAAATCCCTTTCTATATTTTAACCTGTTTCTCCACCTATCAATATATAATGGGCATTCTTTTTCTGTGCTATTAAGTATACTTCTATAATAGCACATTGTTTCCTAAATTTTAAACAGCTTAAAAAAAAAGATGACACAGGCCAAACACATCTAGTAAACTTAGGTTATTTAGAAAAGTATCAAAAAAGTGAAAAATCACTAAAATTTTACCCCCCACCAAAGTTACTTCTATCAACTTTCTGGTGACTGTCTTTCCAAATATTTCAGTGTATACATATTTATAAATATACACACAATTTCAAAATGTACATGTGGCTTTATTATTTTTCCCCATTATACAGTCTGTTTTGGAGAACTTTCTATTTCAATGAGCTAGAAATAAACTTTTCCTTTTAGTATTTGCATTACATTCTATAATATATAGAATATATAATTGATTAATATTATTTTTTGTTATATTTTAATTACTTTGCTATTATAACCTGTGCTATGAATCATCCTATCCTTTTCTATTTACTTAAAGAAGTAACTCCTGGATCTAAGATGATGAATTTTAGGACTTTTCATCTATACTGATACATTCTTATTTAAAAGGCTATAACAATTTTGTCCTTATTTTAATATGAATACAAGCAATAATAGTGATATGTTATCAATTTATCAACTCTTATGTGAAAAACGCTGTGCTAAGTTACACAGTTAGTGAGTCATTGACTTAGGCTGGACTCGAGAACCAGCTCCTTGTGACCATTCAGCTCTAATGATTACCTTCATCAGTGGATGACAGTTCCTACTTTTTCTTTCTGAAGTTCCTCTCGACAAGGGGTTTTAATCTTGATTCTTTGAACACCAGTAACATGAGTATCCTTTCAAAATTTAGAATTCATTTGCATCTCTTCCTTATTAATTTCTTTCATGTCCCTTACTAGTGCTGTAGTATTTTCCTTTTGCTTATTCATTGCTAAGAGGTATGCATATTTAAAACATAATATTCCTTGTCATATATGATGAAAATATTTTCTTAGTCTCCATACTCTATTTTGTGCTGAAGGAAGCTTCTGTTTCTAAGGTGTTATCTGCATCTCCAAGGGTATCCTTTCACCTGTAGTTAGGCCATGCTACTCCTGTCAGGAGCTAACATTACTTAATCTGTTCTCAGGAATTCTTGAGTCCATTGATTCCATATTGAGGAGGTAGACAGTGAAGGAGAGCTAAATAAGGACACACCCCGAGTTCTGGAAAGGAAAGTTTGTCATGCATATTGGCTCTGGCAGCATTCTGTCTTGCATACGGTAGTCCAGATATTAAAATATTATACCCAATGACTGCTTCTATTTACCCCATTCAGACTAATGAGACTTCTTCTGGAAATCACTGGGCAAAAGTTCTATTTCTTCTTCAAGAAGGGCAGCATGCTACACTCCTGAGCAGTTTTTGTGATTATGCCAAAATTTGTCCGGTCTTATAAATGATATCTATCTCAGTTGAATATTAGTTTGGAATAGACTTTTTTCTTAGACTCAATCCCACAGATTTGGAATCCCAGAACATTGATTTTCAGCACAATGGGTTAAGGAAATAATAGCTGAGGAGACAGAGAGGAAAGGCAAATAATCATGCTTGTATAAAATATAGATGCTTGCACTTTATTTAGGAACCACAAGATCCAATTCGATGGGCTACTTCAGTGTCCTAAATGGTAAAACTAATGGCCCAAGATACTGAAGATTTGTTTCATAAATATCAAATGTATTGTCCTAGAAACATCTGTTTTATTGTTGACTTTTTTCTATTTCTTTGTCTTTTAGAATACAAATGCAGAAAAGTTTACTGAAGAAAATCAAAAGAGACAGCTAAACTAGAGAAAAGTGAAGAATTCACCTATCTATTGAAAAAGAAATTAAAGAAAATCATAGTTATGGAATAAAAAGACTAGGAGATTTTCTCCACACATGCTTTGTTAAATCTACAAAATTTACTGCAAAAATGGATGGGTTGAATGCCTGCTTCAGATTATGGATGGAATACTATTCAAAACCAGGTATAGAAGTATATTGACTTTAGAAACATTTTTGAAATAAATGGTCCAAAAGAACAGAGAAAAAGAATTGGTATTGGCCACAGAATTTCTGATTCTTCTGTCCTTTATGACTTTGGGAAATCTTTTTGATGTCTAAAGAGTAAGATTTTCTCTTGTTTAATTCAGTAATAACATCAAGGCAATTTGTGTCTGTTATAGGTATTGGTGGATGGATTCAATCTGAAAGGCAATTCAGTAAACAGTTCTTCAAGACCAGTCATGAGCTGAGTACCTTGTTAAGTGCCCATAGGGCTTCTGAAGAGAAGTGCACTGGCCCTGCTCGAAAGGTGCTTAATGATCAGTCTCAATGACACAGGCACATGCTGTTCTAACTGCAACATAGTGAAATAACCACAACCGCATGTATATTTTCATATATATTCAATTTTTACATATATGTAGAATAAGAATAATAATTTAGGGACACCTTGATGGCTCAGTGGGTTAAACGACCAGCCTCGGCTCAGGTCATGATCTCGTGGTTTGTGAGTTCGAGCCCTGCATCAGATTCTCTGCTGTCAGCATGGACCCCTCTTTGGACCCTCTGTTCCCCTCTCTCTCTGCCCTGCCCCCATTTGTGCTCTCTCTCAAAAAATAAACAATTTTAAAAAAGAATAATAATTTATATATAAATTATAAAGAATTTTATATAAAATATAATACATTATATAAGAATTATATATAATTCTTTAATATAATAAAGAATCTAAAAGAATTTATATATAGTACATATATATATATATATATATATATCTTATTTAACTCTTATAATTCTTTGAAGTAGGTACCATTACCCTGATATTACATGTAAGAAATCAAGTTTCCAGGAGAACAAATTATGTGCCCAAATGTCAGTGGCAGAGCAAGGATTTTTTTTCTTATGAAATTTATTGTCAAATTGGTTTCCATACAACACCCAGTGCTCATCCCAGCAGGTGCCTTCCTTAATGCCCATCACCTACTTTCCCTTCCCTCTGACCCCCCAATCAACCCTCAGTTTATTCTCAGTTTTTAAGAGTCTCTTATGGTTTGCTTCCTTCCCTCTCTAACTTATTTTCCCCCTTCCCCTCCCCCATGGCCTTCTGTTAAGTTTCTCAGGATCCACATTAGAGTGAAAACATATGGTATCTGTCTTTCTCCGTATGGCTTATTTCACTTAGCATAACACTCTCCAGTTCCATCCACGTTGCTACAAAAGGCCAGATTTCATTCTTTCTCATTGCCAAGTAGTATTCCATTGTGTATATAAATCACAATTTCTTTATCCATTCATCAGTTGATGGACATTTAGGCTCTTTCCATAATTTGGCTATTGTTGAAAGTGCTGCTATAAACATTGGGGTACAAGTGCCCCTATGCATCAGCACTCCTGTTTCCCTTGGGTCGATTTCTAGCAGTGCTATTGCTGGGTCATAGGGTAGATCTATTTTTAATTTTTTGAGGAACCTCCACACTGTTTTCCAGAGCAGCTGCACCAGTTTGCATTCCCACCAACATTGCAAGAGGGTTCCTGTTTCTCCACATCCTCTCCAGCATCTATAGTCTCCTGATTTGTTCACTTTAGCCAGTCTGCCTGGTGTGAGGTGGTATCTGAGTGTGGTTTTGACTTGTGTTTCCCTGATGAGGAGCGACGTTGAGCATCTTTTCATGTGCCTGTTGGCCATCTGGATGTCTTTTTTAGAGAAGTGTCTATTCATGTCTTTTGCCCATTTCTTCACTGGGTTATTTGTTTTTCAGGTGTGGAGTTTGGTGAGTTCTTTATAGATTTTGGATACTAGCCCTTTGTCCGATATGTCATTTGCAAATATCTTTTCCCATTCCTTTGGTTGCCTTTTAGTTTTGTTGATTATTTCCTTTGCAGTGCAGAAGCTTTTTATCTTCATGAGGTCCCAATAGTTCATTTTTGCTTTTAATTCCCTTGCCTTTGGAGATGTGTCAAGTAAGAAATTGCTGCGGCTGAGGTCAGAGAGGTTTTCTCCTGCTTTCTCTTCTAGGGTTTTGATGGTTTCCTGTCTCACATTCAGGTCCTTTATCCATTTTGAGTTTATTTTTGTGAATGGTGTAAGAAAGTGCTCTAGTTTCATTTTTCTGCATGTTGCTGTCCAGTTCTCCCAGCACCATTTGTTAAAGAGACTGTTTTTTTTCCATTGGATATTCTTTCCTGCTTTTCAAAGATTAGTTGGCCATACTTTGTGGGTCCAATTCTGGAGTCTCTATTCTATTCCATTGGTCTATGTGTCTGTTTTTGTGCCAATACCATGCTGTCTTGATGATTACAGCTTTGTAGTAGAGGCTAAAGTCTGGGATTGTGATGCCTCCCGCTTTGGTCTTCTTCAAAATTACTTTGGCTATTTGGGGTCTTTTGTGGTTCCATACAAACTTTAGGATTGCTTGTTCTAGCTTCGAGAAGAATGCTGGTGCAATTTTGATTGGGATTGCACTGAATGTGTAGATTGCTTTGGGCAGAGCAAGGATTTTAATAAGCACCCTTACTCCAAAGAATATGCACAAATTAAATAATCAGTAAATTGGTGAACAACAGTGTTATAGATGAGGGCCAGAGAATGAACATTTTTGATTGAAGGGGAGATGAAAGATACTTATTGCTTAATTATGGCCACAGGGCAGTAAATATTAAAAGAGTAAATCATGGAAAGGTCATCTTAAAAAATGTCAATTGAGCCCATACTCTATATTAATCCTTAAAAGTAATAATAACTACTGCCATGATGGTATCATTTTATATGGATTGGGTTGTTTAAACCTTATAATAGCCACATGAGGTGAAACCTATTATTAGTGTCCTTGTTATGTGTATAAAGAAAATAGGGCTTACACCAAACCTCAGGGCAAATCCAAGCAACTTCCCACAGCAAGAGTCTCTAGAGCTGTACTGTTCACAAGTAAAACAAATTAATGTTTGTCAGAAGCTAGTATTTAAAAAAGAAAAGAAAAGAAAAGAAAATAGCACTGAGACAGAACCTTCCAACTTCCTAAATTAAACACAGGCAAGTTAAATTTTAATTCCAGATAAACAATGATTTTTTTTTAATATAAATCTTTGTCATGCAATAATATATATCCCAAACTGGGTCTTGTATATTTTTATTTGCAAAGCTGGCATCACTCTTCTAACTCAAGAGCCCACCCTCGTAACTGCTATGATATACTGGTTCCTATGTGTTCCTTAAAAAAAATTTTTTTTAAAAAAAAAAAAAAAAAAAAATTTTAACATTTATTTATTTCTGAGAGTCACAAAGAGACGGTGCATGAGGGGGATAGGGGCAGAGAGAGAGAGAGGGAGACAGAATCCGAAGCAGGCTCCAGGCTCTGATCTGTCAGCCCAACCTATATGTTCCTTAATTACTGTGGGTGATTCATATGAATATGCTTTTGTTTTTTATCCTGCAATAAAATTTAAGTTAGTTTCTGGGGGTTTTATTATAGATATCTTGCCTAAATTAAATTATGCATGCCAATGTTTTATTCCAATAGAAGCAGAATCCAGAGATACAAACATAATAATTACCTTGATGAAAAGGATTCACATAATCCATCAAAAATATTCAGAACTATTATAAAATACACATCAACCAAAAATAGCCAAATATCTAAAATATGTTGAACTAGATAACTTGATACACTCATTATATACTCAGGTAGATGCTAAATATTACATGGCATTGTTATATGAGTGTGTGTGTACATGTATATGAAATATTCTACTGAATATATTTAAAATTAATGTGTACTAATTACATTAATGTACAGTAGATTAAGTTAATGGTTAGCCATGTATTATTCTATAGAGATATAGATCTAATATTTTTTGTCAACATGTATTTACCAAGAATAAATGTTTTATTCATACCAGGGTTGCTATGGTCTGGATGTTGGTGTCCTCCCTAAAATTCCTATG
The DNA here is from genome assembly GCF_007474595.2 of Lynx canadensis. Lineage (NCBI taxonomy): Eukaryota > Metazoa > Chordata > Mammalia > Carnivora > Felidae > Lynx > Lynx canadensis. Next base: position 60,266,179 of record NC_044306.2, read on the forward strand.
TTGAAATTCTAATCTCCAGAGTGATGGCATTTGGAAGTGGGTTCTTTGGAAGATGATTAGGTCATGAGAGTAGAGCCCTCATAAATGGGATTAGTGCCCTCATAAAAGAAATCCCAGCGAGCCAACTTATCCCTTTACCATGTGACCTGACAGCAAAAATATAGGTGTCTGGGCAGGCTCTCACTTGGACTTCCTGGCCTCTAAAACTGTGAGAATTAAATGTTTATTGTAGATAAGCCACACAGTTTATGGTATTTTTGTTGTTGTAGCCTACATGTACTAAAAACAGGAGCTCCCGCATCTTACTTAGAATCAACTCTACAAAAGCCCACAGGGCCCTACATATCTGTCCTTGATTACCAACATCTTCCCATTTCCAATCATTCCATTTGTTGAGTGAACAGGAATCCTTTCTGTCTTAGAGCGTTGCATCAGCTGCTGCTGCTGCTTCTTTTTTTTTAGTTTATTTATTTATTGCGAGAGAGAGAGAGAGAGGAAGAGAGAGAATCCGAGGCAGGCTCTGGACTCTCAGAACAGAGCCAGATGCGGGTCTCGCTCTCACCAACCGTAAGATCATGATCTGAGCAGAAATAAAGAGTTGGACACTTAACCAGTTGAACCACCCAGGTACCCCTCAGCTCCTTCTTCTATATGAACATTTGTTCTTTCAGAACTTGGCATAGCTTACTCCTTTGGTTGTTAATGGTTTAGATGAAAACCCATTTCATCAAGGAAACATTTAAGGCCTGCTTGAGACCATCCAATCTTAAGTAGCATTTCCTCTACTCTTCCCCCTTCTCAGTGAGAAATGTCTCTCTACTCTTTTTTGACAGCATGTCATTATCCGATTTTTTTCATATATATTTTGTCCGTTTATTTATTACATATTTCTCAAAATTAGAATGTAAGTTCCATAGAGGTAGCACTGACTTCTTAAATTTTCTGTCTTCAGCTGTTGCTTCCAAAGAATCTCTTTGAAGAGGAAATATTTTTTTAATGTTTTTCATTTTATTTTTGTGTGAGAGAGCATATGCAAGTGGGGGAGGGGCAGAAAGAGGGGGACAGAGGATCTGAAGACGGCTCTGTGCTGATCGCAGAGCCTGATGCAGAGCTTGACCTTACGAACCATGAGATCATGACTTGAGCTGAAGTCGGATGCTCAACTGACAGCCACCCAGGTACCACATGAAGAGAAAATATTTTTTAAGTCAAAATACTTTCCAAGTAACGACTCAAGAATCATGAAGATAGTGCATTTAGAAACTGGGCAACTGCATTTGTGCTATTACTTGGTCTTGTGAAAAGTGTAGATACTTTCTATCAGCAGAAGAATTGGAAGGGGTGGGGGAGAGGACATCAACTCAGGATACTGGCCAGCATGATGAGACATAGTTAGCCTTCTACTTCTTTCTGACCAAGTCCTTCCTTTTTTTTTAAATGTTTATTTATTTTTGAGAGAGAGAGAGAGAGTGAGAGAGAGAGAGAGAGTCAGAGAAAGAGGGAGACACAGAATCCAAAGCAGACTCCAGGCTCTGAGCTGTCAGCACAGAGCCCAAAGCGGGGCTCGAACTCATGAACCGTTCGGTCATGAACTCATGACCCAAGCAGAAATTGGATGTGTAACCCACTGAGCCACCCAAGTGCCCCAGCCTTACAAAATTTTATGGCTTGTAAGATATTGAAAGAAGCATGAAATAAGCATCTTGATGAAGCAAAGTAAACTACTACATGATTGATAATAATTTCTTTGCCTAGATTAAAAATTATAAAATAGTATACACATCTAATATTTAATATTATTTTAGGCAAAGGAATCAGGTACTGAGAAAGATATTTCTAAATATTCAGTTCACATGGGAACAGCTTGATTTCAGTTAACATACATGCGTCCTTACTTATTTCTAGAAGAAAGAAGTGATCCAGATCTCAGAGTGCATCATTTTATAACATTTATTTATTTTTGAGACAGAGAGAGACAGAGCATGAACAGGGGAGGGGCAGAGAGAGAGGAGACACAGAATCTGAAACAGGCTCCAGGCTCTGAGCTGTCAGCACAGAGCCCGATGCGGGGCTCGAACTCACGGACCATGAGATCATGACCTGAGCCGAAGTCGGACGCTTAACCAACCAAGCCACCCAGGCGCCCCTTTTTTCTTTTTTTTTAAAAAAAATTTTTTTGGGGCGCCTGGGTGGCGCAGTCGGTTAAGCGTCCGACTTCAGCCAGGTCACGATCTCGCGGTCCGTGAGTTCGAGCCCCGCGTCGGGCTCTGGGCTGATGGCTCAGAGCCTGGAGCCTGTTTCGGATTCTGTGTCTCCCTCTCCCTCTGCCCCTCCCCCGTTCATGCTCTGTCTCTCTCTGTCGCAAAAATAAATAAACGTTGAAAAAAAAAAATTAAAAAAAATTTTTTTTAACATTTATTTATTTTTGAGACAGAGAGAGACAGAGCATGAACAGGGGAGGGGCAGAGAGAGAGGGAGACACAGAATCTGAAACAGGCTAGAGTGCATCATTTTATTCCAGACATATGGCAAGTATATACTGAAAAAAATCAGCAGTCTGGAAAAGTATAGAAACTTGATGGAAACAATTGGTTCAGATTTCATTGTGCACAACCATAAAATGTTTTTTTAATGTTTATTTATTTTTGAGAGAGAGAGAGAGCAAGTGGGGGGAGGGGCAAAGAGAGAGGGAGCAAGCTCCAGACTCTGAGCTGTTAGCACAGAGCTTGATGCGGGGCTCGAACTCACAAACCATGAGATCATGACCTGCGCTGAAGTCAGATGCTTAACTGACTGAGCCACCCAGGCACCCCCTCAAAAATTGGTTTTATTAAATGTTAGAGCCTGGATTAAAAACTAGGCATTCTAAGTCCAGTTAGACTGCTCTTAACCATTATACCATGTAGTTGTAATATTCATCCACTTAATTTCAATTCTGAAATATAGTGCCTAATGTTTAATGATATGTATTTGACAAAAATTTTCTGTTTTTTAAAAGTAATGGTGCTTTCATATTATGCAAATGTAGCAGCCATTCGTAGTAATGTACCATGATATATCATAAATATATGGATTGTTATATACATATATGTTTTGAAGAACTTCCCTTTTCTACACCCCTTGCTGACCTTTAACTTATGAACAGAAAAATGGAAATTATGAAGAATAGCAGGTTTTGGTAATTCTGAGTTCAGCCTGAGGTTCCCCAACTCAAGCTAAAAAGAATGCAGGGAGTTTGACTGCATGGTACTCTGGGAAAGTCCCTTGCAGAGATGTCTGTTTATTTATTTATTAGGGAATTTTTATCCAAGTTTAAGTAAAGAGTTTTGTAGGAGAAAGTGATGTGTGAGTTATTTCCAAAAAACAGAAAATGATGGTTCCCTTAAAGACCTCCCATCTTGAACACCAGTGTCTCAGAAGGAACTTTGAACACTAATTTACCTTAAATACAGTTGATGTCAAACTAAATTTGACATTAAATATGTATTTTCAAAAAAATTGTGATTTTTTTTTTCTTATCTAGAGGGAGCTTCTCGACATTGTAGATAATAATGAATCCGCTGTGGGGTGACTGGGTAGCTCAGTCAGTTGAGCATGCAACTCTTGATTTTGGCTCAGGTCATGATCTCACGGTTTGTGAGTTCAAGCCCTGCATTGGGCTCTGTGCTGATAGCACGGGGCCTGCTTTGGATTCTCTTTCTGTCTGTCTCTCTGACCCTCCTCTGCTCATGCATGTGTGTTCTCCCTCTCTTTCTCAAAATAAATAAACATTAAAAAAAATGAATCGGCTGTGATCATTGTTCTGACTTCATCAGGGAAAGCTTTCTGCTTCATACTACCGCATGGAGAAAATCGTGAGAGAGGGCAGCGAAGGGATAGTTGTTTATGTTGCCCCTACGGAGGCATTGTGTCCATGTGACACTGCATATCTCACAGTAATTTTCCTCAACTGTAGTTTGTGTCCTCAGTCATAGGGAGGTACCACAGTCTATAGGCTCCGGCATTGCTGTCATGGATGTGAGTGCTTATGTGCTTGGGACCTCGAGCCAGTGTCTTACCTTAGTTTCTTCACCTGCAAAAGGGGATAAGAATATTTACTTTATGCTGTTCTCTAATCATTAAGTGAAATGTATGTAAAGCATCTAATACATTGTCTGGATGCAAACAATGATCAATAATTGGAACCATTCACACTTACCTTATATTCATTTTATTGCTTAAAACTCTCTAGGTCCAAGTTATTAAAAGACAAGATTTGACACTTTTGACAATTATGCTAAAGGAAACCATTCGATGTCTGTGCCAGGATTACATGACTTAAGAGAGCATAGACAAGTTCATGAGAGAAAGAGGGAGAGGCAGAAGCCCATCTCAGTTTTGCCCTTGCTGGGGTTCGATATGCTCTGTGAAATAGCCCCTGATTATTGCAATAGGTTTCTTCCTTTATGGCTACTGTATAAAAGAGTCTGGAAGCTCTTGGCTAAATCAGAACTTTTCTCTTCATCTAGAAGGCACTCAGGGTGTTCTTTCTTCTCTCTTTCCATATGAGAACCCTTAACTGCAGGCCTTAGAGATGCACTAGGAAGAGAGATTCAGATTGCTAATGTTGGAAAGGGTCGTCTCTATTGTATGACCCATTTTTCTCACTTTACAGATGAGGAAACTGAGGCTTAGTGAAATTAAGTAATGTGTCCATCGTTGGATGGCTTATTTGATTTTTTAATAAAAAATAATCATCTGATTTCACCTGTACAAATATATCACATTTATATGGCATAGATTGTTGTTTGTTCGCTGTTTCTGGCTGTCACATCAATAAGCACTGGGTGATATATTATACATTAGGAAAACTTTAAAATGGAACCAGTGGGAACCATTTAGGTGAAAAATACAGTTGATCCTTGAACAACACAGGGATTAGGTGCACTGTCACCCCCACCACTCTGTGCAGTCAAAAATCCAAATATAAGTTTTGACTCCCCAAACCTACTGCACTGTTTTTGCATGAAAATTGTTCCAGACATTAGTTCACTTTAAGCAATGTTTTGCAGTCTTGTCAATAATTATTGAAGAGCAGATTGTATATTTTAGGACTTAAGGCTCTTGTTAATCAAGTGGTGGAAACTGTCTATAATTTATTTACCAAAGGGCTACGCAAAGGATTAGTGGTGTGTGGAGTTTCTACAAGATATTAGTGTCATGACACCTTGAGTTGTCAGGTACGTCACAGACATGTACGTGTAATGGATAATAACACATATTATGGCACTCCATTATACACTTAAAGGCTTTACTACAGGGATGAATTAAATTCGCAATCACCCTGACAATTATATTTGAATGGATTAATTATAAGATTTTTCTTAATAATTTGGTCAACTTTCAAATAATTATATTTTCTTTCAATGTTTTATTTATTTTTGAGAGAGAGAGAGAGAGAGAGAATGTGAGTGTGGCAGGGGCAGACCAAGAGAGAAACACAGAGCTGTCAGCACAGAGCCTGATGCGGGACTTGAACCCACGAACAGTGAGATCATGACCTGAGCCAGAGCTGGATCCTTAACAGACTGAGCCACCTAGGTACCCTTCAAATAATTATGTTTTCTATACAAAGTAGAATGCTTTTCTTATCTGACGTTTCAACTTGAGTAAGCAGCTTCCTCTAATGGTGACGGTTTCAAATTGTGATGATCTCATATTCCCAATGTCCTGTGTGCAAGAATATTTCTTAATGAAATAAGCTTAACTCCTTTTGAATGTATCAGTGGCAACATGCATCTATTACACAAATTCATTACATTTTCTCACAAAGGAGATGGTTGTTTTAATGGAATGTCAATATGCATGTTCTGTCTAAAGTATTTTATTAATGTTTAAATGTTTAAATGTTTAGAAAACTTAAGTTTTTTATTTTTAATTTTTTTTAAAACAAACCAATGTTTCTCTATTCTTTAAAAACAGCTATTGGTGACAGTGCCTCAGTTTTGGAAATACTCTTGTTATCACAAGAGTAAACAAAACTGGCAAAAAGAATGAGATACGTCATATTTTATGGAGTATACTACCTTTCAATGCCATTACCCCAGCTAAAGATTTTTTTTGTATATAAAAATATGTAGCTTATATATTTGTTTTTTAAACTTTTTTTTTAATTTTTTTTTAATGTTTATTTATTTTTGAGACAGAGAGAGACAGAGCATGAACGGGGGAGGGTCAGAGAGAGGGAGACACAGAATCTGAAATAGGCCCCAGGCTCTGAGCTGTCAGCACAGAGCCCGACGAGGGGCTTGAACTCACGGACCGCGAGATCTTGACCTGAGCCGAAGTCGGTCGCTTAACCATGAGCCACCCAGGCGCCCCTGTAGCTTATATATTTAAATAAAGATGGCATTCCTATGGATGGCAATTAAAATAAATATTAATTTAATTATGGAGGGACTGTCTCTATATACTGGTGGTAAAAGGTAAGTCTGGAAGCAGTTGGGAATCAGGGCGAGAGAGAAAATTCTAGATTAAGAGTAACAGGAGCAGAAAAAAAGGATCCCAGAAATCAGTGGACACACCAATGACCAATTAGCAAATATAATTTTTTTTCTTTCTTTCTTTCAGCTAGAGAACTTTTATCACACTGAACTGGCTATCTTTTAAGGGATACTTTCCTCTTTACTTATTACCAGGTATATTACCAGGTATATTGATATTTACTTATTACCAGCTATAATTAGACATGTTTTTTCTGTTTGTTGGTTTAAAATGCGTCATACTCTCAGTCTGCATTAGTTTGATTAATTCTACTAGGAAGTAATTAAAAAAAACAAAATAGAAAGAAGCAAACAAACAAAAAATAGACTAAACAAGTAAACAAATAGGCAGGTTGCAAGTTTAGAAAGATGATATGTAATTTGAATATTACTTCTTAGTTCTTTTCTAATGCAGGTGTTGAAGGTTATCTATTGATCTTCAATTACTGCATTAGCCACACTTGAAGTATTTAATTTTTTAATCATTCAGTTTAAAGTGTCTTTTAATTTCCATCATGATTTATTTTTGTTCCACTGTGTATTTAAGAACTATATTTCCTAATTTCCAAAGTTACTTTTTCTTTAAACTATCTTTTGATTTTGTATTTCTAGCATAGTTGCGTTAGGTCAAGAATTCGTCTTATATTTTTCATCCTGTGCAGTTCAAATTAATAAGGGATTTTCATGGTGGCAATACATGTTGAGGCAATGAGATAAGCAAGCATTCTCAGTAGTACTTATAATAGCATAAAATATATGAAGTAGTCTGGAATAAATCTTTAAAAACATGTGCAAGCCTTTTATAAAGACATCTTTAAACTTTACCAAGTGATATTTAAATATATATATTTTTAAAAAGAATAAAAGTATTTAAATACAGATACAGAGAGGAATAGTCCATGTTTTTCTATTGGAAAATTCAATATTATGATTATAGTTGTCTGAATTTTTAGCTCAGTTTAGACACACATATTACTAGGCCCCCAAATTGTTGTATAGATTCAGTACAATAACAATAAAATCTTCCACATTTTTTCCCCTTGTCTTTCCATGTTGTGGGTGGGGGTGGGTAGGCCCGATGGGAGGGAGAAGTTGATTACCTGATTCTGAAATTTACCTAAAAACACGAAAGAACCAAAGTAGCGAAGATACTCTTTGAAAAAGAAGATCAGGTTGAACAAACTTGCTCTATCTGGTATCAGGATTTATTATAGACCTGTGATAATCAAGACAGTGTCTACTGAAACCAGAGATAAACATATAGACAAAATGAGCCAGAGAACCCAGAAACAGAACCGCACACATTTTATTTAAGACAAAAGTGACATTGCAAAGGGTATTGGAAAAATTGGGAATCCATATGAAAAATAAATAAAATTAGATCACTTCTTCACATCATATACAAAAATCAAACCTACATGGTTGAAAAGCATAAATGTGAAAAATAAGTGAATGAAACTTTAGAATACAATATCTGGGGGTACCTGGGTGGCTCAGTTGGTTACGCGACCAACTTTGGCTCAGGTTATGATCTCACTGTTTATGATTTGAGCCCTGCGTTGCTTTCTGTGCTAACAGCTCAGAGCCTGGAACCTGCTTCAGATTCTGTGTTGCCCTTTCTCTCTGCCCCTCCCCCCCCTACTCTTTTCTCTTTCTTAAAAAAAAAAAAGCATTAAAAAATTAGAATATAATATCTGAAGAGAATATCTTCACTTCTTAGGAGTAAAGATCTCTTTGTTTTTGAAAGAGATCATGGGGGAGGGGCAGAGAGACAGAGAGAGAGGGAGAGAGAATCCCAAGCAGATTCTGTGTTGTCAGTGCAGAGCCTGACATAGGAGCTCCATCTCACATACCGTGAGATCATGACCTGCGCCTATATCAAGAGTTGGACACTTAACCCGCTGAGCCACCCAGGCGCCCCAGGAAAGATCTCTTAAACAAGACCTGTAAAGCACAAACTATGAAAAATAGGTTAGCCAATTTGACTATATTAGAATTCAGAATTTTTATTCATCAAAATATTTCATTAAGATCATGAAATGACAAGGCACCGAGTGGAAGGTATTTGTAACTTATAACGGTCCAAGAACTCTCATTCAAAGTATATAAAAATTTCCTTCAAATTATGAAGGGAAAAGTTATTCACAAAAGATTTCCAAGTGTCCAATACATTCCTGAAAAGGAATTCTCCTGAAATACAAATTAAAATTACAATGAGATACCTCCACCAGATCAGTAAAAATTAGAATCTGACAGTATCGGGTGTTACAGAGGAAGGAAAGCAGCAGGAAAACTCCTACGCTGCCGGCAGGTGCTGCTTTGAAAATCGTTCTGACAAAATCTGATGAAGATGGCGATATTTGATGAACAAGGAATTCCAGTTCTGATTATGTACCCTAGGACCAGAACAATAAGATTTAAGATCTTCAAAAATGAGACGAGTAAGACAATTAAATTAGCACAGCATAGAATAATTGTGGTTTTAATTAATGAATTATTTATTTATTTAGAAAGAGAGAGAGAGAGAGAGAGAACAAGTGGGAAAAAGAGGCAGAGGGAGAGGGAGAGAATCTTAAGCAGGCTCCATGCTCAGCATGGGGCCCAACGTGGGCCTGGGATCCCACTACCCAGTGATCATGACCTGAGCTGAAATCAAGAGTCACAGTCTCAGCCAACTGAGCCACTCAGTCGCCCCAACAACACAGAATAATTGTAACATAATATTGAGCAAAGGAAGCTAGACACAAAAGAACATATGCTATGCAATTCCAATTATAAAAACTTACAAAACTGGCAAAATCAACTTGTGGTTTTTTTCTGCATACACACACACATACGTATATGGAGAGAAGTATAATGAAAAAGGAGAGATAATTTTTTTTAAAGTTTATTTATTTTTGAGAGAGGCAGAGACAGGATGCAAATGGGTTAGGGGCAGCGAGAGAGAGGGAGACCCAGAATCCGAAGCAGGCTCCGGGCTCCGAGCTGTCAGCACCGAGCCTGACGCAAGGCTTGAACCCACAAACTGTGAGATCATGACCTGAGCTGAAGTCGGACGCTCAACCGACTGAGCCACCCAGGGGGCCAGAGACATATTTTTTTTAAAGCAACACAAATTTCAAAGAAGGGGGATATTATAATATAGATTTTTGAGGTGCTGGGAACATTTATCTTGATTTATGGGCATGTTGCTTTGTTAATCTGAATATCACTTTGTTAATACGAGAGTCTATATTTTCTACAGTTTATTGAATGTTATATTTTATAATAAAGCAAAGATTAAAAAAGAATACGAAATTGGTATCAATCTTAGATATGAATAATTACATTGGACAGATCGCTATACATAAAATTATAACATCTATTGCTATTTTAATGTTTACTATGGGCAGTTGTTCTAAACAATTTCCAGCTATAAAGCTATTGACTTTTCAGAAAGATCCTGTGATGTAAGTAGTATTATTTTACCTACTGAATTGAGGCAAAGAGAGATGAACTTTCCCAAACTCATACAATGTTAAGTGACAGAGCCACGGGTAGAAAGCAGGCAGCCTGCTTCCATTTCTGTGCTTTAAATGCTCTGTCACATTGCTGCACAGAGATACAGAGCTCTCTCTACATGTTAAAAAGATGAGGTTAAGTGTTCTCAAACATTACAATGAATTTAAAAGCTACGAAATGTTTATATAGAGTTATTTTAAGGCTTTTACGTCTTTGGTGGTTAAAACACTAGTGACTGATTCTTACCAAGTTCTTGTTTCATCATTATAAATTCTGTATTTGTCTCTGATTTATCATTCTCCGGCACGGCAAACACACTCATGATTGTTGCACTTTACTAAAATGACTTTGTTATCAATATATTTTTGGTGTCCTTACATGCTTTTCTCTTTCTTTTTTCTTCCTATTTTGAAGAAAAGTCCTTTGAAATCTTCTCTTTACTTCTCCACTGTTCCTGTTTCATAGTGACCTTGATTTTTCATAGTAAAAATCAGAAATAAAGCATACACACAGGATTTTTGAAGCTGAGTTGTTTTTCTTTTCTTTTTCTTATTCTACTACAGATGCTCTATGTAGAGCATAACATACACAAAGATCTAATTTTGCTAAATCAAATTTTATTATTAGTTGAGAATTTTTGCAGAAATTATTTAAAATCAAGTCTCATAAGGTCGTTCCTTTGTTCACATGTTACTACTAATTGTACATATCACTGTGGCAAACTTATAATGAATCATTTCACTTATCTTGCCTTTATTTATAGTCACAGGGCTCAGGCTTTCCTCTAGATTTCTGACTAGTATAGAATGAATGCTCTAGGTACATTTGCAGACTAAGGCCTGGAGTAAGTAATTGATATCAAATGAATTTATTTTATAATCATTTTTGTCTGTTTCAGTGGGATATTTCAGCCTATGTTTCAGTTTTTCATTTTGTCTGTATTTACTCAGAAAGAGTAAATGTTTTATTTTGTAGAGTATTTTTTCATATTATTTTCTTTTTATGACAATCTATAATTTAGCCACTATTTCATTTGTAAATAAAAGTTACAAAATGTGTGGCTTTTGTTCTCATTTATAAATGTTATTACCCTGGCAGGTAATAGTAGTTTAGCTGTCATAATGCATGATACAGCAAGTCATTTCTCAATATATTATTGGTAAAGTCTCAAATCCATGTTAATTCTTCTCAAAATCATGTTGGATTCTTTGACCAGCTTTGTCAGTGGGTGAATGAAGTATTGAATGTGGAGAGAGAAGGGAGTAATAAATTCTGGTAGCACATTTTGGAATAAATTGTAACTGATTTTATGTTGAACCAATTTAACCACGTTGTCAGTTTCACCGTCTGGAGGCAGAAATCGGAGTAGAAGTTTGGGCACATCTTCTTGTTATGATTTGGTGTCCCTCCCTGGCACTCTCTGTTAGTATCCATCATCCTAAACATCTCACTGAGTAAGCCTGAGTTTTACATTCATTTTTATCACTATTAATAGACATTTAATTGTATCCAGTCATGAATTATTTAAAATAATCTCTAAAACCAAACCAAAACAAACCTCTCTTCAAGACTTGTTTTCCCTGATGGTGAGTGATATCCTGAAACCAATATTGGACTGTATGTTAACTAACTAAACTTTAAATTAAAAAAAGACTTATTTTCTTTAAATTTGGTTGTTTGACTAGAAAGCATTTTCTCTCACCCTTGGATTAGATGTGGTTTCCATACTTAACCTGATTCCTCCCGAACTTTGTGTGAGATACTTTGATACTTAGGTTCTCAGAAAGCAGCAAAAGGCACTTAGTTTAGAACCACCCTTTGCACACTACTTTTCTATGCAAAACATCAACAAATGTTTTCAAAATGAGACAACATGTACAGTGGAAATGGATATACCCACTATATTTAGTCAATGCATTTCTTAAGGAATTTCAAAGTATCAGTTCTTGATATAAAAAGTAACAACTGATTAAACTGTGTGAACACAAATACAGTTTTTAATGTGTTCAAAATTAGAGGAGATTCTATTCTTTTAAAATCACCTTTTAGGGGCACCTGGCTGACTCAGTCAGTAGCACATGCGACTCTTGATCTTGGGGTCGTGAGTTCAAGCCCCACACTGGGCACAGAGCCTACTTAAAAAAAACTATTTAAAAAATCACTTTTTAATAATGTTTCTTAGCAAACAAATGGTATCCTAGATTTGTTTTTCTGTGACAATACCTATCTTTTTCTGCTGTTATAACTAGGCAGTTGGTGTTAATTAAAAGATACTGGCAAAACATTGTGAGCACAGCGGAAAATTCTAACTCATCACACATTTTGTGTTTGATGAAACAACAAAGAAAAAGAATAGAAAAGCCATTGTACAGAGTTAAACTGGGTATGACTATCGTAACCTGGGAGAAGAGCTCAGAATTACTGAGCACATTCTATGTGCTTGTGACAGATTAGAGTATTTTATACATTTAAAACAATTTGGTCTTTACTTAACCTCTGAAAGGAAATCAATTTTATTTTAATTTACAGAGGAAATAAAATAATAAATTAATTCTAGGAGATTAAGTAACATGTTGAAGTCCACACAGCTAATGGTGAACCTATTCAAGTTGAAGATTAAGCTCTTTCCAAAGATTATTTAGAAAAAAATGTGGCTCCTGCAAAATTTCATGTGGTTAAGAATAATGTAACAAGGATATTTCACACCTTATTTTATAAGAACAAAATTAAAGTAAAAAACCTGCCTGGAGGGAGGTTTTGGCATGTTGAGAAATGGTTGCTTTGAAATCCCTTATTTCATTTGTGGCCTAGAGCTATGCTCTCATTCCTGTTTCATACCACAAGAACGTCATTTCTCATGTGTTTTCTTGATGTGTGGATTATTCGTTGTTCTTCTACATCTTGCCTTTGCTTTTCAATCTCTTTATCTGGAGCGACTTTTCCTCCACATGTGAGCAGACTCTATGTATTCATTATTTCAATGACATAGTCTAGAGGCACAGCTCAAATGCCTGCCACCTTGATTCTTTCAGCTCAAGGGCCATAGTATATCCTATATTATGACATTTTCTACTGCCTATTGTGTTTTTTATATGCTTTATTTTTTTTTGAAAAATATCTGACATTTTAAATATATAAGTAAATAGGCAATATTATTTATATATTAAGTATATATATTTATCTATATCATGGTGTCTTATATTTTATATGTACTCTGAATATTTTACTACTGAATGAATGAATGTTGCTATATCTTATACACATATGACTATTTCCATGAGGATTCTCTGAAGTAGTATACAAATCATAGTTTTCTGGCTATTTTCCAATGAAAAGCTGAAAATCCCTATGTAACATTCATGTTTTTACTTAACAAATATTAAAGTACCTAGAATGTGCCAGACCCATTCTAGTCCCTGGAGACAATAGGAAACAGATTCTTTGTTTCATGGAGCTTAAATTTTAAGAGCATAGTGATTAAGCAAGATGTAGAATAAGTCAAAAAATATATGCATAAATTTAAAAAATAGCACGTTAGGTAGTACTTAGAAAAATCAAGTGCAATATTGATAGAGACATATGGAATATCAGCTTCTTAAATTTTAAAAAATGGACAAGGGTCAAAAGAGGACACATATTCTTTCTGTGGCCTGGTAATATTATTCTCAAAGATAGGGAGATGACATAACATTAATAGTAATAGTAATACCTAATGTTCTTAAATAAATAACTATATGACTATACATAGATTATATTTCACAGAGGCATGCTTTACAATAATACATAGAGAAATAATAATTAAATACCAGGAACTGAAAAAGAAGTTGTAGATTATAATTGAAAATTAAGACCGGGAGGAAAAGTGGAGCACATACATGCAGCAGAGGTCACTGAATCCTCTGTCAAGTTTCTTCCCTCTGCGCGGCACTGGTTCTAGTGTTTTATTGACAATGGGTTCATGCATTGCTCTCTCTAGGACTTCTGGTAGTTGTAATATCGTAATTACATCATTGCTTCGAAAGCAAATAGGTCTTAGCAGTCATTTCAATCCTCTCTTTGCAATATATTATAAAGAACAATACAATGATGTGTTTCCTAAAGGATAGGAACTTTCTCTTTGAACACTGTCACCCATGTGCTGCACTTACACTCAACCATGTAAGTAGAAACCAATTTGGAAGTAAGTATTCAGTTTGTTAAAAATCTGCATATGGGATGTAACATTAATAATTTTCTATTTTATAGCTTTTAGGTAGAGAAATATGGAATACCTTTAGACCCTTGATTTTCTTCTTGGGAAACCATATTGCTTTATGATGCTATGGTATACCTTTGGCCAGAACGGCCAAGAATGCAGGTGTGTGTATAGATATATTCTATGGCTGACATTTCTAGTTCTTTGTCTATGCCAGTCCATCAGGAATAAACATATTGGTGAATGGTATATCTTCTGGATTAGATAAGAACAGCACATTTCATTGTTAAGAGGATAAACTCTAGAACTGGGCAAATTAGTTATATTTTCTATATATGCATTTTTCCCTGCCAATAAAGATAGTAATATCTATTGTATAGAGTTATTATAAAGATTAACTGAGTTGTTTGTAAAGTGGTTACAATAGTGTCTTGCCACATATAGTTTTAAAGTGAACATTTTAGGAACTTTAATTTCTTTTATCTCTAAAGCTAACTGCAATATTAAAAAATATTGTGTGTTGGTAGGTTCTAATGAAAGCAGAATCATATGCAACCATTACTTAGAGAACAGACCTGTTAGCCTATATGCAGTTAACTGAATATGGGTGGGTATTGACTGCTTGAGAGATTTACTTCATAGTAGTATAAATGGAAAGCTTTAGAAAGATGATGACTTCATTTTCCTTGGCATTTGTGGTTCTTTATTTTCAAGGATTTGGAACCTGAAGAATTTGGCTGCTTCAAAAATAAAGTAGTCATTGAGAGGGCAGATGCAAAGAAATATGAAAAGGAACTGAAAAAGGAAAGGATTTACTGGATACAGCTGGACCCAAGCAGGGTAGTTAACACCATTAGAACTTATTTAAATAGAAGTTTAACATGGAATGAGTCAGACTTCTTCTTCATTTAGCTTCAAGAGAATCACTCATAAAGCTCTTGCGGATTTGAAAATGGATATCTCATTACCATGCTTTGCTTTTCTACCTTAAATTTAGTTAGCTAGAGGTGGAAAGGCAAAAAATTATTACTTATGTCCTAGCTTGGACAACCCATACACGCTGGTACCATATCCTTTTTGAATCTGAACTTCAGACAATAAAACTGAAGTTGGGGGGTACCTGGGTGGCTCGGTTGGTTGAGCGTCTGATTGGCTCAGGGCGTGATCTCATGGGCCATGACTTTGAGCCCCTCATCTGGCTCTGCACTGGTAGTGTGGAGCCTGCTTGGGATTCTTTCTCTCTGCTGCTCCCCCACTCATGCTTTCTCTCAAAATAAACTTAAATAAACAAGCAAAAAACCAGTGGGCTATTGCTTTTCATAGAAGGAGGAGTTCCCTGATTTGTGATGCCACTGGATCATGCCCTGATTTTCTTTTCCAATATATTTCCAAGGAAGACCTTTTGTCTACTTACTTGGAAAGGTAAATGCTCAGTTTTTCTCTGTGACCAAAAAACTGAATATATAGGAGGAGTGTTAAGAAGTATGCTATTTATCTTACTTTAGGCTCTATTCTTTGATGATATTCCATTAAAAAAAATACAAATGACAGTTTACTTTTTGAAAAACAGGTACTACAATATTTTAATGGCATGAGCAGTGTTACCCAGGGATAACTGATGGGACTACTAGAAGGAAAAGAATATGGATAAACACATTCATATATGCCAACATGTAATTGACCACTTGAGACCCTAGATTATGTTTAAGAGGTAATCATTTTTTGATCAGCATGGTCTCAGGTAATGGAAGATGTATTTCAATCTGTTTCTGGATCCCATCTCCTCATGCCATGTGGGAAGGAACCCATTTGTTTCTTTTTAAATTTTAATTGCAGGGGCGCCTGGGTGGCTCAGTTGGTTAAGCTTCCAACTTCGGCTCAGGTCATGATCTCGCGGTCCGTGAGTTCAAGCCCCACGTCGGGCTCTGTGCTGACAGTTCAGAGCCTGGAGCCTGTTTCAGATTCTGTGTCTCCCTCTCTCTGACCCTCTCCCGTTCATGCTCTGTCTCTCTCTGTCTCAAAAATAAATAAACGTTAAAACAAATTTTTTTTTAATTTTAATTGCGTACTGACTTGGGCATACCACCTGATCTGCCACCTGATGTCAAGAATTACTATTATATTAAATAGACGTTTTCAACACTAGCTGTTTATTAAAGTCACCTGGGGAGCTTGGTCTCATTTCTAAAAATTCGGATTCGATTGGCCTTGCCTGGGGCCAGGGAACAATGTTCTATGAAATTTTGATGTACAGCTACAGGTGAGAATCTTTGGTTCATCGTTGCCATTATCTGGCATTTAATACATCGGGATGTATAGATGTCAACCTAATCTGACTTAATCCTCTTGACTTGCCATCTCTTAGGAGGTGGCACTTTTAGCCTCCAATTAGTTCCATTCAATACCCTCTCCAGCAGACACTAACCATAAATTTCTTTCCCTTCAAACTTATGACATGTCTCATGGCAATAAACGGTGACATTCAGAACATGAAAATCCTCTTCTTATTTATTGTTATCTTGTCGAATAACTTTTGTTTGGTCAATTTACATTCTTTTCACCTAACATTCTAGTTTTAAGTATTTATTTTTTAAAATTGTTTAATTTTAGATATTCTGTTGAAAATATTCATAGACCAAAAGTGTATGAATAGGATATCAGTTGAATGAATAAATGAATAAAATTCTCTCTTTATTTATTACCAGACATCCTCTGGTATTACAAGTCATGGTACATTAGACTAAATTCTGCTTTCAATCAAGATTTATGTGGCCAGCTTTTTCTGTCACGATATCATTTTCATTCTAAATTCATTTTTCGTTGGGAGGATGCTTATAAATTTTTCCCAATCATTTTACTAGATACACCTGCCGTTATTTTGTTTTTTTTAGTTATATTGTTTCTTTGTGGTTTGATATGGCTTTGATTAATGTTATAATTTTACATGATGGGGATGTCAACACACTTTCCAATTATGAATTAGGTACCTCTCAACAGGTATTTAACAAAGTCTAAGCTGGTATACTTTAGTCTTAGAGTTACTAACATTTTTTCTTGCATTACATCTATAACGATCCTTGGCTTCTCTGTGGTTCATGGAAGGCAATTTCTTCAGTAAGTCTAGTTTTACTATGCTCAAAAAGAACTTTCATTGTAGGTGTCATTGTTTAAAATTTCTTTTTCTTTTTCTTTTTTTGTACTTTTCTTATTTTTCTAGTTCATTTTCTGTTTTAAAATTTTTTTAAGTTTATTTTTGAGAGCGAGAGAGAGAGACAGAGAGAGTCTTAAGCAGACTCCACACTCAGCATGAAGGCCAATGAGGGGCTTGATACCCCAACCCTGGGACTGTGATCAGACCCTAAATGAAGAGTTGGACGCTCAACTGACTGTGCCACCCCATGCCCCAAAGATTACTGAACACCCCAGGTGTTTTGTAGAATATGCCTTGATTGGAATTTATCTGGTATTTTTCGCATGATTAGACTAGGGTTATGTGTTTCTTGAAGGAAGACCACAGAGGTAATGTGCCACTCTTATATTAAAAATCAAGGGTATGACTACTGACTTGACTTACTACTATTGATGTTAATTTTGGGCATCCGGCAAAGATAGTATTTGTTAGATTTCTCCACTATAAAGTTACCTTTTATTCCACTTTCCCTACTATCCTCTTTGAAAAAAGTCACGATGTACAGCCCACACTTAAGGAGTAGGTAGTTCTATCTCTCTCTTTTTTTTTAAGTTTATTTATTTATTTTGAGAAAGAGAGAGAGCATGGGAGCAGAGAAGGGGCAGAGAGAGAGAGAGAGAGAGAGAGAGAGAGAGAATCCCAAGCAAGCTCTGTTCTGTCAACATAGAGCCTGATGCAGAGCTCAAACCCACCAACCATGAGATCAGGACCTGAGCTGAAATCAAGAGTCAGACGCTTAACTGACTGAGCCACTCAGTTGCCCCAGTTTCACCTCTTTATAGTTGGAGTATCTATATAAATTATTTGGAATTCTTTTGCGCAGAAAATGTATCTTTTCTCCTGCATTTATTTATGTATCCAACATTTATTTTTACCAGTATGGACACATAGATATTTATTTTATGCTTTAGATTATGGTTCAGTGCTACTTTACTTTTTTTATTGCTCAACTTTCTCCAGTTTTGGCCATTGGGAGCTCTTTCACTTGCTTCCTGAATTTCTTTGCCATGCTTCCATTATTGTGTTGTTATTGCTGCTGTCATTGTTGATCACTTTTTTACCTTCTAGCAAAATAAGATGCTGTAGGCTCACATTTTATATCCCTTGTCCCAGTTTTAGAAATATTCTTTTCTCCAAAGAGACTGAATTTTTTTAAGGCCAGTCTGAAAAACTGTTACAATCAAGAGGAACCTAGTAACACATGTCTACTAAATGTAAAGTGATACCCTGGATGGATCCAGGAAAAGGACACTAGGTTAAAAACTAATAAAATCTGAAAAAAGTATGAACTTCAGTTAATAAGCCAATATTTTTTCATCAATTGTAACAAATGTACAGTACAAATTTAAAATATAATAGAGGAAATTAGATGCAGAGTATTTAGCAATGCTGTGTTATCTTTGTAAATCTAAAAAAATTTTAATATAGAGTTTATTTAGAAATATGTTCCATATGTGAATTAAATGATGTGTTCTACAGGTACTGGCTGTACTTTTCTGTAAGAGTTCTTAGTTTAAATTTGTTATATATATATATATATATATATATATACACATACATACATATAGTTGTTGTTTGGTCCTCTATTAATTACTGAGGGTAGAATTATTAAGAGTGGAAAGTGTTAAAATCTCTTACTCTTATTGTAAATTTTTCTATTTCTCTTTGTAGTTCTGCCAGTTTTAATTTATATGTTTTAATATAAACTATATTGTATAAGGACAAAATACATTGAAAGCTCCCTGAGGGAAAATGAAGAGATTACTATAACAGAATGACATCTGACTTCCTGAAAACAAAAATGGAAGCCAGAAACAAGTAAAAATTTACCTTTAAAAACTGGAAGAAAGTAGGGGAACCTGGGTGGCTCAGTCGGTTAAGCGTTTTACTTCAGCTCAGTTCATGATCTCATGGTTCATGAGTTCCAGCCCATGTCAGGCTCTGTGTTGACAGTTCAGAGCCTGGAGCCTGCTTCAGATTCTGTGTCTCCTTCTCTTTCTGCCCCTCCCTTCTGTCTCTCTCACACTGTGTCTCTCTAAAAAATAAACATTAAAAACAATTTTTAAAACTGGAATAAAATAAGGGTCAACTTCGATTTTTACACACAGCAAAACTATTCTTCCAGAATGAGGGCAAAGTGGAAAATTTTGGACTAATAAAAACTAGGAGTGTTCATCATCTCATCCAATCACTAAAATAACATTCTAAACAATTCAGGCCAAATTAAAGTAATTTCAGGAAAATAAAAGGTGGTCAAATATACACAAAAGATTCTAGAAAATGGTAAAAGTGGGTACAATAAAACATTTTTGTAACAAATGTTTTAGTAAATATTTTTATAAAACATTTCTTACAAAAATGTTTTACTGTATCCACATTTACCATTTTTATTTAGATAAAGTAAAAATGTTTTAATGTACCCACATTTACAATTCTCATTTTCAAATAACACCTTGAAATAAAAAAAGACATAAAATATGTTATAATAGTATATGCTTCAGAAATGGAAGTTATTTGAGGTAATGTTCAAAGGGAGGATAAAATTATTGATCACTTTTTGACCTTTATAAGATAAATACAGATTATATAAATTTGTCAGTACCCACTTAAAGAACAGAATTTAAGTGTATAATGTCCAAACTACAGAGGAAAAATAAATAACATGAGAAACATCTAAATCAACGGAAAAGTAATCAAGAAAGCAGACAAAAGTATGTAAAACACAAATAGCACAATATAAAATCGTAGCTAGGTAATAAAATCTATCAATTATATTAAATATATTGTATGCATATAAACTTAATGACTCTGATAGAACTTTTAAAAAAACGTGATTAACAAAATATCCAACTAGGCTTGATTGTTTGGAACATATTTAAAACGTGAGAAAAGGAAATGATTGAAAGGAAAAAAAAATGCACAAATAACCAAAAGAAGGCTGATGTGGTTATGTCTATATCAAATAAAATATATTTTAAACGTGTATTTATTATTTATTTTTGAGAGAGAGAGCAAGCACAGGAGGAGCGAGAGAGAATCCTAAGAATCCCATCGCAGGGCTCGATTTCAAGACCATGAGATACTGCCCTGAGCTGAAATCAAGAGATGGATGCTTAACCGACTGAACGACCCAGGTGCCCCAAAATAAAATATATTTTTAAGATAAACTATTTGTTAGAGATACTGTTAGTCCCGCCATTAGAGAGGTATACTTATTTAATATTTTTACATAATATCACAAAGTCAAAAGAAGAAAGCCTAATTTTAAAAAAGCACATAGAATTGATAAATAAAATACTATATTGCTAAACTTATGTGGTACAGCAAAGCTAGTACTTGAGGAAAATGTGAGACTATAACTGTTGTCCATTTTGAAGGGAAGAAAACCTAAGAGAGAATCAAGACAGAACATAAACAACCTCAAGTAGGTAAGGTAGGGAAAAGAGAGATTATAGCTGATGGCTTCAGTTTTTTTTTCTGAGAAATGTGAGTCAAAATAGCATTTTAAAATTGAAGTAGGAACGTAAAAATCCCAGGAGCTATCCTTTATTCTTATATCTGATCTCTCCTGAGAACACTATTCCTTACTCAATGATGCAATCATATGTTGTCCAGAATAATTTAAAAGTCTCCTACCAGATCATTCAGCTTTCATTCATCACCTCCTAAAATTAGTTCATAGAGAAGCCAAAACAATCATAAATATTAACCATATCATGCAACTCCCTTTTCTCTTAAAATCTAAGTTCCTCACAGTAGCTTTTTTAATGCTTGATATGACCTGGTTCTTGCTTTGCTTCTGATTTTATTCCCTACTCATTTCTCTTCTTAGAAATCTTTCAATAAAAACTTAATACTCCTTTTCTAACTAACCTATTGCTTTTATTTCTGCAAAAAGGAATGCTTACTGAATGACTTTGATTTCACATTATTTTTAATCTGAAAATGGTAGGTAATTGCAATATTAAGGTAAAACATTAAAGTGAATGTAAAGCTCTATGAGGCTCACAATTATTTATTCCGAATGAAAATGCAGTTTCTATTTTTGGTGACACTAGCTTCCATTGCCTGTTACTCATAATTTCAGGGAGTCTGATCCAGTCAACATTTAGTGGCTATGTATACATCTATGTATTTGTATGTTAAATTTGTTTTTCAGATTTTTTTTCTACCTTCCACCCATAGGAAGTAACGACTACTTCAACCCTTGCTTTGTAATATGCCATTAAATCTGTTGTTTTAAAGAAGATTCTGTTTATCTGGATGCCTTGAACTTTTGACAGGTATTTATGCTACATGCCTTTTGTTACAGTTGTATACACTGGATCTGGAACATCCATTCAGTGAGCCAAGATAAACCATGTCTATTCTGAAACATTTGGAGACTACATAAAATATTTGAAAATGGGTTCTAGATATATGATAGGAATATGATTATATTTAACGAAATTTTAAGCAATCATTGGCTAAATAGATTAGCTTTCTTCACAATATTCTTGCTTTGGTAAATATTATGGAATTTAAAAATACTATGAAGGAGAGGTAACCATACCTTTGGAGTTCCCAATTGGTTCCAGGCACCAATGATTGTAAATGGACTATCTACAATGGTCTCAGTTCAGACTGGTTTCTAGAAATACACTGGGAAATAAGATGAAAATTTCCCTGCTTAAAAGTGATGATCTTCAAACAGATACTACTAAAAGAACAAACACATTTTAATATTTGTAAAATAAAATGTTTTAAACTTTGCTAAAATTAATATACTAAGCAACAAAGAACTCTTTCAACATTTTTGAAATCTAATATTCCATATGATATAGGTAAGTTAGACATTAAGCAATTAGAGAGACAAGAAGTGAAGTTATTGAAAAATTATGTGATCAGCTCTTTAGATGTCCAGTCGTGCAGGAAGATGTGGAGAAGACCATCTAGGAAATGTGTTCTTCTATGATATTCTATTACCTAAGATAGGCTCTTAGAGTCTAATGTGAGCAAACTAAAGGGTCAATTTCCTCTAAACATATCTTTGGTTCTCAGACTTATGGCCTTCATTGCCAAAACAGATGACAAAGAGTTGCCAAAGCAAAGGGACACTGTTTCATATTATTTAAATTACTTTAATTAATATAATTATTTCAGCTCAATTTTATAATAAGTCTCATAAGATGATGGGAATAAAAAACAATGTACTGTAAATAAACTCACTGTGACATTTGATTCTATTTTACAGTACCCTTATTCAACACAAAAGCATGCTTTTAACTTTCATGCTTTCAAGCATATGGAAAATTAAGCCCATGTTTTTTCTGTTTTAATTACCCCTGGGCTCTGCATATTTTAAAAAAGAAACTTTTTCTATAAATATATATAGTCTAAAGCCTTTTAGAAATTAAATTTCAAAAAAATAATTAATGGCTCAAAAATATATAAGATACTGCAATGTTCACAATTCTTGGTTCAACGTTTTTACACCTTATGTTTACTTTTCACTGTCATGCAGTTGTAATTATTCCTCTCTCCCTCTGATTTTTTTTTTTACCATTTTCTGTTATACACACACATTTAATATAAAACATTATGGAATACCTAATTATAATAAAAGTATTATAATAATATAATAAATAGTATCTTAAAGCAATATGCAATGCCTAATATAAAATGTGAAAATATACCATACATTGTATATAGTATATAAGTAGATATAATAACACGTTTTGTGATAGAAATGTTTAATTGTCCCTTGGGGTATTACATTTGGAAGGCACACTACCAGAATTGCTTAAAATCTAACTTGATATTTTGATATATGTCTGTGTAGCTATTATTAGTTGTCCGACATTTATTGATATCCTTCAAGCAACCAAAGATCAAGTTCATGTTAGAATTTTGTTTTATATATTCTTTGCAATCCTTGGTCACAGAGGTAAGATTTAAATCTATTTTCACTAATTTAAGGTGTTAGTACAAATTATCTCTACTAATATCTCCTTTATTAGTTTATTTGTTTGATATTTCTTATTTGTTCGATATTTCTGAGATCAAGAGACTGAGTTTAACATGATAAAATTAATTTCTAGGAATACATGAATCAAGAATGTTTTCTTATTGGATATTCTGGACTCGTGTCCCATTTGTGCCACCATGAACCTGTGAATTTTGTTTTAGTAAGCTTGCTGGTGAAAGGTTTATTTCACAGGTTGTATAATCCAAGCAACATAAATGGTAAGCAAATAAGCTTTTCTCATACTTTTACTCATTAGACTCTGTGCACAAACACACACACACAAACACACACATACACACACACAGACCACATGTGTGTATTTACATACAGCCATACATTCCCCAGAACTGCATTTACTTTGGACGGCATGCCATTTTTTAACTGCTTTTTTCTTTTTTTTAAGTATTTTTTTAAGTTTATTTATTTTGAGAGAGAGAGAGAGAGAGAGAGAGAGCATGCTTGAGGAGAAGAGCGTGTGTGCCCAGTGAGGGAGGAGGAGCGAGACAGGGAGAGAGAGAGTCAATCTTAAGCAGGCTCTGCTCTGTCAGTGTGGAGTCATATGGGGCTCAAACTAACAAATCTTGAGTTCTTGACCTGAGCTGAAATCAAGAGTTAATCAAGAGCTTATCTAACTGAGCCACCCAGGTGCCCAACTGTTTTTTCTTTTAATGCAGTTTGAACATTTTTCTTATTTTTGTTATTAAAGAGGTTTATGGAAATATTAAAATATTTATGAGTGTATTTGTAATGTTATGTAAACATTCTTAATGACCATTTAATATACTTTACATTTGAAAGAATAAACACTTGAATAATAAATATTATTCTTCTGAAATCACAAGGCATTTTAAATATATATTAATTGATGTAAATTTCTATAATTTATGTAAAGTCACCAATTTTATCTTTTTTTGCATCTGGTCATACACATGAAAAATAAGTCTTTGTGGTATCCTCACATTTAGGTCCTAATCATTAGCTGTCTTGTAGTAAAATATGAAGGTAACTGTTCAATGTCAAATATAAACCATAGGACTATATTGGAATCACAGTGTTGTCACTTGTAATGATTTTATTTTTTTAATTTATAAATTATTTTTCCCTTTTCCATAACTTTTCCATAATGACATCAACTAGAGAATAATAAAGTAGATATGATCCAAACTCAAATGCAGACAGCTGGGAAGAGGAATATATAATTAATATTCTATTGTTCATTTTATTTTTGGTAAATGGCCTAAATTATTAGAATAATATAAAAATCGGGGCGCCTGGGTGGCGCAGTCGGTTAAGCGTCCGACTTCAGCCAGGTCACGATCTCGCGGTCCGGGAGTTCGAGCCCCGCGTCAGGCTCTGGGCTGATGGCTCGGAGCCTGGAGCCTGTTTCCGATTCTGTGTCTCCCTCTCTCTCTGCCCCTCCCCCGTTCATGCTCTGTCTCTCTCTGTCCCAAAAATAAATAAACGTTGAAAAAAAATAAAAAAAAGAATAATATAAAAATCATTAAAATAATATTATAGAACATACCTTAGTAACTACTAGATCAAACCATAAAATCTTTAATCTGTTTGAGTCTATATTTTTCCATTAAAGGATCCTACAAAGTAATCGTCAGTGAATTTTACTTATTTTATAAATATTGTGTGTATTGTATCACAACATTAAAAGAATAAGAAAAACTGAAATAATTTTTGCTATAATTCTATCGGTGTAAACACATCAAATTAACTTTTTTTTAGTTGAAATCTGGAAGCTTCATTCTTAGTGTTCTTCATTTTTCCAGTAGCGGGAGGCAGCCGTGGCCTGTTTCCAAGTACTCACTTTAATATGTGTTGTGTACTCATTCATTTACTGTCTAGTGATTGAGTGGCTATCAGCGTGGGCATAACACTCTGCTAAATACTGTGGCAGATTGCAAATCAGGAATCAAACATAGGTTTTCCGTCAAGGAGATTTTGTTCCTAAAATACTACAAGGTTTTGGGTATATGCAAATGTAGGAGATAAATACTCCAGGGAAAGAAAATATGAGGAACAAAGTCATGTCAGCGGGAGCTCTAGTGAGCTCTCTTTTGACTGTAACGTGTGCCAAGAGAGAGTGAGTGGGCATAAACATATGGTCTGGAATGGCAGATAAAGAATTTGGAAAGCAACATACGGTCTTCACTCCTTAGCAAGTTTTGAACAGAGGTAGAAAAACTGGAACAAAGAAGCAGAAGGAGGATTTGAAGCCTGTGATAGAATCCCATGGCAATTGTAGAACTAAGGCAAATGGCTATTCATTTCCCCCTCTACATTCCTACAGCTAACAGTGGGGACAAGGAGGGGCACCTGGGTGGCCCAGTCGGTTGAGTGCCTGACTTCCACTCAGGTTGTGATCTCCAGGTTCTTGAATTTGAACCCGGCATCAGGCTTGCTGCGGTCAGTGTGGAGCCTGCTTTGGATCCTCTGTCCTCCTCTCTATCTGCCTCTCCCCCGCTTGCTCTCTCTCTCTCTCTCTCAAAAATACACATTAAAAATAAAGAAAACAAAACATTAAAAAAAAAAGAAAACCAGCAATCTGTGTCAATAGAGGGTCAATTAGTTTGCATTACTATAAGGTAATATTGTAATTTATTAAGAATTTACCAAAGTCTGGAAAGTGACTTTTTCAAATCTGGTTTAGCTTGAAAATTTAAGTTTGGGTCTTAAGAACTGGCTCAGGGTATTTCTAAAATGACAAATTTTGTTCTTTAAAGTTTTGAAAAGTTAAACCCTTTATTTTGAACAGGCCAAAAGACATTTTCTGATGTGATGCAAGCTTTAGTAGTGGTGTTAGCAGATCTTTTTGGAAGAAAATGTCTTCCTCTGTGTGTGAGAAACTTTAAAAAGAAATGTTCTCATTCAGTGGTAAGAAAAATATATACCCCAACTTTATAATTTCATGTAAAATCTTTCCATTATAACATGTACTACGATCGTATTTTCCTAATAACAAAAATTTTGGTGTCATTAGTTACTTTTGCTTCATCCTGCCTCAGTCAATGAGGAAAGATTGAAGTCTTCTTTAAATTTTTTTTTTTTTTAGCGTTTATTTATTTTTGAGACAGAGAGAGACAGAGCATGAACGGGGAAGGTCAGAGAGAGGGAGACACAGAGTCTGAAACAGGCTCCAGGCTCTGAGCTGTCAGCACAGAGCCCGATGCGGGGCTCGAACTCACGGACCGCGAGATTATGACCTGAGCCGAAGTCGGCCGCTCAACCGACTGAGCCACCCAGGCGCCCCTGAAGTCTTCTTTAAAAATGAACAACTTTATTTCTGATAGAGATTCTTAGCAGCAAGCTAGTAACATGATTTTTTTTTAATTACATTAAAAATGATCTCAGGGTACCGGGGTGAATCCATTGGTTGAACATCCAACTCTTGATTTCAGCTCAGTTCATGATTCCAGGGTTATAAGATTGAGCCCCGTGACAGGCTCAGAGCTGAGCGTGGAGCCTGTTTAAGATCCTCTCTCTCTCTCTCTCTCTCTCTCAATCTCTCTCTCACCTTCTGCCCCCTCCCCCATTTGTGCACTCTGTCTCTAAAAAAAAAAAAGATCTCAATATTATAGTCAATAGTGAAATAATAATCACAGTAACATATATATTTGAAACAAGAAGTGTTTCATTTTAGCAGCCATTTGAAAATATTTTTCTTGGAATTGTCATTGTCAAATGTCAAGAAGTAAAAATGCAATGTAACTATTGGAAAAGTAAGGTTAGTGAGCATGTGGTAGGGTATTTTAAAGCCAGATAACTAGACTCCAGCTCTGCCACTGAGCATAGAAACGGCCTTAAGAAAATTTATTTATCCAGTCCTGTTATTATCTGTAAATTGGGGATCCTAATACTATCTGCTTCAATGGATTGCTGTGAAGATTAAATGAGTTAATATATGCACTTGGTGCTCTTAGCTCCTATTTTCACAATTCCTGTTATTTTCAGATGAAATGACCGGCTACTAAAAAAAGCCAAAAGAATCAACAGAAAAGTGATTACAATTAATGACAGTTTAGTAAGTCTTCAAATGCAAAATAGGTTTAATAAAATGTAGCTTTCCCACATACTAAAGTTACAAAGAAAAATATAATGTAAAATAATCTTACTAACAATAAAAAATGGAAATTCACATGATGCTATTGTTCACTTGTTAATTTGGCAAGATTGCAATTAATAGTTATATTGACAGGACTGTAAATAGATATATCCTTTAAAACATTCTTTAATGTAGTGTTTCTACTTCTTAGAATTTATAATAATTATATAATCAAAGATACACACAAAAAGATTGATGTAAAAATTTACTTCATTAGTTTCCTAAGGCTGCTGTGACTAAGCACCACAACCTGTGTGGCTTAAACAACAAAATTTTGTGGGCTCTTGGTTCTGGAGGCCAGAAGTGCAGGCATGATTGGTTCCCTCTGAAGACTGAGGGAGAGTGTTCCATGCCTCTCTCCTAGCTGCTGGTGTTTTGTTGGCAATTTTTGACATTCCTTGGCTTATAGTCACATCAGCCCAATCTCTGCCTTCATGTTCATGGTGTTCTCCCTGTGTGCATGTCTCTGTGTCCAAGTTTCTTTTTATAAGAACACCAGTCATATCAGATTAGGGGCCCATCCTACTCTAATATGACTTCATCTTGACTAATTATATCTGCAATGACCCTATTTCCAAATAAGGTTACATTCTGAGACGGTGAGGTTTAGGATTTCAACATGATTTTTTGAAGAATACAGTTCAGTCTATGACATCATGCTTGCTTATAATTGAAAATTGGTGCTACCTACCACATCCAACAACAAAAAAAAAAGGTTAGATGAATTTTAGCGTACTTATATGTGGCTATCTTATATGCAGCCACAAAAATTCATCTTTGCGAATAATATTCTGTCACATTGGAAATGCCCTAGATATTATGTTGAGCATAAACATTAGACCATAAAAACTGAATACAACAACATAAATGTGTGTATAGAAGACTAGAAGGAAATAGTATATACCAAAATCCTTATGGCTCTATCTTCCTGTGTGGTAGGACCACAAATGACTTTAATGTTTCTATTTATACTTTGCTGTCAGTAATAGTATTCATACTTAGAAATATACTTCCATCCAGACTTTTAAAAATATTTTCACTCTGTGTCTCACAGACTTTGGTAATCTGCTTTTGTTTCAAATATCTACATTTATCTACATTTCATTGTTACTAGGTAATTCTAGATGATCTTCCCAAGGACTTTGCTACAGTGGCAACTGTGGAACTCAATAACATAATTAAAAAAAATTTTGGTTCTGGGGATCGTGGGTGGCTCAGTTGGTTAAGTGCTGATTATTGATTTTGACTCAGGTGATGATCTCACACTTAGTAGGATTGAGCCCCACATGGGGCTACGTGTTGCCAGCTGCTTGTGAATTCTCTCCCTCTGTCTCTGCCTCTCTCTCTCTCTCTCTCACAAGATAAATAAATAAACTTAAAAAATATTTTGGTTCCTTCCTCCTAATGATTTCTAAGTTGACTGACATGAAAAAAGCATACCAACTACCGTTGTCAAAAATTGATGATACTGTGAATGTCTGTGAACAGAATGTGAGGTCAATAAAAGAAATAAATGTAAATATTTTGAGATAAAACTAAACTTCAGAAAATGAGGACAAAACTATTGCGAATAAATACACAGGAAACAATCTTTCAGCTCTATGCTCTAGAAATTTTATACTAGAAAGGACTTATATTATTTGGAATTAACTAAACCACCATGGATTTGACTTGACATTAAATGTGTAAAATATTTCTATGTTTTCTAGTGTCATTATAAGCTAACAAACCATTGAGTGGTCTAAATTTATTCTAGAATATCTCCTCTCCTATTGACGCTGTTTGCCTTTTAGTAGATAATGGCATTCTTAACTAGTTAAACTTTCAAATCTGGATAACTTTGAAAATATAAGAAAAGGAATTTTGGCATATTTATTTACTTATATACTTATTAAATTTATTTATCTATTTTGAGAGAGAGAGAGAGAGAGAGAATCCCAGGCTGACAGTGCACTGACAGTGCAAAGCCTGATGCAGGGCTCAACCTCATGAACCATGAGATCATGAGCTGAGCCAAACCCAGGTGGACACCCAACCAACTGAGCCACCAAGGCACCCCTGGCATATTTATTAAGGGCCATTAGTATCTTATACTTCTTTGAGGACTAGGGGGGACAAGCAAAGAAGGTATTTCCTATGTCTTTGAGGAAAGGATAGAATAAATGAAAATGAAGATAACACAAACATAAGGAAAATTCTGTAATCTATGCCAGTAAAGTAAAGGTATTGGAAGTAGGAGATATACTTAGTGCCCCAAAATGAAAAGATGGAGAGAAGGAGAGAGTACTAAGAGGAAAATGGAAAGGGGGCAGAATTTCCTTTCCCTTATCTCCAGAAGCAAGGAGAAAAAAAAAGAAACAGTAAGGTCTGCTTTGGTTTATTCATATTTCTGGATAGATTATTATTTTGGAATGTAGAGGCTTATGAAGGGTAAGAGAAAATGGTCAGTTTATTCAATCATGGAATAAGAAATCAGCTAGTAATGAGTCAACTTCATGGAAAAGAACTTAATTGTTCCCAGGCAATTGCCTACATTTGGGAGTTAGAGGGGTAGGTATAATTATTTTTCCTATTTGCCTCTGGGATGATTTCTGTGGCAGGCAAAATAATTCCCCTCCCTTAAAAAAAAGTCTGGATGCTAATCTTGGGAACCTATGAATATGTTATGTTATGTAACAAAGGGGGAACTGACATTGTAGATTGAACTAAATTTTCTAATTTGTTGACTTTGAGATGAGGAAATTATCCTGGATTTTCTGGATTTATCCAATGTAATCACAAGTGTCCTTATAAATGAAAGACAGGGGGAAGGGAATCAGAGTCAAAGAGACATAGTACAAGAAAGATTTAACTGATCATTGCTGGCTTTGAAGGTGGAAAAGGGCCATGAGCCAAGGACTATGCTGTAGCCTAACGGGGCTGGAAAAGGCAAGGAAATAGATTCTCCCCTCTGGTCTCCAGAAGGAACGGACACAGCTCTGACTACACTTTGGTTTTAAGCCAATGAGATTCATTTTAGACTTCTGACTTCCAGAACTTCCATAACAAATTTAGATTGGGTTAAGCCAAAAGTCTGAGGTAATTTGTTATATCAGCATTAGGAGGCTAATACAACTTTTAAGAAAAGGGGCATGTGAATAAAAAAACAGTAGACAAATAATAGGTCATATTTTTTTAGGTTTCTTTTAATGGAGATAAAATTCATATAACATACAATTAATCATTTTAAAGTATATAATCCTGGCATTTGGCATTTGGTATGGTAAATGTGTGATCATCACCTTTATCTAATTAAAACAAATACAACCAAATGATGGTTGTTTTTTTCTTTTTCTTTTTTAAAGTTTTTATTTTAATGCCACTTGGTTAACAGGATCAGATGATTGTAACTATTAAAAATTGCAGAGTTTCTTACTAATAAATCCAAGTCACGCATTTAATTTTGGGAGCTTAAGGGTAAACATCTAACACTAGTGTTTTGCCTCTAAAGTTGGGATTGATTGAATACTTAATGTGGGAGTGATATGGATGAAGCTGAATTAGCATGATTTTCATTCTCATTCAAATATGTTATATAAAGCATAGTCCCGAGTGAAACTTCAATTATCTGTCCCCCAAATAAAACAACAATGCTCCCTTCTTGTAGATTCTATCTTCTATGTTACCATATGACAGGAAAATACTAGAATGTATCTTCTTAGCAGTCAGCTGGGTCTGAAAAAGAAAGACAAAGAGAAAGGGACAGACAGACTGACAGAGGAAGACACAGAGAAGTGTATATAGGAAAGGCAGAGATACATAAAGAAAGAGAGAGAAACAAAGACATAGAGACAGATAGGGAGAGAGAAGTAGGGAGAGATAAAAAAAAAAAAGAGAAACAAATACAGAAAGACAGAGAGAGATGGACAGAAATAGAAATAGAGACAACATGGACAAAAAGGAGAGACAAGCATAGAGAGAGATTAACAGAGAAAGACAGACTAAGAGAATGTGACTGGAAAAAAGAGAGAGCAGTATAGACAAAGTAGAGGGGTAAAGAGGCACAGCTATGACAAAAAGTGGAGAAAACAACAGAAGATAAGCAGTAGGTCAAAGAGAAACAACAAAACACACAGAGCTAAGTGTGTTATATAGTACAAGAAAGTAGTCAGAGAAGAGGATGGACAGAAGGACCGCAGGGAGGCTGGGAGGGGGAAGACAGAGAAAAACTTGAGTCACATGACAGTAGCTCCTTCTCCCAAACTCACACCGAGGTGGGGCGGTAGGAGTGAGTTTGACAAGATCTAGAAACGTTCCTCTATTGCTTTTGCCTCCTGGTGACTGGCAGGAATTTCTTCCCTTCTGTTGGAATATGAGAGTTAACATAAGAAAGTGGTAATGATGTCAATTTTAACTCTGTTATGAGAAATTTTGTAGTTCCTGTAGCTTCAGAGGAATTAGCTGACAATGAAACATATTTTAAAGGACAGATGGATGGCATTGGTTCTTGACCTGGGATTCTCAGATCCATTAGTGTCCAGTGAAGCTTATTTCCTGCTTTGTAAATGGTGTTTATCTAATTTCTGAGGGGATAGACATGGAATTACCCAACCGGACCAACTTATGACTGCAAATAATAACGCCACTAACACATGCCAGGATGTTTAGCGTAGGAAAAAAAAAAGCCTTCCTGGAGATAGAATTCTTAAATTTTCACCTTAATTATTTTCCTTTTTTTAAAAAAGTCAGTAATTTCCCTAATAATAGTGATATAAACAAGTATGACTTGTTTTACAATAACTTGTGTTTAAAAGAAGAATTGTTTTAAATTAATTTATTTGATTTTCTAATTGACTTCTTATTCAACTTTTCAGGTAAAAGATGTAAAAACTCCGAACTGGGCTCTCGCCTGCTCCCCGGCCCGGAGAGTAGAACTGCTGTTTCCCTGTTTGCTCTCCTGTCCAGTACAACTGATCAAGATTTCTTCCCTATGAATGTGGTAAGTGATGTATGTGAAATTTTCTTTTATCCCATGTATTCTTTTAAAAGAAACAATTTTTACATGATTGTAATACTAGCTGTGTCCAGTGAAACAAAGCCACTTTACTCTTATTCCATAATAGCAGTACTTTGCACGGAAGTAGAAAAAAAATTTTTTTTTAGAACTTGAGTAGTTTTAGTATCACAATAATTGATATAGGTAAGGAAAAGGGTGTTAGTTTCTCGATTAATCATTATGTATGAATTGTGTCTTGCTGTGAATTACTATACCGTAAGCCTTTGCCACTCCAGGTGCAAACCAAAGACCAACATCAGTATCCTCTGCTAGATATGATGAAATCTTGGGAGCCATCTCAGAACTATTGAGTTCAAAATGCACAAACATTTGAGAAACCCTGCTATAAGTCATTTGAGGGCAGTTTGTGTTTGGTTACTTGTATGATCCCTCTACCTACAAGTGGTGTATGATACAGAATAGGAACTCAGTAAATATATATCAAATACTTTATGTATGTATGTATGTTATTTAAATCCAAGTTAGTTAACATATATGTACATATATATACATATATACATATATACACATACATATATTATATACATATGTGTATATATAATGTATATATACATATGTGTACATATATGTATACATATATATATGTACACATATGTATATATAATATATGTATGTGTATATATGTATGTATGTATTACAATATATGTAATAATGATTTCAGGAATAGAATTTCGTGATTCATCACTTACATGCAACACCCAGTGCTCATCCCAACAAATGTCTTCCTTAATGTCCATCACCCATTTAGCCCATTCCCCCACCCAACACCCTGCCAGCAACCTTCAGTTTGCTCTCCGTATTTAAGAGTCTCTTATGGTTTGTCTCCCTCTCTGTTTTTATCATATTTTTGCTTCCCTTTTCTGATGTTCATTTGTTTCGTTTCTTAAATTCCACGTATGAGAGAAATCATATGAAATCTATCT
Organism: Lynx canadensis; assembly: GCF_007474595.2. Classification (NCBI taxonomy): domain Eukaryota; kingdom Metazoa; phylum Chordata; class Mammalia; order Carnivora; family Felidae; genus Lynx; species Lynx canadensis. Next base: position 60,299,686 of record NC_044306.2, read on the forward strand.
TTGGCTGACTTATTTTGTTTAGCATAGTACACTCTAGTTCCATCCACGTAGTTGCAAATGGCAAGATTTCTTTTTTTTTTTTTTTTTTGATCACTGGGTAATATTCCATTGTATGTGTATATACCACATCTTTATCCATTCATCAGTCGGTGGGCATTTGTGCTCTTTCATACTTTGACTATTATTGATAGTGCTGCTATAAATATTGGGGTCTGTGTGCCCCTAAAAATCAGCATTTTTGTATCTTTTGTATAAATACCTAGTAGTGCAATTGCTGGGTCCTAAGGTAGTTCTATTTTCAATTTTTTGAGGAACCTCCATACTGTTTTCCAGAGTGCCTGCACCAGCTTGCATTCCCACCAACAGTGCAAAACAGAGCCTCTTTCTCCATATCCTTGCCAACATCTGTTGCCCCAGTTGTTAATTTTTGCCATTCTGACAGGTGTAAGGTGGTATCTCATTGTGGTTTTGATTTGTATTTCCCTGATGATGAGTGATGTTGAGCCTTTTTACATGTGTTGGTTGGCCATGTGGATGTCTTCTTTGGAGAAGTGTCTATTCATGTCTTTTGCCCATTTCTTCACTGGATTATTTGTTTTTTGGGTGTTGACTTTGATAAGTTCTTTAGAGATTTTGGATACTAACCCTTTATCTGATATGTCGTTTGCAAACATCTTCTCCCATTCTGTCAGTTGCCTTTTAGTTTTGCTGATGGTTTCCTTCACTGTGCAGAAGCTTTTTTACTTTGATGAGGTCCCAATAGTTCATTTTTGTTTTTGTTTCCCTTGCCTCCAGAGACATGTTGAGTAAGAAGTTGCTGCGGCCAAGATCAAAGAGGTTTTGGCCTGCTTTCTCCTCGAGGATTTTGATGGATTCCTGACTTACATTTAGTTATTTCATCCATCTTGAGTTTATTTTTGTGTACGGTGTAAGAAAGTGGTCCAGGTTCATTCTTCTGCATGTCGCTGTCCAGTTTTCCCAGAACCACTTGCTGAAGACACTGTGTTTATTCCATTGGGTATTCTTTCCTGCTTTGTCAAAGATCAGTTGGCCATATGTTTGTGGATCCATTTCTGGGTTCTCTGTTCTGTTCCATTGATCTGAGTGTCTGTTTTTGTGCCAGTACCTTACTGTCTTGATGATTACAGCTTTGTAATAAAGTTTGAAGTCTGGGATTGTGATGCCTCCTGCTTTGGTTTTCTTTTTCAAGGTTGCTTTGGCTATTTGGGGTCTTTTCTGGTTCCATACAAACTTAGGATTATTTGTTCTAGCTCTGTGAAGAATGCTGGTGTTATTTTGATAGGGATTGCATTGAATATGTAGATCGATTTGGGTAGTATTGACATTTTAACAATATTTGTTCTTCCTATCCAGAAGCATGAAATCTTTTTCCATTTTTTGGTGACTTCTTCAATTTCTTTCATAAGCTTTCTATAGTTTTCAGTGTATAGATTTTTCACCTCTTTGGTTAAATTCATTCCTAGGTATTTTATGTTTTTTTGTGCAGTTGTAAATGGGATCAATTCCTTGCTTTCTCTTTCTGTCGCTTCCTTGTTGGTGTTTAGGAATGCAACTGATTTCTGTGCATTGATTTTATATCCTGAAACTTTGCTGAATTCAAAAATCAATTCTAGCAGTTTCTTGGTGCAATCTTTCGGGTTTTCCATATAGAGTATCATGTCACCTGCAAAGAGTGAAAGTTTGACCTCCTCCTGGCCAATTTGGATGCCTTTTATTTCTTTGTGTTGTCTGATTGCAGAGGCTAAGATTTCCAATACTATGTTGAATAACAGTGGCGAGAGTGGACATCCCTGTTTTGTTCCTGACCTTAGGGGGAAAGATCTGTTTTTCCCCATTGAGGAAGATATTAGCGTTGGGTCGTTCATATATGGCTTTTATTATCTCGAGGTATGCTCCTTCTATCCCTACTTTCTTGAAGGTTTTTATCAAGAAAGGATGCTGTATTTTGTCAAATGCTTTCTCTGTATCTATCGAGAAGATCATATGGTTCTTGTCCTTTCTTTTATTGTTATGATGAATCACGTTAGTTGTTTTGCAGGTATTGAACCAGCCCTGCATCCCAGGTATAAATCCCACTTGGTCATGGTGAATAATTTTTTTAATGTATTGTTGGGGCCAGTTGGCTAATATCTTGTTGAGGATTTTTGCATCCATGTTCATCAGGGAAATTGGTCTATAGTTTTCCTTTTTAGTAGGGTCTCTGTCTGGTTTTGGAATCAAGGTAATGCTGGCTTAACAGAAAGAGTTTGGAAGTTTTCCTTCCATTTCTATTTTTTGCAACAGCTTCAAGAGAATAGGTGTTCACTCTTCCTTAAATGTTTGGTAGAATTCACCTGGAAAGCCATCTGGCCCTGGACTCTTGTTTTTTAGGAGACTTTAGATTAATAAATCAATTTCCTTACTGGTTATGGGTCTGTTCAAATTTTCTGTTTCTTTCTGTTTCAGTTTTGGTAGTGTATATGTTTCTAGGAATTTGTCCATTTCTTCCAAATTGCCCATTTTATTGGCATATAATTGCTCATAATATTCTCTTATTGTTTTTGTTTCTGCTGTGTTGGTTGTGATCTCTCCTCTTTCATTTTTGATTTTATTTATTTGGGTCCTTTCCTTTTTCTTTTTGATCAAACTGGCTAGTGGTTTATCAATTTTGTTAATTCTTTCAAAAAACCAGCTTCTGAATTCATTGATCTGTTCTACTGTTTTTTTTTTTTTTTTTGGTTTCGATAGCATTAATTTCTCCTCTAATCTTTATTATTTCCTGTTTTCTGCTGGTTTTGGGTTTTATTTGCTGTTCTTTTTCCAGATCCTTAAGGCATAAGGTTAGGTTGTGTATGTGAGATCTTTCTTCCTTCTTTAAGAAGGCCTGGATTGCTATATACTTTCCTCTTATGACTGCTTTTGCTGTGTCCCAGAGGTTTGGGGTTGTGGTATTATCATTTTCATTGACTTCCATATACTTTTTAATTTCCTCTTTAACTGCTTGGTTAGCCCATTCATTCTTTAGTAGGATGTTCTTCAGTCTCCAAGTATTTGTAACCTTTCCAAATTTTTTCTTGTGGTTGATTTCGGGTTTCATAGCGTTGTGGTCTGAAAATATGCCTGGTATGCTCTCGATCTTTTTGTACTTACTTAGGGCTGCTTTGTGTCCCAGTATATGGTCTATTCTGGAGAACAGTCCATGTGCACTGGAGAAGAATGCATATTCTGCTGCTTTAGGATGAAATGTTCTGAATATATCTGTTAAGTCTATCTGGTCCAGTGTGTCATTCAAAGCCATTGTTTCCTTGTTGATTTTTTGATTAGGTGATCTGTCCATTACTGTGAATGAGGTGTTGAAGTCTCTTACTATTATGGTGTTACTATCGATGAGTTTCTTTATGTTTGTGATTAATTGATTTATATATTTGGGTGCTCTCACATTTGGCACATAAATGTTTACAATCGTTAGGCTTCTTGGTGGATTGACCCTTTGGTTTTGATATAATGCCCTTCTGCATCTCTTGATAGTCTTTATTTTAAAGTCTAGATTGTCTGATATAAGTATGGCTACACCAGCTTTCTTTTGTTGACCATTAGCATGACAGATGGTTCTCCATCCCCTTATTTTCAATCTGAAGGTGTCTTTAGGTCTAAAGTGGGACTCTTGTAAACAGCATATACATGGATCTTGTTTTCTTATCCATTCTGTTATCCTATGTCTTTTGATTGGAGCATTGAGTCCATTGATGATTAGAGTGAGTACTGAAAGATATGAATCTATTATTATGATGTTTGTAGAGTTGGAATTTCTGGTGGTGATCTCTGGTCCTTTCTAAACTTTGTTGCTTTACGTATTTATTTATTTATTTATATTTTCATCTTTTCTCCCCTCAGAGAGTACCCCTTAAAATTTCTTGCAGGGCTGGTTTAGTGGTCACAGACTTCTTTAATTTTTGTTTGTCTGGGAAACTTTTTATCTCTCCTTCTATTCTGAATGACAGCTTGCTGGATAAAGAATTCTTGGCTGCATATTTTTTTAATTCAGCACACTGAATATATCTTGCCTCTCCTTTCTGGCCTGCCAAATTTCTGTGGATAGGTCTGCTGCAAACCTGATCTGTCTTTCCTTGTAGGTTAGGGACTTTTTTTCCTTGCTGCTTTTATGATTCTCTCCTTGCCTAAACATTTTGTGAATTTGACTATGATATGCCTTGTTGATGGTCGGTTTTTGTTGAATCTAATGGGAGTCCTCTGTGCTTCCTGGATTTTGATGTCTGTGTCTTTCCCCAGGTTGGGAACGTTTTCCACTATGATTTGCTCACATAACCCTTCTACCCCTATTTCTCTCTCTTCCTCTTCTCAGACCCCTATATTCGATGTTGTTCCTTTTTAATGAGTCACTGATTTCTCTAATTCTTAAATCATGCTCTTTTGCCTTAATCTCCTTCTCTTTTTCTGCTTCATTATTCTCTATAAGTTTGTCCTCTATATCGCTGATTCTCTGTTCTGCCTCATCCATCTTTGCTGCCACTACATCCATCTGTGATTACAGCTCAGTTATAACATTTTTAATTTCATTCTGGCTATTTTTTGCATCTTTTATCTCTGCAGAAAAGGATTCTAAAGTATTTTCAACTCCAGCTAGTATTCTTATTATCGTGATTCTAAATTCTGGTTCAGACATCTTGCTTGTATCTGTGATGGTTCAATCTCTGGCTGTAGTTTCTTAGTGCTCTTTCTTTTGGGGTGAATTCCTTTGTTTTGTCATTTTGAAGGGAGAAAAGGAATTAATGAGGTAGAAAAATTAAAATTAAAAAAATTAAAATTAAAAAATATTAAAATTATAAAATTAAACACACACACCCCCACACACAAATAGAATAAATGATGCCAGATCCTAGGTATGTTTTGTTCTGGGTGTTGAAAGTGGTTTCACAGATTAGAGAAAAAAAATGGGGGGAAAGAAAAAAAAAAGGAAATCGTTTGAGAATTTGAAAAAATGAATACACTGAGAGTAAAATGAGATGATCGAGGTAAAATAGAATTTGAAAAAATATATACAGAAGTAAAGAATATGGTAGAAAAAAACTGAAGAAAAATATTTTTATCAAAAATTAAAAATAAAAATGAATTTTTCTTTTTATATATTCAAGAAAAAGAAAAGAAACGAAAAAGAGAAAAAAGGAGAAAAAAGAAAAAAAAGGAAATCGTTTGAAAATTTGAAAAAGTGAATACACTGTAGTAGACTAAAATAAAATGGTGGAAGTCAAATAGAATTTGAAAAAAATTTACATAAAAGAAAAAATATAGTAAAAAAATTAAAGAAAAATATTTTTAATAGATATTGAAGGTAAAAATGAAGTTTTTCTCTTTTTGCATTCAAGAAAAAAAGAAATGAAAAAGAGAAAAAAAGAAAAGAAAGAAAAAGGCGATTGAAAATTTGAAAAGGTGAATACACTGAAGTAAACTAAAATAAAATGATGGAAGTAAAATAGATTTTGAATAAATTTACACAAAATTAAGAAATATAGTAATAAAAATTAAAGAAAAAAACATTTTTAATAAAAATAGAAAATAAAAATGTATTTTTTCTCTTTCTGTATTCAAGAAAAAGAAGTGTAAAAGAGAAAAAAAAGAAAGAAAATTGAATGATGGACCTGCTAACAGATTGAATTCGGACTGAAATTACTTCGTTTTCCTCTATAAGTCAGTCTATGTGGTGCTTTATAGTCCATAAACTAAGCCGGCAGTGAGACTTGTGTTCTTGAAGAATGAGGTTGGTCCAGTTGGGCGGGGCTCAGTGTAATGGCTCCGCTTTCCACTAGATGGCGCTGCTAGCCTACTTTGGTGGAGCGTTGTGGCGCTCGTAGGTGCGTATGTGCATGCGCGGGAGTGGTAAAAATGGTGTCACCCAGCTATCCAGTCTGTTTTCCTGGATCAGCAATCGCACACCCATCCTCTGTCTTCAGCTTTCGTCCACTCCCTGCTTTTTCACTGTCTGTGACCAGGCCCCAGGCAGTACCTCTCTCCCGAGATTGGCTGAGATGCGGCTGCTTTCCCCAGCCTCTTCTGAAGGACTGAGGCTTTGACCGGTTCTGCCCCTCTGCGGGAGCGTCTCAGTGAGCAATGGCTGAATGTCATCTGACCCAGGAACGCTTGTGGGACCCTGCTGCTGCCGGTGCCCCGAGACTGCGGCCAGGTGCCAGCCCGCCCCAGGAAAAGTTCGCGAGATAGTGTAGCAGCAGCTTTTCAGGGATTGTGGAAAATCACAACACGCATCTGGCAGGCTTCACTCTTAGCGACCTTGTTTCAGCACCAGCGAATGTGACCACCCTCTGGGGTCTGGTGGGACCAGGTGGCTCCAACAGTCTCTACCAAATGTCCTTCCAGCAGTGGAACCGCTTTTCTCCGCTTTTCACTCTGATCCTGGGGATTCGCCCTTCCCACCAGAGCACTGCCAGGTATGGAGCTGTGGAGTTGCAGACTGCGCTCCCTTTGTTTACAGTCTCAATAGAATTTAAACCCTCTCCTTTCTCCTTTCTCCTTTCTCCCTTTTTAGTTTAGTCTCTGCAGCTGTTTCCAATTTTCCACTTTCTCTCCAGCTCCTCTTGGGGAGCGGTGCTTTTCGCGTGTTCTCCACCCCACCCCAGTCTCTCTCCTCTTTCCACTCACAAAAGCACCTTCCTTCCTGCGCCTCTCGCTCCCCAAGTTCACTTCTTCGCGCCGGGTACCTGCTGAATTCTGTGGTTCAGTTTGTGCAGATTGTTGTGTTAATCCTCCAGTCAGTTTTTTAGGTGTGTAGGATGGTTTAGTGTTGGTCTGGCTGTATTTCATGGACACGAGACACACAAAAATCTTCCATGCTGTTCTGCCATCTTGGCTCCTCCCCATAATTTTCATTTTTTTTTTTTAAATTATAACCATTCTAGGGGGTGTGAAGTGATACCTATCTTATTGTGGTTTTGATTTGCATTTCCCTAATAACTTATGATGTTGAGCATCTTTTCATGTTATGGCACAATATGTATATTCTCTTTGGAGAAAAGTCTATTGGAGACCTTTATCCAAGTTTAATTGTGTTGTACTTCTTTTTGTTCTTGATTTGTAGATATTCTTTATATATTTTAGATATAAACCCTTTCAAAATATATAATTTGCAAATATTTTCTCCTATAAGTCGTTTCCTTTATTTGATAATGTTCTTTGGTACGCAAAAGTTTTTAATTTTTTTAAGTTTATTTTGAGAGAGAGAGAGAGAGAGACAGAGCACACAGGTAGGGGAGGGGCAGAGAGAGAGGGGGGAGAGAGACAGAATCCCAAGCAGGCTTTGCACTGCTAGTGCAGAGACCAATATGAAGCTTGAACCCACAAACCGTGAGATCACGACCTGAGCCGAAGTCAAGAGCTGGATGCTTAACCAAATGAGCCACACAGGTGCCCTAAAAGTTTTTTATGATGGAGTCCAATCTATTTTTCCTTTTGTTTTCATGCTTTTGGTTTTATAGCTAAGAATCCATTTGCAAATCAAAGTTAATGAAGAATTATCCCTGTGTTTTCTTATAAAAATGTTAAGGTTTAGCTGTTGAATCCATTTGAATAAATTTTGATATATATCATTGATACATTTAAAAATAAATTTTGGTATATGTTGTGACATAAGGGTCCAATTCATTCATTAACATATGGATATACAGTTTCCTAGCATCATTCTTTGAATTATGTTTTCATTCAATAGTCTTGGCACCTTCTCAAAGACCAATTGGCCATAGATGTATGGGTTTATTTCTGAACTCTCATTTATGTTCTATTATTCTATACGTCTGTGCTTGTGCTGGTACTGCACTTTTTTGATTACTATTTCGATTAGCTTTTAAAACAGTGAAATGTTTCTTCCAACTTTGCTGTTTGTATTCAATATTGTTTTGGGTATTCAAAGTCCTTTGCTGTTCCATATTAATTCAAGGATTGCTTTTCCACTTTTACAAAAAAAGGGAATTCTGATAGGGATTCCAATGAATCTACAGATCACTTTGTGTAGCATTGTCATCTTATCAGTATTAATTCTTCCAATCCATAAACAAATGTGTACTTCCATTTTTTAGCTCTTCTTTAATTTCTTTCAGCAATGTTGTAGTTTTCAGTGTGCAAGTCTTTAACCTTGAATAAATTTATGCTTAGGTATTTTCTTATTTTGGATGCTATTGTATTTGGATATTTTTAAGTACCTTGCTTGTGTATAAAAACACAACTGATTTTTGAATGTTGATATTGAACTCTATAACTCTAAAATTTATTGCCTCTAATACTTATTTTGTGGATTCTTCAGGAATTTATCTTTCTTTAATGTTTTTAATTTATTTTTGAGGGGGGGGGAGAGAGAGAGAGAGAGAGAAGTAGAGAGAGAGGGATACACAGAATCTGAAGCAGGCTCGAGGTTCTGAGCTGCCAGCACAGAGCCTGACATGGGGCTCGAACTCATGAAATGTGAGATCATGACCTGAGCTGAAGTTGGATGGTTAATGGACAGAGCCACCTAAGTGCCCCGTCAGGAATTTCTATATATGGGATCATGTCATCTGTGAATAGAGTTTTGCTTTCTCCTTTCCGATGTAGATGCCTTCTTTGTTATTTTTCTTACGTAATTGCTCTGACTAGTCCTTCCAGTAAAATGTTGAATAGCAATGGTGAAAGCAGACATCCTTGTTCTGTTGATGACTTTAGGAAAAACATTTTGGTCTTTTATCATAATGTTAGCTGTGTTTACCATAAATGTGCTTTATCGTGTTGAGGAAGATATCTTGTCTTCCTAGTTTGCCAAGTATTTTTATTGTGAAAAAGACTTTTTTTGAATGCTCATACTGCATTAACTGAAGTGATCATATGTCTTTTTACTTCACTCTCTTAATATAGTATATTACACGATTGGTTTACTTATGTTGAATCACTCATACATTCCTGGGGTAAATCCCACTGAGTCATAGTGTATAATATTTTAAAAATGCTGCTGAACTCAGTTTGCTGGTATTTTGTATCTATATTTGGATTTTTGTATCTATATTCATAAGGGATATTGGTGTGTAGTTTTCTTGTGATGTCTTAGTCTGATTTTAGTATCAGGCAATACAGTACTCATAGAATGTAAGTTAGGAAATGTTTCTACCTCTTCTGTTTTCTGGAAAAGTTGAAAAAGATAGGTTCTAATTCTTCTTTAAATGTTTAGTAGAATTACAGGGCTCCTGGGTGGCTCAATCAGTTAGGCATTCAATTCTTGATTTCCATTCAGGTCATGATCTCATGGTTGGTGAGATCGATTCCCACATTGGGCTCTGTGCTGACAGCATGGAGCCTGCATGGGATTCCCTCTCTCCCTCTCTCACTGCCCCCTGCCCCATTTGTGGACTCTCTCTCTCTCTTTCTCTGTCTCTCAAAACAAAAACTTGAAAAAAAAAAAAAAAAGCTTAGTAAATGTTTAGTAGAATTAACCAGTGAAGCCAGCTAGGCTGGACTTTTCTTTGTTGAGAGGTTTTTGATAACTGATTCAATTTCTTTACTTATTACAGATGTTGTTCGATTTTCTATTTCTTTTGAGTTGGTTTTGATGATTTATGTGTTATTAGGAATTTGACCATTTAACCTAGATTATATAAATTTTTTTGGTGTGCAATTAGTTGTTCATAGTACTTCTGTATAATCCTTTGTATTTCTGTAGCATCACTAATATCCTCACATTCATTCCTAATTTTATTTATTTGCATCTTCTTTCTTATTTTCTCTGTCAACCTAGCTAAATGTTTGTCAATTTTGTTGATCTTTTCTGAGATCCAACTTTTGTTTTATTGCTCTTTCTGTTATTTTTCTATTATCTATTTTATTTATCCTCACACTGATCTTCTGTCTTTCCTTCTGTTAGCTTAGGTTTTAGATTGTTCTTTTCTTTCTACTTCTTTAGGGTATAAAATTAGGTTGTTGATCTGCGATCTTTAATCTTTTTCAATGAAAATGGTATTAACTGGTATAAATTTCCTTTGAGGACTGCTTTCTCTGTGTCCCATAAGTTTTGGTATGTTGTGCTTTTACTGTCATTTATTTCTAAGCATTTTCTGATTTTTCTGTGATTTTTTTTTCTCTGACTCATTGTGTGTGCTGTTTAATTTCCATATATTTGTTAATTTCCATATATTTGTTTAATCTCCATATATCTGTTGTTAATTTGTTTAATTTCCATATATTTGTTAATGATTTTTAACTTCACTTTGTTAAAAATGAAGATACTTTCTATGACTGAAAAGATACTTTCTATGACTTCAGTATTTTTCAGTATATTGCAACTTGTTTTGTAGACCAGCATATGGTCTCTTCTGGATAATGTTTGATATGTACATGAGAAGAATGTATGTTCTGCTGTTGTTGGGTATAGTCTTCTAAATATATTCATTAGGTCTAATTGGAGTATGGTGTTAAATTAGTTATTTCCTTATTGATCTTCTGTCCAGAATTTCTATCTATTATTGGAAGTAGGGTATTGAAATCATCAACTATTATTTTAGAACTGTCAGTTCTGTGCCCTTCCATTTTGTTAGTGTTCATTTCATACATTTGAGGGCTCTTTTGTTTGGGGCTTACATATTTTTAATTGTTATATCTTTTAGATGAATTAAACCTTTTCTGAGTATATAATGTCTTTTTTATTTCTTGTAACAGTTTTTGAGTTAAAGTGTATGTTGCCTGATATTAGTAAAAGCGACTCAGCTCTCTCTCTCTCTTTTTTTTTTTTTTTTTTTTTGCTATTTGTATGGAATATCTTTTTCTATCGTTTCACTTTTAACATCTTTGAGTCTTTGGATCTAAAGGGAGTCTCTTACAGACAGTATATAGTTAAATCATGTTGTTTTTTTTTTAATCCATTCTGCCAATCTTTATTTTTTGATCCACTTACATTTAATCCATTTTACATTTAAAATAATTACTGATAACGAAGAACTTACTTTTCTCATTTTGGTACTTCTTTTTAAAAATATTTTTTTTTGTTAATGTTTATTCATTTTTGAGACAGAGACAGACAGAGCATGAGTGGGGGAGGGGCAAAGAGAGAGGGAGACAGAATCCAAAGTAGTGTCCACGCTCTGAGCTGTCAGCACAGAGCCCGACGGGGGGCTCTAACTCATGGACCACGAGATCATGACCTGAGCCAAAGCCAGACACTTAACTGACAGAGCCACCCAGGTGCCCCAGTACTTGTTTTTTATAAGTGTTATGCCTTTGTGTTGTTTGTTTCTTAAGGATAGTTTCTAGTAATTTTATCCATTAATGAGTATACTTTAATGTTTTTTTCATGTTTTTTGAGAACTGTATGTTTTGGATACTATGACGTGGTAATTCTAGAATTTTTTTTTTCTTCTTAAGTGTTTGTTTTTGTTTCCATCTGTTCACAGTAGCTGTAGCTTTGTTTAGTGACTTTCCTAAACACTTTTTATAATGTCTCTATTCTTCATCATGTGTGGTCTCTGAAGTCTTTGTTTCTTTAGTCACTGTTTTGACAGAGATTTCTTTGAACACAAGAATGGACAAGAAAGAGTGAAGAGGAGGAGGAGGTGGAGGAGAAGGAGGAGAAGGAGGAATTAAGAAAAAAATTTCTCCCATATTTTGTAGATTGGCTGTATGCTGAGATATGCCTTTCAACACTTAGACCATTTAGAACTCTGCATTGCCCTTCACTTTCTGCTTGGACTAATCCTAGAGACCAATAAGTTGACAGCTTAGAGTCTTCTCAAGTCTTTTCAGTGTGTGTCCTGCCTCAGGCATGTGCATGACTTTATAAATCCCCATATATAGGGGGAATATATAGATTTCCCATATTTTCTTCACAGGCTTTCATCACTCAGTTGTACTGCCTCAGTTGTAATCTTTTGCCCTAGGCAGCTGCAAGTGGTTCATTTGTCTTAGGATTTTTCCTCCCCGAGTGAGGTCTGGTTTGGACAAAACAAAGACAAGTGCCTCACCTTGGTCCTTTAGTGAGCTCCCAGACAGAGTTAAACATATTCTGTGTTAATAAGCCAGATATGCTCCGCAGAGGTCCACAGTGGCTGGTGTCTTCACAACTGCCATTGAGTTGGGAGGAAGATGGGAAAAGAAGAAATAAAAATGTCACAAAGCTTTCCTACCTCGTGTGACTGTTTTCTTGATTCAGAGTTAATTACTATTTTCCAGAGTTCTGACAAAGTTAATTCTGGCAGCTTTTGCATGATTTTTTTGATGCTTCTTTGGAGGGATGGGCCCTTAGAGCAGCCTACTCTGCTGTTTTCAGTGTCATCACATATTTGGCATTGTTTTCAACATACGTGAAATATTTAACTTTGATAATAATAATATGCTACTAAATCAGAACACTCATTTTATTTTTTTAGCAAATGATTAGCCTCTTTACATGTTTAATCTATTTGGGCCTAAACCGAGCATAGTAAAATACTGAATGCAAAGGACACAAATACCTTTCTGCAATCTTTCCGTATCTGGTTTTATTTTTTTCTGGAATAGCCAGTAATTCAGGTAATTTACTATTTCCTTTACTGTAGATGGGTAACAGACCAAAAGCAAATTTATTCCTTTAAATGTTTGTCTTTTTTTCCCCTATAAGTTAAATATGGGAGATGTTTTTAATTTAACCAGAGATTTTTCACTTGTTACTTAGTCCATCAGGTAAACATTATTTGTGCATTGGAAGATGATATAAACAGCTAAACATCATTAAGCACAAATAACAATGATGATAATTTAAACAATTTCTTTTATAGGACTTCACTAAGTGAATTAAGTGATGACAAAGATGACAATGTCATTTTGGCATGTAAACAACTAAGTGAAGCAATCAAGACAAAAAAGACATTGGCAATGTTAATCTTTACCTAAGTACTGGGATGCTGGAAAACAGAGATGGTCAAGAAATTTTACCACCATTTTGAGTTTCAGAAAATGGCTTTCTAATAGAACCATTCTTCCTCATCCCACTTAGCTAAGACTTACAGATGACCTCCTGTTTACCTATAACAATCCTACACCCACCCACCCATCAAATTCCTTTCCTTGCCTCATAAATGGTTAACTGGACTGCTTTCCTCTACTGACCAATCTGGACAAGATACATACTAACTTGACTTGACTAAACTTTACTCAGGTTTCTGCCTTCCCACAGGTCCCCGACTTTAATCCGCCCTTTGTCTCCTGCTGAAAATTTACTGGAAGCATTCACTGTTCCAAATCAACTGTCTAATCTCAGATCAATGACGGGCAATGTTACCAAAGACATTCCCAGATGAATTGTCCAGCCACACCACAAATTCATCCCATCCCCCCATACCTGATTCTTTCTAGCCTTGTTTATTCACCCTTAGAAATTAAAAATCCTTTTTCTGGCTACCCTTGAAACTCCTGTAAATCTCGTGGTCAGAGCATTCTCTCTATTGCAGTCTCTTTCCCTACTGCAGCTCCTCTTTCCAATTATTGCACTAGTCCTTTTGATAAAATCCCTCCCTATCTAAGTCTAGATTTGTATTTGATTTGGCAACACAATGCTGTACTAGAGAAATAAAAGGTATTACCTAGCTGAAGTGTAAATTCCACAATTTATTGAGCTACTTACAGAAATATATCCTAGCAAGGAAAATTTGTATTTAAATATCTAAATTCTCAGTAAGAATTCTAACATTTTTCTTATTAAAAATTGTATGTGAAAAACGTTTTATCTGGAAGAATAGCTATACTGAATGTCTCAAACAATTACTACCTTTGATGGAAATGTTAATGATATTTTTTAAAGATAAAAATCAAAGCCAATTTAAAATGGTATAACGTCATACACCGTAGCAGTAAGTTTAAATCTTGAAAATGGTTTCAGAAGTCTAATTATTCTTAAATGTTTTATGTTGTGCCCAATTACTGTGTTCTAAACTTCCTATATCATTTTGCTTGTAAGAAAACAGGTTCTGAGAACATTTTTCATTTCTCCTGAGACTGGTAGAGACAGATATATAGGAACTGGGTTACAGGGTATTGCAAAAAAAATTCCATGTGGAGTAAAGCACTCCTATCAATTTCACCAGTTCATCTAGATTTATTGCATGTGTCCTCATTCCCCTTGTTTGACTTCATTAACTGCAGCTTCCTGTGATCTTGGATTTGTGTTTTCTCTTGTGTATAATGGGAGCCCTCCGTTACGGACTCACCCATCTCTGTTTCTGCTTTTATTCTTGGCTAGATTGTGGCATCAATCTAGATTCTCTCCCAGATGTGATCTCAGTGAGTATTTCTCCTTTGCTGCTCCTAATTTACTGAGTTTTCAGACACATGAGAGGCCAGGCTTTACTGATGGTACAAAGCACATAACTTCCAAATGACTTTGGTGCAGATGTGAAGAAGGGATGATAAAAACAATGAGCAATGGCTTTTCTGACATTGCATGGGCAAATAATAGGTTTCTTAGGCACTAATACTAAAAAAATTAGCTAAACTGCCTTTACCAGAATGATTGTCAAATACACAGACACACACGTACTCACACACATATACAAGCATACACCCAATTTACATCCAAGTCTCTTACGTGTCTAAGCCTGACAAACATCTATCGGGTTGCATTTTGCTGTTTCATATCTTCATTTTCTTTTACATAAAGGCAGCTTTAGATGTTTACTCTGGGTTTATTGCATTTGTACAGAAGTCTTGAAAATTTCTCTGAGGGGGATGGCCACACACTGTGTTTTCTTTTCCCTAAGAATGCTAAAGGACAGTTGTAAGCAGACTCTTGCTCTAGGGAATTGAAAGTTCACATTTAAATAAAATATATTTCAACGAAAAAATTTTTTATTATTCCATTATACACAATTTAATAAATCGCTGATTTGGATAATAAGTACAAATCTAGCCTCCTATACTTTTATCAATAGATTCTTCTTTGGCTCAGAATGATTTTAAAGATAGCAGAAAAAATATGATTCTACAGTTTTGCTACAATGCTTCTAACAATACAAATTTATCACAAACTCTATATTTTGACAAGTCTGTAGAGAGGAGTGTGCAGTCCTGCAAATCCATCTCTTGATTTAGTAATCTTCAGCATCACCAGCACAGATGGCGAGCAGAGCTTTCTCATAATGCCCTGAAGCAAAGTTCTGAAAACAAACAAACAAACAACGTATTTGAAAGAAAATGTCTTAGTATTTCTAAAAAAGAAGCGTCATTCCTCTGAACTATAGTCAGAAAGATCCATGGGCCATTAGTGTTTCCAAAATTGTTGTCTTTTTTCATCTAAAGGTTTAATATGTCCTGAGAACTATTCCCAGTGGAAGTTATCGAAAAATAATACCATGGTGATAGGCAATAGAACAGGGTTTCTATAAAGTTGATTTAACCCTGATGTGTATTTATAAAAAGAATAACTTACAGTAGAATTAAATCTCCTCAACTTTAGGAAGAGGTGTCCTAATATTATTGTTATAAATCAGTTTAGAGTCTTGGAGGGGAAACTGGCAATAGGTCTCCAAAGACTTAAAAATGTTTATACTTATTAATGCAGTAATTCCACCTCAAGAAATATATTCTAAGGAAATAATGATCAATTATTGACGAACACAAAAATTTACATTCGAAAATATAGACAACTTTATGTATGATAGTGAAAAAGTAAAAAGCAATATTTAATAATGTGGGGTAGTTTATGTATTTTATAACTTATACAGTGGGATACCATAATTCAATGGAAGTATTCCTTTATGTAGTAAAGCATATTAATGTTTACATATATTTTGAAAAAGACAGAACCTACAACATTTCATTACTGGTTATCTGTGGTAGAGAATAAGGCAATTTTTATCTTCTTTTTATGGTCTTCTATAGTTTCTAAGTGTTTCAAAACGATAATAGCAATAAATAAATGGAATCATAAAAACTAAGTTAAAAATCAACTATCATATTAACATTCTCTCACACAAAGTCATGTAATAATAATTCACTGCTTTAAGTGCACGTAGTAGTGTTACATTAATTATATGTAAATAACAGTAGACTTTGAGGTGGCTGTGGCTAATTGCAGTAGTTTATTTGTTTAGAAAATGTATTAGGACAGGCAGTTCTCAAAGTTTAGGATATTGAAGGTAGGGGCAAGGAGAGTTTTATCAGAACCAAGGAATAAAATTCCTCTTAACTGTTGCATCAAGTCCTGCATTTGGAATCCAATTTGGCCACAAAAGGCCTAGAGGGCCATCTGGGTTTTTGTGGTCCTTTGGTCCTTGGGCTGTTATGTTGCTTCTGGATCACTCTTTTAATAAACTAAAAAGCTATTTTATGCAATTGAACATTTCAGTGTAAAACAATTTGTATAAGTAACAACATCTAGCTGTGTGCAAAGTATAAGTGAAGATACATGCTCAGGGCCCTGTGCCTGGTTCAATGCTCTCCTGGTGCCATCCTCAAATTCTTTATAAGTTTTTGAAAGAGGAGTCAGACACTTGAATTGCAGATTGGGTGCCCCAAATTACCTATCTAGAGCCCTATATAGTCTAATAATTCTTTGCTAGGTTTTATCAAAATCCAGACTAAAGTTTAGACATATCAGAATGAAGAAATGGACTTGTTCACTTCTGAATCATTGCTGCTTTGCCCCTTAAGGGGTAAAGAGATGGGTGTGTACACAAAGAATTTTATGTTACTATCAACGTTAAATTCCTCCAAATTACCAGTTTATGGGATTGGACTGTCCGCCCTGCCTTCTATAACAATATGGGAAGAGAGCTGAATTGACCTAAGAAACCTCTTCACAATTAGTGTGGTCTTTTTGTAAAATGTATTTTTCCTGATGCTGATCATGCTTCAAAATTTAACTGATAAAGCACAATTACACAAGTAGGGATGAATATTTTACATGACTCTATCAACAATTTTTGTTCAAAACACATCAAAGAGAAATAAATTCTGTTACTGAGGTAAAGGGATTTTCTCATTCAGCACCTGTCGGTGCACTAAAGGCTGTCTGATGTACAAAAGTAGCTTATCTTTGTTAGAATTGTTAGCTTTTTATTTTATTATTCTTTTTTAATATTTATTTATTTTTTAGAGAGAAGTGCAAGTGGGGGGAGGGGCAGAAAGAGAGGGAGACAGAAGATCTAAAGCAGGCTCTGTGCTGATGGCAGAGAGCCCTATGTAGGGCTCGAACTCCGGAACCATGAGATCATGACCTGGGCTGAAATCAGACACTTAACCAACTGATCCACCCATGTGCCTTATTAAATTTTTAGATTCTAACATGAAGTTGTTTATATTAAAGCTCTTATTTCAGTTTCAAAAGGGATAAAATATGGGTCAAAATAAATCATGTGTAGATTTACCTTAATGTCATGAAATAGGGATTTTCCGTATCTCTCTTTGTATCGTTTCCTGATGGTCATCAGGTCTATTTCACTTCTGGCAATTAGAATCCTGATTACGGTTTTATTATGGAAACCAAAGTCCTAAAAGATAGAGAAAAGGAGGGAAAAAATTAGAAAATGGTAGAAGTTAATCTAATATAGACTCATCCTCTTTTCTGTGACTATTTATTCCTCCTGTGATCCTCGAACACTGGCACTGCGATCTGGGAAGTGCCTGAGTCATACTCCCAGTGTCCTCTGTGACTTCTCCCTCTCTCTTACTGTGTGTATACCGTGAAGCAGTCTACCTATTTGACTTCTTTCATTTGCTTTACTAATTTATTTTGTTGAAATATACTATTGGTTCCAGATGTACATCATAGTGATTCAGTATTTTATACATTACAAGATGATCCCCCAAATCTAATTTTTTACCATACAGTTTTTTGCCATATAGTTATTACAATATTACTGACTATATTCCCTATGCTGTGTGTTACATCACCATGATTTATTTATCTTATAACTGGAAGTTTGTGTCTCTTAATTCTCTTCAGCTATTTTGCCTATTCCCCCACCCCTCTCCTTCTGTGACCAAGTTTGTTTCCTGTACCTGTCTGTTTCTGTTTTGTTTATTCATTTGTCTTGTTTTTTAGATTCTACACATAAATGAAATAATATGGTATTTGTCTTTCTCTGTCTGACTTATTTAGCATAATACCCTCTAGGTCCACCCATGTTGTTGCAAATGGCAAGATTTCATTCTTTTTTATGGCTAATATTCCAGTGTGTGTGTGTGTGTGTGTGTGTGTGTGTGTGTGTGTGTGACACATTCTTTATTGATGGACACATAGATTGTTTCTTGGCTATTGTACATAATATTACAATGAACATAGGGGTGCATATATCTCTTCAAATTGGTGTTTTTGTTTTCTTTTGAATAAATACTAAGAAATGGAATCGCTAGATTGTATAGTAGTTCTATTTTTAATTTTTTGAGGAAACTCTGTACTATTTTCCACATTGGCCGCACCAATATACATTCCTACCAACAGCGTATGAGGATTCTCTTTTCTTTACATCCTTGCCAATCACTTGTTATTTTTTGTCTTTTGACAGGTGTGAGGTGATATCTCCTTGTGATTTTGATTTGCATTTCCCTAATGATTAGTAATACTGAGCATCTTTTCATGTGCCTGATGGCCATCTGTATGTTGCTTCCAGTGGGACTGCTGGAGCTGGTGTGTGGGTGAGAGGCCCAAGGCATGCTGGGCAGCTCTAGCAGGCTGGGTAGAGCACCTGCACCCTGTTCATGTCTCTGTTGTCAAGGTGGAGGGGGAATATGAAACCTGGTGCTCATTCACACCTCTGACCCTGGAGAGAGTTCCAGCAGTTCCTTGCCTATTTGGTGACTACTTTAAGGTTAATGAATGAATTTCCTTTACTCATAGTCTAGTTGCCCTTCAAACTGCTGTTTCTTCACTGTGCCGAGGGCAGGTCAGTCTGTGTATGGGCCCCTCAGTGAGTTCACTTCCTACTAAGGTCCTTGTGTCAGGATTATTATGTTTCCAACTCTCCCATCTTTCTCTATGTTGTGAGAAACATTATCGTTTGTTGTGCAGAAGCTGTTCAGCTTTCAGTTCTTCAAGAGGAACTGCCCTCTGTGTAGGTGTAGATTTGGTGTGTTGGTGGGAGGAGGTGAGTTCAGGGTCTTCCTATATCACCATCTTGGGACCCCTTTCTATTTTGCTTCTTAAATGCCAAATGCCTTGTGATTTCTATTTCCATTGCCACTCCCTTGATGCTGGTCCTTATCATTTCACCCTGATTCTGCAATAGTTCCTTTCTTTAACAGCCAACTTTTACACTGTCTCCCTCACACTGCATTATGAAATGCAAATCTGATCATGTACTCTTTCTAGGTAAAAATTCTTCTAGGCCAGGGAGGCAGGTGGGTTTTGAATTCTGTTAGATGAACATTGGTATGTCTGAGTAAGATAGCAATTGCATTTTTATTTTATAGTCTATTATTAAAAATCGTAAAAATAAGAATTCCAGATATTTGAAATATTTGCCGAATTTAACTCAAATACTGTAAAATACAAAAATCAACTTCTGTATACTAGCTTCAGAAGGAATATTGCTGGACAGACCAATTTCGATTTGTCTTTTCAAATGGAGTAATGGGGACATCCAGTGGCCAGTGAGCATAATTTTTTTGAGCATAATAAAATTTTTAATGTCTGAATGTTTTGGGAATAGACCTGCCAAGCAAATTTTCATAATTTTATGTGATTCAATTAAGTGATTTTACCCAAGTTTCCATATTTCAGTTGTATATCATTCATTAGAGTGTACTGGAGAAAAATCTCTGCAGATGTTCTTTGATTAACAGTAGTATAAACAGCTTTGGCCAATATTTTACATTCGAGGTTATCATATATCAACAACTCAATTATTCGAATATACAATCTTCTTCTTTACCTCCAAACCAGTTGTGAGTACACATATCTTTGTTTTTGCATTGAAAGACACACAGAAGGAATAGGATTTTTATTCATTATTAGAATAAGTAGCCCTCTTCTTGGACAAATTTGGAATCAGAGTAATTGTGCTTCTTTTCCCATGGTCATTCACAAGTGAAACTTCATTCTGGTTTTGGGGAAGGACACTATTGAAATTGTTCAATAGCATTGCCCGATACATTATTTAATTTTTTAAAAATCAAATCAACTTTTTCTGCTTGGAAATAGAATAAAATAGGGGAAGGCCGTGAACATTAATCTTCCTTCTGTGTTCTGAGGATACATAGGTTCTTGTACGTAAATAAAAAATACTCTTTACACAAGATATATAATAGAAATATTCTTGAATATTATATTATCCCAACATGCTAGCTACTTTTAATGAACTTGTCTGTAAAAATTACTTTGGTGATAAAACACTATTAAAATTGTTGTATTACTGACTTAAAAAAATAATTTTCACTGAATTTTTGAAGCCATGATATATATGCAATGATTCGTATCAGAACTTTTCTTTTTCAAAATATGGGTCACACACGTTATGAATAAAGTGTGCATTGTCTCATGCATTTAAGTTTTTGTTTCTTTAAAAACAAATGCACCAAAAGATGTGTGATTGACTATCACACTAAACTATGAAAACTATTCTCATTTAATTATAAAATAGATTTAGAGTTTATTATTGTCTAGCCATCTCTTTTTAAGTGTTTTTTAAGATAGCACTTTATGTTTAAAAATAATTACTAACATTATTTTGTGTTTTCTTAAAACACTGAATTCTATTTTTGAACCTGTATGCAAATATATTCATTTCAAACAAGAAATGCTCAAGTGAAAAAATGTATTATACACCAGAATGAGACCCACCAAAGAAATAATGCTCTGCTTTCTATACAAATTGAGTTATCTGAGAAGTATGACTCTTTGGGGCCTATCTCCCCCCATGTGCTTTAGTTAGTGATTTGAGAAGGTAAACATGATTTCTGGAGAAATTTTTAAAAATATGTGGGTCATACTTACATGGATTGCATTATATAGCCTATAAGCAAAGTAGGCTGGTTTGTCTCGAACACATAGAACTAGAAAAAATCAGAGAGAAAAAAAGAAAGTTTGAGAGTGACAATATGTATTTTCTTCAGAATTTGGGAAACAATGAGAATACTTCTTTTTTTTTTTTTCTGTTAAAATCCTGGAAGAGTGATACTTTTTGAGTTCTCTGTGGGATCCCTCATTGTACATTGCAATAAAATTTCCACATTTAGAATACTGGTAAAACCATAACACCTAGAAAAATATAAAGCAACAATATTATAATGATTCATTCAGATTTTCATTTAGTCTATCTCTACCTCTTGGAGATCTGTAGTTCCTTTGCATAGCCTAGAGAAGAAAAATGTGTGCTCTTATTTGAAGATTAAATAGATCACTATTACAGATTTTTATTATTGTATAATTCAATGTGCAGTTGGCTCATTTTCCCAAACACTATTTTTTTAAATGTTTATTTATTTGTTTTGAGAGAGAGAGAGGAGAGAGTGAGCAGGGGAGGGGCAGGGAGAGAGGGAGAGAGAGAATTCCAAGCAGGCTTTGCATTGTTAGCACAGAGCCTGATGCAGGGTTCAATCTCACGACCTTGAGATCATGATCTGCACCGAAATCAAAAGTGGGATGCTGAACCAACTGAGGTACCCAGGTGCCCCTTCCCAAACACTATTTTTAATCCTTGGTAGTCCTGTGAGTAGGCCTGAAGTCTCTTAAAGAAAAACTGGATGGGCCATAAGGGACCTATACCAGTGTCAGGAGTCATCTAATCAAAGCATTATGGCATTAGAACCACCAAGAGCCTAGTGAACAATTGTCCTTGATAGAAGTCAGTTGATGATCATTGACAGTCAATAATGTCTATTTGAATAAGTGAATAAATTAATGAATAAGTAACGTATGTGAGGCTTTAACTTTTAGGCAAAATAAGATAATCACAACAGTGTTTTCTCTATAATTCAAACGCTAATTTTAGGTTGTGAGACCATGCCTTCATCTTTTACCTTTATTTATAACTGTGAACCTCCTAGCACTCCTGAGTCACTGCTAGAATGTGGGCACTTTAAAGACAGGGGCTTTTGTTGTGGCTTTTGTTATTTCACTGTTCCATTTGCAGTGCCTAAATCAATGGCCAGAATGGTAGATAACTCAATAAATGTTTATTGAATAAATGAATGAATCAGTTACATTGTTTTCTGGTATTTCTCATGTCCAGTATTTCTTCTCACTCACTGCTGTGTTTGTGGTGTGGTCTACAGTGGAAAAAGAGCTATCCTGAAGCTCAGATGACATGAAGTCCTAGTCATAACTTTGTTGCTCATTAGTTGGCAGACTTTGAGACCATACTAACGTCCTTGGGCCTTGTTTGTTACATGAATTGTAATAAGATACACGGTAATTAAATTATGTTGAGACTTAGCCAAAATAAAAGCACCCTATCCCCAGAAACACATACAAATATTCATATATTGTATACTATTTCAAGGATTTCATAGAACCCACCAAATCTTTTCATGGAACCCTAGCTTCAAACTCCTTTCCAAGCTAAGCTATACACATTCTGTTACCTGTCATCTTCAATGTCCATGAATATCTGTGCCGTTCTAGGAATGGAAAATCAGACTGTCCATTTATTCAACAAATACAAATGATTACTTGATGTGTTCTTTATGGTGATATTTTACAAACACCCTCCATTTGTAGGTCCTGCAATGTGTGCTGTCAAGTCACAGCACAGCACAAGGTACAATATGGGTAATTTAATAGTAGTTGTTAGGAACAGCTACTACTGTTTACCTCTCTGTGGGAAGATATCTTTTCTTTGGAAAGAGCTGGAGGTATGTCTCTCTCACAAAAGTCACTACTAAGTAACAACTTGGTAAATCTTTTTTTTTTTTTTTTTTATGGTAGAACTTACCCCTAAAGGCAAAATATTAGAGACAGTGACAAAAAATTATTTTCCTCTTGGGAAAAAGAAAGCCACATTGCTAGGATTTATCTGCTCCTTAAAAAGGGAATGGAGGGGTGCCTGGGTGGCTCAGTCGGTTAAGCAGCCGACTTCGGCTCAGGTCATGATCTCGCGGTCCGTGAGTTCGAGCCCCGCGTCGGGCTCTGTGCCGACAGCTCAGAGCCTGGAGCCTGTTTCAGATTCTGTGTCTCCCTCTCTCTGACCCTCCCCCATTCACACTCTGTCTCTCTCTGTCTCAAAAATAAATAAATGTTGAAAAAAAAAAAAGGGAATGGAAGTCAGTAACGAATTGAAAGGTGTGCGATCCCAATTGCCTGAGAGAATATCTGAGAATTCGGTGTTTCCTAGTATGAAAGTTGAACCAGTTACTAGGGAAGGGTATTAGTTCATTAATTTATCAACTTGCCATGTTAGTGCATTGCGTCAATAGCTAATGTACCTTTCCTGTGTAGAATTAACATCCTTACTAAATAATTAAATTCAGGGGAAAGTGACTCAATGAAGAGCATATTCATGCATCTTTAATTCAATCAGAGCTAATTAGCATTTATTCTGGGATAAAAAGTCTTCTGTACACCAAATAAATTATTACTTACCAATTGCAACTAGCAACTCTTGGAAGTATCCATCATAACATTCATTAATGGCATCTACTAGGTCTTGCCCAGAAATATTTTGAAATTCCTGGAAAACTTCAACAAATTGATAAAATTCAAAGGAGAGTTTATATATATTATAAATTTACAACATACATATTGATTATATTGCTATAAATAGTGAAAGTAAATAAAATATAAAGGTGCAGGTTGAGTTGGAGTAGGCTGTCTTTTACAAACTTTCAGAGTGTTTTATACAAGTAGAAACAAATTAATAAATAAAAGGAACAGAAAGGTATAGAAGTCAAATAAAGTGCCAGCTAATATTAATGCACCTTTAAGACCCATATGGCAGCTTTGCATAGATCATGACATTAATAATAATCTCCTTGACTTGTAATGGACTAAACTATGTTCACTATAGTCTCTTCAGGACAACACATAAAATGCCTAATAGGAAATAGCTAATATATTTGAGTAAATTCTCCATCAAAAACAGAGATTATTTTAAAAGATTCAGTACTTAAAGATTATATAATTCAGTTATTAGAAAAAATAAAATTATAAGAGAACTTAATTCCTTAGTAATGTCATTAGATGAGACAGATCTGTATAAACATAATTCAAAATAAGCACTTTTGTCATAGCTATATGAAACATTTCCCTTTTCTTTCTGCCAGTTAACAACTTACTTTTTATTACACAGTCAGTTAAGTAGCTGAAAAGGAACTTGATTAACAATTACCCAGCCATAGTTGTTGATAACTTTTGTTGCACAGGATCATTTGCAGCATGGTTTTGTGTTCCCCTGTCTTCTGTTGACAGGCTTCCCACAGGACCTGAAACATCATACAGCTAGGAAATAGCACCACAACCACCTCAGACATTTTAACAAAGGTTTTCCATCGTCATTTTGAGATCTGGTTCTAGTTACCATTGCATCCTGAGCAGCCATTGCAGGATCTGTGTATCCTTCTTCTCTGGTTCCCTGCAAAATAAGCACAGGTTTTCCTTTGTAAATTTTCTTAATTAACGGTCCATATAGGATTATTAGGACAAAAATCTTTGATAATTCCCGAGAAAATTCTATCATTATTTGGAGTCTACATTTGTTGAACGCTATATGAAATATAGGTCTTTTTTTAAAAAAATGTGCCGTTTGTAAATGTTTATTTATTTATTTTGAGGAGGGGTAGAGAGAGAGGGAGAGAAAATCCCAAGCAGGCTCCACACTGTCAGCACAGAGACCTATACAGGGCTCCATCTCATGAACCATGAGACCATGACCTGAGCTGAAATCAAGAGTTGGATGCTTAACTGACTGAGCCACTCAGGCACCCCTAAAAATGTAGGTTTCATCTTGTCTTTGCACTGGTGGTAATCTTTAAAAGATGTTAAAATGCTTTTCACTCTTCCAGCTCTCTGTGCAGAGTCTTCTTCCCATCAAACTGGGCATCCAAGGTCTGGCAGTGGGCAGTACAGGTGGATTTAACATTATTAGAGTGAAAGAATGAGTGAATATTCAGTCTCTGACCTGTAAAATAGGATATATATGACAATAAAATAATCATTAAATCCAAATTTTGTGTAGTAAGAATGTTTTGCAAATTTGTTTCATGCCCAGCACCACCACCCCTTTATGACCAAGGTGATTGAAGAGATGTCCATCACAAACAGGCAGGAAGGATGGCTAGCCAGTGCAGCAGCCTCTGGTTCCCAAGAATTATGATGGAAAGAAGGGAGAAAGAATTAGGAGAGATATGTTATGAGACAGTTCATTTAACCTTTCCCTTGGTTTGAGATCTGGAGGGAAGGCTTTCTTTTTCTTTATTTTTTTTAATTAAAAATTTTTTTTCAACTATGCGAGAGAACAGTGAAAATAGGGTGGCTTTTGCTCCTATCTTCTGTTTGAACTTTGGAAATGGCCACATTGTAATGTACTCAGGGATATAACAAGATGGGGCAGAGGAAAATCAAAATACTACTCTCTTGAATTAATATCAATCCCTAAATAGGATTAATGGGCTACTTATCTGCTCCTGATGGAGAAAATTTCTCATCTGGATCAAATTTCTTATCTGTTCTTGATGGAGGAACTTGTATGCTAGTTGAGAACCTGGCTGTGGAGGCTGACAGATACAGTTGTTTTATAACCATGACAGAGACAGATTGTTCTAGTAGCCAAGAGCTATAAGGTGGACTATACTGGTGGATTGTGTGGGACCTAGAATTTAGGGGGATTATTCAGCTCCAGTGAGAACAAAGATGAGGCTAAACATAGAAGGTTACTTGGCTCTGATCAAACTGAGACAGAAAAAGGATCATAAATTGACCAGCTGCATGGTTTGGCAGCTAATGTTGAGAAATGCTCGTATCCTGGACATCTACATCTCATAGGCTACATGTCCAAAGTTGCCCGGAACCACCATTCCATAGCCGAGATGAGCAAGGATGGAGGAAGTGTCTTCATGATCTGAGGACACTATCACTCTCATAATGATATCTCGTAAAACACACACACATGCTTCTCCACCAAATGCTCTCTTGGTGAGAAGGAGAAGGGACAGCCAGAAATCTGACAGTTGAGTATTTACCTTAATAACTGTGTAAATAATATTGAACATGGACTCACATTAACTGTTCAAAGTATTGTATGGATTAAATTTGCTATATTAATATAATTAAATATTAGGTTTCCTTGCTAACCAAAAGCTGGAGGTATATGAGAAAGATCAATTTATTCATAAATAAATACACTATACACTTTAGTGAGTCAATGTGTAACCCTGGAAAATTTAATATGTTTTATCACAACTTAGAAGTTGTATCAACTAGAATTATCCAGCTAAGGAAAAGTTGATACAAACTTATCATACACATTTCTTCTGCGTCATTTCATTTGCCTAAAACATTAGGTGACTAAGACTGCATATGTGTAACTCTTACTTAAAAAATCTGTGTATTATTGTTATTATTATTATTATTTTTAGAGAAAGAACGCAAGCAGGGGACAGGGGTAGAGGGAGAGAGAGAGAATTTTGGGATCCATTATGGGACTTGATCCCACGACCCTGGGATCATGACCTGAGCCCGAGTCACCCAAGCACCCCAAAAATCTGTGTATTTTTGTAAGCAAGTGTGTACATATGGGCAAGGAATATAAGACAATGCTTGAGTGCAAACATAATTTTATTAAGTGGTAGAATTATGGGAGTTATTTTGCCTTCATATTGCAGAAGTTTTAAGGTGCAGGGATCTTGGGGTTGTATAGTTTTGTCTCTTATCTTAAAGATAAAAAATAAATAGGCTTACAGATACTAAATGAATTCCTCAAGGTCTTATTATTAAGAAAAATATGATTGTTTGATTTCAATGCCATTTCTGGCCTGAGATTTGGTTACTATACTCTTCCCTTAGCCGAAAGAACTCATTATTTTTAGATAATATCCTCTGGCCAGTCTCTTATGGCTTTAATTTACCCAAGCAATAAATGACTGAAAGCAATAAATGTGCTATATCCTCTATGAACATATGTTGTTTCTTTAACAATATAAACTTATCATGGCAATTCATAGTCCTCATCTTATATGACCTATCAGTAGGATTTGATGCACTTGCTCTCTCTCCTTGCTATGCCTTCATCACTGGACTTGCAGGATCCTGCCCTCTCTTTTTCCTTCTGTTCTATTTCATTGGTTACTCCTTCTCAATCTTACATATTAATCCCCTTTTACTTTTCAGTCTCTTAATACTGGAAAGTTGTAGTACACAGTTTTCGGTCTTTGTCTGTGTCTATAATCCTTCCCTTGTTAATCTTAACCATTCATGTGGTTTGTATGCTATCTGCTTTGTAGTGATACCCAATTTTACATCTCTAGCTCAGATCTATCACCCAAATGTCAGATGCATATATTCTAAATGCAAAGTGAACATCTTCACTTGGTTTTCTAATATACATATTAGACTCAACATGTTCAAATCTATCTTCTGGTCTCCCTCTAACTCAAAGACCTCTTACATCCACAACCTTCCACATCTCATTTTATAAAACTCCATCATTCCTCTTGCTAAGACTAAAAAACTGAGCAATATTTTATTCCTTCTTTTTTTTTTTAAAGTTTATTTATTTTTGAGAGAGAGAAAGAGAGAGAGAGAAAACACAAGTGGGGGAGGCAGAGAGAGAGGGAGACACAGAGTCTGAATCAGGCTCCAGGCTCTGAGCTGTCATGCTGAGCCTGACATGGGGCTCAAACCCACAAACTCCGAGATCATGACCTGTGCTAAAGTTGGATGCTTAACCAGCTGAGCCACCTAGGCACCCCTTCTTCTTTCTGTTTTACTTTTAAATCCTCTACCCAATTCCTGAGGAAATAATATGCACACTACCTTCAAAACACATGCAGAATCTGGGCACTTTTCATCACTGCCAGTGTTCTCCTATGAGTCCAAGTTAACATTATATCTTGACTTTGTTGATCATACAGTATCCTTACAGGCTTGTTTCTATCCTGTCTCCCTACTTTTTTTTTCTCAACACAGCATCTAGTGTGAATATTTTAAAGCATAAGATCATAATATTCCTTTTCTCAAAACCCAGAAATGATTTACCTTTGCCCATTTCAGAGCAAAAGCCAAAGTCCTTAGAGTGGCTACAGGTTTGACCTAATTTCATCACCTGTTACTTGTCTGACATTACCTACCACTACTATAGTACATTCCTTTGCTTGCTCAGATAGCACCAGCTGGCTCCTTGCTATTCTTTACAACCATCAGCCATTCCCTTGCCTTAGAACTTTTCTCTAACTTTTTCCCTTTGCCTGTATTTCCCTATTATAGCCATTCATTTGCTAACTCATTCTTTTCAAATGTTTGTTCATATCTCATCTTCTCGAGGACATTTACCCTGACCAACCTATATAATATTGCAGCCTACCTACTATGCCCAGCCCAACAGTTTCTATCCCCATTATCCTACTCTGTCATATCTTTCATCACTTTCTAACATTCTATATAATGTACCTGTTCATTATGTTCACTAGATTTTTCTTTAATTGTTCCTATTCCCCCACTACAATGTAAGCTTCTTAAGGACTGATGTGGTCTTTGTCTCTATTGTTCATTGACAATTCCCAATTGTTTAGAACCATGCTTGGCACATTGTAGGTACTTGACAAATACTAACTGAATCAATACTAAATGAGTGGAGGAAAGATAAAGAAGTGGCTTTTAGATAGCAGAATTCAAAGATCAGTTATATTACTACAGCTTTGTAATATAACTTGAAGTCTGGAATTGTGCTATCTCCACTTTTATTTTTCTTTTTCAAGATTGCTTTGACTATTCGGGGTCTTTCGTGGTTGCATACAAATTTTAGGATTATTCATTCTAGCTTTGTGGAAAAGCTGTTGGTATTTTAATAGGTATTGAATTAAATCTGTAGACTGCTTTGGGTTGTATAGACATTTTAACAACATTTGTTCTTCCAACCCATAAGCATGCAACGTCTTTCCATTTGTTTGTGTCATCTTCAATTTCATCAATGTATTATACTTTTCAGAGTATAGGTCTTTCACCTCTTTGGTTAAATTTATTCCTAAGTGGTTTATTATTTTTGGTGTAGTTGTAAATTAGATTATTTTCTTAATTTCTCTTTCTGATGCTTCATTGTTAGTTGTATGGAAATGCAACAGATTTCTGTAGATCAGTGGAACAGAATAGAAAGCCCAGAAATAAACCCACAATTATATTATAATATATCTAAAATATATTATTATAAATATATATTCCTGAGACAATGGAAAGAAAAGCAAAACTAAAATATTGGGACTACATCAAAATAAAAAAGCTTCTGCACAGCAAAGGAAATAACCACCACAACTAAAAGATCACCTAATGAATGGGAGAAGATATTTGCAAATGATATATCCAATAAATGGTTAGTATCCAAAATATGTAAAGAACTTAAACAGCTCAACACCAAAAAACACAAATAACCAAATTAAAAAATGGGCAGAAGACGTGCACAGACATTTCTCCAAAGAAGAAATCCTGTTAGCCAATAGACAAATGAAAAGATGCTCACCATCACTGATCATCAGGGAAATACAAATCAAAACCACAATGAGATATCACCTCACACCAGTCAGAATGATTAAATTGAACAAGACAAGAAACAACCAGTGTTGGTCAGGATGTGGAGAAAAAGGAAACCTTGTGCACTGTTTTTGGGAGTGCAAACAGGTGCAGCAACTGTGGAAGACATAGTGGTTCCTCAAAAATTTAAAAATAGAGCTATCCTATGATCCAGTAATCACATTACTGACAATTTACCCAAAGAATATGAAGACACTAATTCAAAGGGATATATGCACTCCTATGTTTACTGCAGCATTATCTACAATAGCCAAGATACAGAAGCAGCCCAACCGTCCATCAATAGGTGAATGGATCCTGAAGGTGTGGTATATATATAATAGAATATTATCTAGGCATAAAAAAGAATGATATCTTACCATTTGCAACAACATGGATGGATCTAGGGAGTATTATGCTAAGGGAAATAAGCCAGTCAGAGAAAAACAAATACCATTATGATTTCACTCATATGTGGAATTTAAGAGACAAAACAAATGAACAAAAAAAATAAAGAGACAAACCAAAAAACAGTTACCAGAAGGTATGTTGGGGTAATGGGTGAATTAGGTGAAGGGATTACGAGGATACATATCTTGATGAGCACTGAGTCAACATATGAAATTGTTGAATCACCATATCGTACAGCTGAAGCTAGCATAACACTGTGTGTTAACTATACTGGAATTAAAATAAAGAATAAAAAAAGATCAGTTAGAAGATGTAGGAAGACTTTCCAGATCACTGAAGTTTTCTTAGTGATTTCCAATCAAACTATATAGCTAAGTAAACACCTACGCTTACAAAGTTTGTGGTAAATATTTAAGAATTTTCTGCAGTTCTGGGTATATGAAATATTTTTTGAAACATAGGATTTTTGACATTAAACTTAAAATGGTGCTTGTCTCTTTACTTCTTTGTGCCGTTAATTACCCAAAGCACTTTAAACAGACTGGTAGATTAAAAAAAATGTGAATAAAGTAAGTTTGTGATTTAGTTTTTTCCACCAAGGCAGAGTCAAACTAATTTCATCATGTAAAAAGCCTAAGACAGCAGCATGGTGTGTGTAATTGATGGAAATGTCAAAGAAATGGCATCAATGAGTATAGAATTTGGGTTGGGGCAAAGTAAAACTGTGAAAAAAAGAAATTAAGGGACTTAAAATCTAGCTGAAAATATTTGGACAAGGTAATTTGAATACAGATGATCACTGAAAACTCATGGCAATGCATCCCCTGTGGTCGGTCTCACTGTACCAGTTTGAGAAACCATTGTAAGGAAAATCCGGACAGCCAAGCATCCAATTGGGTAGTTTCCATTCTTTCTGTGAAAACATTTATCATCTCCAGTGTGATTTGCACATGCTGATTAATTAATCTCCAAGTGATTATTTTTTTTAAATTATTTGACAGATAATTAGATCTCCTGTAAATCTAGTTTAATAAAAGCATGCAGGAAGTGTTGAAAGTCCATTTAATGATTGGCATTCATTTTCAACAAGATGTTCTGGCTGAGTTGTTTCCTTATTAGAAACATCCCTTTTGAAAAATACTTTAAAGAGTAAGTAAAAAATCTCTCCCAGAAAATATGACAATAATTTTCAACACTTTCATTTCATGAATACCTTAAGGCTCCTATGCTCCAATTCCCTCAATCTCTATTAATTCACAAAAAGAGGTGTGCTTAATTTTCATGATGTTAAAAAGATGAAAGCCATGGACAGTCTTTAGTTTGATTCTGAAAATAAAAATGTAGAGGGAAGTAGTGGATGTAATTTCAACAATTGAAGAATTTTAAAGTACTTGTATTGGGAGGGAATTAAAAGAAGAATGGGTTCACATTCCTTAAATTACAAAGTAAATCTCTCTAATCTGAATCTTAAGAAGGTTAAATAATAAATATAAGGACATAGAACTGATTTATGATAGAGCCAAGTGGAAAAGAAATATAGAGTGTTACACAGAGTATATCTATCTATCTATCATCTATCTATCGCCTATCATCTACCTATCATCTCTCTGTCATTTATATATACACCGAAAAGGGAGATTGAGAAAGAGAAAGAGAAAGACAGAGACAGACCGACAGACAGACAGACACACACACACACACACACACACACACACACACACACAGTGAGAGAGAGAATAATGGTCCCGACTACAGGGTGAAAGATATTTGTTTACACTGAAACAGTCGTCAGTTATCTGGTCAAAACTCACCAGCTCTAAATTGCACAACTCTTTAGGAAGAAATTCCATTTCTTTTTTGTAAAATGTCCGGACAAATTCTCTCTGAAGTGGTGTACATACCAGATAATGGTCAGAAGTGATAAACTTTTTCAGTTACCTAATTCACTTTTTATCTTTTCCCAACCTTCTACATTTACTGATCCAAATGCTAAATCAGAAGCTCCCAACTGAACAGCCACTGATGTACAAGTCAGGAGTCAATGGAAAATCTTCAAAATATTTAAAAATCTAAGAGAAATTATATATTTTATTAAACAGTGTGAATGCCATGAGATTTCTGGCCTTCAAAAAGGCTATTATTAAAGAAGATTGTACTAAGATATATCTTTATGTTTATTACTTCCATTTTCTATTGTAATGTAATATAAGTAATTTTTATGAAATCCATATTATTTTATACCTATAAAGTGTGTTTTACATTTTAAGAGAAATGTACTGTGAAACCTTATAAGTATATAATCTTTAAGTAAACTATTTAATTTTCCTTGGCTTGTAGAATTTAAGTCTCTATTCACCCTCATTTTTTGATATTGTCTGTTGGAAGGAAAACTACTACACAGAAAAGCTATTTCAAAGTTAAACACACACACACATAATTTCATGTTTGAACTCTGGAAAATGAAATTAGGAAGTAATACTTTATACTATAAAGTCATAATCCAAATTAGGTAAAATCCCATGGTGACATAAATCAGTGTGTTGTTTTAAAATATGTGTGTCTATGTAGATAATATTATTCTACATACAAGTACACATACATATATACTTTATCAATAATAAAGCATTATTGTTTAATTTCAGGAAAAAGGAAGTGTGATTATGAATAAGATTGATTGCCCTATTACAATGAGAAAACACTGTTTACTGACTTTTTCCTCCATGACTTATTTTCTGTCATGCTAAATTTTCAGAATGGTGTGTTTTATTTTTTCCTGGAATATAAGAATCTTTGCTTTAAAAAAAATATACACTGCAATCTTGATTATGAGATGTCGGTACTTTTAAGTGGCTTACAGTTCAACCACTGAAGAGGTACAGAAATTTTAAGAGGTCATTTGCATATCGGTCATTGACATTTTGTCAAATAGAAGTAGAACTGGAGTGGAGTCAGATGGGGTTGGAGTTAGGAGAAATTAGATTTAAACAAGGCGGGGATCGTGTACTTAGTCCTATTTCCATATTGGCCTTCTCATTCAGTATATGTGTAATGGTAATCTCTCTGAGCCTCAGTTTGCTCATCCCTGCAAGGAGGGGTTATAGCCATTGGGTTCCTTGGAAAGCTGACTCTGAGATGGAGATCAGCACATCTTGCTTGTTATGGAGTGTGCTTGGGAGCAACACTCATGGAAGGGAGAAGAAAGAAGCAGGATTCGGCAGCAGAAGCTCGACTGTGATATAGCTCTAATGGAATGCAAAGTTATCCTAATAAAAATACATTTGTTTCTTACTAGAGAATGTATATTTTTCTTTAACAAGGTTTTTAAAAATTTTTTTAATGTTTTTTATTTATTTTTGAGAGAGACAGAGAGAGGGAGATTGGCAGGTGAGGGGAAGGGAGAGAAAGAGAGAGGGAGACATAGAATCTGAAGCAGGTTCCGGGCTCCAAGCTGTCAGTGCAGAGCCCAATGTGGGGCTCAAACTCAGAGACTGTGAGATCATGACCTGACCCGCAGTTGGACACTTAACCTACTGAGCTACCTAGGCACCCAAAGAATGTATATTTTTCTTTAATAAATTGAAATAAATTTCTATTTGGATGTTAAGAAAATAAACGCTTGTTTGATATTAAGATGGAACTCATCGTTTTACAATGGAACTCTTGGCTTTCCTCTATTAGGGGCAATGGCTATGCCAATATGAATTTCTGACTGGAAACTGTTGTTTTAATTTATATTTTGCAGCCTCACTAGTTGAAAGTTTAAACTGTTTTTTTAAAAAATATTTATTTATTTTTGAGAGACAGAGAGAGACAGAGTATGAGCAGGGGAGGGCAGAGAGAGAGGGACACACAGAATCCTAAGCAGGCTCCAGGCTCTGAGCTGTCAGCACAGAGCCTGACATGGGGCTTGAACCCACAGACCGTGAGCTCATGACCTGAGCTGAAGTCAGATGCTTAACTGACTGAGCCACCCAGGTGCCCCTCATTAGTTGAAAATTTAAAAAAAAATAATGATCCTTTTATTTTTTTTTTATTTTTTTATTTTTTTTTTTAATTTTTTTTTTCAACGTTTATTTATTTTTGGGACAGAGAGAGACAGAGCATGAATGGGGGAGGGACAGAGAGAGAGGGAGACACAGAGTCGGAAACAGGCTCCAGGCTCTGAGCCATCAGCCCAGAGCCCGACGCGGGGCTCGAACTCACGGACCGCGAGATCGTGACCTGGCTGAAGTCGGACGCTTAACCGACTGCGCCACCCAGGCGCCCCCAAAAAAATAATGATCCTTTTATACTGAGAGAATGTTTTGTTTTGTTCTGTTTTTGTTCTTTAGGTGTTTAGTTTGTATTTAAATTCCAGTTAGTTAAGACACAGTATAACATTAGCTTCAGGTGCAAAACACAACGATTTGGGGGAAAAAAGTCAGCATATGACTATGGGCCTATTTTCCTGAAGAGCTGGGGAATACTCTTTTTTTCCTAACCTGAAGTTTCCTTGTTTCCTTTAATTTTTTAAAACTTAGCTGGGACATCAAGAATTCTAACTGCTTTCTCTGTTGGAAGACGGCCAGTAAGACAATCTGAATAATAAAAGAGAGGGATTGTTGATAGCTTTTTTTGCCTAAATACATGTCCCTTGCCTCCTGCTGGGTTTTCTCATGGTTTCTTGTCTCACTTCATCGTATATTCAGGGTACATCTGATTGATTTGATCAGTACAAACTCAATGAGAATGGAATTAAGAAATTAAAGAGATGATAAGAAGGGGAAACTAGTTTTTATTCTTAATAAGTTAGATTCTCTTAAGTCACAAGCGAGGCTCTCACTATGTTTCCTTCCATTTGTTGTGGTAAATTAGCATGACACGTGCAACTTAATTTTTTCCTACTTACATGGAGATGATAATAGATAAAGTCTTCCCAGTCATCTCTCATTCTGCCAGAAATTTCCCTGTGGCTCTCTATTGCTTACAGGAACCTCGTCAACCTGGCAATGCCGGCCAGCAATTTAATCAGACAATTTTTCCTATTTAGCAGGAGTCCTTCCAGTGAGCCAGCATGCTCAAGCAAGACGTTTCTACTTACCCTGAACCACCTCCTTCCTCTTCCCCAGGTGTGCAAATGATGTTCCTTTTCTAGAATTCTCATAGACCTATTGTATATTAAGCCTCATTTTTTACTGCAGCAAGCATTGAACTTTATTCACTCAGACTTTTAAAAGAATTTGTTCTTTGTAGCATTTATTTCCAAAAAGTCTGACTTGCTTTTTATGTATCATATACCGAGCCTAGTTCTAAAACTGTAAACTGTAAACTCATGATTGGGAAACTACTGGGAAAGGCGGATATGCAAACACATCTCACATTATGTGGTAACACTGAATAAAAATACATAAGACAGGCTTAGAGGAGAGAAATTCCTGTGAAGTAGAAGAAGACTTTGAAGGGTATGTTCAATCAGAGGCCTGATGGGAAATGATTATTCCCACACTAGTTTTCACACCAGCATTTTTGAAATTTGCTTTGTTGGAAAACAACCAAACAATCAATCAATGAAATACAGGTAAATGTTGGACAATATTTTTTCACACACACATGCTTTATGTATGCCAAAAACAAAAGAGAAGGAATAAAAGATTAAAATAGAGCTGGGTTTTTGTTTTTCTCATATGAATTAATTACACATGTTAAGATTAGTTATATAGAAATAAAAAATACAGCTAATATGTTCAGATTAACATTGTATAATATGTATATAGTATATAGTGTGATGAACGTCATCATTCTATGAGTTAGATTAGAAGTATGGCCAAGAAACTTTCACACAGTGATCTTTCAGAAGATCACTTAAAATGGTGATATGTCAAAAAACATAAAGCTTGGATAGAAATGTAAAGACATTTACTTTTAAAGTACTTATAAGAAATAATGCAGAACATTTTTATTTGTTTGTTTTTTTGTTTATGTATTGCTCTCCTTTTGAAAATTCTCTTTGTGCCCAATATAGTCATCCTCATACACTTCCTGCTTATTGCCAAGTATATCTTCATCCTTCCATCTTCTGTTGCTCACTGGCCTGTCTTGGTTTCAGTTTTCAAGTCTCATTTTCACACTGATAGGTGATCACCAAACTTATTTCATCTTCTTTGAGGACAAAAAAACAGACTATAAGGGGAATTAGCTGATGGAGGTCTAGCCAATGAAATGTGAGCAAAAGTGATAGATATCACAGTGAGGTCCATAAAAGTTCCCATGAACAATCCTCCACCCTCTTTCTGCTTCTGTAGATTGTGGATTGGAATGATGAAATTAGAAGCAAGATGTGAAGATGGATTAGCCACTAGATGGAAAAAGAATGAGCCTCTGAATCACTTTTTGGAGGAGAGCTGTAAGCTGATCAAGAGAGCCCATTCTGGTCTTCATGTGAATTTGATAACTGTCATTTACTTTATGCTTTTGGCCATGTATTACAAGAAAGAGATGAGCTCAGCAAATAATTGCCTGGTTTGCAAGCTGAAATAAAAGAGGTAGAGAGAAAGTCCAGATATTTGGTGTCCCTAACAGTTAAAAGGGGGAACCACTGATCCCAAGCAATGTAAGCTGGAACCTGAAGAAGATTTGAAAAGCAAACACCTGTTAAGACTCAGCCCTGCAGCATGTATCTGACTAAATATGTTATCTGAGAGGACTTCCAAGGAACTGGCTTTTAGTTGTGAAAAACAAGAGGCATGGTCAGGGAGAGTGCAAGGATGCAAAGAAATAGGTCTAGGAAAGAAGTTCTGGTATGACTAAGTGGTATACAGTATTCAGTGGAATCAATTACATTAGACTTCTTCCAAGTTTCTTAGAGATTTACATTTCCCAAAACATCGTAAATCCAGATTAAAGAAAAGTATGCTACTCAAGCTGCAAACAAACTGTTAGATGTCTACATTTGCCAAAATTGAGCTGTGAAAGAGATATAAGCCTCATGGAGGATACACTCCACAGCACCACTTCAGATAAACCTGAACAGGACAAAGGGCAAGGAAGAACATCTCAGAGTTTGGCAATAGTAGCCATAAAAATGTTGAGGCTAAAAAAAATTCCAGGAACTCATAGAAGCAATTGGAACCAGAGTGGCTCAGAGAAAAGGAAGAAAGGACATTCCATGGTCCATCCCATATTTTCATCTGATGATTCTGACTCCCCTCCTGAGTGTGTGGGGCCTTGGACTCCTGAAGGACCTCAGGCAGAATTCTTACCCTACTCTTCTCCCTCTTGGGTCTTTCTCCATCTTTCTACATATCATTCTTCCACCTTTATTCCCTAGAGGGCTATCATTTATTCTTTTATCATTAAAGACAATGGAATTTTTTCTTAATTTTACATCCCCATGTAAAAAACCTGTCTACCTACAGTTCTTGGTGAAATTTTATGCTAGCTACTGACTACTCAGTTATGTTCTTGACATAAAGAGAGAAGTTTCGGGATTTTAGAAATGCTTGCTTCATTACATGCATTACACACACACACACACACACACACACACACACACACACTCATACGACGTAAAACCAAGCCAAAATACTGGTTCCTAAGACACTTTTTCCAGTTTGGACATCTAGGTCTTCTTTTGTTAGTAAAGAACTGAATATCGATTCTCTTTACATTCCTGAATGCCTTTGCTGAATTGGATGACAGATTATATAAGACAAAGGTTAATTATATCTAAAAATATTATTATTGTTACAATGCTAATGTGTGGGATGTTTTTAAGAAATATTAATTGGATAGAAATAATACCATTTAGTCAGTAGATAAAAATAAAATGTGTCAAATTTTAATTTGAAGCAGTATTCCTTTGTGTTCATGTATAATACCACGGAATTTTCTGAGGTAGAGCTGAGGATCAGATGCTGGCATGTGCGAGTCTATAGAAATCAATTCAAATTCTGGATTTCTACTTATTAGCTCTTTAGACAGAGAGCTAGAACCTAGTAGGTTTTGTTTTACATTTTTTATTTATAAAATGCTTATAAGAATATTTATATTACAGTATTTTGTAGTTATTAAGTGAGAAACATGCTACTACTAGGCTATACTAGGACCTCAGAAGTTAGTATGCACCCAACCTGTTTAGTAGCTTTAAAAAAATAGAAATAGAATTATAATTTCTCATTAGAATTATAATTGTAACTGTAATATTTTAAATCTTTTAACTACCTTATAAGGTATAATTACTTATGTATATTTCTATAATCATAACATCTTATATGTAGTAGATTTTTTTGAGAATAGAAATGGTATATCATTCATATTTGTTAATTTCTATATCCAAATCAAGTTTCTATTATAGTGGTTGGAATTTAGCTGGCATTCAGTAAACATTATTATCCAGAATTTACTGTTAAACTGGAGTTTTCTGTTCTATTTTTTGAAAAGGAAACATATATATTTTTTAATAATGCAAAATGGTGTGAATTTTTGAATTTCATACCTGGACCAGGTTCATGAGAGTATCCCTGAAGTGTCCTGAGGTCTCTGAGTAAATGTCCTCTTGAAGGTTGCTGTTGTATTCTGGGGAAAAAAACTTCCATGTTAAAGGTATGATTTATTATAGAACCACATAACAATGTGCTTTGTATAAGTTAATGCTATTGCCCCAGTTGTGGGTGGAAAGCACAGGAAATACAATCGATCTGTTGACATCTCTTTGTCTTGAAGCCAATTTTCTAAACAGTTCTCCAAAGAAATGTGGTAACTAACAG
Organism: Lynx canadensis; assembly: GCF_007474595.2. Taxonomy (NCBI): domain Eukaryota; kingdom Metazoa; phylum Chordata; class Mammalia; order Carnivora; family Felidae; genus Lynx; species Lynx canadensis. Next base: position 60,338,500 of record NC_044306.2, read on the forward strand.
TAGCATAGGCACAGGTCTGTTTTCTTAAAAAAAGATTGTCTTTATTCCAAAATTGAAAACCACCATTGAAAGTCGTTTCACATTCTCTAATTCTCAAAATTTGCTCTTATGCATTCTATTTCCATAAACTGCTACCCAGCCCAGCACTTTCCCCAGGTGCTCTGTCTCGTTTTAATATGTAAAAAAATGTTTATTTATTTATTTTTGAGAGATAGAGTACAAGCGGGGGAGGAGGAGGGGCAGGCAGAGAGAGTGGGGTAGAGATAATCCCAAGGAGGCTCCATACTGTCAGCTCAGAGCCCCAACGCAGGGCTCCAACTCATGAATCTAGAGCTCACCTGGTGAGATCATGAACTGAGCTGAAATCAAGAATCAGATGCTTTGGTTAAGCTTCCGACTTTGGCTCAGGTCATGATCTCACAGCTTATGGGTTCAAGTCCCATGTTGGGCTCTGTTCCAACTGCTTGGAGCCTGGAGCCTGCTTCCGATTCTGTGTCTCCCTCCCTCTCTGCCCCTCCCCCACGCATGTTCTGTCTTTTTCTCTCTCTCTCAAAAATAAATAAACATTAAAAAATTAATTTTTTTTAATTTTTTAATTTATTTTTTTTAAATATATGAAATTTATTGTCAAATTGGTTTCCATACAACACCCAGTGCTCATCCCAAAAGGTGCCCTCCTCAATACTCATCACCCACCCTCCCCTCCCTCCCACCCCCCTTCAACCCTCAGTTTGTTCTCAGTTTTTAACAGTCTCTTATGCTTTGGCTCTCTCCCACTCTAACCTCTTTTTTTTTTTTTTTCCTTCCCCTCCCCCATGGGTTTCTGTTAAGTTTCTCAGGATCCACATAAGAGTGAAAACATATGGTATCTGTCTTTCTCTGTATGGCTTATTTCACTTAGCATCACACTCTCCAGTTCCATCCACGTTGCTACAAAGGGCCATATTTCGTTCTTTCTCATTGCCATAAACATTAAAAAGTTAAAAAGAATTGGACGCTTAACCAACTGAGCTACGCAAATGCCCCTCATTTTAGTATTTTAAGTGAAGGTTCTTCATCTCCACTGGGAAATACCCCTTGTTTTTGTTCAAATGCAACAGAGCTGACTGTCTAGAATATTTTCTTGATATTCAATGTGAGGCAATACATGAAGCAATGCAATTTAAAGCATTATATCTTTTTAAAAAAATAATTAGCTTATCTGCTCTTAAAATGTGTAGAAATTTGGTTTTGTGATAGATCACAGTGATGATGAGATTTATGCAAAGTGAACCAGTTACCCATATTTGTAGAATTTGCTAAGTGCTCATTGAACTTAGCCTTATTTTGTCTATATACCTGGTCTCTTCAGGGTAAGCGATAAAATGCTCCTGAACCACAGTGCTGGCATTTACCTGTATTAATGTAAACACTCACCTCATAGAAACTTGTAATTCTTTTCCTGGAAACTTTGCTTAACTTGATTGTGCAGAGAATTGTTTCATTTTTGGTAATATAATCATCAGTTTTATTCAGTGAGTTGATTGGTCTTGAGTAAGTGATATATCAAATTTAAGAGTGTCTTAGAAAAAACTTTAAAACACATAAACTGAAATATTTTGTGTGTTATTTGAAAAATATGAAGTTTACGTGTGTGTAAAATATATGCACATATGTATATTTCCTTACGCAAATAGTAGGCTTCTCGCATCTGGAAAATTTCTCCATTTGTTCTTGAAGCTAAAATATCAATGAGGCAATTCTCTTCAGTGCCTGCTCCCTGTCATACAGAGAAAGAGAGAAATATAAAGGCATTTGTATTGGGAATAATAGTGCATCTTATGTATAATAAAGATTTACAACATTCCTGATATTCTGAGAGATGGCAGAGAGGAAAGAAAGGATGTTTGGGATAAAGATAGGTCTTATTCAGTTCTGGCTCTGCTATTTACTAGCTGCTTGACCCTGAGGGGATATTATTATCTGAAATCCTATTCCTTCATTTAGAATAAAACAACATGGGACTTTCTAAATAATGTGGAAAAAGATGTTTGAACAAGGCTCATGGCACTGATATTTTTGCTGCTAGAATATCATTCTTTGGAGAGCTGAAATCAGAACCTGGGTCTCCTAGTTTCCTAAAGATGCTTCAGGGACCACTCCCTGCCTCTCCCTAAATGTGAAATTTTGTACTATTGGTCTAAACATTAGGCTGGGTGCTTTTTATGGTCTCTTAAAGCTATATGGACAGATTTTTTCTCTGATTTTTCTCTGTTGTTATAAAAACAACACATATTCCAGAAAATGTTAGAAATCCTTACCATTCCATGTAATATTGATAAAATGTAACAGTTTATCTAAACAGTAACATATGACTTCCTTCTTATAGTTGTGGTCACATCATTTTGCAAGAGGTAGGAATTGCCATACTGCAACTTCAAAAAAGCAATTAGTTGAAATTCATATGAATTTTATACAATGTCTATTCTCATCTGCAAATATGATGGCCAAAATCCAAGTTCCCTTAATTTTTCCCCTTTCCTGTCTCCTGTCACACATTGTTTGCAGATTGCATAATCTGGTCATTGGCAGGAATCGTATTGGAATGACTGCAATGGTTCTGCAGGTGTTTAATATCAGCAGTTGGAAGATGTTAAAAAGCCTTTTGTACCCAATCCCTAGCCAACAAAGTCTCTATCAAATCTGTAGTCAATTTATTTCTCGGAAATGACTTTTCTGTAAAGAATTATTATAATTCTTCAGAAGTAAAAGTTTTATACTTTAAATTAAAAAAAATTTAATATTTATTTATTTTTGGGAGACAGACGGAGTGGGGGAGAGGCAGAGAGAGAGGGAGACAGAATCTGAAGCAGGCACCAGGCTCTGAGCTGGTCAGCACAGGGCCCCGTGTGGGGCTTGAACCCACCAAGTGCGGGATCATGACCTGGGCCAAGTCAGACGCTCAACTGACTGAGCCACCCAGGTGCCCCAAAAAGTTTTATACTTTTGAGCAATAGTTTTTGGAAAGGAGTAACTTGAGGTTACAAAAATAAACAAAGATATTATCTATATTTTGTCTCTGACTCAGTATCCCACTTTTACTTAGTGAGTCCAATTTTTACAAATAATTTGAAGAGGTTCACATGTTTTATAACATTTTTGCTTAATATATGAATGTGTACTAGGCAGTGATAAATATGGACAGCCCTGGAGGCTTATTTTGGTTTTTTTGGGGGTTTTTTTGGTTGTTCAACATAGAGCTGGGTCAGTGAATCTGAGTTTGTGCAGCAAAAGAATAGGCTGATCCAAGCTCCTGGGCTGTAGAATCCCTCTCTTCCTAACAGGGTCACTTCACCTGAGCACAGCATCGTCACTGTTTTATTTATTTATTTATTTATTTATTTATTTATTTATTTACTTACTTATTTTTTAACGTATATTTATTTTTGAGAGACACAGACACAGTGCAAGCTGGGGAGGGACAGACACACAGGGAGAGAGGGAGACACAGAATCCGAAGCAGGTTCCAGGCTCTGAGCCGTCCTCACAGTGCCGGTTGCGGGACTCAAACTCGCGAACTGAGAGATCATGACCTGAGCCGAAGTCCAGCCACTTAACTAAGCCACCCAGGCGCCCCTCACTGTTTTGTTTTTGCTCAGATATTCTTTCCCCCACCCAGTTCCCTCTCTACTGAAATATTGCCCTGCACTTGTTAACAGGTATATTTTTGTATCAGAATAGTACCTTCATGGCATGCCAGAGTTCGTGAGCGTCATAAGAAGGTGGCGGGTACATGAGGCCAACCATGACATCTTTGAAGTGATCTGAAAGTTTCTCCTTCAGGTCACCAATTAGGTCCTATGGATGGAAAAGTAAATACTTTCATTATATTAGGTACTAACTTTACAAGAGAAATGGGATAATTGCAGAAAGTCTTCTACTAAGATGTCCTTTCCTATGTCATTTCACATAGTAAGAAGCCTGGTTTTGCATTACAGGAGTGGATGGACTTGATGGGTTTGAAAGTGTCTTATGTAATCATATCTCTGCATGAGAGGTCATGTACATGGACATTCTATTCATGTAAATACAAAATGATCTTCTTTCCCTAATCCCAGCCCCAACTTCTGTGTTGATCTCATTATGAAAATAAGTAAAATTTGAAACCTAAAAACATTATAGTTGAGAGTTCTTAGTTTTCTTATATGGAATTAATGAAACATTGGTCCTTAAATAAAATATACATTTTATTTTATCATTGAAGCAGTATCTATTAGCAGGAGTTCATGGTTATACTATTGCCAAAAAGCTGTGTAAATGAATTGAGTAATCTAAGAACTTTCATCAAATAGCCACGGTAATACATTTGTTTAAAATATTGAAAGTTAAACACTTCAGGAGAAAAACAAGCATGCTGAATTTTAGTTCTTGGAATACAGATTATAGAAGTATAAAATTGATCATTTTAATTTTCACTTTTATTTTATTAGTGTAGACTGGCTGTTTAAAAATGTGAATGTTAAATGCATTTTTTGTAGGGTTACAAAGATATTTGAAAGATGTTTAAAACTTAACACTTCTTGCTAAAATATATAGAGTATATTCAGTTGTACTTTAAAAATATGCAATATTTTAGTTTTGAGGTGATTCAATAATAGATTCAAGTAAAAGCTGCCAATAAGACATAATATGCTTTATTAAAATAAAAACAAAATAGTCATAATTTTCATTTTATTTAGTATAATCTGACAACATCATTCCTAGATTGTGGATTTTCTTATTTAGCAAATAAAGCATTTATCCATAAGTTGGTAACCAGTAATGCAGAGAATCTATTGAATTTTTGCTAGGGTCAATGCAATTCATTTAATGAGCAATTAATAAATGCCCAGAGTTGTGTCAGGTGCTTGGAGTATATACAAGAAGCATAAGATCTCCCCTTTCATGAAACTTATATTCTATTTAATTCCCTCATTATGCACCAGTGACTATTTCTAATTTATTTACCAAATAGTTGTTAAGGTGATGTGAGCCAAGCTTTCTTCTAGGTATTGGGGCTACATCAAAGAATAGAATATATATAAACATATGAGCTTGTGAAACTTATATTCTTATGCACACAAGAGCTCAATAAATTTTTTTGACGGAAAGATTGCAGTTATTCAATACTGTTTGATTTAATACCATTTCCCAGACATAGTGGTAGGTGCTGGAGAATTGCAACACAGTCTCTGTTTCCAAGGAGATTGATATTCCACAAACCCAGAGGTAACATAAGTAAAAATGTGAGCTAATACATTTTCTAAGGCTTTCAATATCATTTTTCACATTATAAGATCCTAAAGCAGTAGTACAAAACAATTAGATGAATTCAGGTAAGAGATCAGAATGGATTTATAGGATTACAGAACCAAGTTACGTTTAGACAAGGAAGGACATGCAGCACTGTGACAGGAGATGGAGAAGCCATTGATTAACTTTATGTGTCACCTTGGTTGGCCCACAGTGCCCAGATTTTAGGTCGTACATTATTCTAGAGGTTTTGTGTGAACATATTTGGTAGATGAGTAAAGCAGTAGTCTCCAAAACATGGGTGGCCCTCATCCAGTTAGTTAAAGGCTTTAATAGAAAAAGGCTAACATCCCCCAAAGAAGAGAGAATTCTGCCTGCAGACTGCCTTTGAAATTGAACTGCCAACTCTTCCCTGAGTCCCCAGCTTGGTGGCCTACCGGGCAGATTTTGAGCTTGCCAGTCACCACAATCATGTAAGCTAATAATTCCTTAAAAAAAATCTCTCTTTAGATTGACAGAGATTACCTTGCTCTCCTTGAACAGTTTTCCATTACTGTTACAAGAAATGTTGAGCTCCATAACATTGCTATAAGGTCCTGCATGATTTGGACAGCGAGAGAGTGAGTGTGGGAGAGGGACTGAGGGACAGAGAGATATATTTTTTCTCTTTCTTTCTTTCTTTCTTTCTTTCTTTGATAGGTGGGAGGAGGAAGTGTGGATCCTGATGGAGGGGCGGGGCCAGGATGCGCTGGGATTTGCTGAGTGTCAGGGGTGGCTGGGAGAATGGCAGAGGGAGGCCTGCGGCGCTATGGCCATACCACTCTTCCCAGAGAGAGAGCCCCATCCCGCGAGCTCAGAGTTCTAAAAGAGCCAAGAGCCAATCGGAGATTCCTGAGAGGATAAACACCTGGTGCCCCAGGTGTGGCAGATGCTCTTCCCAGACTTGTCCCGTAGGGAGTCTTACTAATGCCACCTATCAAGCAGGTATGTGCATATATGCATATGCTGTTGGTTCTGTTTCTCTGGAGAACCCTGACTAATCCACATTCAGGAAGGTAAGTCAGTCAGTAAAAGAAAAATGCAGAGCCTGCGGGGGAAATCCTTGTACCTGTATATTGGTGTTTTCCTATGGGGCGTGAATAAGTCAATCTGTAGAGACTGAAAGATCCACTTGAGGAGAAGATGGGTATTAAACTAGACTTTATAGCACAGAATTACGTGATAACTGGATCTTGGCTCCTGTGGGAACTCAGGAACCCTGGAAGATTTTGGTGACAAAGGAACTCTAAACGTGTGTCCCATTAATGCAACAAATAATTATGGCTTCTTAAAATGAAGATTTTTTTTTTCTCAATGTGCATCATCAAGAGATACAAATCTTGATTAAAATATTAGCTATTTTAGCCTTTCCGGTGGTGACGACTTGCCCACGAGAACATGCCCCTCGCAAAGGACCTCCTGCACCCGTCCCCGGAAGAGGAGAAGAAAGCACAAGAAGAAGCGCCTGGTGCAGAGCCCCAACTCCTACTTCATGGACGTGAAGTGCCCAGGGTGCTACAAAATCACCACCGTGTTCAGCCACACGCAGACGGTGGTGCTATGTGTGGACTGCTCCACCGTCCTGTGCCAGCCGACAGGAGGAAAAGCAAGGCTCATAGAAGGATGCTCCTTCAGATGGAAGCAGCACTAAATGCACTCTGAGTCAACATGAGTGGGGAACTATCCCAATAAACAGATTTTGGATTAAAAAAAACTATCTAAACTTTAATTTCAACCCCTTACAAATTTAAAATGTAGTATATTTTATATAAAGAGGCCTGTGCCCTTAAAATTATTTCCATAAATAATTTCCCATCATTTTGTTATTTTAAAAATCTAGGATACAATACTTCTTTTCTTAATGGTCTCTTCCAGATTAAAAAAAAAAAAAAACTTTTAAGAAAGGAATCAGATATTCATGTAGGGGATCTATGAGAGTCTGCAACAGATCGAATAACTTCTTTCATTTAAAAATTACTAAGTAATTTTAATCACTCTTCCTCTTCCTCACCTTTAAGTCAAGTCTACCTTGCACAAGTGTTTTAAGGGTGAAGTCAAGTAGGAGTGGGACTGGGGTCTGGACAAGCTACATTCAAACTTCAACTTTGCCCTTAAGATCATGCTTTCTGTCCTAGACATGGAAATAGAGAGTTTAACTCCCTGACTATACTGTCCTGGCCAGGCTTTCTTTGCTTTCTCAATCCTCTGCCTGTTCACCCTCTCCCATGCCCACCTGTAGCTCCTTCCCAGTAATCAAGTCCTGGCTAGTTGGACTAGCACAGGATTGAGATGTTTCCTTCAATGTGGCTTGTGATGTACCTCTTCAAGAATTTGTTCTCTCATTACAACACAATTAACTTCAAAACTAACGATAAAAGTGTATCTAGAGAATCTGAAATATTTGGAAATTAAAAAATATACTTCGACACGATGCAAGGATCAAATAATACATCACAAGGAAGTTAGAAAATACTTTGAATTTGATGAAGGTGAAAATGCAACATGTTAAAATTTGTGGAATGCAGCTAAGATAGTGTTTGACAGTAAATTTCTAGCTTTAAATATTTATATTAGAAGAAAAACATATGAAATGAATGATCCAAGATTCCACATCAAAAAACAAAAACTAGAAAGGGTAAATTAAATTCAGAATAAGAACAAAGAAAATAGTAACAGGATCAGAACCCAATAAAACAAAAAATTGATAAATACTAGAAACTGTTAATAAAATCAAAATCTGATTCTCTAAAAAGATCAGTAATGCTAATAAAATTTTAATTGGGCTGATTAAGAAAAGAGAGGGGTGCCTGGATAGCTCAGTTGATTTAGTGTTTGACTTTGTCTCAGGTCATGATCTCACCATTCTTGGGCTCGAGCCCCATGTTGGGCTCTGTGCTGACAGCTCAGAGTCTGGAGCCTGCTTTGCCTTCTGTGTCTCCTCTCTAGCTGCCCCTCCCCTGCTCATGCTCTGTCTCTCTCTCTTTCTCACACACATACACACAAAAATAAACATTAAAAATTTTTTTTTTAAAAGAGAAAAAAGAAAATACAAAATATCAATATTGGGAATGTAAGAGTGTCTTGTTTTTGTTTTTTTTTTAAACTTTTTTTAACGTTTATTTATTTTTGAGACAGAGAGAGCATGAACAGGGGAGGGTCAGAGAAAGAGGGAGACACAGAATCTGTCAGAGATGTCAGATGTCAGAGCTGTCAGCACAGAGCCCGACGCAGGGCTTGAACTCACGGACCGCGAGATCATGACCTGAGCCAAAGTCGGACACTTAACCGACTGAGCCACCCAGGCGCCCCTGTAAGAGTGGCTTGTACAAATACTACAGACAAAGGAAAAAAAAGAGAAATATTATGAACAATTTAATAACATTAAATTGTATTAATTAATTTATTTGTCTTCGGGAATAGTAATTAGTGATTCATCACTTACATACAACATCCGTGCTCATCCTAACATCCTCCTTAATGTCCCTTGTTCATTTAGTCGATCCCTCCAACCAACACCCCTCCAGTAACCCTCAGGTTATTCTCTGTATTTAAGAGTCTCTTATGGTTCATCTACCTTTCTGTTTTTATCTTATTTTTGCTTCTCTTCTCCTATGTTCATCTGTTTGGCTTCTTAAATTCCACATAAGAATGAAATCATGTGATATCTGTCTTTCTCTGACTTATTTCACTTAGCATAATATACTCTAGTTCCATCAATGTTGTTGCAAACGGCAGGATTTCATTCTTTTTGATTGCCGAGTAATATTCCATTGTATATATATACCACATCTTTTTCCACTCATCAGTCGATGGACATTTGAATGTCACTAAATTTTAAAACTAGTTGAAATGTGCCAATTTCTTGAAATATACAAATTATCAAAGAAAACTCAAGCAGAACTTTATACTCAATCTGAATTTCTTTATATTAATTAAAGAAATTAAGTTCATAATTAATCCCACCTTGCCAATCTTTAGACCCTGGTGCAATCACTAATAAAATCCATCAGACATTTAAGGTAGAAATCAAATCAACTCTACACAAAATCTTGTAGCAATAATAGATGAAAGATGACTTCTCAATTTATTTTATGTGGCCAGTATTGCCCTAATCCCGAAATCCAAAAACTTCACATGCAAAGAAAATTGCATGTTGATATCCCTTATGAACACAGATGCAAAAAAAAAATGTGATATATCCAAATTTTATAAATTAAATCCATCAGTATGTATAATATGTCAAAAGAATGATATGTAATGACCAAGTAGGATTTGTCCAAGGAAAGCAAGCTCAGTTTACACTTGAAAATCAATAAATACAATTCCTCATTTTAGCAGTATAAGGAGAAAAGCTGCATGATGGGTGTAGCAAAGGCATTTGAAAAAGGTTAACACATAAACATAAGAGAAACTCTTAGGGAAGAATGAATAGAGGGGATTTTAAATTGATAGAGGGCATTTATAAAAATGAGATGATGCCTAGTAATGAAAAATGAATGCTCATATCCTAGGACTGAGAACAAGGCAAAGAGACCTGCTCTTACTACGTGTATGTTATGCAAGAGGTATATACCTAAAAAGAAAAGCTAAAACTCTAATGCTTGTAGGAGAAAGCATAGGAACAAATCTTTGAGTCAGTGTAGCAAGGAATTCTTGGACAGTACATAAAAGTAACAACCCATAAATGAAAACAAAACAAAACAAAACAAAACATGATGAATTTGACTTTGTCAAAATAAAAACTTCAATTCTTCTAAGATGATCACAGGTGTCACTCACATATTTGACAAAAGACTTGTGCCCAGCAGGTATAAAAATTTCTTAAAACTCAATAATAAGAAGACAATCTGATAAAAATACTCACAAGGGATTTGGACTGATACTTAACCAGAAAAAATAAACAATTGGGGAATAAACCCATAAAATGATGCTTAACATTAGTCATTAGACTAATAGGAATTAAAGCCACAATGAGATAACACTACACGTTCTCTTCAGTGGCTAATATTACAAAGACTGATGATATCAGGTATTAGCAAGGATATGGATCATTTGGAACTATCCTATTAATAGTGGTAGGAGTATACCACTTTAGAACTCTTGTAATTTCTAATAAATATAAACTGCATGAAATCCACTCGAAGCATTAACAAATAAATTTAAAGTTTATGAATTCAGAACATGAATGTTTATGGCAGCTTTATTCATGACAACCCCAATTGGAAATCACCCAAATGTCCTTCAACAGGTGAATGGATAAACAAATATTGGCATATACATGTGTGGAATAATACTCAGCAATAAAAAGGAAATGAACCAAGAGTCCTACAACATCTATGGATGTTAAGAACTATGTGCTGAGAAAATGAACCTGGACACAAAAGAGCACATATTACATGATCCTACTTATAAAAGTTCTAGAAAGACAAAGTTAATCTACAAATACAAGAAAAGAGAAGAAATCAGAAGAGATCACAGCTGGTGCTGTGAGCAAGAAGTTAGCAGAAGATGGCCTGCAAAGGGGGGGGGGAAACAAAATTTTGGGGTGTGAGACATGCTCTATATTTTGATAGTGCTTGTGGAGACGTGAGTGAGAACTCATCAAAGTGTACTGAAATGAGTATTTTATATAACTTGTGCCTGAATATTGTGGATTTTAAATTTTATCTTAACATGTTATTTTGGCATCTACAAAATGAATGTTTTCTAAAGCTCCTATTTATTTAACTCTTTCAAATACATCCTCTACTATATTTATGTGTCATACTAGTTAATACCCAGTTTCAAATTGTCATCTTATTTAATAGTTTTTAGCATTGTTTTCCACACTAGAATTGTACACCCATCATTAATACTGGTGCCATAAAACAATGATTCTTTAACTGGGCTGGGGTTGGGGGCCATATGAGAATCCTAGGTGAGAGGAAGAGTTTGAAAAGCTCTTTGGATGAGTAATATAACAACCTGCCTGAAGGTAGGATGCATGTTCTTTTATTCCAACTGAACATTACTGAAATGGAGAAAAACAGGACATAATGCAGTTAACTCTAGCTCTCAACAAACATTGAACTGATTTGAAATTTCAGTGTTTTAAAAGACACTTTGGATGTCAGTTATTCCAATATGCCTTCTAGTTCAGAGAGAAAAGGTCCTAAGAATGGAGATTTAAACAGAAGAGTGTGGTGATTGTATTAACCACTAAGATTTAATGTTTACTCTCTGTCAGACAGGATTCTGAGTATTAGAATAATTGTAATAACTCATTGCAACAACCCTATGAAATAGGAAGTATAAACATCCCATGATATAGGTGAGAAAATCATAGCACATAGAGCTTAAGTAGCAAGTTTCACGTAGCTAAACAAGTAAGTGATGGAGCCAGGATTTGATATCAGCCATTCTGGCCTTCTTGTCTCCTTTTCCATGTTATGTAGGCCATAGGCCACTAGTGATATATCAGCAAGGTGATGAACATATCATATAGGTGGTAAATGTAGTATTTATGAACTTTTAAATGTAGCGGCAGTGCATTGAAGGTTTAAATGCAAATGGGTCAATGTAATATACTTTTATTGTGAGAAGTTATTGGTACTTGGCAGTTGATGGAAAGGTAGAAACATTAGAATTATCTCTTTTATGAGCCTTTCTATAACTCTAAGTGAAGCTGATTATTTCTTTGCCAAAACTTCTCTAGCTTTTCATTTATTATACCAGATTTTCATGACTATATTATATGCATTCATTTCTCGCCAAAGTCTGTCAGGACATGGACTTTCACATAAATTTTACTAAATTCATTTATCTATCTCTATATCTATCTATCTATCTATCTATCTATCTCACAGTACTGAGTATATGATGTTCAGAGTATATGGTATATATAATTTATAAACGAATATATAAACAAGTGCAAGAATAAATGAATGAATGCTCATTCATTTAGAGAAGACCCTATCTTACTGATTATTTGTAAAGGGTAAAGTCAATGTTCAAGCTGACAATCACTTGGGTATTGCAGGCAAGTACTTTATTTAATCTTTAGTTACATTTCTTTGATCACCATCCTTCCCAAATATTTATAACAACATCTTCGGTTACTTTACATATTATGCCATCCTATGGTAATACTGAACCCAGATGTACGCATTCCTCTGGAAACTGAGATTAGTAGTGCCACTAGATGGCGCTGGCATATCTTTGTTGCGTAACTCAGGTGTGCATACAAGCGAGCACGTGCGTGACATGGCTATCGAAACGGATTGTATAAAAGATGTCAATGAAATTATATAATTTCAGTGAAAGAAACAGTATTAGACATCATATAATGCCATTAGAGTCTACCAGCTCTGGAGGTAAAGTATTTAGGTTTGAATCCTGGCTGTGGAAAGTAGCAGCTGTGAGATTGCAAGTAGGTTACTTAACGTCATTGTTTCTGCTTCCCTATATGTAAAGTGAAAATAACAGCATCTACTCACGGGTAGATCCAAGTATAAAAATATTTAACTCAAGTGAAATCCTTAAATTTTTTTCTGGCACGTATTAGGTACTGAAAAAAATGTCTTTTCTTCAAAAATTATTAAATAATTTGCTGCGGATCAAAATGGCTAATACCGGACTGTCTCCCACTCTTTCCTCTTCCTTTCTTTCTGTCTCTCTCTTTCCACATCAGATTTTATCTGTTATATTGTATTTCCCACAACTTTTAATAATATCCAATTGTCAGTAAATTCTATTGTCTCGAAACGGAGGATTTCTTACCACTTCTCACTGCTACAGACCTCATCCAGGCCACAATCCCCACTGCCCTGTGTTAATGTATTAACCTCCAAATGACTTTCCCTTCTGTCTTTGCCCCTGACAGTCTCCCCTCAACACACAGGACAGTGTGATCCTGTAAAAATACAAATCAGATCAGTCACTCCTCTGCTGGAAATGCCCTTTCCCACTCTATACTCCAGGATAAACTAGAACTGCTTTTGTGTAGTTGATCTCAGATTAATAACAGATCTATTTCCGCCTCAGGGCCTTTGCTTTTGCCCTTCACTCTTCCTTGAATGTACTTTCATGTGGCTCACCCTTCCCTGACTTCTTAATGAAGCTTGCCTTTGTCACACTGTTTTAAATTAAACCTGGTTTCCCCAGTACTTGCTATATTTCTTACCAGGCTTTCGTTTTTTTGTTTTTGTTTTGTTTTGTTTTGTTTTGGTTTGGTTTTTTTCATAGCACTGTTACTTTCTAACATGATACATTTTACTACCTTTTTTTTTTTTTTTTTTTTAATCTGTCTCACCCATGTAGAATATAAGCTCCATTATGGCAGGGCTTTTGGTCTTTTTTATTCATGGCTACTTCACCAGCCCCTAAGAATGTGCCTGCCACAGACTAAGAATTTACACAAATTGTTATAAAATGGATAAATGAATGAGGACCACTTATAATTCAAGAATTATTTGTTTGGAGTCATTCTTGGCCATTCAAAGATGAACAAGCCAAAGTCCCTCTCCTCAAGCAGTTTTATTTAGTGGAGGGGCAGAAACACAGAAATTACAATTACTTTGCTATGCAAAATGTGCTAAGTGCTATTGTAGTAGAAATTGTATGATATCATCAGGACATCTGGAAGGAGAGATTACTTTCCGTGGGGAAAATAAATATTGAATAATATGTTTAAATAGTTAAACTTTGTGTGTTCAAAGAGGAGCCTTCAAATAGGTGCTCTAATTAAAGCCTTAAATTCTGGCTTGGAGTTATATAAATAACTTTGTGGATGCAACCTTTGGAGTGTTACTTTCCTCAGCCTGACTGCCTCTGCTTTCCTGTTTGCCAAAGATTTGCCCTAAAGGGACTCTGTGGGAATCACAGCTTGGCCTTGCATTAAGCTAATGACTACTTGCTTTTCAAATTGAGCTGTTCTGTGCTACTGATGAAACTGTAGATTACCCATGGTGCAGCTCTTCTGACCACTCCATTTAAACTAGAAGTGAAATGGCAGTTTCCTCTTCCTTGTTCTTCACGCTTTTACATAATTATGTGTAATCAGGGGCAAGAAGTAGACATATGACTAACATTTTGCTTGTCTGAATATGCTCAGGGGAACATTTTCATATGCTTTTAACTTATATGCCTTTTACTCTTATCGTAAAAAAGGATACTTGCTCTTTAAACACTCAGTGATGTAAGCCTATATAAAGTGTGCCCAATATTCAATTCTACCTACCCCAATATTCATTGTGTAAATATTCACATGGTTTTATATTATATTATAAAAACATTTATGCAAGCTGCATCATTATAATAGTAAGTGAATATTCTTTTATAGATGTTTTCATAGTTACTTAATGATTCAATTTTCATTGGAAATTTGAGCTAATTTTTATCTGTTAATGATGATAATGCTTTGGTCTTCTGGAGAAACATAGTATATTAAAGCTAAAACCCTCCCCTCCAAATACCACAATAAAAAAATAACACACACTGTTTTAAGTATGCTTGGTTTCAGAATAAAGAAACCCCTGGGTGTAAAATCCAGGGGATAAAATGAAAACCAGAGGATAAGCAAATCAGCTGACCCTTGGAGGTTATTTTGCAGGTGACTTGGGAGAATAGAGATTGTTTTTGAGAACTATTTGTTTTGGATTTCAGTGCTCAGTGTGGAACATTATATGAGGACAGGAGAGCATTTATGGAGCCAATGTAATACAAGGAACTAACTAAGTCTGAAACCTCTATAAGGTCGGGAACCTCAAAGGATTATACCTTCAGTTAAACTATGAACTAGGAAAAAAAAAACAGCACTCAACATTGGAAAATGAGCAGAAAGCTCACCTTTCATTGTCTGGGTTAAGAAGAAGGATATTTTCCTTGAGAATCCAAAATAATAGAGCTGTGTCTCCCTTGGGCATGACTTTTAAATTTATTCTACTGTACCCGATGGGCTGAGAACTCCATGAAGAGAAATCATCATGAAAGTTGATCCAGGGCTGGTGATTCTCCTGGGACGCCAGGAAGAAGCAAATGCCAGGCAAATCTAGAGAGATTCTCTGACTCTTCAGGGGGGAGAAAAAAAAAAACCTCACTGCAAAAGATGAGCATCACTTTAAAAGTTTTCACAACAAAAATATCTGGTATGCACTTAGAAGCAATTTTCCAGGAGGACAGACAGTGGACTCTACAAATGGCAGAATTAAAACCCCGTCAATTTGAGACAATTGATAACAATCAGAAAGAACACTATGAAAAAAAATCACACTAAAAATGGCAAATAAGATTCTAGAAATGAAAAGCTTTTAGAATTTAAAAACACAATATATATGAGGAGTATCTAATAAACAACTGACTTGGAATTAATGAATTGGAAAAATATCTGAAAAAGTATCTAAAAAATTCCACAGAGACAGGCAATAAATAGATGATATGAATATAAAGTTAAGAGACTTGGAAGACTGAATGGCAAGAACAAGCTTTTGTTTAATAGGATTTATAGCAGGAGAGAATGTGGACAATACCAGGGAGACACTACTTAAAATATCATATAATATGTGAATCTTCAGTTATTTAGATAAAACCTATTTACTAATATCGTGAAACTGCAAAATATTAGGATTTTTAAAAAATTGTTAAGGCAAACAGAGAATTAAAGGTAATCTATAAAGGAAAACTCTTAATGAGAGAATGGATTTCTCAAAAGTTATCAGTGAAGGCTAGGAAAAAATTTAAAATTATATCTACAAAGACCAAAGAAAAAGTGACTAGCATTCAGCCTAGAATTCTATAGCTATCTAAGTTAATATTCAACCATGAAGAAAAAAATAAATAAAGCTCTTCCTAAGGAAAAGAACTGAAATAATTTAATAATTATTTATGATTTCTAGAAAAAAAAACTGCTAAAAAATGTCCTTTGGAAAAATGACATTGAGGCCAGAAACATGGAGTTAGGTATTAGAAGAAAAATGAAAAAAGAAATAAAAAATTGTGACTATAACTGAAGAAGCATTAACTCGTCAAAAGCATAATGATGATTAATTTGGGGGAGTATAAAACAAGGTAGAATAAAAATACTCAACAATAATAGTATGCTGCCTGAAAAATTCCCCTAGCTCTTATGTTAATGACAGGCAAAGACTTAAGAGTTGTTACCATGAAGAATCCATTCTTCATGTACTACAGAATCCATTTCAAAGATGGACTCATTAAAAACCATTTCAAAGATTAGCCAACTCCAAACCAGTCAAAAGGACCAAATTCTGTGCCTGTGGCCAGAAAGAAATGTGGCTCTGGCTACTGAGTCCAGAGCGCACAAAGTTGAAACATGGTTTCAGCAGTGGTGAATTCCCCACCTGATGTAAAGCTTGTGTAGGCCAAAAACATTGAAGTTCCTTTGATCAAGGTGGACACAGGTGACATACCGAAAATGAACACCTCACTTATTGTTGCAGATCTTTATCCCCTCATGTGCCTTGTCTTTCCTTCCCTTCTACCGTAGCTTCTGTTACTTTCAGGAGAGTAATAATTAGGAGTGGGACCAAGGTCTTCCTGTCCCACTGTGGACTAAAGGGTTCATGACTGTCTGAGTATGTTGGGGGACTTTGGGGAATGGAAGGACTGAACTTTTTATGAGTTTGTTGGCCATAGCTGCCAAGGTAACCATTCTATGTGGACCCATTGGTTGAATTTGGGTCTCCTCCAAATTCAGTTGATGGGTGTGGGCAAGGTTTGCAGTGGAAAAAGGGAAACTAAAACAACTTATTATTGAGGTCCTTTGGGCTAATGTCACTGTACCATAATCTATTGTTGAATATGGCTGGAATTTATTTGTTTCTCTTGGGAATGCTGAGAAGTACCAAAGAGAATGCTCTTGATAAGAAATGAGCCACATATAGTGCTCTACCTATAGCAAATATGGGGAAGGTCTTATAACCCCAATAATTCCTATCTGCTACACAACTCTGTGACAGATGGTTTGCCGATGGGAACCTCTGGCAAGAAAAGGCAGCATCCCAGAGGTGCCTCTTGGCATTTTAAACTTGTCACCTTCTTCATACAACTTCTGGGTATCACTTTTAGAAAGCAGCAGTTGTTGCTTGCTGACTTGCTACTGGATTCTTGTAGAAATTGAATGCCTGATGTATGGAGGCTTGTGACTTTTGTGCCTGATAGTCTCATTTTGATGGGTCAACTGGGACTCAATGACTAGCAAAGTGGGAAGAAATCAGCAAGTCTCATCGAATGGAAATGGCACACTGAAGAAAACAGCCCGCCTGGCTCCAGGAGCATCATGAGTTTACATGAAAAAATGGCAGCTATTCCTTTGGGGAAACTTTAACCCTACTCTGCTGCTTGAAACAAGATGCTGAATCAATGCGGACTTCAATCAGTTGCCCTAAGTGTCCTGACCTGGTTTATTGATGGTTCAGCAATAGCTGTGCAGAACCAAAAATGGACAATTTGTGTTCCATGGGCAGAAATCAAGATTTTTTTCATAGTTCTGGCCAGTATCCTTTGTGATAAATATTTTATCTTTTTACTCACTCTTGGGCTGTTAAGCCTATCTCTTTGGTTTAACACTTGGGAAAGTACAGATCCCACATGAAAAAGCCTCAAAGGTTTCTTTGTGGCTGTAGTCTGTCAAAATAAACTGTGGTTGCTGGTAGGAACTTTTGTGTCACTTGCATAGATTTGCACACTAAAGGCTTTTTCCTTGATGAGACCAACTAGAATCCAGCTACTAATCAAGCCTGTGTTGCCCAGATTATGCTGTTCCTACCTGGATCCATCATCATACTGGACATGACAATACATATACCATCATAAAGCAGGCATGTAGTATTTTGTGTATCTGACACCAAAGTTACCATTGCTTGCCACTGTTGTGAGTCTAGTCAAACTTGATTTGCCTTATTCATTGTGAAGGAAACTATCAGTCACAGGGCTTGGCTGATGTATTTCTTCTGACTTGATCCCCTCTTGAGGTTACTAGAAGTCCTTTTAACTATTGTCACTTTTTCAAGTGATAGTGCTGCTGTCCCTGTTCAATCAGCTGACTCTGGACACAATTATGGTCCTTGAAAGTAATCTGTGTCATGTGTTTGACTTTCCAGACTACCTGGTCTAACCATGGTATAGTTTTTATTACAAAAGCCACTCAACAGTAGACTGATAATCAAGGTATTTGATGGATCTTCCATAGTCTCCACCATCCATAGGCTTCTGGTATTGGTGATAACTGATTGATTCAATGAGATTTCTGAGTCTGTTTTCCTTACCTCTTTCTGATGTACATAGTTTAGTAAGGCAGTTGGTCACTGAAAACAGTTTTCCCTCCTGAATAATAATCATAATGAAATGGGGGGAGAGGGCTATTGGGATGTTATGATATCATGATCTATCTATCATCTATCTATCTATCTATCTATCTATCTATCTTTCGTCCCCCATTCCTGGCACAGAGCTCCTAAAACCTTGTAATTTCCTGATTGGAGTGAGAGGAGCATCTTTTGTTATTCATAGTAACCCCTTTTCAACCATAATTGAGTTTATGCTAATGAGATGATAGAAGAATGCGGCTAGTTGCCAGAGGAACCAACCATGTGATTATTGGGTTGTAACCCTCAGCCCTACTCCTGATCTCTAGGGACTAGAGAAGGTCTGGAGACTGATTTATTCAACAATGATCAATGAATGATTCGATCAATCGTGCTTATATAAAGAAAGCTCCATAAGGACTCTGACTAAAGAGGTTTGAGGTGCTTTCAGGTTGACAACCACATCAAGGTGCTGGGAAAGTGACATGTCCAAAGAGGGCATGGAAATTCTGCATCCTTTCCCATGTACTTTGCCCTATATATCTCTCCATTTTGCCATTCCTGAGTTGTGTCCTTTGAAATAAACCAGTAATCATGAGCACAGCACTTTCCTGAGTTCTGTGAGCCATTCTAGCAAATCATCAAACTTGAGGAGGGGCTGTGGGAACTTACACTTTACAGCCAGTCAGTCAGAGTATAGATGACAATCTAGGACTTATGGTTGGCATCTGAGGTGGGGGATAATTTTGTGAGACAGTCCTTGCCCTGTAGGGTGTGTGGTAACCCTGGGTAGTTAGTATTAGAATTGTTTAGTTCGAGGAAATGAATCCACACATTTGGTGTCAGAAGTGAGGTGTTGAATTGTGTAGAAAGAAACAGGAGTTTTCCTATAATTACGCAGATAACTTTTGAAAATTTGGGATTCTACCCTGACCATTCTCTGGGCGTGATGATTTTTTTCTCTTAACATTGTCAACCTCAAGGTGTGCTGGTTGGTCTATACTGTGGGTTGTAGCCTAAGCAAAAGTGGGTGAAGAATTTCAAAGAATTCTAGTTCAGCCACCAGAATATCTCTGGACTCTTTAGAGCCTTGGGTCATAAGGATAAGTTGAGTACACTGCTTGTGTGACATAGTGTGTTTTTTAAAGTTTTATAAAAATGCCTTTGTCCCTCCCGCACCTGACCCTCCCAAAAGAAAGTTTGGGATGTGAGTTGGAAATAATAATAAAAATGCTGAAGTTACAACTACAAGAAAAGTGACAATTTTCTTTCTTTTTTTTTTTTTAAATTTTTAATGTTTATATTTGAGAGAGAGAGAGAGAGAGAGAGAGAGAGAGCATGAGCAGGGAGGGCCAGAAAGAGACTGAGACAGAATCTGAAGGAGGCTCCAGGCTCTGAGCTGTCAGCACAGAGCCCAATGCCAGGCCTGAACACATGAGCCGAGAGATCATGACTTGAGCTGAAGTGGGACCTTAACCAACTGAGCCACCCAGCCACCCCAAGAAAAGTGACATTTTTCTAATGGTGGAGCAAGAACAACAACCTTGCATCTGGGGAGGGACTACCTAATCACACCACTTTGTCTTTACACGGTATTGAAGACAGCCCCAACTCACTGGCCAAGATTGTTATGGATGATGATGGACTTGCTCTAAACTTCCTTCTTGTGGGCAAAGGTGAAGTCTGTGCCGTTGCTAATACATCCTGCTGTATCTAAGTAAAAACTTCAAACCAAGTGGAAAAGTCATTACTAAAACTTAAGAAAAATCCACTCAGCTTTTTAAGATAAGTCCTGATGATTTATGGAATTGGTTGAGTTCATTGTGTTCAAACCCCTGTGGCGGCATTGTTGGAATCAATACTGCCAATTGACCTCCCCTTGTTGCTTGAAATCCTTTGATAATTAAATGTTGTATGAGACAAATTGATGGATTTAGTCTCAGCCTTTGTTAGTCAGAATAATAGGAGTGGTTTAGGGATTGGTGTGTTCATAGAAAAGAAAGTCAATAGTGAAAATGGCATAGAAATCAGGGGTGAGGTTGGGAGACAATTTTCTGTAGGCCTCGTGTTTCTAAATGTTATGCAGAGTGAGGCACTGACAGCCCTTTGTTCTAGACTAACTTTCCAAGGATGTTTATACAGTGAATAGCATCATGAGAGAGATAGTGTTTCCCTTATGAGCAATGGGCAGCCATGCATTCTGCCCATTAAAACTGATTGAAGTTTCTAATCTCATGGCTTCTCTTCTGCAGTGCAACTCACTGCATATGCAAGCGTTATCTGGTCATCTTTGCTTAGACCTTTGGGATTAAAGCTCAGGGAACTGTTGCAAAAATTCTGACACTCTGGCGACTGCTATTACTCAGAGTGATAAACTGTATTTTGTCTTTGACCCAGGAGTCTCCAGTATCTATGTTAACTTGGTTGGTTAGCTTGCTATCTTGTAGGTTAAAGTCTCATACCTTTCACAGTTTTGGACACAGACTGTACAACATAGTGTGAAATTAATCCACGTATTCGGAGAAAATGTTTTTAGTCTACATACACAAAAAATAACTAATGTCCAAATTATGTAAATAGCTACAAATCAATAAATGGCAAGCTACTGAAGGAAAAATACAGAGAATATAGAATTAACTTAAAAGGAGATGAAACCAGGATGTAAAGAAACATGAAAAGATGCTCAACATTATATATTATCAAGGAAAAATGCAAGTTAAAACCATGGAGAGATCCCATTTACATCCATAAAATTGGCCCAAACTTCTTAAGTTTTATGAAGATTTGAGAGAAATGGGAGCCATTATATATTTATTGCAGGTGAGAGTACAAATTTACAGAACTGTTTTAGAGAGTGTTTTGAAGCCTAATTAGGCCTGGATTTAGCAGTATCTAATTTTCTTTCTCCTTTCTTCTTACTTCCCGCCCTCCTTCCCTCCTTTCTTCTCTTCTTCCCTCCCTTCCTGGCAGAGATTGTATGCTATTTTCAAGAGAAATAATTGTTCAGGCTGTAACAAGCATATACAGAGGTTTTTCTAAACTGACAAAATTTTTACTGATTCTATAGAAAAGCTTCTTGAAATTATAAATTATTTTCCTGGTAGTTAAGTTTCCTCAAAAGGGGTGTATGTAACTCATTATATAATTGAAAGTTAAAGTAGTTATACTATTTCAGATTACTTAATTCATGCTTATAAAATTGGTCTGTGATAAATTATGTAATGAATTTAATAGCCTTTTGAGGCTAAAACTACATCCACCCCCTCACTTCTACAGTGAAAGTGAGGATAGAGGAAAAGATACCATACTTCTACTGGCACGAGTGACATGATAATTCTACCTCTGAAGTAGCTAAGGTAATTTTCTAGCTGGCTACTTCCTAGGTATGTTGACAATTCAAGATCAATATTTTTAACCATGAACCTGAGACCTAATAGGAAAAAAAATTGTCATGAGAACAAGATGGATCTGAAGAGTGAATTTGAACTCTTCATACATTCACATCTCTGTGTTGAGTATCAACTGCATTAGTCTGCTCAGGCTTACCATAGACTAGGTGGCTTAAACAATAGAAATTTATTTTCTCACAGTCTGGAGTCTGGAAGTCCCAGATCAAGGTACCAGCAGGGCTGGTTTCTAGAGAGGCATCTTTTTTTTTTTTTTGGCTTACAGGTGGCTGCCTTCCTGTTATATCCTTGCATGGCCTTTCCTCTGTGCGTGCACTCCTGGTATCTCTTCCTCTTCTTATAAGAACACCAGTCCTATAGGATTAGGTCCCCACCATGATCACCTCATTTAACCTTGATCATCTCTTTAAAGGCCCTGTCTTCAAGCACAGCCACTTTGGGGGGTAGGGCTTCAAAATTTAAACTTTGAGGGGATGCACTTGAGTCTGTAACACCAGCTATGTGCCTGCCACTGTAGTGAACAAAACAAAGATGCCTCTGCTTGTGGGGCCTGAGCTAGGGGGAGGTGGAGTACAATAAATAATAATTATGTTAATAAATTATGTAGCTTGTTAGAGGGCAGTAACTGTTATAGAAAAAAGCAGAGAAGGTGAAAGGGATCTGGAGTGCTGGCATAGGCTTTGGGGTAGGTGACAGTTTTTTTCTTAATCTTTTAAAAAAATGTTTATTTACTTTTGAGAGAGAGAGAGAGAGAGAGAGAGAGAGAGACAGAGCATGAGTGGGGGAGGGGCAGAGAGAGAGAGAGGCAGAAACACAGAATCTGAAGCAGGCTCCAGGTTCTGAGCTGTCACCACAGAGCCCCAAGGCAGGAGCTCAAACTCACAAACTGCAATATCTGAGCCCAAGTCCACCACTTAACCAACTGAGCCACCCAGGCGCCCCAGGGGAGGTGACAGTTTTAAACAGGGCATTCAGATTAGGCCCTTTTGAGTAGCTGACATCGAGCAAAGCCTTGAAGAACATCAGGCAGTCAGCAATATAGATATCTCCTCTTGTTAAATCTGATGTTCATTCAGTTGAGAACAAGAGGAACTTAGTGAAAAGCTTAGAAAGACATGATTCAAAGTCAGAATACCTTGGTTTAAGTTCTAACTTTGTGTGATTCAGGGCAAGTTAGCCTCTGCACTAAATTACATAACCAACACCACACTTTTAAGGAATTCCAGATGCCAGGACATTCCAGAGCTGATCATCCCTGTTTCAGATGAAAACTGAAAGAACAAATTACTTCAGTGATGCATTGGAACCCTATTCGGGGATCGCTGTCTAACTGCTAAACTTATCAGGTATGCGTAGTTTATCTGCTCAGCCCCAGAGGCCTTTCATTGCTCCCTTGGTTTCACTACACTGGCTGTAGCATAGTACTTGCTTTGGTGTGGAAGATCAAGAATGACCTCATTAATTATATTGATCAATATGTCAATCAGAGGCATTCCAAAAGGCTTTTCATTTGACTGTAGGGATTAGTGTGGCTTGGGCAAGGAAAAGTTGTTGATGAAATTCAGCTGTTCTTCACTAATGTAAAATATCAAGAATTTATGGGCCATGCCTAGAATTGCACTTTGCTCAGCAGCTAGGAAAATAATTCTGTGAAATCTTGATTATCCATACCAATAAAAAATAAAAGTATCAAAGACTAACATACAGGAAATCTCACCACAGAAAGGGAAAGGTAGCAAAAGAGACACCTTGGCCAAATGGAAGAAGTAATTCTCAAAGGGAGCAGCAGAGGAGATCAGGAAGCTCTAACTGAAGATCGGGCCAATTGACCTGGGAGCAGCTAGAGCAGGGAATGAGGGAAAAGAGAAATTTAGGCAATCTATGAATATTCATTAAGTATAAAGTGGATAATACAGGGATGTCCCCTCTTCTTTTTTAAACAAAGTGTAAATAGGCAGAATATAATTCCTTAGATTCCCTTATCCTATAAATGAAATACATCTTCTTTGTTAGACCCTGGATAAGCTCTGGAGAGTAGTAGCAAATAACCTAGTCCCTGATTTTCTAGAGGATTACAGTCTAGTCATCCAGACATGACAGTAAACCCACACGGCCCAGCGTGGCAAGGCCCCATTATGTAC
Source organism: Lynx canadensis (assembly GCF_007474595.2). NCBI lineage: Eukaryota > Metazoa > Chordata > Mammalia > Carnivora > Felidae > Lynx > Lynx canadensis. The sequence continues at coordinate 60,362,659 of NC_044306.2, forward strand.
AGGGAACTCTGGGGCCCTGGAAGGCAGCACCTAACCCGGGGCAGAGGGTGAGTGAGACAGGTGGGGAAGATTTATTGGAGCAGCCAAAACTATGCCTTCACACTGTCATTCAACAAAGATAATTCAGCAATCTCTGCATGATAGATAGACATTTGCGCTCAACTCGAGGGATGGATGAAATGCATTCCAACTTTAGAGGATTTGGACTCTGGTAAAGGGAAACACGTACAGACAAGTTCACTAGCGTGTCATTAGGTACCGAGGGGGAAGTTATATAAAGAATGCAATAGCTGCACAAGTCTGTTCCACTGTGTTTGGGGTTACTGGTGTGAGGAAATGCCCAGTATCTGGGGAGATGAACAGGTGTGCAGCTTGGGGAGGAGGGGAGTCAGGCCACTGGAGTAGATGAAACACCCTGAACGAAGATAAGGGAGCAGGCACAGATAAATTGTAGAAATATAAGTAGATCAGTTTGGTTGCATTTGATGGCGTGTGAAGAAGGGGGAGAGGGCTTAAAATAGAGAATAAAAGCAAGGCTTTGTTGGCCCGGAGAAGGCCTTGGTTTATTCAGCGGACCTGTGGATATATATGTAAGGGAGAAACAAGATAAATATTCAGGAACTAAAGCCAGAAAGCAGAAATCTAGAGTTGGAATCATTCTGGCTTCAGTATGGAGGATAGTTCGGAGTAGGAAGGCACGAGGGTAGCAGGTATCAGTTAGGAGTTTCACATTAGCCTGGGCGCCAAATGAATCAAGACTGTGTTAGTGGGGAAAAAGAGAGAAATACGAGAGGAAAACTAATTTTCAAGACATGATAACTGATTGTATGACAAAGATATTTTGGAGGAAAGGGGCCTGCATGACTCCTTTTCATCCGTTGGTGCGATTGGGTGATTAGCCAAGCTTTTCCACGCAGTATGGATTATTCAGCAGAAGGTAGAGTTTAACAAACTTTACAACCATTGAAAGTATAAATTGCTTAATAGATTTTACATTCCTTGAGTGGAACTATTACATTTTTTAATCGTTTTAATCTGTTCTAGTGTAATTTTGTAGAATGTGATGAAATAATGCTTCAACCTAAACTAACCTGATGTATAAAATGTATGTAAACCTTTGGGTTAAAAAAAATACTGAAAAATGACCACTGTTCTAGTGGTACGCATATTAAAACAATATTAGATTTGCAATGCTACAACTTTTATGGTTTTTTGCATTCTCTTTCAAAAGAAAACGAGCACTGGTGTTACTGGAACATAAGCTAAGGTAGCAGTTTTACTGGGGGGGGGGGGGGTTGGGAAAAAGCATAACTGGTTTGCTTCCGTGGCATAATTCAACTAATTTCACCAGTAGTGGTAGCTTCTTCGATTATTAGTTTATTCTACAAGAGAGGGCTATCCTTTATTCCTGTATTATAGCTGTTCAAAGACTGAGGTTTAGAGATGGAGTGAATTTATAAGAGCTAACTCTATCAAGAAAGTTTTATGATAGTGTTTCATCAATAATGCTCAGTTGACAAAGTAATTGCTATTTCAGGCCCTTTTGGCCTGAAGAGTTTTTGTTCTGAATCTGTGGTTTAAATGCATAACAAAAGAAAGGAATCTTTAATGGTACTTGCTTTGAAATTAGAATGTGATTACTTTAAAGCACTAAGGATAGTTTTATTGCCTTAAACTATTTTTAACTGCCATTCTTTTTTAATGGTCTCTATAACTGCATGCTGTGAGAAGAAAAGCTAGTACAGAATTCACTTTGGTTGAGAGTTAGGTGAAGACCTGTGGGGAATTGCAGGAAAGATCTTATTTTTTTGACCTAGTGATCATTAGCCCTTTCCATGCCTTCCCTAAAGCTTGACACAGGGGTGTTTCCAGCGCAACATTTTTAGCCTAATTGGACCAACCAGCAGTGTAAGGCCACCAGAACTTTCATTTTATGAAGCTGAGTGATTTTTGAGAAAGGACTGATGGAGTCAGTGTGAACATGCCTCACACATAGATACGTCTTTCTTACATTCCTTGAAACATGTTAGAGGCATAGGAACTCTGTGTCTGACATACAGTGGAGTCTGAGATCTTTGTAATCTGCAAGACTGAAAAGAATAACAGTATCTGTTTTCTGAGAGTGTTGTCATTTCCCAGGAGTTTGTCCTAGAAATAGGTCAAGATAAAGAGACCCTACCCGGCCATACATGCTCTGATATGCCTCTGCAATCATCAGCCTTTGTGCGTTACAACGTTGAGTTAGAATGTCGATCAGCATGTCTTTGTCACAGCCTGGAAAAGAATAATATTTGAAGATTAGTAAAGTTGCTACTTTGTAGTTTGGAAGAACCCATTATCTAAGGATCAAAAACCATTGTGCGAGCATTTTCCCTGATGGTACTTTAAAGCAGTGAGCAATTTTAACTAAAATTGGAAATCACAGAGCAACACTTGATGAAGGCTTGGTTCTTCCTATATCTCAATTTGGTGCTATTACTACAGACTTTCCTTTAAAAGGATCCAATTAAAAAATACAGAGGAATAAAAAATATGGTCTTTCTTCAGCCATCTCTCCTACCCCACTGAAAAAGGCTTCCTTGACTTTAGGCTGATTGGTGTTTAAAGGAGTACATCTTTCTCATTTAAAAGATCCTTCCTTGTGGAGAAAGAAATTATGAAAGTACAAGGGATGTGTACCCTTGTGAGGGACTGTGTGAACCTCTCATGGTTTGCACGGAATATGGTCTCTCTGTCCTGCAACCGAGGCTGTTTCTGGGCTTTATGCGGCCTCCATTTCCTTATACGCCAATTCATTATACTGATATAACACCCAAATGCACAACTAGTTTAGATAAATTTAGTTCTAATTACAGTCATAGCAGAGTGACCAAGAAGGCCTTAACATTTGCCTCAGCTTGACCAAAATTTAGACAGGTTTCTTTCTGACCATAAGCCCTTGCTTGATCTCCCCTTCTGAGAGCATTTACTTTGGAAAACTTGCAACTGTAATTTCGTTTTCCTTTGAGATATAAATCTTCTGTCAAATCACTTGCCAGTTTACAATCCAGAAATGTCTTTCCCAAAAACTTGGGAGCCATCCCTTTGAAATATAATCATCAAGAAAGATAAGAATCCCTATCTCCCAGTCTCTGTGGGAGGGTTAAGAACCTAACTTTCTTAAGTACTAGTTAGCAAACACAGATGGCCTAATCACATTGACAAACACCCCTGACTCCCAGAGTTCTCCAATACTTTTCAACTGGTTCACTGCCCTCCTACCACTCTGCTTAAAATTTCTTGCCATTTGTTTCAGAGGAACTGAGTTCAGTCTTTCTCCTCTGTTGGTAAAGTCTTGATTTCTGTTGCAATAGTCTTGAATAAAGTCTTCCTTGCCTGTTTAATTCTGTGTGGTACAACTTTTCTTTGACAAAAGGAGATATTTAATGGAGATGAGGAGAAAAATGAATTGAAAGGCTAGACTGTTAAGCAGATAATCTTTTGGGAAATTAAAGCCATTCTGGATGCCCTTAGGTTCTTAGGAAAGCTGAGTCAGGTGCTGAAATATCCAGTCAATGAGGGCTAGTGACTAGAATTTACATAGATAACTATGCCCAGTGAAACAAAAGGAAGAGGAGGATGTTTTATGCAGGTGAGAGAAATGATCTGAAGGTGTAAAATGGAAGGAGAGAGGCAAAGAATCAGCTCCAAAAACTGAAATTTATGGTTTGTGAGAGGCAGACAGCATCATATTCCCCTGGGGTTAGCTGGTTAATGCGTTGGACTCAAAGGGTGTTAAGTAGTTCTGTAGGAATCTGTTAACTTCATGATGGGAATTCCAAAGCGAACAAATTTTTAATAATAAATAGAAGATTTTTAAATTATATCTATTGTCATTTTTACTATGATCACACTTATATAATTATTATATTCTTCTGCTTTTTGTTGTTCCATTGAGATTATCTACAACCTACCTCTGACTGAATCTTCATTTTTCAAAGTGCTCTTACCAATTCTTGCTCATTTATTTTTCCAGGATATTTCAGATTAACTTAATATGGACCTCAAAAATGTATTAAACATTTTTAATTAAAATAGCTAAATTTAGGAATCCATGTCGAAAGTTGTGTTTTTGTCACTGTATTTGCTAAGTTATTTCGGTGTTTTTCTTTTCTAAAAGACTTAGTAACGGCTTGTAGAGTTTTTGAAAATGACAAGAAACTTTATTTTGTTAAAAATATTCATATTTGCGGTGCTCCTGGGTAGTTCAGTCAGTTAAGCGTCTGACTTCATCTCAGGTCATGATCTCATGGTTCACGAGTTAGAGTCCTATGTCGGGTTCTGTGCTGACAGCTCAGAGCCTGAAACCTCCTTCTGATTCTGTGCCTCCCTCTCTCTGCCCCTTCCCTGCTCACACTGTCTCTTTCTGTCTCTCAAAAATAAGTAAACATTAAAAAAAAATCATGTTTGCATGACTGTTGACATTTAAAGTTACATCATTTGTATTTTGTTTCTTAACACATAATTGCATAATTAAATAAATGATATTGAATTTGTGTAAACATAACATTGCCTTGTATTCAGAAAAATTATTGAACCCATAATTTTTAGTAACTTTTTAGTTGATTAGCTTAGATTTTGAGATACAAATAATATACTCTGCACATAATAAGAATTTTGATTTCTTCTTTACAGTAACTGTAAGTTTTTCTTACTTACCTTATTACATTATGACAAGAATTTCTAGATAATTCTTATTTTCTGGTTTAACAGAAAAGCATGGCATCATGAACCATAGCAGTTTTGTAAGCTTTTACAATATACAGTTGATTCTTGTTATTTGTGGTAGTTTTCTACACAGGTGTCATGAACACTGAATTAACAGATACTGAACTATTTCTCTGAGGGGAAGTATACAGTTGTGTTTCTACAACCTCTGGTCACAACATTTTTGTCAACAGAAATGCCATTTACGTTACATATATTTGTTAGCCAATGTCCTGGTAAAACATGCCTGTCTCATCAGCATTGAAAGCCTTCATTTCCTCATGTATAAAATTTATATTTTTTGTATAAAATTTTTCTGTATAAAATTTAAGAGGTATTTTTAAAGAATATCTTAAGGAGGTATTCTTCTACAGCCTACTGATCTACAGAACTTGTTCAGCTGAAAGTTTAACAGTTTTATACTCTATCACCTTTTGAAACATGCAAGCCATCTAGCACTTTCAGAAGAAAGCTGATAGCTACACTTTTTTATACTATTATTAGCTTGTCATCTCATGAACTCACAAATTTAACTGCTTTTCCATAGCTTCATAACATAGAACAGATGTTACTTTAGCATTTTTCTGGACAGCTTCATGCTTTGGTCAGTGAATTTTATCTTTTTTTCGGAATGTACTATATTAGTGATTTATTCACATTGATCTCATGGCCAACAGCATTAGAACTCATGTCTGAATGAGGCTTATCTGATGCACATGTTTCCTCCATAATATTTCTTCTTGTGCTTGGGAACACTCACCAGCACTTCAGCACAACATTTGTTGCGGCATTTTAAAGAATACAATCACCAACCAAAAGCATAAAGATGCAAAAAATGTAGCATTAAATAGACTACAAAAAGAATATTTGTTAACAGTATGAGAGCTGTGGCAAGGAGGCAAAGCATCATTTTGTCTAATCTTAGTTGGTAGTAGGTACTCTGGTGACTCAAAGTTTTCATGTCTCTGCACATGTCTGTTAATGACCATGAAAACACTACAAATATTGATTTTGGTGTTATAAGTAAATTTTAGCCAGTAGGCAAATGGGCAAATGTGGAATCTATGAATAATGAACATTGACTATATGGTCAAATAGGTAAAAGTGTCCTACCAGGCAAGAAAATACTTATTACTAAAATTTCAAATTATATCTAAATAACACTGAGTGGCCTACACAGATAGATTATAAGTAATGAGATAGAGGAAGATATACTATGCTAACATAATGAAAAAAAAGCTGGAGTAACTATCTTATTTTTAACACAAAAGACTTCAGAAGAAGGAAAATTATTAGGGATAAAGAGGGCCATTCCATAATGATAAAGGGGCCAATTCTCCAATATGATATTATAAATCTTAATGTGTGTGAGCCTGGTAAAAAAGCATCAAAATACATGAGGCAAAAACTGATAGAATTGCTAGGAGAAACAGATGAATCCACTATTTTATCTGGAGTTTAATGCCTCTTTATCATAAATGGATAGATTCAGCAGGCAGAAAACTTGTAAGAACATGGTTGAAATGAGCAACATCATCAATCAAGTCGATATAACTGATATCTATAGAATACTTCATCCAACTGCATCCAAGGAAAGCAATGGATTATTTATTCTTCTATAGCTCATATGTAACACTAAGACTACATAAAATATACCTTAACTGGTTTAAAATAATAGAAACTATGCAAAATATTCTCTCAGACCACAGTGGAATTAAACTAGAAATAAGTAACAGAAAGATAGCTGGACAACTCTAAAATTCCTGGAGATTAAACAACACACTTGTAAATAACACATGGGTCAAAGTAGACTCAAGAAAATTTAAAAAATTCAAACCAAATGAAAATGAAAATATAAGCTATTAAAATTTGTGGTATGTAGCAAATGAAATGATTAGAGGAAATTTTGTAGCATTGAATAAATATGTGGGAAATTAAGAAAGACCTAAAATCACTAACCTAAATTTCCACCTTAAGAAATCAGAAAAAAAGAACAAATTAAATCTAAAGTGGGCAGAAGCAAAGAAACAATGAAAATTAAAGTAGAAATCAATTTAACTGAAAACAGAAAATTAATAGAGAAAAGCATTTAACCTGAAAGCTCATTCTTTGAAAAAAATCAATAAATTTGGTAAGCTGCTAGCCAGGTTAACTAAGAAAAAAAAGAGAAAAGATATAATTACTAATATCAGAAACGAAAGAAGTATGTTATTACAGATACTATGGATGTGAAAAGAATAGTAAAGGAATACTAAGAACAACTCTGTGCCCTCAAATTTGATACTGTAGATGAAATAGACAATTTCTTCAAAGACATAGTCTACCTAAACTCACACAAAGAAAAATAGTATGAATAGGCCTATGTCTTTTAGAGAAATTAAATAAATACTAATAACTTGTCAAAACAGAAAGCACCTGGCCCTGATGGGTTCACTGGTGAACTCTCCCAAATTTTTTAAAAATTTTATTTTAGAAAGAGAGCATCAGTAGGGAAGAGGAGCAGAAGGAGAGAGAGATAGAGAGAGAGAGAGAGAGAGAGAGAGAGAGAGAGAGAGAGAGAAAGAGAAAGAGAAAGAGAGAGAGAGAGAGGGAGAGAAAGAGAATCTTAAGCAGGCTTCATGTTCAGAATAGAGCCCAGTGAGAGACTCGATCCCATGACCCTGGGATCATGACCTGAACTGAAATCAAAGCTGTATGCTCAACCAGCTGAACCACCCAGGTGCCCCTCTACCAAACTTTTAAAGAATAAAATTATATGATTTTTTTTACAATCTCTTCCAGAAGATAGTAGTAGAGGAAATACTTCCTAAATCATTCTATGAGGTCAGCATTACCCTAATACCAAAACTAGAGAAAATATTAGAAGAAATGAAAACTACAGACCAGTATCTGTCATGAACACAGAAGTAAAATTTCCTTAAAAAACTGGTAAATTGAATTCAATGTTGTAAAAAAGAATTGTGTATTATGACCAAGTGGTGTTTATTTCAGGTATTCAGGTCTTATCTCAGTATTTGAAAATCAATTGGCATAATAGAGAAGAAAAATTGTTGACTGTATCAACAGATGAAGAAAAAGCATTTGAAAAAAATCCAACACGTATTCAAGATGAAAACTCTGAATAAAACCTATAGGGAACATTATACTTAATGGTGACAAAGACTGAACAAGGCAAATAGCATGGACTGTTTCAAACAGATTAATTTTGACTTGTATGCAGCTTTGTGAAAATTCAGGCATGTAGTTTAAAAATAATTCAGGTTGTCCAGTATCTCACAAGGACGATTTGGAAATTATATTTGTTAACTGAGACAAAATAAACACAGTTGTTCTGAGATTACACGGATAACGAAGACAGTTTCGACTGGTAAGGAACTGGATACTGAACTGCACTATTAACGAATGTTAACTGAGAGTTATTCCTTTTTAGTATGATTGGTGAATTTTTATACAACTTAATTAAAAAAATTTTTTAAGTTTATTTTTGAAAGAGAAAGACTGAGTATGAGTGGGGGAGAGGCAGAGAAAGAGAGATAGAGAGAGAGAGAGAGAGACAGAATTCGAAGCAGGCTCCAGGCTCTGAGCTGTCAGCACAGAAACTGACATGGCACTTGAACCCATGAGCCATGGGATTATGACCTGAGCCGAAGTTGGATGCGTAACCAACTGAGCCACCCTGGTGCCCCACAACTTAAGACAATTTTTGTTAAAACTGCTCATTTTCATTTGCTTTAAGGTATTTTTTTTTCTTCCTTGTTTTTCTAAATAAAGCACAGTAGCCAGGTCAAAAATCAGCAAGTGAGACTACATTAAACTCGAAAGCTTCTGAAGAGCAAAAGAAACAATTAACAGAATGAAAAAACAAAACAAAAAAAAAAACTACAAGAAAGGGAGAAAAGATTTGCAAATCATATACTTGATAAGGGATTACTGTGTTGTGTACTTGAAAGTGTCTAAGAGAGTTAATATTAAATGTTCTCACCATCACAACAAACAACACAGTATTTTTTTTTTTCAACGTTTTATTTATTTTTGGGACAGAGAGAGACAGAGCATGAACGGGGGAGGGGCAGAGAGAGAGGGAGACACAGAATCGGAAACAGGCTCCAGACTCTGAGCCATCAGCCCAGAGCCCGACGCGGGGCTCGAACTCCCGGACCGCGAGATCGTGACCTGGCTGAAGTCGGACGCTTAACCGACTGCGCCACCCAGGCGCCCCTCAACACAGTATTCTTAACTGTAATCACAATGCTGTATATTAGATTCCCAGAATTTATTCCTCTAATAATTGAAAGCTTGACCAGTAACTCCCCATTTCCCCACCCCTCAGCCCCTGGTTGTTTTCATGAGTTCCGTTGTTTTAAATTCTGCATATAAGTTATATCATACAGTATTTGTCTTTCTGATTCATTTGCTTAGCATAATGCCCTCAGGATTTATCCATGTTTTCTCAAATAGCAAGATTTTCTTCTTTTTATGGCTGAATAATATTCCACTCTGTGTGTGTGTGTGTGTGTGTGTGTAGAGAGCGAGAGAGAATGAGAATCCCGTTGTCTTTATCAATTCATCTGTTGATGGACACTTAAGTTGCTTTCATGTTTTGGCTATTGTGAAAATACTACAGTGAATATGGGGGTGCAGATATCTTTATGAGAGAGTTACTTCATTTCCTTTAGATAAACACCCAGAAGTAGGATTGCTAGGTCATATGGAAGTTCTGTGTTTAATTTTTTGAGGAACCTCCATACTGTTTTCCATTGTGGCTATACCAGTTTACATTCCTACCAGTGGAAATTCCCTTTTCTCCACATTACTTGTCTTTTTTGATAGTAGTCATCCTAAGAGGTGTGAAGTGATATTTCATCATAGTTTTTATTTGCATTTACCTGATGATTAGTGATGTTGAGCACCTTTTCATGTACTTATGGGCCATTTATATGTCTTCTTTGGGAAAGTGTTTATTCAGGTTCTTTGCCCATTTTTAATAGAATTATTTGTTTTTTGCTATTGAGTTGTATGAGATTCTTCTGTAATTGATATTAATCCCTTGTCAAGTATATGATTTGCAAATCTTTTCTCCCTTTCTGTAGTTTGCTTTTCCATGCTGTTGTTTCTTTTGCTCTTCAGAAGCTTCTAGTTTCTGGCTGCTGTGTTTTATTTAGAAAAACAAGAAAGCAAAAAAAATACTCTAAAGCAAATGAAAATGAGAAGTATTAACAAAAATTGTCTTAAGTTGTGGGGCACCATAGTGGCTCAATCGGTGAAGCGTCCAACTTTGGCTCAGGTCATGATCTCATGGTTCAGAGTCATCAGGATGGATAGATGTTTAAAGCATTTTGATCTGTGTTCTTTCTCTGGCATGCCAGAGTGGACAGTATGCAATGAAAACCAAAACCTCCTGAAATTCTTCAGTCTAAAACACTGACAAGCAAAAAATTACAATGGTCAAAATGAATCCATATTCTGACCCTCCAGTTGCTATGACAGGAAAATTGAAATTGGAGGAAAGAAAATTTTTTTCAGTGAATAGATTGATCTATAGTTTTAAAGCAAAAATTACTCTCCTGTAGACAAAGTTAATCTATAACTTTTTGTTAACTTGTCTCTGTATTTTTTCTATTATGACTGATATTTTAAAAGGCATGAAAGCTTGCAAACTCCTAAAGTCAACTTTAGAGAGCATATTTAAAGTCCTTTATTGTTTTCCTCTGAGATTCTGCTAGTGAATAAAACACAAAAAGGAGCATGCATGCATGTGTTCATGTGCATGTACACACATGCACACACACACACACACACAGAGCATAGTTCTCTTAAAGGCTACCTTATCTTTAAAGTTAAGAGCTTAATTTCTTATGAAAGGCTTTGCATGTTCTGTGCAAACATTTCGATATTTATCTTCATGCTCACCAGAAGTCTTAAAACAGGTTTTAGTTAAGGAAAATATATGGATGTTTAACAGCTCCATTTCGTTTCTTTTTTTTTTTAATTTTTTAATGTTTTTATTTATTTTTGAGACAGAGAGAGACAGAGCATGAATGGGGGAGGGGCAGAGAGAGAGGGAGACACAGAATCGGAAGCAGGCTCCAGGCTCCAAGCTGTCAGCACAGAGCCCGACGTGGGGCTCAAACTCACGGACGGGAGATTGTGACCTGAGCTGAAGTCAGACGCTTAACCGACTGAGCCACCCAGGCGCCCCTCCATTTCGTTTCTTAAAAATTAAATCTTTTAAAAAAGAACTCAATAGTTTTCCTCCCTTATCTCTATATTCCTTTTGTAAACTCTAGATTCAATTCATTGAATATCCAATTAAGAATCCGCATGCCAAACTCTATGCTCTGGGAACTCTCTGAAGTCAGTAGTGACACAAAAGGACAAGCACGATGAAAATGAGATTGGGGGTGACTGGGTGGCTCTGTCCCTTAAGCATCTGACTTTGGCTCAGGTCATGATCTCACAGTTCATGGGTTGGACCCCGCCTTGGGCTCTATGCTGACAGTTTAGAGCCTGGAGCCTGCTTTGGATTCTGTCTCCCTCTCTGCCCCTCCTCTGCTCATCCCTCTCTCTCTCTGTGATAATTAAACATTAAAAAATTTAAAAAAAAAAGAAAGAAAATGAGATCAGTGACATAGGAATGCAGGAGAGGGTGCCCCAGAGGTTGGCATGGTTTGTTGGGTCTGGAGTCCCCAAAGAACAATTCAAAGAGGAGGAACTATTTGAAGAGGATCTTGAATAGAATTTGGATACAAAATAACAGGAGAAGAAAAAAGCATTACAGGCAGGGGATTATTGGACTAGTTTATAGAGATGTGGAAAAGCAGATCCAATTTGGGGATGATTTAGCTGGAAATGGAAGTAGCAAAAAAAAAAAAAAAGGCTAGAAAACAAAGGCAAAGAAAGATGTTTTTCCCCAGATTAAGGTTTTTTTGGTTTGGGGTTTCATTTAGTAGTTAGTGGTGAGACATTTAAGGATTTAAGATAACAACATGTGAAGATCAGATTTGCAATTGAGAGCACAAATTAATTTCTCCATTATTGTCCTTTTCTATTATTTTTCTTCTTATTCTAGTTCATTGCCCAGCTTTTTGTTTTAATCCACATTTGCCTTCCACTAGACATCAGCTATTTACACCCATATTATAATATTAAAGCAAGGTAAAGTGAAAAAATTACAGTAAAAGATGATAGAAATGATCTGGCTTACCAAATCCTTGGAGTGCTCCCTCTAGCATTTGGGCGTCCATTATGGGGTTGAAATTGGGAGCTGGGAAGATGGTTCCTTGCACCTGGTGGGAAGGGTGAATGAGAAAGAGATTGCAGTGTTTTACCAGAAAGATTTCAACAGTTCTTTTTGCAGATAAATGGAAATAAAAATACATTCCGTATATTGAAATTACTCTAAGACATACACATAAATCTATTAGACAGATGTGTTAATTGTGTATTAATTGCATGGAGCAAATTTGGTTGTTGTTTTTTAATCCACTGGCCTTATTATATTGACATCTATTATTCATCTAGGAAATTGAGATACTAGAACCAATAGTAGAAAATGTGAAAGCCAAATAAATATAAATCTTTGTAATAAACAGTAAACATTTTCTCAGGAGTTGATGGCTGTTTTAGAGAAACTGAAGAGAGAACTCTATTGGGGGGGATTCATGACATTCATATGAAATAGAAGTGGCACTTGCCACCATAGCTTTTTTATGCATCAGGGACCTTAAAATCATGTTAGAGAAAACAGACATATTTGAATTTGGATTATGGGATTCATAAAAATCTAGGTGATATAGATAGGGCAGAGATTTTTTAGCTGAAACTTGCAGCTGCAGAGGAAAACATAAAAACCTGACTGACATTCCATTTAAATTCTCTCTCTTGCTAATAATAAAATGGCAGAACATTTGTGTTGGGCTTTGAATACACATAGTCTATTATTTCAGACAGAGCCAGCCAGGGCTAGGCACTGTAACATCATACTCAGCACAAAAGAATTGTCAATCAAAATTTATTAAGAATGGGAACTCCGCCCCTCCCCTCCGTTTGTTGTCAGTGTGGCCAGAAACATCGGGAGAAAAAGCCTTCCCCTAGCAAATGGGTCTACTAGGCCTTGAGAACTCAAGCATTCACCAAGCTCTTCTGCAAGAATAATATCTTAGATGAAGATGAAGTTTTCTAGTGCCCATTTTCTAACAGTAGAAAATTAATTAATGAGAAGACTGCACCATCATTTCTAGTCCAAGAAATATACATATACAAATACCAAAATATTTATGAAAAGATTTTGGGGGGTTAAGAGCATTGTTCATTTGAATTAAAACTAAAATTTAAATTCTGTTTGGATTTCATTTGACTAATATTAATGATCATGAGGCTGTCTATTTGAAGGAGACTGGGAATCAATTGTGCTATGGCCATATTTTCATAAGTACAGCCATGTTAGTAAGACATTCTTCTTAATTACATATATGGCAGATGTACATAATTAAAATGAAAATATGGTATGCATCTTACATTGCTAAAGTGCATGCAGTTTGCTTCTGATATTCAAGTTTAGTGGAAATGATCCAGAGACTAATTTCTCTTGAGCCAATCCTCAATTCTGGGAGCTATTTATTAGGAGACAATATGAGTGTTACCTCCTTTATCCACTAACCTGTTCCATTGGTCTCTATTAAGAAGATAGACTTTGATTTTTCTTTTACTTATTAAATGCAGTTTAAATAGTAGATTCTAATGTAAATTCCTAGGTTGAGTTCTCCTCACCTGAAGCATTTTTTTTTGAATCTTGTTATCCTAGAAAAATGAAAGCTTTAAACTTTTGAGAGAACAGCCATCTATTGAATGTGAAAATTGTTTTCTGCTATTTGTCATTGCCTTTTTTGTCCACGTAGTTCTTTCTCAGTTTTTTTCCCCCATTGGGAAAATAAAGTGTTTTTTTTTGAGGCATGGAAAAGAGATACTTTATTTCCCCTATTTTAGGAGTTGGAAGATTTGTTTGGATAAGTCTTGTGTGGACAATACCATTTTTTTTTTTTTTTTTGCCTTGGAGACCTTAATTTTGCTGTCTGCTATTAGCTAACGGGCTCTTTTAAACTATAAACGACAAAATGTATTTGAAAACAATAAGACATATTCTTAAACGTGGTAAATTAATGTAGGCAATTTTAAGCACAGAGTATGCAAATTTTCACTACAAAACATCTCATTACTGGCTAGACTAGGATCTTTCAGAATTTCTATTGGAGTGCTATAAAATAAGTGCTATAAAATAAAAGCATATACCTTTATAGGGAAGAAAAAAAACTCTAAAATTTATAGGTAAAGGAAGTTGTAAATGATTATAATGACTTATCAGACACAATCTGTAGGTGAAAGAGGTATTTTTTCTTGTGTTAATCCTTGTACAGATTAATAGTGCAACATACTTTTACAATATAATGTAAAAATTACTTCTTTTTTCTTTATGGTTCTCATATTGTTTGCCATTTAAACTCATTATTTTCTTGTCAGCTGGCATTGTTAATATGCTAAAACTCTTCTGGAAAAAAATTCAACACGAAGTAAAGGAAAATTGTAAAAGCTTAGTAATTCACAAAGCACAATTTTTCTAGTATGTATTTGTCATTTATGCCCATTTATATATCATAGCAGAACATTTTTTTATTTATTTTTAAAGTTTATTTATTTTGAGAGAGAGTGCATAGTAGAACATTTTATTTATTTATCTATTTATTTATCTATCTATTTATTTATTTATTTACTATTTTAAAAATGTATTTACTTATTTTGAGAGAGAGAGAATGCATGGTGTGGAGGGGGCAGAGAGAGAGATGACAGAGAGAGAAGCCAAAGCAGACTCAGCACGGAGCCTGATGCATGGCTCAAACCCATGAGCTGTGAGATCATGACGTGAGTTAAAATCAAAAGTAGGACACTCAACTGACTGAACCACCCAGGCACCCCCATTATATTTCTTTTTATGCCAATTATTATGTTTTAATTAAGCTAAAGTGAGCAATATTATTCCATATAAGGCACACACTTAATGTTCCTTTTACTTATTTTGTCATTGTATACTAGTTTTGTCATTTATTTATTTATTTATTTATTTATTTATTTATTTATTTAGAGAGTGAGAGTGAGGAAGGGACAGAAAGAGAGGGAGAGACTGAGAGTCCCAAGCAGGCTCCACACTGTCAGTGGGGATCCTGATGCAGGGCTCGAACTCATGAACTGTGAGATCATGACCTGAACTGAAATGAAGAGTTGGAGTCTTAACTGACTGAGACACCCAAGTGCCCCCTGATTTTGTCTTTTAATGATAGTATTTTTCCAGTTTTATTAAGCTGTAATTGATATATAACATTGTGTAAATTTAAGCTGTATAACATGATGTTTTGATATATGTATATAATGCAAAATGATTGCCACAGTAAGGCTGATTAACACATTTATCACCTCACAGTTTCATTTTCATTCTGATAGGAACATTTAAGAGCTACTCTTAACAACTTTCAAGTATATGATATAATATTGTTAACTAAAATCACCACGCTCTATGTTAGATCCCCAGACTTTTTCTCCTTATAGAAACTGGAAGCTTGTACTCTTTGACCAACATCTCCCAATTCCACACTCTCCACCCCCCTGACACATACCCCTGTCAGCCCCTGGCAATCACCAATCTTTTAATGATCATTTGAACTAAACTGACCAGTTAAGTCTATTGAAACAGTCAATTATAAATTTTTAATTTTCTTCCCTGAATTAAATAATTTGAAACAAAAAAGATTGATTAATGGTTTGGGGCCATAAAACTTTTTCAAATGACTATGATATAACTATAGGTAGATACCCATCTATTTTAAGGTAATTTGATCTTTCCTTTGGATATTTTCCCCAAAATTTGTGCTCAACCATATTCTATACATTTCTTAATACACAATACCAGTCTCTCTGTTGAAATTTATGCTGACCATTTCTTTTACTAACTCCCTAGCATTTACTGCATTTTTATTTAAAATCTGTACTTTATGTTCTCCTATTTGCTATCTATTCTTAAAATGGGGAATTTCACTGTGTCGTATAGGGTACACATCGTTTTATAACATATTGCCCTAAGTATTTATTCTTTGTCTTCATTTCTTATCCTTCTAATTATATTTTATGTCCCTTGACCACAGAAGGCATATTAATTCTATGTCATGATTTTCTATGTAGTGAGACCTTTTTTAAAAATATTCTCGGGGCGCCTGGGTGGCTCAGTCGGTTGAGCGTCCGACTTCAGCTCAGGTCACGATCTCACGGTCCGTGAGTTCCAGCCCCGCGTCAGGCTCTGGGCTGATGGCTCAGAGCCTGGAGCCTGCTTCCGATTCTGTGTCTCCCTCTCTCTGCCCCTCCCCCATTCATGCTCTGTCTCTCTCTGTCTCAAAAATAAATAAATGTTAAAAAAAAAAAGAAAAAAGAAAATATTCTCATCTACTGGTGATGTTACTTAAGTTAAATGATTTCTTAAAAAATAAAATATTTGGCTGAATGACCTGGTTTTATACACAATTAATATAATAAAACTTTTTTTATTTTTTTACAAATACAGACCATACATGAATTAAGCAGATTCTTTTAGTCATTATATTTATCATATTTATTGTTTTGTATTAGAAAAATTGAACAGAGACAAATAAAGGAGACAGACAAATAAGAATTACCCTGGAGAACAGGTGTAGGAGAGGGAGATGTTCCTAGTTTGCTAGGGCAAAAAATTTTCCAACCACATGTATGAGCAAGTAAGTGATCTGGGAAGAGGGAGCACAGTAAGTCTTGAAAACTGATTCATGTGAGAAACAGGATAGAGGCGAGGAGTGGCAAAGGCAGGATTACTAAGGGACATCTAAAGACTTTTTTGGGGGTAGGTATCAAATCTTTTTTATAATTTAAATATTTATTGATTTTTGAGAGAGAGAGAGAGAGAGAGAGAGAGAGAGGGAGAGAATGAGCACAGGAGAGGCAGAGAGGGGCGGGGGGATGGGGGGGAGACACAGAATCTGAAGCAGGCACCAAGCTGCTGTCAGCACAGAGCCCGACGTGGGGCTGGAACTCATGAACTGTGAGATCATGACCTGAGCAAAGTCAGAGGCTTAACCAACTGAGCCACCCACGTGCCTGTCAAACTATTTTATTGAGCAGCTTTGAGGGAAGGTCAAAGGGGAGGAGCAGAAGGTGACCCTACGTCCTCTGTGAGGCCAGAATCTTCCTAGCTTCACAGTCACTGAAAAGGGACATTTAAAGATTTTTATTTTTAAATGTTTTTTTTTTAATGTTTATTTTTGAGAGAGGGCGCGCGGGCGCGCGCGCGCGCACACACACACACACACACACACACACACACACACACGAGCGGGGGAGGGGCATAAAGATTTTTAAGCATGAGAGTAAAGGATGACACACAAAAAAGTGAGGTAGGTAGCAGAGGTAGGTAATTTAGAAACCCAGTTGAGATATAATGCACTCCTGAACAGAGACAAACAGCGTGTTCTTAATACAGATTGCTTGCTTAGCTGAATGTGATTTAACTTACTAATTGTTGAGATGTATTTTAACTGAATGCAGTAATAGTATTTAGTCTTTTGGAAGGGTCAGAGGCTGTTGTTTTGGGTGTTTTGAGCATATATACCTCTGAAAGCGATGTTCTATTTTATACTCGTGTTAGAGCAAATTGGGAATTTCAAAAAATCGGACACTTTCAGATGTGACATGAAAAATAATGTGCATACGGTAAAATTATCTTATTTATCTTGCTTTTAAAATTGACAGATTTAGAAATAGTATCACTTGTCTAAGGCAAAATAAATTCTAATGCCTGTCATTTCCATTTAAATTCTTACCACAAGGTAATCAAAATATAATCTTTGCTTCTAGTCATTTGTGAATTTAGGTTTTGACAGAGGAATACAAAATACTCCCTTTTTAAAAAACAGAATAAACTGCCTCATAAACTCACTAAGCAGAAGAGCATGAGTAATTTGTAGATTTAAAGTTAGCTCTAGAATCTCCTCTGAGTAAATAATGAATAGATTTCTTTAACTGACAGAAAAATTTTTGAATTATTTCCTGGAACTGAATAAAAACTGAGAAAAAACACATATATTTTGCTCATGAGGTTGATAAAATTATTTGCATCATCTCAGATCAATAGGCACATCAATAAGTACATCATATTTCACTTATTCACAGCTACCCCAAGGGCCAGGGTCTGTAAAACCATATGCCTCCAAAGTCAGCACTCATAAGCTACCTACAGTTTAATCCTTTTTCTCATGTGTCTTTTGAGTTATACTCATATTGAGAATCTGAATGCCTTAAGACTTTTAGGCTGAAATATTAGCCATGCATGTTGACGATGTCATGGACTGGATGCTTGTTAGAATATAGGTTTCAGTGAATAGTTCAACATCATCAAAATACCTTGGTTTTGGTGTAGTGGAGATGACTGTATCTCCAGTTAATTTAGTGTTGAAAAATTTTTTTATTAATATTTTAAATTTATTTTTGAGAGAGAGAGAGAGACAGAGAGTGAGCTGGAAAGGGTAGAGAGAGAGGGAGATACAGAATCCAAAGCAGGCTCCAGACTCGGAGCTGTCAGCACAGAGCCTGATGTGGGTCTCAAACTCACAAACTGTGAGATCATGACCTGAGCTAAAGTCTGATACTTAACCAATGGAGCCACCCAGGCGCCCCATTACTTTAGGATTTTTAGAACTCTAAGAGAAAATCTACAGAAATCTTGGGATTCCCTTTCCATAGAGCACTTCCCTTGAACCAGGCATTTATTCATCTTTGGGTCATTGGTCCTTGGATAGCCATTGGCTCAGGCCCAAATGCATTAAACTCTCCTGAAGGTATTCAGCCACCTAATCTCAGACTTCTATCTGACAAGAATTTTCTGATGGGGTTTCAGTGGCTTTAAACACAACACTGAAAGGTGGGTTGACAAGCATTGTTCCCCTCTCTTGCCCTTCCACAACTATTGTGCCCTTCAGTCCAGTCCTGTCAGCCCTATCCTTACAACATTTTTCATGTGATTCTCCTTTTTAAAATTTCTGTCACTACTGCTTTAGTACAAGACTTTACCACTTTCTTTTGGTTTTATTTCAATATGCTGCTAAGTAGGTCCAATTTGCCTTCACTGCCAAGGATGATCCTTCTAAAAAGATCAAACACATCATTTGTCTGTCCATGACTAAAAATTCTTCTTTTTTTTAAAGTTTATTTATTAATTTTGAGAGAGAGAGAGAGAGAGAGAGAGAGAAAGAGAAATGCCCAAGCAGAGCCTGACACAGGGCTTGAACCCACAAACTGTGAGATCATGACCTGAGCGAAAACCAAGTGCCAGATGCTGAAACGACTAAGCCACCAAGGCGCCCCTCCATACCTAAGATTCTTAATACTCAAAGCAATGCTTCTCAATATTTGTTTTCTACTGTGGTGCACAGAATGGATGATTTTCACATAAAAGAAACATCCCTGGGAACATCTAGGGTTATGAACACATACCAGGATGCTGGCCTTATTGACATTTTATTTTTGCTTGCTCAACAGAGTATATTGTACTGTTGAGTGAAAATCTCATATTAGAGAGCAAAACATGAATTGTAAGTAATGAAAATTGTAAGCAAAGGATCCATACTTTGGATTACTAGCATTAATGGCAGTATTTATTATTTTCAGTGCATGGTGCAACTCACTCCTATGACTGAGAATAGATGACTTGTGAGGTTTAGTTCAGATATTCTAACAGAGTGAACAGTGTTCTTCATGACCTCGTCCTTTACTGTCTTTGTGGGTTTATGTCTTATTTTCTCTCTCCTGAACCTCTCAACTCCCATACCATGGCGTATAGCCACACACTCCAGCCAAAAGAGACAGCTGTATCTTATTTGTTCTGTTCCATAAATTGGGAATATTCCCCTTCTCCTTGCAACGCACACATTCATCTCTGATTCATCTTATGATTTTTGTAAACATCTATTCAAGATTTAACTTTCAGGCTTTAGCTCCAGTGTCACCTCTCACAGGGAACCCTTCCTGATGCTTCCAGTAGAACTGTCTGCTCTTTCCCTGGTGTCTACAATTTTCGTAGGCCAGAATTGTAGTATATCCTGTTAGAGCACCAGTGATGTATCAACCAAACATATTCATTTCTAACTGTACCAAGTTTCTAAGAATAATAAATCTTCCTTTGTTTTGTTGAGAATGAACCTTAATGTGAGTAGTTGTGCAAATTTGGAGATTGAACTGTTCTTATGAATAAAGGAAGAATATTTGGATTTCCAGGAAACAATTTGGGAAGAGATGTGATAAATAACAAGAATGGATAGTGAGGTAGAATTACTTTCTGTGATTTCTCCCTGCTATTCACAATTTTTTCATTAATATTTGTTAAAAGGTATTGTACGTGGAATTTTTTTTTTCAGACTGGGGAAAAGGAGGAGTTATCTGGGTGAGTCTGGGTGAAAAAAAATAATGTGTTGCTGTGTAGGCTCATATGGAGAAAAGATGTTGACAACATAAGATGTTACAAATTTAAAGTCTAGGGAAGGCTTCAGACTTTACATTACATAATCAGAGTATTTAAGGCAGTCTCATGTGTACACCCTCCACACAGACTCTGGCTTATGTGTCCTCCTGGTCCTTCAAGACTTGAACTCCCCAAAGACATAGATTGTCTGGTGTTATTTTATTAGAGGTATATGCTGTATATGATTTGACAGCATTGCTGATTTAGCCTTTGCAGAGTTTTCAATAGATTGTCAGAATTTTGATTTCACCAAATTGGCTTGAAGTTTGGTTAAATATGACATGTTCACATTAGTTCTAAATGCTGACTTTTAGTGTTTAAAATTCACAGCTGGAATTTAGTTCTGCACTATGTAATGTTATGACTGGGCTTAAAGTTTATGTGCAAATTCCCAGTTAAATTACTTAGTAGGCAATGCAATAAAAAGGTAATTATTTCCTGATCACCTTATCTCATTCAGAAACACCCTCTCCCTTCTTTTATTATCCTTATATTTCTAATGAGATTAAGAGGCTTGGAAACAAGGTCAAGATGTCACTGATCCAAAGAGACTGCAATTGACATGGACTTTGGAGACTGGGTCTTATTAGTGGAAGCTGAAAATGGAGGATAAAAAAGTTGAGTAACTAAAAGAGAATGAATCTGTATAAAAAAATTCAAGGAGAAAAATTGAGATTATAGGGGAAATAAAAATATTTTTAGCGTGCACTCTAGAATACAAGAATGTGATCTTTAACATCCTAAAAGACTTAAACTAGGAATTTAGTGCAGTAGTATAGGAAACGTTCTCAACTTTTAACTCTAAGTACTTAGTACATCACTAATGTAGTGTTAGTCAAATTTTGGAATTAACTTTAATATTATCATAATATAGAATGAGACAATTAGCTTGACAAAATATATATGTAGATATACATAAATGTAGCTCTTACTTATTGTAGTCTTATAGGATTTAAATATTGTAGGTCTTGTATTGAATAATTAGATAAATTATTTTGTGGTCACACTTGAAATAATTTCTTATTTTTATGCAGATATTTAGTGCATAATTTAAGGCACCCTAAACACTAATTTATTTTACCTTTACATATAGGTTACATATAATAGGTTATCATATCCCCTGTCAATTTATTCAATTATTTGACTTATTCAGAAAGTTGAAATAAACAGTATGTGTAATAGATTGTGCTATGTACTATCATTAATTTTACTACTGTAAATTAAATGCATACACATAACTGGTTTAAGGCAGATGAAAACTTATATCACAAAAATCTAATAAAATACTGTAGAATTTGGAGGAAAGAAATAGTCTAGCATAAAATAAGAGAGTTTAAGGGAAGTTTTCCTGAAGAAGTTTTGAGGCAATAATCTCATGTTTAATTAGATTTCAACAAGTGGAAATGTGTTGCTTGGAAGTCTCATGTTTTTTTTCAGGAGGCTCTACCTCATTTCCTGAGATAGTTTTATGGGTTAACATTATTCCTGTTTTGCTATTTCATATTATTTCTAGGCTAATTTCCTCATCACAGTTACAAATAGTATTAAATTCTTGGAGCTAAGAGAACATAAGACCTATGAGACAGAGTCCTACACATCATAGAGAAATATATATCTTTTTTTATTTTTTTTTTTAATTTTTTTTTCAACGTTTTATTTATTTTTGGGACAGAGAGAGACAGAGCATGAACGGGGGAGGGGCAGAGAGAGAGGGAGACACAGAATCGGAAACAGGCTCCAGGCTCTGAGCCATCAACCCAGAGCCCGACGCGGGGCTCGAACTCCCGGACCGCGAGATCGTGACCTGGCTGAAGTCGGACGCTTAACCGACTGCGCCACCCAGGCGCCCCTGAGAAATATATATCTTCCATACATTTATATTATTGTATATAATGGTTCTAAGGAAAATATTAGATAAAAATAAAGCTACTTATAGTGAAATAGAAAAACAAGCATTATAGATACTAAATGCTTTCAACTAGTAGAATTTTTATTATCATTGATGATTTGCACAAATATTCTGTATTAGCCAGATAGTTTAGAACTAATGGTATGAAATAGAATACAAAAAACTATGAATAATCATTTTTATCTCTTGATGTTATCTCTTTTTCCAAATAAATAATAGAATATGCCATAAAGGTATCATTACACATTTCAACAATATCTTCAGAATTATTTTCTTCTCACCTCATATTTTTAAAAATTTTTTAAGCAAATCTCTGAAGACCTCCTTCCACATCATGAAATGGTTTTGAGGGAGAAATTCTCTATAGTAAAGAATATAATCTATAAGCTTAACACTTTTCTTTGAGTGAAAAACTAGAAGGATTCTGAATAATTTAGGCAATAACTCCCCATTAGTTAGTATGACTTATTAGAAAAGACAGAATATTTGTAATATCGTGCAATCCCTCCTGCTTCAAGACAGCAATCACATTACAATCACTTTACCCTCAGATTGGTCTAAAGGATTTTTCAGGAGATAAGAGCACAGCATAAATCAAAGTGAATAAGAAGAACCTGCAGGGTTACAATAGCTTCTTCCTCAAAATAGAAACACGCGGCTGGGACCACAGTGAGACTGATCATCAGATGATATTCTACATAATTATTTCAGCTGAAATAGAGGAACTTGTGTTTTTATAGGATCTTTTTGAAAGCTCTGTTGTTTAATGTCCTATGCTAATAAGGCTAAACGTGCATTTTTCCTTTTCTTGTATAGCTTTACAACAGTGCCCAACCTTATACAATGGCAGAGCTATACACATAGGTGAGTCCCTTGTTCACAAGAAGCTTAGTACTTAGCTCGTAAGACAAAGATTATAAGAAACGTAGAGTGATGTGATTTATTCCTGCTAAAAACTGGAAGACTAAAACATGCATTTATTATTTAATAGTCTGGCGCATTTTTAAAAAAAGTTATTTTGGAGAACACACTATGACTCCAATTGTTCAAGTATCATTTTGGGGACTACCATTTCAGTATTGCTTTTAGAGCTATTTGAATATTTATCAGTTAATGATGGATTTGATGTTTCTAATTAGCCATAGGCAGGACTAATGAGATGAAACTAATACAGCTGGATAATTCCCTTTTTTTCCCTTGTTGAAAAAATACACTGTGAAATTAGTGAATCTGGAGGCAATTACTAAAATTAAGTTAAAAAATAAAAATGTGATAGTAAATTGCATATAGTGTTTCATTATCCTATGTATCATTAAACAAAACTTCACTTAGCTCATAGGTCACAAAAAGCATGGGTTAAACAATGTGGATGGGTTTGGCTTAAACCTATCCCAACTTCTAGATATTTGTCTTACTGAGCACTGGTCTGTAGTCATTCTATAGAAGGAATGACACAAATCTCTAAAACCACCATCGTACCATAATGGGATCTTTTCTTAGTGTTTAGAATATTTTATAGTTGCGAATCAATAAAATTTCCTCTATAATAATAAACATATGAAATGTAAAAATATTTCCTTTTGTTAATTTACAGTTACTCTCAGATATATCTTATCTGGTAGTTTAGTCACAGAAAGGTGTTTATTTTATTTTACTTTTTTATTTTATTTTATTTTATTTTATTTTATTTTATTTTATTTTATTTTATTTTAATTTCTTTTATTTGTAGGTATCTGAAGATACTAATTCTTTTTTTGCTCTATTGTTCTGATGATAGAGAAGGCAGTGGTAAACATCTCACCTCCACTTCTTGTGAAAATAAATGGTTACTAACCTTTTACTAGGTTAATATAACTGGCTTGGAGGGATACTACAAATGTACTCAGAGGGGGAGATGTAGGGAACAAAAGCTGGAATAAGTGAATTTGTGCAAAATCTCCAAGTGACTTAACCTCTAGTCTTAGTCTTTAGGTATCATTCATTCTTGTCATTAGACTGTTCATCACTCATTGACTATATACTTAGAGACTTAAAAACACAAAATTCTTTCTCCACTTGTTCCATCTACAGGGGTTGTATCCCACTCAAACACTAAACTCACTTTATTTTTTTAATTTATTTTTTAATTAAAAAATTTTTTAATGTTTATTTTTGTGTGAAAGAGAGAGAGAGAGAGAGACAGAGTGTGAGTGGGGGAGGGGCAGAGAGAGAGGGAGGAAGACAAAATCTGAAGCAGGCCCCAAGATCTGAGCTGTCAGCGCAGAGTGCAATGTGGGGCTTGAACCCATGAACCATGAGATCACAACCTGAGCTAAAGTCCGGCGCTCAACTGACTGGCCCACCCAGGTTTCCCAACACTAGACTCACTTCAAATTCTGCCTCTTGTGTGAACTCTTTTCAGATTGTATCAATTACTGTTTATCATTTATGTCTCTATTATACATGGCCTTACAGTTTTTGCATTTGTCTTTTCCTCTAAATGTTAAACCTCTGGAGGACAGGTACATTTTTTTTCTTGCTTTTCAAAGCTTTTATGCTAGTGC
Source organism: Lynx canadensis (assembly GCF_007474595.2). Taxonomy (NCBI): domain Eukaryota; kingdom Metazoa; phylum Chordata; class Mammalia; order Carnivora; family Felidae; genus Lynx; species Lynx canadensis. The sequence goes on from NC_044306.2 coordinate 60,387,440, forward strand.
CTTAGGTAGAATATGGGCTCTTGGAATGTTTACAAAATACAAAAATACATGTACCACAGTGACATCTTTAGTTTACCCAGTAGTTTTTAAAATTCATTATTCATATAAGCAGGCTATGCTCTACGTATTTTCACTTTCACTTCCTTGGTAATCACCTCAGCAGTCTTATGAGACCGATAATACTAATCTTATTTCACAGATGATGTGACTATGAGGCTGAGTAAGTTGTTTAAAGCCACACAGATAGTGTGTCATGAAGCCAACACTCAAATCCAAATTTAACTTCATGGCTAGTGCCCTTTCCATTATAGCTGTAATTGATGTAAAATAAAATAGCATGTATTATTGAGGCCTTTTTTCATTTTTGCGAAAGAAATTTCTATTTGAAAAGGATCTTGCAGGTAAAAACAAAACTCTAAAAGAATAAGCTCTTACTCTTAAGTCAGTTCTAAGAAAAAAAGAAAGATTGTATGTGTGTGTGTGTGTGTGTGTGTGTGTGTGTGTGTGTGTGTCTGTGTTAGAAGGAGGGATTGAGAGAATATGAAAAAACCAAAAATATAGTCCCATTGTCTGGATCACCAAAAGACATTTAAGAACAGTGTCTAATATTTAACCTCAAGGTATTTGCAGAACCCCAATATAAACCCTTTCTGTTTACCATGAATCCCCCCCATAAAGTTTGGTTGGGATGACTTTTTTGTTGATGGTATTTTGAAAGAGTGAATGAATCAGGGTTGTGTCCATGATAACCATAGAGAAGAAGTGGCATACATGGGCTAGACTAAAAAGAAATGGAAACATAGCTTGAAGAGATCTGTTAATTTTTATTTCCTGTGTTCCTCTAGCCTCAGGCAAGCATCTTTAGGGAGACAGAGTCACAGAGATAATATTTTTAGTGGCTTAATTTGAATCTTAAAGGACAGTATGACTTCAGTTTACATCTAGGCTATGCTTGCAAAGAAAATATGTACGTATTGTATATATATTAAAAATAAAATCAAACAATCAGCTAACACAGCTAATGATATTAAGATAACCCTGGTTACGTTATTTTTTCAAATGATGCAGAAGTATTTATAAAAATGAACCAATTGCTAATTTAGTCACTATAAAGTTTTTATTTACAATTTAGTGAATAGATGTCAAGGAGTTTAAGAAAGAGAGGAGAATTGAATTCACCCATACTGCCTCTTATAATTAAGATCTGAAAGTGTCTTTAATAACATGACTATACTCTTTTATGAAACAATTTCTTGGGAAAATATGATTGAAAATAACTTATCTTAATAACAGATGGTATTAAGTTTATCTTAATAATATGTAATAGAAGACTATTAAAGTTAAGCTAAATAGAATAAAATTGATAGCATTGAATGACTACTTACTCTTTAAGAGTAAGTACTTACTCAAGATAGCCAATTCCTACTCCCTGGAGTCTGTGCATGTTAACCTTGTTTGGCAAAAGGGACTTTGAAGGTGTAATTTAGTTAAAGATATGAAGATGGAGAGAATATCCTGGATTACCTAGGTAGGCCATAAATACCATCCTAAATGTCCTTATAAGTGGGAGGTAAAGAGGGATTTGATGATAAGAAGAAGGGCAACATGATGATGAAAACAAGATGCTATATTGCTAGCTTTGAAAATGAAGGAAAGAGACATGGCCCAAGGAATGTGGGAAGCTTCTAGAGGCTAGAAATGGCAAGAAATCATTTCTTCCATATAGCCTTCAGAGGAACCAGCTCTACTGACACCTTTATTTTTGCCTAGTGAAACTGATTCTGGATTTCTGGTCTCCAGAACTGTAAGAGAGGACATTTATATTGTTTTAAACCATTAACTACAGTAATTTGCTTCAATAGAATAAGTAGTTAATACATTCACACTGAAATCTTATCTTCTGTGTCCTCCAATTTTAAATTCTTACATCACAAATTTACCGAATCAAGCCTCCATCCCCTCATCAAAAGACACACCTTAAACCAAATCTCCAAATTTCATAAACATCCTGCCTTTCTCTCTCTACTCTGAGATGCTATAGACTGTCAAGGTAGACTTTCCCCTCAGATTTGCTTCATCTTCAGAGTGTTTTGATAGCATTTTTGGGGAGCTAGCATTTGTTAAGGTATGATGAGGAAATGTGAAATAACATTCTGTCTGGATAAATAAAAGGTAATGTTTTAGGACTATTATAGTTCTATAAGTAAATAAAGAATATCACAAAGTTCTAAAATGGAATAGGTATAGCATTGTAAAAGATGATAGAAGAATTTCATGTGACTGATATCAATGAGGATTATAAAAGATTGTTATTACTTGAAAATTATGTTCATAGTCTTTTAGAATATTTAATCAGAAAAAGATATAGTGATCAGATTATAAATTATGAAAGAGAAAAGCATGGAGACATAATTCAGGATGTTACATTTAATGTATATACATCTGAAGAGAGCAGAACAAAGGAAGATAATAACAAAGAAAAGATAGAAAAAAATTCAGGTAATGAAAGAATCACATCTTTGTGAAAAGTGATCATCTCAAATTGGGGAATATTAATGAAGAAATCAAGGTTAACAGTTAAGACAAAACAGTTAGACATATTCAGTTTGCTTACAAAGGAATAATCAAATTGGGATCAGAATTCCCTTCCCCAAAGTAAATGTTAGAAGGCATTTGATCAGTCTTTCTGGAACTCAAAGGGAAAGATCTAGGATTTACAAGTTTTAAAGCCAGCCAAACTATAATTTAAGAGACAGGGCAAAAAGAAGAATTAGCATTTACATATCCTTTCTAAAACCTAATACCTAAGAATGATTTCAACCCAGTGAAATCTGAATCAGTGTAACATAGTCAAGTGAAGAAAGAAGTAGTTTAATACTATTAGTACCACAATCCAAAAATTGTCAACTCTCATTAAGTTTTCAATTTATACCAAGAATTGCTGTAAAATAGTTTATATTACCTTATTTAACTCCCAGTAATTAAATAAACAACCAAATATACAAACAAGTGAGGTTGGTACTATTGCCACAGATAAAGAATATGAGATTTAGAAAGGTTAATTTCTGTTTCTAGTTTATATGGTGAGTAAATAATGGTTCCCAGATTCTGACCCAGATGTGTCTGATTCCAAAGCCTGTGTTCTTAATTGCTAGACTAGACTCCATATATAGAAGAAATACGAATGGAAAATTTTTATCATTAAATAATTAATATACACTTAATATAATAGATTTGTCAAATAAGGAAATCTCTGACCAAGAAAGGTTAAAAAGTAATTTATGACCTTATTGTCTACAAATTATTGTTAAATATTTTAATGGTTATGTTAAAAGGAAACACCTGTCAAGTATTCTTTTTGTGCTTTTCATATCTTTACATATAGTTGTATTTTCCAAATGGAAATATATATTACATATTATGTGGTAATCTGTCTTTCCATACCAGGCCATTCCATAGGAAATACCTTAAAGTCTATTCTGCTGTTTTATTACCTTTGAAGACAAAAATGTCATGGAGCAGGGGCACCTGAGAGGCTTAGTAGGTTAGGCTTCCTGTTCTTGGTTTTGGCTCGGGTCATGATCTTGGTGTTCATGAGTTCAAGCCCCATGTTGGGCTCTGTGCTGACAGTGTGGAGCCTGCTTGGGATTCTCCCTCCCTGTCTCTCTGCCCCTCCCTGGCTCTCTCTCTCTCAAAATAAATAAATAAACTTAAAAAATATCATGGAGCAGATCTAAAATATACTATTAACCTTTCTTGTGAATGGTCTAATTAATAATAAGTTCTCATAACAATCTTTTAATTTTTTTAATAATATATTATTTAAAGAGAACTAAAATGACATTTGAGTCTAATGAACATATCCATGCCCCAAATAAAATAATGTGTAAGTGTATTTTGCAAACTATAGTATTCTGTAGGTGAAGGAGGCATTTTGCTTCTTATTATTTGTATAGCTACTTTGTAATTTAAATAGTACTTTTATATTTTGATTTAATTTGAAGTTATCAACAAGGGTATATCTGGTAAGCTAAGGGTTTTTTATTTCAATATAACATATAAAAATGACTCAGCATTTATACAAGCCTTTGGCTTAGTAATTGGCAACTCAGAATAATAGAATTCTGACTTTAAACTTTTCCAGTATATCTTATTTCTCAATTCTATTCATTTTTTATTTTTCGTTGATTATATTCTCTTATTCCAAAACATTAATGCTGCTTTCATATTTATTTCTCAAAATTGTTAAAAATATCGGGGTGCATGGGTGGCATCCCACTTTGTCTTAGGTAATGATCACATGGTTCGTGGGTTTGAGCCCTGTGTGGGGCTCTGTGCTGACAGCTTGGAGCCTGAAGCCTGCCTCAGATTCTGTGTCTCCTTCTCTCTCTGCCCCTCCCCTGCTCATGCTCTTTCTCCTTCTCTCAAAAATAAATAAATGTAAAAAAAAAATAACTTTGAAAAATTTTAAAAAATGGTTAAAAATTTCTAATGCATATAATGTAATCTAGAGGGCATAAAACATAGTAACATTTTTGGAAGGTTAAAGGAGAAGCACGGTCAGTCTAGGATCTAAGTGATTGCTCATATTCATGGAACACATACAGTCCAGGATTTCCTTCTCAAGGTAGAGATTATGTTCATATTTAATGTGTGAAGACCTGGATTAAAAACATTTTTTTAACGCTTATTTATTATTGAGAAACAGAGAGACACATAGCTTGAGCAGGGGAGGGGTAGAGAGAGGGGGAGACATGGAATCTGAAGTAGGCTCCAGGCTCCGAGCTGTCAGCACAGAGCCCGACGCGGGACTTGAGCTCACAAACTGCGAGATCATGACCTGAGCCGAAGTCGGTCGCTTAACCAACTCAGCCACCCAGGCACCCCAAGAACTGGATTTATTAAAAAAAAAAACTTCTACAAAATGATGTTTCAGCTCTTAGATGAATAGTGATTCTAAAATTTCAACAACTTGCCTTTAATTTGATATTTTTAGAGAGGTTAGTTACCTGTATTCTCAAAGCACAGTAATCTGTTTCACAAATGGAATCAGCCTCCTAGTAATTAAAATTTCTTTAGCTTTTAACAGAAAAATCAATGATAATGTTATCACGTGAACCATATGTTTTTGAAATGGTAATGAGAAAAAGAATGGCATCTCTTTGCCTACCATTTTATTTCCTTTTAGGACAATGAAAGACAACTCTGGAAAATATGGTGTTCTATTGCCAACCAAACTTACCTTTGTATTAATTCTTGGTTCTAGCTGGTTTTACATTTTTTCCTTTCTCTGAGTTAATATTAACTAAAGGAAGAGACTATGATTTTAGGAAAAGCCAGTTTGCTGCTAAATAAAATCTTGACTGGGTAATCCATAAGTAAGGTCATTACCTACAGAATAAGGAACTTTTATATTTCTGTATTAAAAGAAATTTAACCCAAACAAAAGTTTTAGAATTTTGGAAATAATCTTTATACACACATATATGTGTATTTATGTAAGTGACTAATATCTAATGCAGAATTAAAGTAATAGCCAGATTCTTTAGGGTGATATTTGCTTTGAACTGTTTTAAATCAATGTCCTACATGGCATTTTATTATGTTTAGTGTGAGTCAAGATGTACAAATATCTACAAACAAGAAAAAGAAAAAATGAAGAAAATGGTATCATAATAAAGGTGGAAGACATTCATTATCAGAAGTTTTCTTTATAGACATTAGTTGCACATCTAGCCATGTTTTGCTCTGGGGATGAAGGGGACGAAGGAAGCACATTATATCTTGACTGGTTTTATGTCAATTTGGTTCACAGCTTTCTACTTCGTTAATGAAATGCATTGATGGCATTAGAGTCAGGAATCCAAGATAAGTGAGATATCTTAGCTAATTTTATTAATAGCTGAAATACTTACAAAGTGTGTAAAGTATTTGAATGTAATTTTTAATTTCTTATTAGTACTTGGTTTTATAAGGACATTGGACTTAAATTTTATGCTTTTACTTGTAAAAGTTCGTCAATATTCTGATAAATACCAGTGAATGATTTCATGGTGAACTATATATCTCAGAAGTCATCAAATGTTTAGGAAGTAAAAGATGATTCAGAAAATATTGATGGTCACTAAATTATATGGTAAGGTGCCCCACCACTTTTTTTAATTTTCAAAGTAATCTATCAATCATTTGCCAAAATGATACCAGGATTGATTCAGGAAATGATTACCATCCACATAAAGGGGGAATCCAATCTTGTTATTTTACTTTTTAATATAATACACAACTTATTTTTGTACTTTGAAGCATTGGTAATGCACCTAAAATTTTTGTAATATCTATTCAAGTACAATTCCATTTTTTGTTTTAAATTGCATTTGGGATGTTTTTACATCACTTCTCTTCATTAAAAAAATTTTAATAGTTAAATGTAAGCACTAAAGCAGTACTAGTATTTAGATAATTTACAAATATTGAGAACATATGCTAAAGGGACTAAACTTCATTAACACTCATATGGTATCTTATAGCAAAAGGAAAATCTGTGCCAAATAAATATGGTGTGTTGAATAGGAATCAGTTATGAGTTGCTCCACAAAGACATATATTAATCTCCTTTTTGGAAAGTGAGGGTTGACAGAAATATTCATTTGATAGACAAATAATAGAAAAAAAATGGCAAAAAGTTTATATAGCACTATAGCAGGATTTTAACTTTGCTCCCTTTATAATTCAGTTTCCATTGAAGCTCTAAACTGCTGGCTAAACATTAGCTGCCCAGTGCATCCACATTCCAAAGTGAAGGATAAACCAGCTGGGTGGCTTTTGCAAGGAAAATTCTAGACACTACTTTTGTAACACTTAGCCACTCACCAACCTTGAGGGATTGAATAGGCTCAATTTAAAATTATAGATGGGATTTATTGGGGTAGAAGTGATAGTGTCTGTGAGGCCTTTCTGTCATGCTACGGGAAGTGAGGTGAAAGCTGGATGGTAATGTAATCATTAAGGAGACCACATAGAGAACTTGATATATGTTCACGGAGTTTGGGGAACACAGTGGATTCACACTGGGAAAGGCCAAGGGTAGACTGCATGGATAACTAACTAGCTGTTTTAAGTGAGGAGGGGTGGCTTCACAATGAATGCCTGAACTCCAAGAATTTATTGTATTTTCTGAGTTTGTCATGCTCCCAGAGTTTGTTGGGACATAGGATGTCTTGAGTGTTTATCATGGGCCAATTGAGAGACACAAAATAGGAAGAGTTAGTCGGTAAGTCATTTTCAAGGATCTGGCTCCAAATCTCCCTCAGAAGGACTGTTAGGAACTCTTAAGAGCAGACTGATAAATCAGGAGAAGATTCCTGGCAATGAGAGGTAGCCTAAAAACCTACTGTGATTCCAAAGAAACACCTTCCATGGCCAGAGAGCATCAGTGCTATGTGACTAAAATACCTGTTAAATAAAACCAAAGATATTCCTGAACATTTCCCCTACATACTCACCCTTCCCTAATCCTGGAGATATCGAAAGCCCGTTAGACTGCTCTCAGGTGTGAAGGACTGATCCAAAGAAGGATAAAAGAGTCAATCTTGATCTTTTTACTAATGGAGGATTTTTACTAATGGCCTGAAGCTGGCAGGAGCAGGTGAGGGAGAGAAGCTTTAATTAAAAAGAAATATTCAAAATTTTTGCATTGCACATAGACATTTTTTAATTTCTATAAATTTTGTGAGTGACTTATTAATATTTAATTAGGTAAGAGTAATAAAGTCATGATGTCACCTATGAACTGAATTTTGCCTGTCCCAAATTCATATGATGAAGCCCTAATCCCCAACTTAATGATATTTGGAGGTAGAGGCTTTGAGAGATAATTAGATTTAGTTAAGGCACTAAGTGTGGGGTCCCTAGGATGGGATTAAATATCCTTGTAAGAAGAAAAAGAGACCAAGACAGAGTTTCTGTCTACCTTGTGAAGACTCAGAGAGAAGATAGCCTTCTGCAAGCCAGGAAAGAGGGCTCTCACCAGATAGTGAATCTGCTGTCACCTTGATCTTGAACTTCCTAGTCTTTAGAACTGTGAGAAATAAATGTCTGTTTTGTTAAGGTACCCAATTCATTACATTTTCTTATAGCACTCTGAGTAAGCTAAGACAGGACCTATATGGGAAACTAACCCTATAGAGTTTAAAAGGACAGTGTAAGAATAAAAAACGCCACATATATAATTGTTTCTAATTAATAACCCAAACTTAATTTAACTACCTGAAAAATTATTCTGCTGTTTTCCAAAAATACCTGTTAAACAAAGGATGAATAATATAATAGTGCATTAATTTATATTAACAACGTGTCAGAGATATTCATTTTAAAAAACTCTAAAGCTTAAGTTGCTTTGTATCTTTCACTGAAATTCTTTGTCCTGTTTCACCCCATTACCTCTCTTAATTGAGTTTCTCAGTCTATATTTCATTCTCAAAGAAATATTTAATAATGAGAAGTGAAACAAATTAATAGCCATTTTGACTACCAATTACAAAGCTTTGTTCCTCCTGTTTTTATTTTACATCAAGTTGGATTATTCAATCTTTCATTTAAAAATTATTTTTTAATATTTATTTTTGAGAGAGAGAGTGAGAGAGAGACAGAGCATGAGCAGGGGAGGGGCAGAGAGAGAAGGAGACACAGAATCTGAAGCAGGCTCCAGGCTCTGAGCTGTCAGCACAGAGCCCAATGCGGGACTAGAACTCAGGAACTATGAGATCATGACCTGAGCCAAAGTTAGACGCTTAACCAACCAACTGAACTACTTGGTTGCCCCTTCAATCTTTCATTATTAATCAAGTAAATCCATACCTTCTCTTTTTGATTGGTCTGCTTATGCCATTGCCAATGGGGTCCATATGAAAGAATACTGATATGGCAATGATTTCATAGTGTACTCTGTCTTTTGATGACTCTCCAGAGAGAAGTTATGAGGTCCCCCACCTAATGTGGAGTGTTAACTCTTCTAGAAACTGCATGAAGTCAATGCTTTATGCCACTGATTTAAACACCTCCATCTCTCTATCTAATGCATCTTTGTTCTCTATTATCATATACTTGAGTAGAGGAAGGGGGCATGAAAAGAAACATACATATATCAAGTAAGTGAAAAATTAAAACAAATATCATTCTAATATATAAGTAGGAAGCATCTGATAATTACAGTCTCTGGATATTGTAAAATATAAAAAGTAACCAGTAAAAGTTAGGACCTTCTCTTCCTTTCCTTTGTTGATGAACACATAGATCTCACTAGAGTAAGGCTGGCTTGATTTCTCTTGAGTTGTTATGAAGATTAATGGGATATATTACAGTCAGTAGTCATTATTATTAATCTTATTCCTCTTCCACCTCTTCTCCATTATCATCATTAACTTCAACCTATAATCCCACCTAGGTTTTAATTGTTCTTATGAGAGTGTCATGGGACACTATCATTTTCAAGAATCATTTTGATACAAAATTAGAGTTGTAAAATATTAAAACTTGTAGTCTTTTAGGTACCCACATACATATTTATGATATTTTCCCATTTCTTATGTATCTTAGAAATCTATAAATTCATAATAAATGCTTTAAAATATTATTGATCTAAAACTGTTTATACTGTGAAACATTCAGAAGATAATCACACATCTTAGCAGCTTTCAAGACCATATGGGATTTTTCCCTATCAAAGACTAGAGAAACAAAGTCAATGATCTACATTCAACATGCAAGTTTGGCATCTACAAAAGTTAATTTTTTTCAGTACTTAAAAATTAATAGCATTAAATGCATATGTTAAAACAAAAGAAAGTTCTCAAATAAAAATTTTAAGCTTTTATTATAAGAAATTTAAAAATAATAGAAAATTATACTCAAAGCAAGCAGAAAGTAGGAAGTAACAAAGATAAGTGTAGAAATACATAAAATTTAAGCAGAAAAACAAAGAAAATAAATGAAAACATAAGTTTATTCTTTGAACAACAATAAAATTGATAAAACTCTAGCCAGACTAACAAAGAAAAATAGAGAAGATACAAAATATAAATATGAAAATATCTGAGGAAATCACTATCAAAAAGAATGCTGTGAGCAATTCTATGCCAATAAATATGACAATTTGAATTCCTTGACAGACAAAATCTATCAAAACTCACTCAAGAAAAACAAATAATATAAAATGTCTGATATCTGTTGAGGAAATTGAATTCAGTTAGACAATGAAAAGAACTTTAGGGACATAATTTTACTGGTGATTTCTACCAAACATTCACGGAATAAATAGTAACCAATGTTACTGAATCTTATAGTAAACAGAAGATAACACTTTCTAACTCATTTTATGAAGCTGTAATTACACTAGTACCAAAAAAACCCCAACATACAAGAAATAAAACTTACAGAACAGTAATCCTTATGGACAATGATGCAAAAATACACAACCTAATGTAAGAAAATTCAGTGCAAAGAATGTGTAAAAAGAATAACATAGCATGACCAAGTGATGTTTATTCCAGGTATGCATAGCTGATTTGACATTAAAAAATTAATCAATTTGTATAATCACATTAATAAACTAAGAAGAAAACTCATGATCATCAAAACATGCTGTAAAAACTTTCAACAAGTATAACATTCATTCATGTGTAAAATCCCAACAAACTTGAAAGAGAAAGCAACTTTTTAAAAATTTATTTTTAATATATTATTACTTTTTAGAAAGCAACTTCTTTGTTTTATTTTTTAAATTTTTTTGATGTTTATTCATTTTTTGAGAGAGAGATGTAAACTCATGATGTAAACTATGAAAATTATAAAACATTGATGAAAGAAGTTGAAGACAACACAAGCATATGGAAAGACATTCCATTTTCACTGATGAGAGGAATAAATACTATCAAAATGTCCATACTACCCAAAGCAATCTACAGATTTAATGCAATCCATATCAAAATACCAATAGCATTTTTCACAGAACTAGAACAAATGATCCTAAAATTTGTATGGAACTACAAAACACCCCAAATAGCCAAATCAATCTTAAAGAAAAACAAAGCTAGAGGTATCACAATGCCAGATTTCAAATTATATTACAAAGCTATAGTAATGAAAACAATATGGTACTGGCACAAAAATAGACACATTGATCAATAGAACAGAACGGAAAGCCCAGAAATAAACCTAAGATTTCATAGTCAATTAATCTTTGACAAAAGAAGTAAGGATGTGCACTGGGGAAAAGACAGTCTCTTTGACAAATGGTATTGGGAAAACTAGACAAATACAGGTGAAAGAATGAAACTGGACTACTTCATGACACCGTACACAAAAATAAACTCAAACTAGTTTAAAGACCTAAATGTGAGACCTGAAACCATAAAAACCATAAAAGAGATCATTGGCAGTAATTTCTCTGACATTGGCCATAACAGTATTTTTCTGTATATGTGTCCTGAGACAAGGGAAACAAAACAAAATTAAAGTATTGGGACTATATCAACATGAAAAGTTTCTGCACATCAAAGGAAACAACCAACAAAACTAAAAGACAACTTACTGAATGCAAGAGGATATTTGCAAATGACATATCTGATAAAAAGTTACTATCTAAAATATATAAGGAATGTACACAACTAAACACCCCAAAAACAATTTAGTTAAACAACGGACAGAACACCTGAACAGACATTTCTCCAAAGAACAAATTCAAATGCCAACAGACATATGAACGGGTGCTCACCATCACTCATCGTCAGGGAAATACAAATCAAAACCACAGTGAGATACCACCTCACACCTGTCAGAATGGCTAAAATCAGCAATACAAGAAACTTGTGTTGGTCAGGATGTGGAGAAACTAGAACCCTCATACAACTTTGGTGGGAATGTAAACTGGTACCACCACTGTATAAGACAGTATGAAGGTTCATTAAAAAATTAACAATAGAATTACCAAATGACCCAGTAATCACACTAGTGGGTATTTACCCAAAGAATACAAAGACATTAGTTGAAAGGAATATATGAACCCCCTATATTAATTATAACATTAATTAATTACAGCATTATTTAACAATAGCCAGAGTATGTAAGCAGCCCAAGTGCCCATCAATAGATGAATGGATAAAGAAGATGCGATATATACACACACACACACACACACACACACACACACACACACACACAATGGAACATTATTCAACCATAAGAAAAGATGAAATTCATATGATTTCACTCATATGTGGAATTTAAGAAACAGAACAGTTGAACAAAACAGATGAACAGAGGGGAAGGTGGGAGAAAAAAAGAGAGAGAGAGGGAAACCATAAGGGGCTCTTAACTATAGAGAACAAACGGAAGGTTGATGGAAGGGAGGTGGGTGGGGGATGGGCTAAATGGGTGCTGCGTATTAAGAAGGGCACTTGTGATGAGCACTGTGTGTTATATGTAAGTGATGAATCACTAAATTGTACTCCTGAAACCAATGTTACACTATATGTTAGCTAACTAGAATTAAATAAAAACTTGAAACAAAAAAAAAAATAAAAGCAAGAAGAAACAGAAAAAATTAATGAAATGTTGCCATTTGCAACAACATGGATGGATCTAGAGAATATAACCCTAAGCAAAATAAGCCAGTCAGAGAAAGGCAGATGCCATATGGTTTCATTTATTTGTGGAATCCAAGAAACAAAATAAATGAACAAAGGAAAAAAAAAGAGAGAGAGAGAGACAAACCAAGAAACCACGAAACAGACTCTTACCTATAGAGAACAAACTGATAGTTACCAGTGGAGAGGTTGGGTGGGTGATGGGTGAAATAGATAAGTGGATTAAGGGTATGCTTATCTTGATGAACATTGAGTTATATATAGAATTGTTAAAGCACCATATTGTACACTTGAAACTAATATAACACTGTATGTTAACTACACTAGAATTAAATTTTTTAAAAGGCATATATATTGGACAGAAGAAACAAAACACACTTGACAATAATTAAAGAAGACATAACTTAATGGAGATATATATACTATTTTCATGGCTGAAAAACTTAATATTGTTAAGATGTCAATTCTCCCCAAATTGGTCTGTGGATTTAATACAATCCCAATAAAAATCCCAGCACCATTTTATGTAGATTTGAATAATTGGATTCTAAATTACCCATGGAAATGCAAAGGACCTAGAACAACTGAAACAAATTTGAAAAAAAAAATGGAAGAATAATGCTGATTTTAAGAATTGTTACAAAGCCACAGTAGTAATGATAGTGTGGTGTTGGCTAATGTTGTAGAAAAAGAGATCAATGGGATAGAATAGGGAATCTGACAATAGAGCTGCATAAATATAGACAAATAGCTTTTGACAAAGTTGTAAAGTAATTCAATGGAGAAAGAATAGTTTTTCCAAGAAATTGTCCTTTAAAAGCTGATGTCCATATGAAAAAAAATAAAGCTTGACCTTACACACCTTACACAAAAATTAACCCCAAATTGATCATAGCCCTAAATATTAATGTAATTGTATAAAATATCTGGAAGAAAATTGTATAAAATATCTGGAAGAAAATATTATCTGGAAGAAAATATCTGTATAAAAATAGGAGAAAATCTGCATGACTTTGGGTTAATAAAACAATTTTTAGCCACGACAACAGAAATATAATCTATAAAGAAAAAAATACATTTTGTGGGGGGGGTACCTGGATGTCTCAGTCGGTTGGGCCTCTGACCTTGGCTCAGGTCATGATCTCATGGTTTGTGGGTTTGAGCCCCACATCGGGCTCTGTGCTGACAGGTCACAGCCTGAAACCTGCTTTGGATTCTGTGTCTCCCCCCTTTCTCTGCCCCTCCCCTGCTTATATTCTATCTCTCTCTGTCTCTTAAAAATAAACAAAACGTTAAAAAAATTTAAAAAATACATGGGACTTTGTCAAAATTGAAAACTTGTAATCTGTGAAAAACACTCTTAAAAGAATGAGAAGATAAGTCATAGAGTCAGAGAAAATATTTGTAAATCACATTTTTCATAAAAACCTTTTGTTCAAAATATAAAAGGCCAATAAGAGATCAACAAAAAAACCTGAAGTAAAAAATAGTTAAGCCTTATGGAAGACATATTCCCAATGAAGGTATAGTAAATAAGCATATGAAAAAACTATTAATATCATAATACATTAAAATACAAAGTAAAACTACAATGAGATACTGCTGCAAAATGTTGTCAGTGGTATGCAAAATTGTACAGCAATTTTGGAGAAAGTTTGGCAGTTTCTTATAAAGTTAAACATACTCTTACCATGTAACTTGGCAATTCCACTCCTAGATCATTATCTAAAAGAAATGGAAACTTATCTTCACACAAAAACCTTGAGTTTTCATAGAAGTTTTATTTCCAACTGGTAAAAGCTGGAAACAACCCAGGTATCTTTCAAACTGAATGAATAAACAAATTATGGTACATTCATTCAACAGACTACTATTCAGCAATAAAAAGATACAACTATTGATTCATGCAACAACTTGGATAAGTGTTAAATGTATTCTACTAAGTAAAAGAAGGTTTATTCATAAGGTTTCACAGTCTTGAATTTATTTATGTGACAATCTGGAAAAGGGAGCACTAGAGGAATGGAAAACAGATCAATATTTGCCAGGACTTGAGGGTTTAGGGATGTGGTTGACTATAAATGAGAAGTGTGGAGGATATTTTGGATGATGAGAGTCTTCTATAAGGAAATGTAGTATTGGATACATGACTCAAAACTCAAACAACTGTATACCGCAAAAAGCATATTCTGTCACACATAGAGGGAATCCAACAAGGAATGCAGATTGTAGGAAACAAATCTAAATTACAAACGAATCTCATAAACACAGTAAAGTGGGTTGGAAGAAGGGACGCATCCCAAGTAACTTTGGCAAATAGCATTTAACCGGATATTGTGAAGCAAAAGATGAAAAGAACCCAATGTCGTGTTGTTGGCAAAATTGTTTCTCACAGGGCTGTGGCTTGGTACATTTTAAGGTATGTATGCTGGGGTCCAGCAAATAAGCATATATTTTAGATATTGACATTCACGATTTTTACTGTGAGGAATTCTAAATAATAGAGGAGGTTAAAATTTTGGTGCTGGGTTAGACTGAAGTTGTCAATAGGAAGAGATAATAGCCAGAGAGAGAGAGAGAGAGAGAGAGAGACAGACGGTTGGACACACACACACACACACACACACACACACACAGAAAGGTAGGTAGGTAGATAGATGGATAGATAGATATGTAGGTAGATCGGTAGATGTAAACATACATATGTGTATGTATCCAAACACATATGTACAGAAATAAATATAGATGCGTGCAGATATATAGGTTAGCATTTTCAGATATTTCATTGCTCTGTCACATTAAAGAGCTTATAAACAGTGATGCCTCTGTAGCAACGAGCAAACCCAGCATCCAAATCTAGGTTTTTAAGTATTATTATTCAATGAAGGGCATCAGGGCTCCTTGGAGAAGTGGTTAATTCCAGGACTGGGGCAGGGGAAAGTACAGTAGACCATGTAATGCACTAGAGTACATTATACCTATTCTAACAATTAGTTCCTACATCAAATTTTAGATTACGTGAATTTCCTTTTGAATACATTTCCTCTCTAAATACATGAAGGGAATTAAAAGAAATGAAAGGAAATAAATATAGATCATAAAGCTGCACTCCTGCATCTTTTTTTAAGAGAGCATATGAAGCATAATATTTGAGAGGGAGGCTGACTCACCTGTTTCTTGGTTTTTATTGGCAGACAAGTTATACATAATCCTGTGATTCTGAGAAGGGGTATTATTTAATACTTACTTCCCTCTGCAAATAAGTTAAATGACATTTTCTGAAACCATTTCCATCTCTGAAGCATTGAGATTAGTCTACATCATTATTTTACATAAGAAGAAGACCAAGTCCACTAAATCATAAAATTAGAGAACACTTAATATCTTGAAGGAGGAAGTGGCATATCCACACACCATCATCCTACTATTCACCATAGGATGAAACAGAATATGAACGTAGGGGAGTGAGACAGTGAAGAGCTTCTAGTGGACGTTATGCTGTGATAGGTTCAGTTGTGACCTTGGTTGCACAAAACAATCTTCGTTTCAAAACCAGTAATTTCGGCTATCTTGAGGGTTCATAAATCTGACCCCTTTTTGCTTTGAAGGGACTACTGTGCTCACTATAAATATTTACTTTTTTATATATGAGCTGCAAGCTTGATTAAACACGCAGTAGTCAGCACAACAGGTGATGAAAAGTACACAGAGGGTGTGTGTGCCCCCAGGCACCAATGCCTCTATCTTATAGCACCTTTGTCTGGTTTCTCACTTACCCTTTAAAACACTGATATTTTGAGACTGACAGCTAAAGGACAGTCTAGAAGAATGTGTACATATATTCAACATTTCTAAAGAATTGAACAATAATTCAAGAAGATTACTATTGTAGTGATGACAACAACACAAGAATCTCCAGCTGTAAAATACCATTGTTCATATATTTTTAAAATCATTACTAATACACATTACTTAGAACAATGTGTCTACTGGGGTTAAAGTGGTTGTTTTTTAACTTGAAAAATAAAATAGCACAAATGTTGCAATTAAACAATAGGATGATAAAATACATTAAGACAGCTTATTGCTTTATTATAAATTGCCACAAAATAAGGAAGAAAAGCCAATCCAAAGCAGCTTGAGTAAAGCTGATTCCCACTTTATCCATAATAATACATAACCTATATCTTATGTACAAATAGCCTATGATTACTTTTATGTTTTTACATGATACTTATTATACTGTTAACATGTTTTTCTGGTTCCTTCTAGCATAATTACCAGAATATCTGAAGAAAGACATAAATAGAAGAGTAGTGGGAAAATAATATATTTATAATTATGTGTTCTGATAAGGTGGGATGTTGGCAAAGAAAATGGGTCTTAAGAAACAGTGTTTTTAATTCTTTGAATGAGAAAAGCAGGTCCACAGGTTATAAGCAGAGTTTTAAGAATCTTTGGAGACTTTTCAAAAGAGGCTGAGTCAAGGAGATTGATAGCATGAACTCTGAAGTACTTAAAAAAAAAAATCCTGCAATCCATTCTTTTTTGGTGAATCAAGCCAGGATATTCCTGATTACAAGGAGTTTCTGCTGATAGAAGAAATCTATGGTAGATAGAGGGCTGGGTGTTGGTCTCGGAGGTGTACTACAAAAGGACAAATCAGCAAGTAATGCCCTCTAACTGGTGTCTTTCTATTTGCTTTTTCCATTCCACCTAGTCCCAGAAATACATGACTCATTAAAATAACTATGAGTCTTGTTACTCAAACATAATTTCTTAAGACTTCAATCTTGTGATTTAACAAAAGTAGTATAGTTTTAAAAGTGATTTGCAGTAATCTGATGACTTTTTTTCCTGTGGTGTCTGTTAAATAGGTTGATTAATTACAAGAATTAAAAATATAGTTAACCATATTTTTTCTGCTGTGACTTTTACAGCTCTTTGTGTTCTTTAAACTTGAAGAGGGTTTGGGTTTAACCTAATGTGTATTTTAATGAGTGTACTGTATCAATGTTAATAGCAGAAATATAATGTCAAAATAACTTCCTGAATGACTTTAAAATCATACGGACACTCTAGAATTTAAGAGAAATCAACAAATCTAGACAGGAATGTCAGCGCAGTATCATCTTCCACAGGTGCTATGATCTGTATACTAT
This sequence comes from Lynx canadensis, assembly GCF_007474595.2. Taxonomy (NCBI): domain Eukaryota; kingdom Metazoa; phylum Chordata; class Mammalia; order Carnivora; family Felidae; genus Lynx; species Lynx canadensis. Next base: position 60,405,243 of record NC_044306.2, read on the forward strand.
AAGCATTTTTGCAAATGGAAATGATTCTACAAATTTAAGTTTTATTATTGTTCTTGCTATTATAATAAATACTCTAAAAATGTGTAAACCAGGACAAAATTTTTCTCACAGTCTCCTCTTTAATGGTTTTTTAAAAAAATTTGTTTGTTTGTTTGTTTGTTTGTTTATTTATTTATTTATTTATTTATTTTAAGAGAGAGCAAGACAGCAGAGGAGGGGCAGAGAGAGAATCTCAAGCAGGCTCTGTGTTGTTAGTGCAGAGCCCAGTGTGGGGCTTAAGCTCACAGACTGTGAGATCATGACCTGAGTTGAAAACCAAGAGTTGGATGCCCAACCGAGTGTCTAGGTGCCCCCCTGCTCTTTTCTAAAAAAATTTTTTAATGTTTACTTATTTTTGAGACAGAGAGAGACAGAACGTGATCAGGGGAGGGACAGAGAGAGAGAGGGAGACACAGAATCCAAAGCAGGCTCTAGGCTCTGATGCCGGGCTTGAACTCATGAACTGCAAGATCATGACCTGAGCCGAAGTCAGATGCTCAACTGACTGAACCACCCAGGTGCCACAGGTGCCTGCTCCCTTTTAATGTGTTACCTCTTATTTCACGACTTTGTTGAATTCTGGAATAACGGTATTTCCCATACATCACTGGAATACAGATTTCAAGAATGCAGAGGTTTTAACAATCCTATTCACTGTGGTATCCCTAGTACCTAGAAGTGAGAGCAGAGATGGAAATAAGAGAGACAAGATAGGAAGCTATTGCATAAAGTTTGCAAGTGATGATGATGGTAGCTTGGACCAGGGTAGTTGTAGTGGAAGTAAGAGGTGGTCAGATAATATATTGTTAATGTAGAGCCAAAAGATTTTGTTAATAGGTTAATTCTAAGGTATGAGGGAAAGAGAAGAGTCAGAGACTCTTTTTCTTTTCTTTTCTTTCCTTTCTTTTCTTTCCTTTCTCTCCTTTCTTTCCTTTCCTTTTCCTTTTCCTTTTCCTTTTCCTTTTCCTTTTCCTTTTCCTTTTCCTGCCTTGCCTTGCCTTGCTTTGCCTTTCTTTTTGACCTGAGGTGCTAGGTCAATGCAGTTTCTACTCACTGAGCAGACACCTGGTTATGATTCTGAGATTCTAGCATAGATGTTAGGTTGACATATAAATTCAAAGAAGGCTCTGTGTATACATTGTAGTGTCTACATTATAGACATTATTTTGGATGTAAGGAAAAAATGAGTGACTATAAAAAGGAAAAAGATAAGTTTCAAGAATTGAACCCTGGGATATTCCTGGCAAAGGAGACTGTCAAACAGCACTCACATATCTAATAAGATGAGGATGAGAACTGGGTATGGGTATCAGGGAATCAAGTCACTGTTTATATTCTTAAGGACAGTTTAAGTGAAGTGAGTGAAAACCCAATTAAAATGGATTCAGAGAGGGGCACCTGGGTGACTCAGTTGGTTAAACATCTGACTCTTGGTTTCAGCTCAGGTCATGATGATCTCATGGATTGTGGGATTCACCGCTGCCTAGGGCTCCATGCTGACACCATGGAGCCTGCTTAGGATTCTCTCTCTCTCTCTCTCTCTCTCTCTCTCTCTCTCTCTCTCCCTCTCTCCCTCTCTCTCTCTTCCCTTCCCTCACTCGGGAGCACATGTGTGCTCTCTCTCTCTCAAAATAAACTTTTTAAAAAAGTAGATTCAGAGAGAATTGGAGTAGAGGAATTGAATATATTGAATGCAATGAACTTTTGAAGAATTTTACTATAAAAAAAAAGAATTTACTAGTAACTGGTGAGGGAAGTTGGATTATAAAATATTTTTACTATGGTAGAAGCCATTTAAAAATAAATATTATGCTGAATCTAAGAGACTATTTCCATTCATGAAATTTTGATGTTATTCAAATTTGTTGATAAATTTTATTAATGCACACATATATTGTGTGTATGTATGTATGTGTGTTTGTGTTTATTTTACTTTTATTTTTTTTAAATCTTTTATTTATTCTTGAGAGAGAGAGACCTAGTGCAATCAGGGGAGGAAGAGAGAAGGGGGGTGGGAATCTGAAGCAGACTCGAAGCTCTGAGCTGTCAGCACAGAGCCCAATGCAGGGCTCGAACTCACAAACTGCAAGATCATGACCTGAGCCGAAGTCAGATGTGTTAACCGATTGAGTCACCCAGGCGCCCCTGTGTGTCTGTGTTTATATACAAGTGAATGATTATACACATATATATGTGTGTATGTGTAAACTTAACTTGCTAACAAACTTAATTTCATCTCTAGAAGTAGTGCATTGGCTACTGAAGGGCAGGGCTTTTGAGTTAGAGTAGGTTTAAAACGTTGGAACTGTTGCTACATAAACACTAATAATAGAGCACCTTTTTGAGGTGTTTTATAGTTGTATTTGCCCAGCCCTTATATTCAAAAGCAATCGATAGCTATTATAAGGGGGCTTAAAAATTTTAACAGCATGCTTATATATTGCTTCAAGGAAAAAGTTACTACATTTAATTTTTCCAGTTCAATACATATTAGTTCAACAGAGGCTTCAAAAAAAGTTGAAGCATAACTAGCATGATTCATAACTTTTGTTGAATCAAAGTGTGTAAAGTTCAGACAATGTAGTCTTGTGATAGTAGAAAGCAATCTAAAGTATGAATAACCTTTCATTAATATTTGTTCAGTAAGTCATATTGCAGATAAATAATCAAAGTCAGAGTTTTTGGATGGAAACTTTTCTCTCAGGAATATCCTTCAATAGAAAAAGCCTGATTTAAAAATAATCTTGCCTAATCAACAGCTCCTGCTCCCATGGGAGGTCTTCTCAGCTTGCAATCACTCCTGGATAGAATGCCCTGAATTTGTTTCTGATTTACTGAGTGCTCTTCCTTCACTACCTCTAATTCATTGCTAAGTGTCAATGCATTTGCTCCCTATTAGTTGGGCTAAAATGTAGAATGTCAGGTTGCCCACACTAGACGTTGTGTAAATTGCTGTTTGGCTTTGATGCTCTTTGGTGAGCACTTTCGGGAAAAATTTATGAGTAAGAGCATCTTTGTAACAATACTGCTGCTGATTTTCTACCTCTTAATGGCGTTCCCAAAGGACCTACTTTTTGCTTTGTAACATGAAGTCAGTAAGTATGTAGGATCGTCACACTTATGCAGTTTTACTTTTTGTGTGTGTGAGAAATGGTTTTGGAGTTAGACAAGATCCAATATCACCACTGCTTGGCTTTTCACTTGGAGGAAAGTACTGACCTTCTCTGAGCCTTAGTATATTCATGTAGAAAATGGGAATACTTTCCTTGAAGATTGTGAAGACTAAAAATAATGTATTATAGAACCACTGAACAGAATATCTGGTGTCTCCAAGAAGACAAAATTTCTGCATGTTAAATGGTATTCTTATGGAAAGATTTGCTGTGAACAACTAAATTAGACAAGTTATTTAAAGCTCCTGATGTATGGTAGAGATTCAGATAATTTTAATAATTGTTTTTCTACTTTAGTTATAATACATAATGTTAATTCAGATATGGACTATGATATCAATATGTTGTATTTCTTGTACTACTCCTAAAATTAATATTTTTCTATCAATCAATAAATATGGTAGAAATAAAATATTGTCAAAAGGCTAGGAAAAGGAATAAAGATTAAAGTTTACTTTGAGTCAAAAAGGAAGAGTATAATCAAATAAATCTATCTATAGTAAATTAAATGCTACTGTGTAAAAAGGGGGATTAGTTGATGACACAACAGGACAAAAGCAGCCAACAATTTCACTAGAAGAATCAGGCCAATATGTTTGGAAGAGGCAATATATTATAGTGGATAAAATCTCAAATTATAATGACATAGGGATGACTGGATTTAGATCCTGGGTTTGGCAAATATATATATTTTTTAGTACTCTACAATGCAATTTCCCTCAATGTAGGGAGGATATTTTAATAACATCTTCCTGAAAGGTGATTTATATCTGACTAATTAATAAAACACCTCCAGACTTGCCATAATCATTTAATTAAATCTTGCTTTCAATAGACAGCCTTATGGTCAAACACATAAGTAAAATACACTTATTGCATTAAAGGTAAATTTACCCTCTCAATGTAGCTAACCCACTTAAACTACTTTAACCATTAAGGGTTATCTACCTCCTTAATTCTAGAAAGTAATTTTAAAGGATTACATATGATTATTTCTTACAGAAACGTAACTACTTTTCTATGATTCTTGCCTCTTGCTTGACTTACATTTAAATTTTCTCTATTAAAAAATTTAAAAAAAATTTTAACGTTTTTATTCATTTTTTGAGACAGAGAGAAACAGAGAATGAGCAGGGAAGGGGCAGAGAGAGAGGGAGACACAGAATCCAAAACAGGTTCCAGGCTCCACCCTGTCAGTAGAGAGCCTGATGTGGGGCTCGAACCCATGAACCACGAAATCATGACCTGAGCTGAAGTTAGCTGCTTAACCAACTGAGGCACCCAGGCAACCCAAATTTTCTTTATTTTTAATTGATATTAATGAATTACTGCAGTGGCTCTCAAAAACTGGTCACATATTTTCATCAATCATAAGTTCAGATGTCATATATTGAATAGAAATTGCTCAGTGGAGGGCCTAAGAGTCTGTTTTTAAGAAGCAACCCAGTGAAAATTCATCCACACCATAAGAACTTCTGCTTTATTGCCTATAGAAGAACTTGTCTTTTGCTTGAGAAACCCGGACCCAAAGTAGAGATTAAACAGATGAACTTAACCTCAATTGGTGGTCTGTAAAGAGACCGAATTCTAATGCCTGGGCCATATATCTTAAGAAAAGAAATTATTGCTTTAAAATAAAATGACATTGATTATGTAAAAACCATTCAATGCTCAAAAATACTTAAAATGAATATTTCAGTCTCTTTAATCCATCTCTTTACTCTTTGATATTTTTATCTGCTCCAGAACCATGGCAAATCATCGAATTTCCTTAAAATCTTGTCATCACCATAACTTCTAATATTCCTTGAAATATGACTTAAATATTCTCTTAATGTTCCTTTGATAAATTGGCGTATAAGACTGTACACAATATACAGAATATAATACCATTTCCAAATAATTGTACTTGAATGAATGGAAAGGGACAATAGCTTTTTACAAATTAAATCATTTACCATGCTGGTCTAAATTACCTAAGGACTCCTATTTCTCTGTAGTGAAATGTAACTGCTGCATAATTAATAAAACAGTAATGATAAGTCTCAACTGCCAATGCGATCCTAAAATCTCATGATGAAATTAAGGTTTCTTAAGGCAACAGTGGTGGGAACTGGACACATTTTAGATGCTCATTCAATATTTAATTTGAAAAACAAAATAAATAGAATTTTCTTGGAAATTGATACTTTTAAAATAAGTAAATAATATTATTTTTGTCCCAAAGTTAACCAAATAATTATGCTGTTATATTTTTTGCATAAAAAATTTGCAGTAAAAAATAAAAAGCTTCCTAAAAACTTTTTCTATGAGATAGATTTAAAAAAATCAACACAGAACACAATTATATATAATATCTAAGACCATGTGAAACGGCTATCTTTTAAAAATGAATATTTAGATAATCTGGGTTTTTGTAGTCTCTTCAAAAGTTTGTGGACTGTTAGAGCAGTTGGATTGAAATGTTTTCAACACGAAAACAAAATACATTGCTTAAATTCAACAGTCATTCAAAAATAAACTATTTTCTGAAGATATTATAGATTTAAAATAAAAATTAATTAGTTTATTTTTAGTTTCTTATAGAAGTACATATCGAGAAAAAGCTTAGACTTCGGCGAGAATTCAGTCAGGTTACTTATGAAACAAGAGCATCTAAATTGCCCTTATGGAATAATTACTTCAAAATTAGAATAGGATTGAGATTTAATAATATTATCTTCATTTAATAGTTATATTGAACATCCACTAATTAATAATTTAATGAAAAATAAATTATAACATCAATATTTTCTGATGAAAATGTCGAGAACCACATATGAAATTTTATAAATAAGGTTCAAATCTCAGGAGACTCAAGAAGTATTGAAATAGCCATTATACTTACATAATCTCCGCAGAACATTTTGATGATGGTGGTTAACTTCAGAGTGGATTAAAAGAGTTTTACTAAGTGATCAATTGCATAGACTTGCTTTCCTATGTAGCTAGAAAGAATTGAAGTTCACTGTTCAATCAAATTTATATGTCTACCATTCACCTCAGATTCTCAGGAAAGAAAACGTAGAGTCAATTCTGGATACAGCATGTCTCAAGATACAGTATTTACACTGAACTATCGGTCATAAGTGAGTAGGCAGAATTATTGCACAAAATAAATAGAACCCCAGTCCTGTGTTGATTTAAGAAACATACATTAGCCAAGCAATGAAAGAAGTGTAATCTTTAGAAAAAGCAGATGACTTATGGAAAGGTAAGTTGATTAACCACAAAGTTAATGATTTATTTTCTGTGTTATCATTTTTAGATATTTTTTTAGGTACACTGGTCCCTAGCTTCATGTTTCAAACTGCTACTAGGTTCTTTGTGCATCTATACCATTCTTTAAGTATCTTTAACTACTATATATCTGGTCTTAAATTTAAAAAAAAATGTATTTAGGTCAGAATTGAATACCCACCAATAAGTCTTTGGAGAAACCATATATATTCACCATTATTTTCACACTCCATATATATTTTTATTTTAATATTTAATTTTATTACATTTTAAGGAAACAATTTAAAAAATACCTTCAAATTCTAATATATTGTTAGGAAATATCTGTCCCTATAAGCTTCATCCATTATTCCAGACATCACAAAACTAATGTATATTATATCATTTTACTGCCATTTAGTGAACAATATAGTGTTCCTTTAGGCTATAAGATTTTTGAAAGCTTTTAAAAATGAATTACAGATAAATAATTTTTGGTTGAAAGAACAGAAAATCACAATAAGTATCAACTAAGCAGCATCCATAACTACTTTCAATCTGATGTTATATATGGTTAAAGATCATTAAGCAGGATTTCTTAATGTAATGTATACCATGAGCAGAGAAATATCTGATGTCCGCAGTATTCAATTCATAAGTCTGATTAATTTAGTAATATACTTGGTACCGTTTAAGATGTAAAGAAGCATGATGCCTGCTTTTGAAGATGTTGTAATCTGGTAAATAATTCTATGTACATGTTGTGTTTTCTCTGTGTATATTTAAAAAGCATATAGTAATTACTAAATAAGTTTATACTTATACATATAGGATTCAAAATTTAAAACAAAAGAAAATGAGTTTTTCAACTAAAAGTATTTTCTTATGATTATTTTTAAAAGCTGTGTGATTTATGGCTCTAATTAAGTGTGTCAGTGTGAAATGTGAATTGTGAAAATACTTGAGGCAAACATTTTCTGTAATATTATCAGATAACTGAGAGAAAACGGATTTGATAATATTTCTTAATTTCCTTTCAGATAATGATTATTTTACTTGTACTCATCATTACTTTATGACTTAGCTTTTTAAAAATGTATTCAATTAGGCGTGCCTGGGTGGCTTAGTCAATTAAGCATCTGACTCTTGATTTTGGCTCAGGTCATGATCTTATAGTTCATGAAATTGAACCCCACATTGGGCTCTGCACTGATAGTGTGGAGTCTGCTTAGGATTTTCTCTCTCTCTCTCTCTCTAAATAAATGAACATGTAAAAAATTTTTAAAAAATAAATAATGTTTTCAATTAAAACAATGATGTCTGGGATTTGCTTTATAACAGTTCATGCAAAAAAGGTATGGGAATTATTAATTCTGTATGGCAAAATCTTGAAAGTTGTTGGGGAGATGGCAGTCCATTAGATAATTAGGTACTTCTACTTTATTATTTTTGAAAATTTTCATAATAGTTTGAGTTTGGCCTATTCACTCATTTATATGTAATTTGAGTACCTAATATAAAAACATTTAAAATATAAATATAATATATATAATATATATATATTTGCTTGAAACAGTTATTGTTAGCATTTATTACTTTGTATTTTTATATTTTTATTTTTTATATTTTGTTTATATTTGTATTTATATTTCTATAAATTATATAATTATTATAAATTAATATAAATTATAAATTTATAATAAATAATAAATAAATAGTTCTAGCTCTCAATATAACAACAATATTCTCCCTCTACCTCAACTCAAATACATTTCTCTCTCCTTATCTATACTCTCTATTCCCTAGTTCTTTATATTTCTCTTTCTTTCTCTTCTTTCTATTTCTCTTCTTTTATCTTCTATCTAAACTCTTATCTATATTCTCTCTATCCCTCTCTCTCTTCTCTTTCTCTATCTTTCTCAATCTTATCTTTCTCTCTCCTCCTTCTCTCTACATCTCCCTCTTTCTCTCCTCTCCCTCCCTTTTCTCTCCCTCTCCCTTTCTCTCCCTCTCCCTTTCTCTCCTCTCCGTCTCCCGAACAACTCCCCCGTCCCCTCTCCACCTCCCCCGTCTACCTGCTCCCCATCCCTGTTTCCCGCCCCTTTCCCTCTCCACACATGAATTTCATTCTCACACCACACTCTATGGACTATGTATATTTTCATGAGGAGGATACTGAAGTACTGTGTAGTCAGAATACCTCCTAAGAAGTGGTACAGTGGAAATTTGAGCCTAGGCAGTCCAACATCAGAACCTATAACATCAGTCTCTGTGCTAATACCCATATTGTGTTAAGGAATAAAACAAGACAACTATTACATAGGACAAAATTAAAAAGCATATTTCTTGATTCGAAGGTATTTATATTTTGGTAGATGGGTAAAATTCATAGAATACAAGATGAGAATGCTAAGCGCCATAAGCAAGTTACCTAATACAGTATGGGCAATTTCCCAATAAGCAAGTACATTAAGACATAGCATTTGAAGTGTGGCTTAGAAATTGAAGGCAAAAGCCTTCCATTGGAGAAACCAAGGAACCAACACTCAGGGATAGAGAAGGGAGGTAGAAGGTCTCAAGTGTGTACTATAATTGTCTTAATTCTAAGTTTTACTTTGAATAGGTAGTTACATATGGCCTTTATCAACATTTTTTTCTACTACATTTGAGCTAAAATTCAACCTAATAGGTACAAAGGAGAAATACTAACAGCATTCAATATCTTGGAATTAATATTGTCCCCTGGTCATAAATCAGCATATATTGGATCAGAAAGAAGATATGCTAAATCAGTCTAAAAAGACAGAATGACTCCTAGGCCAAGAAGACATGGTTGTAACCTCTAAAAGTTAATGATTAAAAAAATATTTGGATAAATCCAAAGGCAGGTGGATTAGTTAGAAAAGCATAGAAAAATCGGGTAAGTATTGGTAGTACCCACGAATTGCTTATGTTAGAGGTGCATCGGCCTGAATACCAGGTATGTTGTAGATTATATTATTGTTCACAATCATTCACTTTCTTCATTTCTGTTATATGCGTATACTTTTATCTACCTTTGATTTGGGGTTTAGCCATGTGGCTTGCTTTAACCAATGGAAAATGAGCAGGTGGTAGTATGGTATATCTGAGCACAGACTTTTAGATACATGGAGATTTTCTGCTGCTCTTTTCTGTTGCTTCTGCTCTCTTGCACCATAGGAAATCCACAACCTCTTAGACTTGGATGAACTAACTAATGCAATCCCAATGTTGGCAATATTTATCATGTTATTCTGGCTGGAAGCCTTTCAACATGAACACTATGATTTTTTTTTTTTTTGAAAACTATTCACCAGGCAATCTTCTAGATAAAATTTAAATTTCTGTGTAGTATGCCATGCCAAACATTTAATCCTTCTTGGGTCAAAATTTACATCATTCATTCAATTTATTAGTAAATATTTATTAGGCAACTAATACATGCCTAGAAGTACTAGGTGCTTGGGATACTTCACTGAACGAGACAAAGATTCTTGCCTTGTGGTGCTTATATTTATTAATTAATAATTTGGAATTCTTATTTTATACATGATTCCAAAAAAGTGCTATTAATGTAAATTGTTTAATATAAATTTTTATATACTTATGTATAATAACACTGCCTCCTTGAACACCGCAAAATGTCTAAAACAGTTGAGACAAGGTGGCTTTATATAGAACAAATTTCTTTCCAGTAAGACAGTGGCCTTCAAACTGTTTCATCTCAATATTCCCTAATGAATTTTGAAAAACTGTACCTCCTTATCCTCTTTAAAGGGGTCATATAAATACTTTTATTCAAAATTAGATAGTTGCAATTTACCTTTTTACTCATCTAAAAGCATCCAATGAAATCCAAATACCATAGCAACTCCATTCCCATTATCATATAAAAAACATACAATAAGCTCTTATTCAAGAGTTGAATACTTAGCATCCTTCCTCTGCCACTCTGAACTCTGATTTCCATTCTACTTCCCTTTTAGATGTTTATCATGAGGTCATTTATGTTTGAATGTCTCTTGGAGAGGTCATTTTATTAGATTATGTGTATACTGGGGTGCCTGGGTGGGTTGGTCAGTTAAGAATCCAGTTTGGGCTGAGGTCATGATCTCCTGGTTGGTGAGTTTGAGCCCTGCACCGGGCTCTCTGCTGTAAGCACAGAGCCTGGAGCCTGTTTTGGATCCTCTCTTTCCCTCTCTCTCTGCCCCTCCCCTGTTTGCATTCTCTCTCTGTCTCTCTCAAAATAAATAAGTAAATTTTAAATACACAAACAAACAAATAAATAAGTGTATACATTCTTTTTTTTTTCTAAGCTAGCTTGTAAAGGTTTCCATTTTCCTTTAAGCCAATAGCTCTTTTCCAGTAATCTTTGTTATTTGCATAAACAAGCTTAAATTGTCTACAATTAACTTCATTCAGTTGGAAGTGTATTAGTTGCTAAGTTTTGAAGGTGTAAAACTGAAACCATTATCAAGATTCAAAACATTACCATCACCCACAAAGGTGTTCCCAAATCTCTTTGTAGTTTCTCCCTCCATCCATCTCTTGCTCTAGGAAACCACTGATCTGTTTTATGCAACTATAGATTAGTTTGCTTTATCCAGGATTTCTTATAAATGGATTCATATTATATGTACTCTTTTTTGTCTGGATGTGTTTAATAGACTATTTTGAGATTGATTCATAATGTATATACCATAATGTATATTCATAATGTAAACAGTTCATTCCTATTTATTGCTGAGTAATATTCTGTTGTACGGATATACTACATATTGTTTACCCATTTACCTGTTGATCACCTAGCTATTATATAAATAAGGATGCTTTTATGCCAACACTTCATATTATCACCTTTAAAAATTTTAATTATATAATTGTGTAGTTATATCACATTGTGCTTCTAATTCACAATTCCCTTATAACTAAGGTTATAGAGTATCTTTTCATATACTAAATGTCCACTTTTACATCTTCTTACATAAATTGTTCAAATCTTTTATCTATTTTCCAACTGAGTTGATGGTGTTAGTACTGAGTAGTAAGAGATCTTTGTACATTCTAGACACATATTGCTTATCATCTTTGATTCACAAATGCATGCTTTCAGTGTGTGCCTTGTCTTTTTATTTTTGAAATGGTGTCTTATGGGGGCACATGCGTGGCTCAGTCAGCTAAGCATCCAACTTCAGTTCAGGTCACGATCTCACAGTTCATGAGTTTGAGCCCTGCATTGGGCTCTGTGCTGACAGCTCAGAGCCTGGAGCCTGCTTTGGGTCTGTGTCTCCCTGTCTCTCTCTGCCCTCCCCCCCGTCGTGCTTTGTTTCTCTCTCTCTCTCTCTCAAAAATAAATAAACACTAAAAAAAAAAAAAGAAATGGTGTCTTATGAATAGGGAAGATTTCTTTATTTATTTTAAAATTAATAAGTGGACAAAGTCCAATTAATAGTTTTTAAGTTTATGCTCTTTGTGTTTTAAAAGATTTTTGCTTATTCCAATGTCACAATATTTCTTTTAGAAGTTGATAGTTATTTCTTACAAGATATATGATCTATTTTGTGTGGTATAAAGTAAGAGTCATGCTTTATTTTTTTCCCACAAAAACTCAGTTTTACAGCACCATTTGTTTAAATGATTTTTTTTTCTCCATGAATTTGTCCTGGCATTTGAGTCAAAAATTGTTTTACCATATATGTATGGGTCTATTAGTGGACTTTACATTATGCTCCATTGACCTGATTGTCTTTCCTTTCACCAATATTACACTTTCTTAATTAATAACTAAGCTTTATAATAAGTGTGAAAATGAAGTAATGTGAATTTTCTAACTTTATTGATGTTCTTCTCTTCCTCTTCCTTTTTTAATTGCTTTGGCTCCTGTGAATTATTTCCATTATTTTATGAATCTTAAAACAGCTCATCAATTTCTTTTGATTGGGATTTTACTGAACTTATAGGTTCATTTTGAGGGGAAATGATCTCTATACAAGATTTAATTTCCTGATTCATGAATATAGTGTATTTCTCAATTTATTGAAGTCTACTTTTTTCATGAATATTTTTTGTTTTCAGTACATTAATTTTATCTGAAATACCTTGCATTTTCTGATTCCATTGAAAATCATATTGTATTTGGTATTTTATTTTACAGTTATTTAGTATTAACAAATGAGACTGCCATTGATTTATGTATATTTACATTGCATTCTGTGGACCTTGCTAAGTTAATTTGTTAGTTTTTGCAGCTCTTTTGTAAATTTTTAGGGTATTCTACATAAACAGGCCAGTTTGAAGAAAAAAGATAGTTTTACCCTTTCTTTTCTGAACTGTATTTTTTAAAATTTTTTTTATTTTTTATGTTTTTTTAACGTTTATTTTTTTTTAATTTTTTTTTATTTTTTTTTTCAACGTTTTTTTTTATTTATTTTTGGGACAGAGAGAGACAGAGCATGAACGGGGGAGGGGCAGAGAGAGAGGGAGACACAGAATCGGAAACAGGCTCCAGGCTCTGAGCCATCAGCCCAGAGCCTGACGCGGGGCTCGAACTCACGGACCGCGAGATCGTGACCTGGCTGAAGTCGGACGCTTAACCGACTGCGCCACCCAGGCGCCCCTAACGTTTATTTATTTTTGAGACAGAGAGAGACAGAGCATGAACAAGGGAGGGTCAGAGAGAGAGAGAGGGAGACACAGAATCTGAAACAGGCTCCAGGCTCTGAGCTGTCAGCACAGAGCCCGATGCAGGGCTCGAACTCACGGACCGCTAGATCATGACCTGAGCCGAAGTCGGACGCTTAACCGACTGAGCCACCCAGGCACCCCAGAACTGTATTTTTTAAAATTTATTTTTCTTTATTTTTTTGGCTAGGAATTTAGTGTAATTTTGAATAAATGGGAGAGCAGGCATTCTAGCCTTTATGGATCCTAGAAGGAAGTATTTAATTTTTTATTTTAATTGTATTATTAGCTATGGTCCTTAAAAGATACTTTTTCAGTTTGAGGATGTCTCCTTCTATCCATAGTTGACTAAGAGGAACTTTTTTTCATTATGAATGATTTGTGGATTTTTAAATTTTCTTTTTCTGAAGGTATTAAAATAATCAAATAAACTGTTTCCTTTATTCTATCAATATGGTGAGTTATACTAATTTATTTTGAATGTTAAATTAACCTGTATTCCTAGAAAATAACTCTGCTAGGCCATAATGCGTTATATTTCTAATATATTATTGAATTTGATTTGCTAATATTTTCTATAAAAATTACAACTCATATTTATAAAAATATGATATTGGTATTTTCTTTTTCATAATTGATTTGTCTAGCTTTGTTATCAGAAGAATAGTAACCTCATAAAAATCAGTTGTGAGGTGTTTCTTTTTCATCCAGTTTTAAAAGAATTTATGTAATATTAATATTTTTGTGTATTAGTATTTGTGTATTAGTATCTTTAGTATTTGGTTGATTTCACTAGTGAAACCAAAGTTGTCTGGAGTTCTTCTTGGAAAATTTTATTTCTATTATGGACTTAATGTCAACAGCTATTCATATTTCTATTTCTTCTTATATCCAAATATTTATAATAGAGGCTTTGAGGTCTTCTCTTAAATTCATGTGTGGGCTCACTTAGAATTAGTTTCTACTGACTATCTACTGAATATGTGTCACATTTTGCTGTTTCTTTGAATGTCTAGTAATTTTTGTTTTAAATTTCCAGCTGCTCTTCCAATCCTAAACTCATTTCTGGTATTTTGACTACGTAACATGTTTTTTGTTTTTTGTTTTTTTGTTTTTTTTTCCTGTCTGTTTGCATCATTGTAGCCGTGGGGTTTGAGAGAGCTAATAACACAAAAGCCACAAACTTAGGCCCTAAACCCTAAACTAGGCCCTCAAATTCACATTTCTTATTGTTTAAGAACTGATTTTTGAAAGTAAAATTTCCTATGGCTCTGTCTGATTTTAGACGATTTCTAGTATCTTTACATAGGTGACTTTTTGTTTTATCCAGTTATTATAACTGTCATCCATTATAATTATTATCTATCTACAATGATTGAGTCTATACAACCACGTTACTTGGACATCATTACTGGAAATTCTCCCTTTATACATCAGAATTTAATTTTTTTAAATCCTTTAAAAATTTTATTTATTTGCTTATTTTAAGTAATCTCTACACCCAATATGGGGCTCGAACTCATGACTCTGAGATCAAGAGTTGCATGCTCTACTGACTGAGCCAGGCAGGTACCCCCACCAAAAACTTGCTAGAACTGATACACAAATTCGCCAAAGTCACAGGATACAAAATCTATGTACAGAAATCTGTTGCATTTCTATACAGTAATAATGAAGCAGCAAAAAGAGAATTCAAGGAATCAATCCCATTTACAAGTGTACCAAAAACCATAAGATACCTAGGAATAAACCTAACCAAAGAGGTAGAAGATCTATACTCTGAAACCTTTAGAACACTTATGAAAGAAATTGAAGAGGACAAAAAGAAATGGAAAAACCTTCTATACTCATGGATTAGAAGACAAAACACTCTTAAAATATTTATATTACCCAAAGCAATCTACACTTTGAATGTAATCCCTATCAAAATACCACCAGAATTTTTCACAGAGCTAGAACAAACAATCCTAAAATTTGTATGGAACCACAGAAGACCCCAAATACCTAAAGCAATCCTGAAAAAAAAAAAAAAAAGAAATCTGAAGTCACCATGATTCCAGACTTCAAGCTATATCAGTCACGAGGCTCTAGTCATCAAGACAGTATGGTACTTGCACAAGAACAGATCAATGGAACAGATCAGAAAACCCAGAAATAGATCCACAACTATATGGTCAGTTAATCTTTCACAAAGCAGGGAAGAGTATCCAATGGAGAAATATCTGTTCAACAAATGGTGCTGAGAAAACTGGACAGAAACCTGCAGAAGAATGAAACTGCACTCCTTTCTTACACCAACACAAAAATGAACTCAAAATTTATGAAAGAACTAAATGTATGGCAGGAAACCATTAAAATCATAGAGGACAACACAGGCAGTAACCTCTTTGACGTAGGGTGGGAGCAACTTCTTACTAGACACATTGCCAGAGGCAAAGGAAACAAAAGCAAAAATGAATTATTGGGACTTCATCAAGATAAAAGGTTTCTGCACACGGAGACAATCAACAAAACTAAAAAGCAGCATATGGAATGGGAGAAGATATTTGCAGATGGCATATTAGATAGAATGTTGGTATCCAAAATCTATAAAGAACTTATCCAACTCAACAGCCCAAAAACAAATAGTCCAGTGAAGAAATGGGCAGAAGACGTGAATAGACATTTTTCAAAAGAAGATATCCAGATGGCTAATAGACACATGAAAAGATGCTAAACATCATTTATCATCAGGGAAATACAAACAAAACTACAATGAGGTATCACCTCACACTTGTCAGAATGGCTAAAATAACAACACAGGAAATGACAGATGATGGCAAGGATACAGAGAAAAGGGAACCCTCTTACACTGGTGGTGAGAATGCAAACTGGTGCTGCCACTCTGGAAAACAGTATGGAGGTTCCTCAGAAGTTAAAAATAAAACTACCCTACAACCCAGCAATTGCATTACTAGGTATTTACCCAAATGATACAAAAATACTGATTTGAAGGGACATATGCACCTGATGTTTATAGCAGCATTATCAACAATAGTCAAATTAAGGAAAGAACTCAAATGTCCGTCAACTGATGAATGGATAAAGAAGATGCGGCACACACACACACACACACACACACAGAGGAACATTACTCAGCCATTAAAAGTAATGAGTCTTGCCATTTGCAATGATGTAGATGGATCTAGGATGTGTTATGTTATGCAAAACAAGTCAGTCAGAGAAAGACAAATACCATGATTTTCCTCATATGTGGAATTTAAGAAACCAAACAGATGAACATAGGGGAAGGGGAAAAAAAGAGGGAAGCAAAGAAAACTATAAGAGACTCTTAACTATACAGAACAAACTGAGGGTTGATGAGGGGAGTTGGGTGAGGGATGGGCTAAAATGGGTGGTGGGCATTAAAGAGGACACTTATGATGAACACTGGGTGTTATAGATAAGTGATGAGTCACTAAATTCTACCATTGAAACCAATATTACATTGTATGTTAATTAACTAGAATTTAAATTAAAACTTGAAAAAAATTTTTTTAATTTGTTTTTCAAATCCTGTCAACATAAGACTCTAAGTGTTAAAATTGTTTCTTCTTGAGAGATTTCCTTGGACTAACTGCACATTTTGCCAAAAAAATTATCTTTAAAATATATTGTAATATAATTAAATAGATAAATTACTTTCTCAATAAGTACATGTATCCAGGGATGAATGTGACTAACAGCCATGATGAGACAGTATAACATACGTTTTAGTTTTACTCTTTTAATAGGTGTAAACTCTGAGAAGGTGTTCAGATAAGTACTTTGGTAAGAATGGTACTTTTGTTACAAGAATGTAACTCAATTCCATAAAGCTCTGAGTGATATGAACATTGTAATTTATTATCAAAATATCAGTTTATTAGTTTACAAATATATTTGGTTCAGAAGGATTTGCTATCCAATCATAATAATCATTCATCTCAATTTCTAGTAAATTTACCAAAAAGCAAAACCTCTTAAATGACTATTGAATTTGCTCGTATTCTTTTCTTAAACTTGCTCATATTCTTTTCTTAGATGCATCTTGTTGTCAGAGTTAAAATTAAACATAACTGGAAAAAAGCAACTCTATAAACAGGAAGATTTTTGGTCAAACTTTCTGTTACTAGGTAACGAAGACCTATATATTTATGCTAATGTTTAATTTTATTTCTTATGGTTAATTACATTATCTTTTAGTCCCTTGAAAAGTCTTGGCAAATGGACAGAAGACAGACATTTTAGAAATATTATATAGGTATATTAATAATTTCATATCATGTTTGAACATAATTAAGTTTCTGGCACCTGGGTGGCTCAGTCAGTTAAGCGCCCAGCTTTGGCTCAGGTCATGATCTCGCAGTTCGTGAGTTCGAGGCCCATGTTGGGCTCTGTGCTGACAGCTCAGAGCCTGGAGCCTGCTTTGGATTCTGTGTCTCCCTCTCTCTCTGCCCTCTGCTCACGCTCTGTCTCTCTCTCTCTCTTGCTCAAAAATAAATAAACATTAAAAAAATCTTAAAAAGATAATAATTAAGTTTGTAATTTTGACTTTGACAGAGTTAGAACAGCAATAAATATCTGAGAAAAAGTCATTACTCTTATTTTAAATGATGATTGTTTTCCAAAGTCCTATGTCCCAGACTGGAGTGAAGGATATTTTGTCCTATATCCATAGTTAAGTTGATGTCCTTTTTAGAATGCAGATTTATGTACTTCACAGATATTAACAATAATGAAGTGGGTAACTATTGAGCCATTAAAAAGTACAAAGCTTACAAATCGCACTAATAATTCTTGCTAAGTCAGTTGTTTACTGTAAAATTAGCATGCTTGTCTTATTTTGATCAATCTAAATCTAATAGATATGTGGCAAAATGTTTATGTGCAGAGAGAAATATATATGATCACATCACAAAGAATAAGGAAAACATATACACAATAAAAACACTAGATTGGGTACAATTTAAACATGTGACTGAAAATATCAAGTGTGTGATAACCAATTCTGAAAATCCTGCTCAGCTTTTCCACTCTCTTGAAGACTGTCACTTCAAGTTTCATCAAACCTCAACCCCCTACACTCTTCCACACTTCTAATTTTTATTATTTTAATTTTTAGCAGATGCCTCTCATTGTTTCATTGAGGAACTATCCATTAGTATAATTCATGAAGTTTTTGTACATCATGTGTATCTGTACATTTATATTCTTCCTCACCACCTGTAATGATGGTTGTTTTTCCTAACTTAGGCCCTTTTCCTATCTGTATCCAAGCACTTTATTTATGCATTCTCTCTTAACTTATACAAGGCCTTTAATCTTGAAATCATTCCATTTCTACTCATCATCATCATTTGATTCTTTTAATATTTCCATTAGCTCCGAAATGTGTCATAGCAACTGTCATTTAAAAAAGCAAGCAACAAGGGGCACCTGGGTGGCTCAGTTGGTTAAGCGACTGACTTCAGCTCAGGTCAAGATCTCATGCTTTAGGTTGGTAAGTTTAAGTCCTGCTTCAGGCTCTGCAATGACAGATTGGGATTCTCTCTCTCTCTCCCTGTCTCTCTGCCCCTTCCCCACCTGCATTTTCTCTCTTCCTCTCTCAAAATAAACTTAAAAAAAAAAAAAGGAAGCAACCAACCAAGCAGAAAACAAATTCCCTTGATTCCCCATTCTTTGCCAACTACAACTCCATTTTTCTTTTCCTCTATATAGGAAAACCTCCTTCAAACTGATATCTATACTGTCACTCTCTACTTTATACATGCTTTGTGTCATTTCAGTCAAGTTTTCCCCCACTACTCTGAAACTGCTTTTTTTCATGAATGATGGTCATCTTTGCAAATCTAGTGGCTTATTCTCTGTTTTCATCTTATCTGGAATAGTTGTCATCTAGGTCTCATCTTACTACTTTGGTCTACCCCGAAGCATCAGCGAGTCCTATCGATACTATCTTTATCACATATCCTGAATATGATCACTTTCATCCCTTCCACCACTACTGTCTTAATCCAAGCAGAGAGTACCACAAAATCTTCCTCACAGAGCTTCTTTGACAACTTGTTTTACTATATAGGGTCCATTCTCTACACAGGAACCAGAGTAAATTAGATATGTTACTCATCTTTTCATAATTCTTCAGTGACTTCTGAAAACCCTTCAAATAAAACTCAAACTTCTTCCCAGTATAAGGCCCTCCATGATCTAGCCCTATCTTTCTTTCCTCTTCTCTAACCTCTTCTCCCATGGCTCATTCTACTACAGACTGAATGTCATCTTCTTGATGTCTTAGAGACATCAAGCTTGCCTCTTACTCAAAACCTTAGCAGTTAACATTTTACTTGCTTTTCATTTATGTAGACCCTTGATCTCCATGTTTTGGCAAGGGTGACTCTTTCTTCTCATCTAGACCTTTGCTTAAATATTGCCTCCTTAGAAATATCTTATCTGACCACTGTGTTTTTAATAGACCCTTTCACTTATAGCCCTATTTCTCCCTTTATTTTGTTTTCTTTCTTCACCTTCTATGTAATGAAAATGATATTTTTCTTTTATTAAAAAAATGTGTCTCTACCACTGATTAAGCCCTATGAAGACAGATGATTTCTTAGTCTTACAATCAGACTCAACATAAAATAGTGTATAAGATGTAAAAAAGCACCCCAAAAGTATTTTTTGAATAAATTATTTTGATTTTCTCAGAACTTAGAACTGAGGACAAGATCATTTATCATGTTGGTGGGGCCATTAGACTTTCCCTAGTGATGAAGGAAAACTCTTAGGTACATACAAATTATTAGTTAGCTTAAAGACCAAAATTATGTGTCACCCAAATCCATGTACCATATTTTTAAAAGATTTATTGTCCTGCAATTTTAAAAATATGATTATTGGTCATCCTAGCTAGCAATCTCTATAGTCTCACTTTTTGTATACTTCAAGATTCTTTCTGGGCAAAATAGCAAAAATTATCTTTCCTAAATTATATTGCTTATTTATTGCTTATAACGATAGATTTTTACTCAGTGTACCACGTGTCCTACTCAAAAGAACACTTCAATTTTTATAAATTGGCAATGATAACTGATGTTGAAATGTAAGTACTTTTTCAAGCAGATTCACATATAATTCACAACATATATCCATGTCATGGATAAATGAACAAAATGTGATTTTAAAATTATCTTTATCTCTGCACTTTGGACATATTCTGATATTATAAAGCCCATTTAAATTTCAATCTAATTGGAAGTTTGCACTGACCCTTTCCATTTTGTAGCAATAGAATTCATGAATAAAAATAACCCATTTTTAATTATTTTTCAAATCAGATCTCCAAATCCTTATAGAAGAAATTTAATTAAAAGCCAAGGAAAAAAGTAACATACTATAAAATTATTTTCATCACTTTGAAAATTAGATTCTAGCACATTAGTCATGTATATTAAATTGAAACAAAGTTCATATTCCTAGAATAATAATTTTTATGTATTTCACAGAGAAGTCAGAGAATCATTGTCATTAATGGAGAAGAAATAGTTGTGCTGTTAAATTGGTCTCATTTGAAATTAATATCAAAAACAACATATACTAAAAACCAGTATCAAATATTTCTGCATCATATTTAGCTTTTGGTTTATAAATACCTTTTCTTTTGTTTTGAAATAAAACATATGATGCATCTCATTCATCTGGGACATGGTTAACCTGGTAATAGAAACATGTGTTCTTATAGAGCAAATGTGGCCAAAGTAGAGTCTTAAACTTGATGTAAATTTTCTTGAAAACAGAAAATAAAGCTCATATCGTAG
Organism: Lynx canadensis; assembly: GCF_007474595.2. Taxonomy (NCBI): domain Eukaryota; kingdom Metazoa; phylum Chordata; class Mammalia; order Carnivora; family Felidae; genus Lynx; species Lynx canadensis. The sequence goes on from NC_044306.2 coordinate 60,426,250, forward strand.
TATGAAAATATTCTGTTTTCAACAAATACATATGCTAATCTTTTTCATTGAAATAAGAAATATAGTTTTGGTAAAATAACACATTCTGTTTTGATGTGTGACTATGGAGTAATTAAAAATAAACAGTAGAATTCATATGTCCAAGTATGTATGGCTCTTCACCTTGGGAGATTATACACTGATTATACCACTGATGTCATTGTTCCAGTGATAAAAGAATATTGTTAAGTACCTAATGTTACAGCTTCGTTGTGAACACTGTAAATGATTTAATTTATTCCTCAAAACAGTCCTATGAAGTAGGCCTTATTGGTCCATAATATAGATGGAGATTGAATAGATTGAAAATTAGATTCAGATAACCTTTGTATAGGTTTTTAACAAAGGTAAGGACACAATATGGAAGGAGAAAGAGACTTCGGGGAAGCAGTAGGGGCCTGCTTATCAGGGTCCTTCTTGTTTGCAAGGTTATGATTTATCTCCAAATCGAACCATTATTTGTGCAATCTACCTTGCTTTGGGAGACCTTGCTAAAAGTTTCTGCTAAGATCTTTTATGTCTCTCTGCTATGTAGCTAAGCCAGGCTAATAGCTAGTAATAGCAGTTATGGGTTATTGTGGGAGTTAAATGGGGGTTATTTTAGAAATGCTGCATTTTGACACCCACCTCTAATTCCATGACAAATGTCATACAGCACCCCACACTGGTGTTCCTCTGTCTTTCAGTTATCTTGGGCTCATTTTCTGGACCATTTTGCAGCTCCGTTGGTTATTACTCAGGAATTGGCAAAAGGCACTTTTGCTGATATCTAGTTCCTCTGATGTTGCAAGGAACACTCAATTTTGCCCCTTGACCAGATTTATCTTTTATCTCTTTAATTACTGTATTGCCATCAACACTCAACAGTGTAGCTGCTTTCTAGATTGAATGCAGGTTGGGCTGGTCTTCTACCTTTGATGACCATCTACAAACCATACTGCTTTTTAGGCACCCTTTGATAATGTGTCATAGAGAGGGGACCATTCTGTTAAATCCTTATATAACTCCACAGTGAGATATAGGACCCAAAGGGATGGTAGCTTCCTGTTCACATATGTGATAAGTACCCTAGTAGTCATTATTATTGTATGTTCTTTTTTTAATCTTTTTTTAAAAAGTCCATTTAGGGGCGCCTGGGTGGCGCAGTAGGTTAGGCGTCCGACTTCAGCCAGGTCACGATCTCCGGTCCGGGAGTTCGAGCCCCGCGTCAGGCTCTGGGCTGATGGCTCAGAGCCTGGAGCCTGTTTCCGATTCTGTGTCTCCCTCTCTCTCTGCCCCTCCCCCGTTCATGCTGTCTTTCTCTGTCCCAAAAATAAATAAACGTTGAAAAAAAAATAAAAAAAATAAAAATAAAAAGTCCATTTATTTTGAGAGACAGAGTGAGAAAGAGCAGGGGAGGGGCAGAGAGAGAGGGAGAGACAGAATCCCAAGGAGGCTCTACACTGTCAGCACAGAGCCTGAATTCACAAACCAGGAGATCATGAGCTGAGCTGAAATCAAGAATCTGACAGTTAACCTACTGAGCCACCCAGGCGCTCCTATTATGTGTTCTTGAATACACTATTTTCATTTAAAGAGGAAATTTGTCTCTCCGTTTTCTTCCATATGACATAATCCACAAAAATGGATATCTCAAGTCTCAAAATAAATTTAAGTTCTCTATAATACAAACAGTTTCAATCAAAGCCCCAATAACAATAATAAGCTGCGTTATTTTCAAGTGATGCACTTTCAAGTTTGTTACTTTCTAGTCCAGAGTATTTGCAGCTAGCTCTGGGTGGCAATAATGGACTTTTCATGAACACTTCCCAAATCATTTGAGCATGGGGAGAGAGGGGCTTGTCTTGAGATGAACGTGGGAAAGTAAGGTTATAAAGGGCTTGATCGTGCTATGTTTTTTAGATCCTCCAAAAAAGAAAAAAACTTACTGTCTCTCAAAGCCCTACTCAAATTTAAGGTTTTATTTTTTTTCCTTCATTTTTTTTTTTTTTTTTTTTTTTTGGTAATTTGATGACTAGGGGCTAAGAGATTTCTCAAATGTTTTGTGTGATTTCTATAGAAACTGAAAAAACTTATTTTAGTACCTTTTGTTCTGATTTTGGAGTTGACAAGAATAATAAATTATGTTTGTCTGAGGAATGTCCTGGTCACCCTTGTCCAAGAGATGTCTAGGCACTTTACCATTTTTTTTAGGCCTTGTTCTTTAGTTGAGTTAATCAGCCATCCTCTGGGGTCATATGACTAACAAGAAGTTATAATTTTAGCATAAGGTTCAGATTGATATATAAATATTATATCATTAATATAATAAGTAACCATACTTTCCAATTGAATCAAGTCTGTCTCTAATACTCACAATATATAAAGAATACATACAACAAAAAATGGGGATTGGAGCTTAATAGACATTTCTCCAAAGGAAACTTATTATACAGGGGTGCCTGGGAGGCTCAGTCAGTTGAGTGTCAGATTCAGTTTCGGCTCAGGTCATGATCTCATGGTTTATGAGTTCGAACCCTGTGTCAGGCTCTGTGCTGACAGTACAGAACCTGCTTGGGACTCTCTCTCTCTCTCTCTCAGCCCCTCCTCCTCTTAGGCTGTCTTTGTCTCTCTCAAAAGAAATAAATTAACTTAAAAAAAATTTTAAAATTAGAAAACCTAGTATACGAATGTCAAAGAGGCACATGAAAAAGTGCTTAATTGTTATTAATCAGGGAAATGCAAGTCAAAACCATGTGATATCACCTCACTCATTGCCAATGGCTATCATTAAAAAGAGGAGATAACAAATTTTGGTGATGGTGTGGAGGAAGGGAATTCTTGTTCACTATTGGTGGGAATGTAAATTGGTATAGCCACTATGGAAAATGGTGTGGAGGTTTCTCAAAAAATTAAAAATGGAACTGTCATATGATCTAGCAATTCCACTTCTGGGTATATATCCAAAGGAAATAGAAGCAAGATATTGAAGAACATGTATTGGTACATGTTCACTGTACCATTATTCACAATAGCCAAAGTATGGAAACAACCTAAGTGTCTGTCAGTGTATGAATGGGTATAGGAGATGTGGTTTATATACACAATGGGGTATTTTTTTTGGCCATGAGAAAGAAGGAAATTATGCCATTGTGGCAACATGGATGGTCCTTGAGGGCATCATGCTAAGTGAAATAAGTGGGAGAAAAGCAAACACTCTATCCTTTATGATCTCACTTATATGTGGAATATTCAAAAACTGAAGTCACAGAAACAGAGAGTAGAATGGTGATTACCTGGGCTAGGGTAAGGTAGGGGAAATGGGAAGATATTGCTCAAAGGGTATACATTTGCAGCATGGTGAATAAATTTTGAGGGTTTAATGTAAAGAAAAAATACCTTTACCTCATTAGGTATAGCAATAGCAGAAGAATTTAAATATCTTTGTGAAAACACAGTAAAAGCATAATTTTCCATCCATCTCACATGAATGCAAATTGGCCTTGAATTTCTTTATGAGTAGAAAACATTAGCCAAATTGATCACAAAATTACAGTCTCCCTTAGCTTGTTGCACAGTTTGAATATGTAATATCATATTGTGTATTCCTTATGGTGTGGGCTGTTATTTATTAAGATTTCTGTAATCTACAGTGAATCTCTCCAGGATTCATCAGCTTTTCTCACAGATCATTAAATAAGGAATTTGTGGGTATTGATATACCTGCATCTAAAAGAACTTTAATTAAAATCAGAATTTCTTTATGCACCCCAGGTATCCAACCCTAGTCTTTCCTAATGGTTTTAAATTATCCACTTGATTGGGCTTAGATCATTTTAAAAGTTCCCATCTACCATGCTCCATTAAAAAAAGAATGCAAAACAGATTTTCAAGACAACATTTCCCCAATAATTTGGGTAAGGTAAGAGTCTCCATTTGAAAATTACATCTGTTTCCATAATACGTTCTGGCAGGATAAGACAATCACACGAAACTTTGTTAATAAATTCCTATATTGTAAGCCATACTTTTACCTGTATCCTGTACAAATGCTCATTACATCTCTTCAGATGAATTACATTGCCTGTTAACTTTTCATTATTCCATTTAACATGACATTATATTGGGCACCACTGTCCAGCAATCTAAAGTTTCTTCACCACCCTCGGATCATTTTACCCTTATTAATATTAGCAGCCTTGCATCCCTTGCTAGGGGTTTGAGCTACATGACTTTGGCCCCACTATCAATTGGGAGTCATATTCTTTACTTTCCTCCCACCCAATTTTAATTCCCATTGACTCAGGAATTATAAATTCCTTTTTTATTTATTTTTTTTTTAATTTTTTTTTCCAACGTTTTTATTTATTTTTGGGACAGAGAGAGACAGAGCATGAACGGGGGAGGGGCAGAGAGAGAGGGAGACACAGAATCGGAAACAGGCTCCAGGCTCCGAGCCATCAGCCCAGAGCCCGACGCGGGGCTCGAACTCACGGACCGCGAGATCGTGACCTGGCTGAAGTCGGACGCTTAACCGACTGCGCCACCCAGGCGCCCCTATAAATTCCTTTTTTAAATGGTAATCATGGGGCGCCTGGGTGGCGCAGTCGGTTGGGCGTCCGACTTCAGCCAGGTCACGATCTTGCGGTCCGTGAGTTCGAGCCCCGCATCGGGCTCTGGGCTGATGGCTCGGAGCCTGGAGCCTGTTTCCGATTCTGTGTCTCCCTCTCTCTCTGCCCCTCCCCCGTTCATGCTCTGTCTCTCTCTGTCCCAAAAATAAATAAACGTTGAAAAAAAAATTAAAAAAAAAAATAAATGGTAATCAGAGTTTTAAAAAATTATTAAGGCTAGGAAACATTGAGCAAATCTGTCACAGTCTTTGCATAGTTGGTGGGGCAGTCAGATCACCTAATCTTTATACAGTGATTCATTAAAATTTTATTTATACTATTTACAGTCTCCTTTTTTAGTGCTGTTTTATTATTTTTTTTATTTTAAAGAGAGAGCACCATGTGAGTGGGGAAGAGGGACAGAGGGAGTGAGAGAGAGAGAGAGAGAAAGAGGGAGAGAATATCTCAATCAGGCTCCACACTCAGCACAGAGACTGACAATGAGGTTTCATCCCACAACCCTGGGATCATGACCTGAGCTGAAATCAAAAGCGGACACTTAGCCAACTGAGGCACACAGGCACCCCAGTGCTATTTTAAATGACTCTTCCAAATACTTAACATTCGGTTTGAGTTTTTTTTAACTCCTTTTATTCTCAGTTTCTTTCTTTTGAATAATCATAATTATTTGTCCATCGTTAGTTTCCATTTGCAGTAACTGGGCAAGGAGTTCCCCCATAGTTCCCCTTACTTCATCTTGTCCCTAGAACAATTAAGTCCTATCAGGAGTTCAAGCAGATGGAGCGTCTTCTATCAAAGCACCAACCATATAGAGTTAGAGAACTGTAGCTATAGAGTTAGGAGAAATTTGGGAGTTACCAGAACTAATCAAAGTTGCTTATATTCTCTGCATCTCAGTGGCCTCAGAAGAAGTATGCTTTAATATTTAAGGATAGATTTGGACAATTGCCCTGTGTAGGTTTGTGTTATTTACCTTCCTCTCCACAGAGCTTAACAAATTTGGAGTTTGCCCCTCTATCTACATTTCTGCAAAAGCTTCAGTAAGTGAAGGTCCTGAATAAAACTCACATGCTTCTCCAACAGTATCTGATGTAAGGGAAATAGCTCTTTGATTTCCTAAGCATAACGGTTGATTTCCGTAGAGGTTCAGGAATGACTTTGGAATCATCTACAAGGTAGCTTAATGACTGAACTGAATATGTTTGTGTTTTTGTAGTCTCTTGATGTTCTCCCCAATTTGTAAACTTTTAGTGGTTTTTGTTCTTATAAGGACCATATGTTAACCAGAACAATTACTTCCAAACTCTCATTGGCATTACAGGCTGAATCACATGCAGTAAGTCTGTGGCCATAGAAGCCACCAGCTGTTTCTGTTACTATATTTTTCTCCAGAAAAGACAAAAGCAGCCAAAGTGCATTATGCTTGGTTGACTTGCCGTCTTTTTGAATTTTTTTCTGTAAATTTATTTAGCGCTTTGCCGTAGCCAAGGATCTGTGTCTCCAACATCCACTGCTAGGCATTCCGCACAAAGATGGTTGCATTTGTGCACCTTCATGCCAGGAATGGGAGTGGGGAAAAGTCATCTGGTGGCGATGGTTCCTGACCTCCCCTCTCTTCATTTTTTTTTCTTCTAAAGCGAACCTTCACCATTACTTAAATGATAAACTATGCTATCTGCATAAATTGCAACAGGTCAATTATATATTGAAAGTACTCCAAAGATTCCACTTTTTAATAAAGGTGGGAGAGCAGTAGAAAGACGATGGGGAAGCACCAAGATCCAGGAGAGATTTCCATGTGCAGCTTCTCAAAGTCTTTCTCATTTGCACAGAACACATTTCATCTCCAGATTGAACGATCATGATGTGTCTGATAAATCTTAGTTTTGGGAGACATCCCTAAAAGTTTCCAGTGGGATTTTTAATGCCTCTAACCAATTAAAGGTGTCTAACTGGAAATACCAGGTGTAAGCCATGAATAACTTTACCAGTTTGAACTTTAAATAGTACGTTGTAAGTTATTAGTTATAACACTTGCTTCCCTTATTTTGACCTAGAGTCTGTTCATGAGCTTGGGTGGCTGAGTCGGTTAAGCATTCAACTTTTCATTTAAGCTTGGGTCATGATCTCATGGTTCATGGGATAGCAGGGCTCTGTGCTACCAACATGGAACCTGTTTGGGATTCTCTCTCCCTCTCTTTTTGCCCCTCCTGTGCGCTCTCTCGCTCTCTCTCTCTCAAAAATAAGTAAACTTAAAGAAAAAAAAAAGTCCGTTCCAGACTTCCAGTTGACTCCAGAGATAAGCATAGAGGTGTCTTGCTTCTGCTGTAAAATAACTCTTTTACCCAGACATACTAAGGCACAGGAAGCCTGGCCAAAGTTTACACAGTTAATAGGTAGTAGAACAAGATTTTTTAAAGAATTTTTTTAATGTTTATTTTTGAGAGAGAGAGAGAGAGAGAGAGAGAGACACTGAGTGTGAGCAGGAGAGGGGCAGAGAGAAGGGGAGACACAGAATCCAAAGCAGGATCCTAGCTGTCAGCACAGAGCCTGATGCGTGGCTTGAGCTCATGAACTGGGAGATCATGACCTGAGCTGAAGTCGGACGCTTAACCGACTGAGCCACCCAGGTGACCCGGCAGTAGAACAAGATTTTGAACTCAACATTCTGGCTCTGTGGGCCTACACTAAGCCCTAAGTCCTTGGAAGCATTTCTGTAGTATTTTTGTAATTATTATAGAGTCATTTAGAGTCTCAGAAGACAAAAACTGGCACTGCTAATATACAATTGAATCACTCTCTATGATTATTGAATTATTGCAAGTGTATTAATGAGGTTTAATACTGGATACAGACTCTAAAACACTGAATGGAGATTTCAACTTTCAATGAACTCATAGGAGAGGAGAGTCAGGAAGATGTGGGGTCTTGCAAAGCTCCATTGATCCTCACTGCTATTTAACTTGGCACCAGATTGATGGGTTAATCCCAGCACAGGACACAGTGAAGCTAACCTGGTCCTTGAAGTAGATCACTTAGAACTATCACCTGCAGCTGCTTGCAGGGTGTGAATACATCAGAAGCAGCAAGTGGATGTCTGTGCTTCACAGGGACTCATAAGGAAGGTGGCTCAGGCAATTCAAGTCTCCCAATAAGCCAGACCTCAATTATGTTTCAGTTTTAGGCATATTTTTATTTTATGTAAAGCTTTGCTGTTAACTACTTAATTTTCTACCTTCACATGTGTATAGGCTTAGTCCTGTAACTAACTCCTAGTTTATGTAAATTGTGAAAACAAATAGAGTTTTTTCTTTTATTTCTCAATAAAATTATTACTTTCTCATGTATTTATTTTAAAATGATGAGATATAAATGTATGACTATTAATGGCTATAATTTGATTAATTTCTTGAGGCTATATCCATTATGATGCAAGTTTATCTTAATGCAATTTTCTTTTATCTTTTTAAAACAAAGCCAATGATGTCAAGATATTAAGCTATATTAAAGTACATCAACAGGAACAATATTAATAGTTTTATTAATATGAATGATAGGTCAAGTCTGTTTCCTCAATAATTTCTAGCTCTATTGGAAGCTAACTTCATAAGAAAATATGGGAAATGTATAGGAGCCACGTAAAAGTAACAATAATTCATTTATTTCTAGCCCACTGTACACCTCAGTTCTGTTAAAAAATACATCATAGGCACACAAATTACTAACAGGTAAATATCACTGTGAAGGAATGGTTCCCTAAATGTGGTTGTTAGATCAACAGTGATATTTCACTTGGAAAATTGTAGGAAATGCAGATTTTTTGGTACTACCTCAGACCTCCTGAATCAGAAGTTCTGGGGGAAGAAATCTGCAGTTTTTGTTTTAATCAAATGATTCTGCTGAACACTAGCATGAAAACCGCAGCTTTCAAGGGTAATTGTTCTTCCCGCAAATTGTCAAGAAGTAGGATTTATAATTCAAGGGAATCTGCTCTTTGTTTCCAATTTCTACTCTTCTCCAAATATTAATCTTTCCTCGTAGCCTTCTTCTCATCTTGAACTTGGCCATGACAGGATGGTACCAAAGTTGTGTTATGGCTGTCAGAACTAGAGGTTGGGCCAAGGGCAAATTCATCTGGGGATGAATGAAGAGGGGTGGGTGTAGTGTTGTAAACTAAGAGTGAAGAACAGGTATAGTGAGAACATGGAGAAAAGAGAATCCTTGTGCACTGCTTGGGGAATGTGAACAGGTGTACCCATTATGGAAAACAGTGTACAGGTTTCCCCCAATATTAAAAATAGAAATACCATAGGATTCAGCAATTGCCCTTCTGTGTATATATCCAAAGAAAATTATGAAAGCAAGATCTTGAAGAGGTGTCTCCACTCATATGTTCATTGCAACATTATTGAAAATAGCCAGGATATGGAAATAATCTAAATGTCTTTCAATAGATAAACAAATGAAGATGTGTTATATATAAACAGTGATGTATTCAACCATGAGAAAGAAGAAAATCCTTCCATTTGAGACAACATGAATGGGACTGGAGGGCATTATGCTAAGTGAAATAAGCCAGACGGAGAAAGACAAATACTACATGATATCATTTATATGAGGAAACAAACAAAAAAGGTTAAATAAATAATAAGTCAAACTCACAGAAAAAGAGAAAAGTGGTTGCCAGGGTCTGAGAGTAAGGCAAAATAGGGAGAGGCCAGCAAAAGATACAAACTTTTAGCTATGAGATGAGTAAGGTCTGTGGATCTAATGTGACATGGTGACTTTAGTTGATAACACTGTATTGTATTACTGAAATTTGCTAAAAGGGTAGAATTTAAATCACACACACACACAAAGATAAATATGTGAAGTGATGGATATGTTAACTAAATGGTGGGGGGGAAATCTGTCTACAATATATACATATGTCAAATCACCACACTATTCACTTTAAGCATCTTATAATTTTATATGTCAATTGTACCATAAAACTGAAAAGGACGACATAGAGTGAAGGCTTGAAATTGGCTATGCTTTCACAAAGTTGCTTTGGCTCTCAAGCCAAGACCTGTAAAAAGAGGGCAAATAAATCACAGGAGGTGTAAGTTTACATTATTCATATAATTTGCAGTTTCACCCAGCCATCCCAGCCATTTCATGAAGGGCTTTGATGTGATAAATAGCAGGACTATCATTCATCAAAATCCTGTCGCTGAGCCCTGTGTGATTCCAGTCACTTACTGGTGGCATATTTTTGTCCAAGTAATATAACGTCTCTCAATTTATATGATCTAACTTTTTATGATGTATTACTGAACATCAATCTAGCTTATTTATTGTGGGCTCTTTAGCTTTATTTAAATAATCATATACCTTTATTTAATGTGTCATAAATTGTGGAGCCAATTTAAAAGATAAAGCTGCTAGATTTTAATATATTATGTTTTATTACCACATGTATTTTCACATGGCACCTTATTACATGCAACACATTTGCCCTTGTGTCTTTCTTCACGGGACCATGGAACAAGAGTATGTTAAACTGAAGGGCATCCATATGAAAACTGCTTGATGTAAACACAGAGCCAACTGTATGCTGGCAGCTCTCTTCACATAGTTACTCTGTGTGGTTGTGTTGAAGATAAACTCCTGGGTTTTAAAATCATTATCACTGTTTGGGGTGCCTGGGTGGCTCAGTCGGTTAGACGTCCGACTTCTGCTCAGGTCATGATCTCACAGCATGTGAGTTTGAGCCCCACATAGGGCTCTGTGCTGACAACTCAGAGCCTGGAGCCTGTTTTGGATTCTGTGTCTACCTCGCTCTCTGCCCCTCCCCCACTCACACTCTGTCTCCCTTTGTCTCAAAAATAAATAAACATTGAAAAAATAAAAAAAAAATAAAATCATTATCACTATTAAATAAAGGGCAGCCATTTTTAAGAAAGTGAAAGAAGCAATTTTGTGTAGTTTGGATTCTATTTTTTTTGACTTGAAGGAAGAAATAAACAGCAATCTTTCTGCCCATGAAAATAATGTGGCTGCCACTTTGAACTCTAATTAACCTAAATTGACATTTTGCTTATTAATTTGCATCTTGATTTGCCCTTTCTTCTGGGAAATCTTTAGGAACATGAATTTCCATTATTTAAGTATCCATTTAATCATTTCCCCCATCACCTATTAAATCATCTTCATTTATTAAAATATAGATTTAAAATGTGAAAATGGTCCTTTTAATCACGTTAAATTCAGAACTTCAGAGAAAATGTGCAAAACATATCAAGCATTCACTGTTTACTAATTTAGTTGAAATTAAGTAGACACATCAATAAAACAAGAACACAATTTTGATAAAATGCAGTGTATTTCTCTACACAGACTCTTCATGAAAATCTCTTATGTTGCTCTTGAAGTACTTTGAATGCTGATTATTTCCCAAAAGGACATTTGTGGTTATGACTCATAATTATATTTTAGTTGTGATAAAATATGTGACATTAGAAATTGATGATTTGCAATTGCAGTAGACTGACTTTGCCAATGGGAAAAGACATTCTTGTTGTTTATTGATCAGTACCTATTCTAGAATAAATAGGAAAGAACAAATAATGAAGAATAGCACTTGAGTCATGATATGCTTTCATCAAAAGGGAGAAGATTTCTTCATACATAATTTTTATTTAATTTTTTCTTGTAGATAGATTTTTGGATTTCTTTCATTTTTTAAACTGCCATAGATCTAAAATATTTAAATATATAGTAGATATTGTATTTGCAATATATTTTTATAAAATATGCTATTATTCACACAATTTGTTGATGCCTTGATGTTTTCTTTGTATTTGTTTTGTTTGGGGTTTGTTGAACATTTTGAATCTGTAGGCTTAGACTTTAAAAGAAAATGTTTAATGTTTATTTATTTTTGACAGAGAGAGAGAGAGAGAGAGAGAGAGAGAGAGAGAGAGAGAGGCAGAGAGAGAGGGAGACACAGAATCTGAAGCAGGCTCCAGGCACTGAGCTGTCAACACAGAGCCTGACACGTGGCTCAAACCCACAAGATTATGACCTGAGAAGAAGTTGGATGCTTAACTGACTGAGCCACCTAGGTGACCTGTAGGGTTATAATTTTTACATTATTTGTAAAAATTTGGCCACTTTTTTTTTTTAATTTTTTTTTTAACATTTATTTATTTTTGAGACAGAGACAGAGCATGAACGGGGGAGGGTCAGAGAGAGGGAGACACAGAATCTGTAACAGGCTCCAGGCTCTGAGCTGTCAGCACAGAGCCCGATGCGGGGCTCAAACTCACAGACTGTGAGATCATGACCTGAGCCGAAGTCGGCGGCTCAACCGACAGAGCCACCCAGGCGCCCCTGGCCACTTTTCTTCAAATACCTGTTTTAGTTCTTGGTTTTTTACTCCTCTTTTTTGGATCTTCAATTACATGTCTGTTAGACAGGTTGATATCCTGTAAACTCCTCAGACTCTGTGTGTTAACTAACAGCCATTTTTTCTTCATGTGCTTCAATTTGCATAGTTGATATTAGTATATCCTCAAGTTCAGTAATCTTTCTTTCTACAGTGTTTAATTTGCTTTTCATCTCAACCAGTGAGTTTTTTGTTTCATAATTTTCAAGTTTGTTTGTATGTTTGTGTATATGTGTCTTGTATTTTGTCCCTATCTTTTTCCTTTTTATTTTTATTATTAGTTTCAATTTCCTGGATATTTTTGCAATAACTGTTTTAAGGAACTTGACTGTAAATTCTAATATTTCTGTCATTTTTGGTCTGTTTTTATTAACTGATTTTTACCCAGTTTACAGATCACATTGTCTGTATATTTGCAGAGGGGAAGAAAGATTGTATGACTATTTTTATTAGACACTGGCATTGTATTTATTACATTGTCAAATATTTATATTTTCTTGTCTTTCTCTGTAGAATTTTTGGCCTTGAGTTGGCAGACATTTTTGACTATTTCTGACTTCTTCTGAAGCCTATTAGGATGGGTCTGAAGAGCTGCCAGATTAAAATATAGGAAACCCTGTCAATTTGAAATCCAGATAATCAACAACTCACTTTTTTTAGGATAAGTATGTCCTATGCAATACTATAAGTAAAAATTGGGACATTGAAACTTCAGTTGCAGTATTTGAGACATACTTGTATGAAGCAATGTTGTTTATCTGAAATTCAAATTGCCAAGGTATCCTGTATTTTTATTTGCCAAATTTGGCAATCCTAGGAGTAGGCTGTTAGTCTACTAAATGACCCAGATATTCACCCAGATCTCTCTTCTTTGGCAGGTTGGAAATTGATCATGTCCTATCCCTGTTTGACCTCTGGGAATTTTCCAGCTTATAATTCGCTGGAATTTTTGTTTGCTTGACTTTTTGGATTTTCATTCTATATGGTGCAGTTTAATTTTCAGACAAGGACTTAAGAAGAATCTTGTATACGTGTCCTAGACTCTGTTTAGTTTAGTTTCCTATGACTGTAACGATTATTGCAGACATAATGGCTTAAAATGACAGAAATTTATTCTCTCATAGTTCTGCAGGCTAGAAGTCTAAAATTAGTATCACTAGACTTAAGACAGTTGTATCCATCTAAAAATGGGCAGATTTTTAGCACATGCAACACTCTACTGTCCATTCTTTAGAATGCAGATTCTTACATTCTTTCCATTGCCTATTAGCATAGATTCCATGGGCTTGAAATGACCTTTCCATTGTTCACCAAATTTCTTTTTTTAAAAGAGAGAGAGAGAGAGGGAGAAAGAGAGGGAGAGAGAGAGAGAATGAGCGGGGCAGAGAAAGAGAGGGAGACACAGAATCCGAAACAGGCTCCAGGCTCCAAGCAGCCAGCACAGAGCCTGATGCAGGGTTTGAACCTATGAACCGTGAGACCATGACCTCGGCCAAAGTCAGAGGCTCAAATGACTGAGCCACCTAGCCACTCCTCACCAAATTTCTAATTGGCTTTCATCTCTTCTGGGAAACACTACTTTAATTCCCTTAGGTAAATAGCACATCCTCACCCTGTGTTTATCTTTTATATATCTTTTGTAAATACCCTTTATATTCCTTCAATTACTTATACACACCATTATGAAATTAGAACATAGTCCACAAGATTAGTTTCAGATCTGATAATTTTCTGGGAGGACTCGCAGAATTCATTGAAAACTGTTATATTCTCAGGAATGGTTTATTAGAGCTAAAGGATACATATTGAAACCAGCCAAAGGAAAAGGTGCACAGGACAGAGTACAGGAAATATCCGAATGTGGAGATTCGGGTTGTCCTCTCCCTGTGGAGTCGCGGACGGCCTTATTTTTCTGGTATCGGTGGGTAACAGTACACATGGAGTACCGCCAACCAGAAAAGCTCACCTGAACCTTGCTGTCTAGAAACTTTCATGGAGCTCTGTCATGGACTATCTGCAAAGCTGACCTTCAGTCTCCAGTCCCTCCAGAGGCAGAACAGATATTGTGTAGCTGATAGTAGCCCACCGGCCCTTACAGGGGTAGAGGATAGACTGTGTGGAACAAAGCTCCTGTTATAATTGACACTGTTGGGTTGTTCAGTGGCCAAGGCCTCCAGGTACTGTCATCGGGCAGAACATTCCAAAGGCATAAAGACCAGCTCCAGGCAGTTGAGACAAATCCAGATGTCTCTCCAAGTAAGTTTAGTTTTTCTCACTAGAGCTTCCTACGTTTTATCATCTTTAGCTTATATGTTTTATAATCGTTACAAAAATAATAGCCATTCTGTAGATATTCTCATATTAATGAATAAATATTTTCAAGTGAATATGTGAATGTGATATGTGTTAATTTAGTTTTCAGTATGTGATTCCTGTTTCCTGAGTATATACTACTACTTTTAGGGTGGAAGAGAAAGATTGATACATCAACATCTAAGCAGTGAACTCTATGTTTATGTTAATGATTAGCATGATTCTAATTTGAAGCAAAATCGTTTCTTACTTTGCATATGACAGAAAGTATGAGACAGAGTAGAGGGAGTGGAGCTAAAAGATTAGTTCAAACCAAGGACACTGAGTTCTGAAGGATTGTTATGGACTGAATTCTGTCTCTACAAAATTCATGCGTTGAAGTCCTAACCCCATTACCTCAGAATGTGACTGCATTTGGAGATAGGGCCTTTAAAGTGATGATTAAATTAAAATGAGACCATTAGATGGACGCTAATTCAATATGCCTGGTGTCTTCATAAGATGAGATTGGGATGCACAGAGAGACACCATGGACATATACAGAGAAGAAAGATCATGTGAAGACCCAGTGTGAGGCCATCTGCAAGCCAAAGAGAAAGACCTCAAAAGGAAGGAAACCTGCTGATAGCTTGATCTTGGACTTTTACTTTCCAGATCTGTGCAAAAATCAATTTCTGTTGTTTAAGTCACCCAGTCTGAGGAATTTTGTTATAACAGCCCTAGCAGACTAATACAAGGATCCTTCTGCAAACTCCACAAAAAGCAGTTCATTTTATTTCCAAGACCAGCCCATGAAGAATCAGTTGAGATTTAAATACAACTCAAAGCTCTAAATCCTGACACCTGCTAGAAATGGCTCATCTTGAATTGTTTACACTTACAAATCAAAGCAATAGTAGTAAATGGGAGTGAGACTTCAGGAATTCCCACTTACAGACGTCTGAAAGCCTGATGCTATTTGAGACTGCTGAGAGTAATTATACATGGGGATATAATTCTGTCACAGATATCAGCTGCTTTAAGTTAAAATACAGCAGGAGTCCTCATAGCAAAAATCATCACAATGTAATCTTGATTAAATGCAGTTAGGGATAAGTGAGACACTGTTGCATAATAGAAGGATCATTGAAAAGATATATTAATACATATGTGTGTCTAACCTTGTTGCAAAGTTGCCCGAGCCATGAGTGGGAAAAATGTAATAAGATGAGAGAGAGAAAAAGAGGAAGGGATGGAGGAGGTGAGAAAGAGAGAGAGGGAGGAATAAAAAGTAGTGAGTATAGGGGCACCTGGGTGGCTCACTTGGTTAGGCGACCCACTTCAGCTCAGGTTCATGATCTCATGGTTCCTGGGTTCCAGCCCCGCAGTCTGTGCTGACAGCTCAGAGCCTGGAACCTGCTTAGATTCCGTGTCTCCCTCTCTCTCTGCCCCTACCCTGCTTGCACTCTCTCTCTCTCTCAAAAGTAAATAAAACATTAAAAATTTTTTTTAAAAAGTAGTGAGTGTATATTGTATATAGCATGTATCAAGCAAGCAGTGGACATAAAGTCATTGACTAGTTATTATTGGAAAGAAACTAAAATGATATTGCAGGTGTGATTAACTAACTACATTGAAAGGATTTTAAATGAATTTTGCATAGGATAAGAAATCATTGATAGTGGTTTTCAAAATACTTATGTTGCTGAAACAGTAAGTAACATGGAGTGGTAGCATGAGAAGAAAACCACAGACATGTGACCTTACTCTAAGTCTTTGAGTCTAGCTGCAGAAGGACTTTCCCTTCTTTGTTCTTTCTAAGGCAAGCTGCCTGAAGAGTATTCTTTTACAAAAATATATTGATAATTTATTCAATAATTAATTCAAAAGTGTTTATTGACTACTTCTTTTTTAAATTTTTTTTAACGTTTATTTATTTTTGAGACAGAGAGAGACAGAGCATGAATGGGGAGGGTCAGAGAGAAGGAGACACAGAATCTGAAACAGGCTCCAGGCTCCGAGCTGTCAGCACAGAGACTGATGCGGGGCTCGAACTCACGGACTGCGAGATCATGACCTGAGCCAAAGTCGGCCGCTCAACCGACTGAGCCACCCAGGTGCCCCTATTGACTACTTCTTCTGTGCCAGGCTCTGCTCTGAGTGATAAGGTTACAGATATGAACAAAACAGACAACAATCACTACCTCACTACTATCACAAGGTTAAACACTTAAAGAGGAGAGCAAAAACAAAATACATTTTAAAATATAAAGAATGTTAGAGGCTGTACTTGCCATTGAGAAAAACAGCAGAGCAAGGAAATAAGGGGTGCCATGCTTGGTGGAAGTTTCCATTCTAAATAGGGTAGACTTATTAAGTGTGGAAGGTGAACTCACTGAGAAAATGGCTTTTGGAAAAGACTTAGAGGAGGTGAGGGACCATATCATGTGAAATGTGTTTCAGGCTTAGGAAAGAATAAGGTCAAAGTCTCCAAACTTAAAAAGTCCCTGGCATGTTTAAGAAAAAAGCAAGAGGCTAGTGTTTATGCAGTCAAGGGAGACAGGGAAACGTAGCAGGTAATAAGGCAAGTGAGGGGAAACAATTGGTGAACTCATTCAGGGACTTGCAGGCAAGAATAGCATGTTTGGCTATCATTTTAGGAGGGATCAGGAGACAGTGGAGGTTGGCCTGAGAGGTGATGTGATCTGACTTAGGTTTTAAATGAATAACTCTGATTATTGGGTTGATGATAGACCAATGGGGATAAGGAAACAAACAAGTAGAGTACATAGGAAGCTCAAATGTAAAAACATGTCATGATATAAGCCAGGTAAATAGCATGAATGTGGTAAGAGATACTCAGAATGCAAAGGTAGAGCCAACTTGATTTCCTGCTTCACATTCTGTGAATCTGATAAATTTAGGATATGAGAAAAAAAGATGAGTCAGTTTTTGGCTTGAGTAACTGAATGGATTTAATTTCTAATAATTGATATGGGAAAAATTGAGAGTTGATTTTGGGTAGGAATGAGTATTGTATTATCATTATTATTATTATTATTATTATTGGTATATTGAGTTAGATCTTGCTAGCCTTTGATGTAGAGATAAAGTATATGCATTATATTAGCAAGGCTGGATTTCTGAAGTGAGGTCAAGACTGGACATATGTATTTGGCAATCCTCAGCATATAGATCTTATTTATAGACAGAAGACTTGATGCATTCCCCAATGGCACTAGTATTGAGTAGTTATTTAAGGATTGAGGCTTGATACAAATAGCTTTAAGAGGGCTGGGAAGAGGGAAAAGAGTAGTCAGTGAGTAGGAGTAAAATTAGGAAATCAAGCAAAGAAGTGTTTGAAATACATGATCAAGTTGTTTTTTCTTTCTTAAATGCTGCGGATAGATCTATAAAGAGGATCAATGTCTAATCATTGAATTTTGATGGAGGTAATGAATGACTTCAATAAAAGCACTTTTTGTAGGTCAAAAACCAAAGCCTGATTTCAGTGGATTTATATCCCATAAGGCTTGATGTTGATAGCAAATCCCATAAAACTCAATAAAGATGTTTACAAGGCAAGCCATGGACCATCGTCCTCTAGGGCTGACCCGAATGATGTTGGAAGAGAATAGGTAACCTATTAAGAACAGTCTTACTATAGTGATGGATTAAGATCTAGGACAAACTGAATTTTTAATGGGAGTATTTGGGAAAGGTAATGATTAACACAGGGGAATGCTATTTAACAAATTCATTGAATGGGGGAGGCTGGGTGGCTCAATCAGTTAAGCATCCAACTGTTGATTTCGGCCCAGGTCATGATCTCATGATTTGTGAGTTTGAGCCTCGCATTGGGCTCTGCACTGACAGTGTGGAGCCTGCTTGGGATTCTTTCTACGCCTCTCTCAATGCCTCTCCCCCACTTGTTCTCTATCTCTCAAAATAAATAAATATTTTAAAAAATATTGAATGGATGGGAAAATAATTTTTGTGTAGTAAGCATTTCAATAATTCTTCATTTGGACCATTCTTGCTTGCAAAGAGGTAGATTAGTGGTGTTAGGAAAAGATGCATCTGAGGTTTTTGATATCATTATTTGTCTTCCTTTGGTAGAGAGTTTGAATGGAAACAAGCAAAATAAAACCTACACAGGGCCACCAAGTTCATGGATTATTAAATCCATTCAACAACTTTTTTGAAAATTTCTGCAATATGTAGTTGAGCTCTCCTCAAAAAACAAAAAACAAAAAAAAAAAGGTTGAGTCTTTGAATACATTTTGGTTTGGAGTAATTTTGTGACATTATTATGGAGGATTAATGAGCACTATTCAATGTATCACAGCTTTTGTTACATAGCACTGTTTGTGATGTTATTATGGAGGATTAATGAGCACTATTCAATGCATCACAGATTTTGTCACATAGCACTGTACTAGGCACTGTCTTGTTCTGCATAAAGAAATTGTGCCTATATTTTATAACCTCTTGTAATCAGTAATACTTTTTACAAGTAAGACAATTTTCTAATTCTTACCCAGGTATGAGTTGGTTGCAGCTTAAGTCTGTTCTGTCTTAATCTGATCACTCTCCAAAAATTAACTTTCTTTTTTTTTTAATGTTTATTTATTTTTCAGAAAGAGAGAGTGGGGAGGGACAAAGAGAGAAGGGGACATAGAATCTGAAGCAGGGTCTGTGCTGACAGCAGAGAGCCCCATGTAGGGCTTGAACTCACGAACCATGAGTTCATGACCTGAGCCAAAGTCGGATGCTTAACCAACTGAGCCACCCAGGCACCACTCCAATAAACAATTTCCATATACAAATATCTTTCTATATCTATCACCTTTCAGAAACCATGGAAAAAAACATCTCCTTAATTTGTGAAGGGAAAAAAATCAACTAAAAACAAAGTACAGTAGCAAAAGCTACTATGAACAGATGTCACTCTCTGTTCCTCACTGTATTTACTACTACAACTTCTGTTCACCCTTAGACAACTTTTGCTACGTCAAAATAAATCAGCTCTTGGTCATAAAAACTCTGCTTACACACTGAAACTCATTTTAATCAAGTTACAGAACAAGGTAGTGATCTGTTGTTTTTGAACCAGCCAGTTACTTGTATTCATCCGCCCTCTCTCCATTCCAGCCTCCCATCCCATGACTCAAAATCAGCTTAAATTTTTTTTAAGTGTTTATTTTTGAGAGAGAGAGACAGAGAGACACACACAGAGAGACAGAGTGCGGGCAGGGGAGGGTCAGAGAGAAGAGACACAGAATCAGAAGCAGGCTCCAGGCTCTGAGCTGTCGGCACAGAGCCTGAGGCGGGGCTCGAACCCACAAGCTGGGAGATCGTGACCTGAGCAGAAGTTGGTCGCTTAACGACCGAACCACCCAGGTGCCCCTCAAAATCAGCTTTTAAATGGATCCCCAGTGTAGTTAATTTTCATGAGCTGTGGTCCAATGTATCTAAACTTTAAGTAAGGTTCTGTATGCCCACTACTAAGAGTAAACGAACAAAAGAATTTCATGTGAAATCTATGTATTTTATTACCAAAATGTACAGAAAGAGAGAGTTTGTGTCTAAAGGAAAGCAAAATGCTAAGTGAAGGTGCAAGCATATTAGGGTCTCTATGCAGATCTCTAACTCTTGGTGTTCTCATTCTCTGGCAGCGTTCCATTTGATGCTAAGTGGTATGATTTTGCCATTAATCAACATTGGTTTGTGGACAAGTGTTTGAGAAGCACTAGTCTGGTCCAGAGTTTCTCACACTTGTGCATGCATCATAATAGCCAGCAGGATAAATTGGGACATATTGCTGGGTCTACCCACAAAATCTTTGATTCCATAGTGCTGGATTGAGTCCTGACAATTTTCATTTCTGATATGTTCTCTGGTGATGCTGATGTAACTTATCCAGGGACTACACTACAAAAACCGCAGGTCTAGATAATTTTTAATATCCTCAATATACTAACCTTTATGATTGTGCTGATTCTTTTTTTTAAATGTTTTTAACGTTTATTTTTGAGACAGAGAGAGACAGAGCATGAATGGGGGGAGGGTCAGAGAGAGAGGGAGACACAGAATCAGAAGCAGGCTCCAGGTTCTGAGCCATCAGCACAGAGCCCGACGCGGGGCTCAAACTCAGGGACCGCGAGATCACGACCTGAGCCAAAGTCGGATGCTTAACCGACCCAGCCACCCAGGCGCCCCTGTGCTGATTCTTTTATAACTAATCATAAGTAAATCAGAGACATACCAGACATTGTTATGAATAAATATGATATATTTTCTACCTACCAAAGATGTTTAAACATCAAAATTTTATTGAAGTATATTTAACATACAGTGTTGTATTAGTTTCAGGGGTACAATATGATGACTCAACAATTCCATACATTTTTCAGTGCTCATCAAGATAAGTGTACTCTTAACTGCCTTTATTTATTTCACCCATCTTCCCATCTGTCTTTTTTCTGGCAGCCAGCAATTTGTTCTCCATATTTAAGGGTCTGGGTATTTTTGTTTGTCTCCTTTTTTGTTCATTTGTTTTGTTTCTTAAATTTCACATATGACTGACGTCATATGGTATTTGTCTTTCTCTGACTCACTTATTTCACTTAGTATTATACTCCTTAGATTCAACCCGGTTGTTGCAAATGGCAAGATTTCATTCTTTTTAATGTCTGAATAATATTCCATTGTGTCTATATCTATATCTATCTACATACATACATACATATATGCCACATCTTTTGTTTGTTTGTTTCTCCATCAATGCTAGGTTGCTTTTATATCTTGGCTATTGTAAATGATACTGCAATAAACTTAGGGGTGCGTGTATCTTTTTGAATTAGTGTTTTCATTTTCTTTGCGTAAATGCCTAGTAGTGGAATTACTGGGTCATATGATAATTCTATTTTTAATTTTTTGAGGAACCTCCATACTGTGTTCCACAGTGGCTGCACAAATTTGCATTCTCACCAGCAGTGAACAGCTGTTCCTTTTTCTCCACATCCTCACCAAAACTTGTTATTTCTTGTGTTTTTGATGTTAGCCATTCTGACAGGTGTGAGGTGATACCTCATTGCAGTTTTGATTTGCATTTCCCTCATGATGTGATGATTGAGAATCTTTTCATGTGTCTGTTAACCATCTGGATGTCTTTTTTGGAAAATATCTATTCAGTTTTCCACCCACTAACTTTTTTTTTAACTTTATTTATTTTGAGAGAAAAAGAGAGAGCAGGAGAGGGACAGCGTTAGAGGAGAGAAAGAGAATCCCAAGCAGGCTTTGCACTGTCAGCATGGAGCCAGGCATGGGATTTTAACTTGCAAACCATGAGATCATGACCTGAGCCAAAACCAAGAGTCGGACTCTTAACCGATTGAGCCACCCAGGCACCCCAGTTCCCTGCTCACTTTGATTTGAATTATTATTATTATTATTATTATTATTATTGGTGTTGAGTTTTATAAGTTCATTATATATTTTGGATATTAACTCCTTATCTGATATATCATCAAAAATTTAAACATTTTGTAATTCATGTAACGTATTCATCTTGTAATTAATATGAGAAAATTTGAGCTTAAATATTACTTTTTTATCTACAAGTGCTACAAAGTATGAAGTATTTACACACTAAAAGTTAAGACTCTACAGAAGAAGTAACACCAGACATTGAAAAGGAGATTGAACAAAAACTCTCTTGTAAATATATTTTTAAAGTTTAGGGAATGTGAATTAGAAAAAAATTACAATCAAGTGATTCTTTTAAGGTCTCATATGTAACTTTTTTTTGTAGATGATTTATGTGAAAGTGAAATGGATGTGCAAACCTTTTTAATTTTACATAAAGTGGCTTCTTTTGAAAGGAGGAGAAATCTCACAATTTTGTAAAGCATATTTTTCTAACTAGTAATATAGAAATATCTAGAGATATAAATACTCCGTAATTATTTGCTTTAAAACCTAGACAAGGATACAATCAGGCATAATTAATAGTGTTTCAATATAACTTTAATGGTAGCGTTTAAATGTCAGAGAAAGAGTATCTGACCTAAGGATTGTACTCTCGTAGATGTTTGACTTTATACCCTATGCGCCCATCTAGGAAGCAGATTGCACAAGTTAAAGGAGAAAAATAGCCGCCTTTTAGTATTCAGCTGTTACCTTGACAACTGATAATTGGTATTAACTGTTGTTTCATTTGTAAAGTGAACTGATTTGTTAAATAGGCACTTTTATTAATGGCAGTTAGTTTAAATATATAATTGTGGGCATCTCCGCGTAATTGGCATTGTACTGCAGATGACTGAAAATGTCACTGTAATTGCTTTATATGATTTTAACTATAATACCCATTTATAAGCAAATGTATTTCATTTAGCCTTCTAAGGGATAGGGTATGAAAATAATTCCTTTTTATTATTTGTCATGTTTGTCCCCCTGCACCCCCCTAAGTTTTATTATCTATTTATCTATCTATCTACACATATATACTGGTGCTTGGCTTTTCAGTTCATAAAAAACTACCTATTTTTGCAGACTACAGATCTTAGGGAAATTATATAAGCAGACATTCAAATGAGAAAATTAAAGAAGATTATCTTATGGTAAGGTTATTAATAATTTATGTTTGGGATGTTACCATACACCTGATAATTTTCCTCTGGATATAAGGCTTTGGGTAAGGAACCTTAAATTTTACATCATCATTGAAAGAAATAATTAAGGAGAGGATGCATTCTTAATGGAGAAAAGGACAGTATTAACCTGAGGCAGAGCTTTTACATTATCAGGAGATAAGGAAAAAAAAAAAAGAGTAAATACCAATAGGGCATGTACTAGTCTTCTTTATGACTATGATCCCAGGGGCTATAAAAGCCAGATTGCATTGGCATATACTGCTTTTCTTTTGATTGAAGATTTCACTGAGAAATTGAGAGATATTTGTGTTTTCACCTCTAATATTCAAAGGATGCCTCCTGGTTGAAACACATAATTGAAAGTGGCCCAAAAATAAGGACAAAGAAAGCAGTTGGGTGAATAGTTTAACCCAAGTGAGAAATAATGACGGTATCAGAGAAGAATAATAGAAGACAAGTTCAGGAGATATTTTGGAAGTAATACTGTAATATTTGGTGCTTATTAAATATGTGGTGGTGAAAAGTAGATGTGGGTAAGTCTATGGCTCTGAGTGCAAATAGGTGACTTTTACTCCATTAATACAGATAGGACATTTGGGGTATTTGAATTGTCAGTAACCATTTAGATACAAATAGACAATAAGCAGTTGAAAAGACAAATATAAAACTCAAGAGGGAAATTTAAATTGAAGAACCATTGGGAAATCCTTAGCCTATAAGCTGCAAGCTGATAGCTTCAGAGACGAGAGGAGATTGGGCGTGTTCAGGGTAGTATGGCCGTAGACTGCAAGCTCATAGTAGGAGTGTGGATTATATAATTGAAGAAGGATACATAAAACAATACTAGAACACAATTGGAACAGATCCCCTGGGGAACATCAATCAATATTTGAAAGGAATTAAAAGAGAAACCATTCTATCAAATATTTAAGGAAGATAGAATACCTGTACCTCATAAAATCTTCCAGAAAATGGGGGAGAAACCACTTAACTTATTTTATGAGACCAGTAATGCCAAACCCAGACAAAGATATTATAAGAAAACTAGAGGCCAACACCACTCATGAACATAGATGCAAAATTTCTTAAGAAATATCAATAAACCATATCCAACAACATATAAAAAGGGTTATATACCATGAACAAATAGAATTTATCCCAGTAATTCAAGCTTGATTTATCAGACCATTAATTAATGGAATGCACCATATTAATAGAATAAAGGACAAAACTACATGTTCATGTCAGTAAGATATTAAAAAAAGACAATATCTGACATCTGTTGTTGATAAAAACTGTCAATAAACTGGAAAAAAATGAGCTCTTTCAGGGGCACCTGGCTGACTCAGTTGATTAAGAGACATAGTCTTGATTTCACTCAGGTCATAATCTCATGGTTCCTCAGTTTGAGCCCTGTGCTGGGCCCTGAGCTGACAGCACAGAGCCTTCTTGGGATTCTGTCTCTCCCTCTCTCTTTCTCTGGCCCCCTCTGAATAAATACATAAACATTAAAGAAAAAGAAAATTGATTTCAAGAAAACAAAAGTGAGGCCTTTCAACCTGACATTGGGCAGGTAAGAAAAAACTAAAGCTAAAATCATACTTATGGTGAAAGAGTGAATGATTCCCCCTTAAGTTTGAGAACAAGGGAAAGAAATTTATTCCTATTACTACTATTCATTGTTGAATTGGGATTCTACCTGTGTAACAAGGGAACAAAAAGAAACTAAAGGCATCTGTATTGGAAAGGGAAAAGTGAATTTGTTTTTATTTATAGATGACATGACTCTGTAAGTAGAAGTCCCAAGGAATCCATAAAACCACTTCTAGAACTAATAAGCAAGCTCAGCACAATCACAAACTATAAGAGCAAAGTACACAAATCAGTTACATCTCTGTATACTGGCAGTGAACGATACTGAAATGACATTCAGAATTCAATTCACATTGGCATCAAAAAGAGTAAAATTTATAGAAATAAATTTAGCAAAAAAGTGCAAAATCTGTACACTGAAAACTACAAAATATTATTGAGAGACATTAAGGAAGATTTAAATAAGTTGAGACATGTTCATGGATTGGAAAATTTAATATTGTTGAGAATGGCTATCTCCGTAAAAATCCAACATTTAGGATAGCATTTTCATGTCAATCCTAAAACTTTTATGGAAAGGAAAAGGATCCAGAATAGCCACAATAGTTTTAAAGTAAAGAATGAACATAGAGGACTTATACTTCCTGGTTTCAAAATTTATTTATGAAGCTACAGTGATCAAAACAGTGTGGTATTACCACCAACATAAGCATTTAGATCTATGGAATAGAATTGTCTACATAAAAATTTACATTTATGGTCAGTTGATTTCCAACAAAGAAATCAAGGGAATTCAATGAAAAATATATAGCCGTTTCAACAAATAGTTCTGGGACAATTAGATATTCACATACACAAAGGTGAATTTGGACTGAACTTCATAAAATACCCACCTAAAAATAACTCACAGTGGATTGATTCAAAGGTAAGAGATACTATAACATTTTAAGAAAAACAAGAGAAAATCTTTAAAACCTGAGTTAGGCAAAATGTCCTAAAATAGGGCACCAAAATCATAATCAAAAAAAGAAAAAAAAAGGGGAATTGATTAATTAAACTCCATCAAAACTAAAAATATTTAACCTTCAAAATATTCTGTAAAGAAAATGAAGAGAAAAGCCACAGACTTGCAGAGAAAATACTTCAAAATTAAATGTCCTATAAAGGGCTTGTATATATATATATATATATATATATATATATATATATATATATATATATACAAAGAATATATAAAGGAGCCTGAGAATCAAAAGACAAACAAGCCAGGGGCGCCTGGGTGGCTCAGTCAGTTAAGCATCCGACTTCGACTCAGGTCATGATCTCACAGTTCGTGGGTTTAAGCCCTGCATCGGGCTCTGTGCTGACATCTCAGGGCCTGATGCCTGCTTCAGATCCTATGGCTCCCTCTCTCTCTCTCTCTGCCCCTCCCTGGCTCACACTCTGTCTTTCTCTCTCTCTCTCAAAAGTAAATAAACATTAAAAAAAAAAAGACAAGCCGTTTTACAAATAGGCAAAAGATTTAAATAGCCATTTCACTAAAGAAGATATGCAATGCAAAGATGTGGCTAATAAACACATGGAAAAATACTTCTCGTCATTACTTTTTAGGAAAGTGCAAATTAAAATGACAATGAGATATCACTTCACACCCACCATGATTTTAAAAAATGTAAAATAGCAAATGTTGCTAAGGATGTGGGGAAATTAGAACTCTTGTACAATACAAGTAGGAATTTAAAATGGTACGGCCACTTTGGAAACTGTTTAGTAGTTTCTCAAAATGTAAAATAAAAGTTTATCTTACAACCAAACAGTTCGACAACTAGGTATCTCCTCTAAAATAATGAAAACATATATATATATATATATATATATATATATATATATACACACACACACAAAAAGACTTGAACTTGAATGTTAATAGCAATATTGTGCACAATAACCAAAAAGTAAAGATAATCAAAATGTCCATAAACTGGTAAATAGAAAAAAAAAAAAAAAGGTATATCATTTAAAGGAATATTATTCAGCAATAAAAAAGGAATAAACCATTGATCCATGCTACAACATGGATAATCCTCAAAAAATATTGTCAAGTGGAAAAGCTAATTCAAAACTGATTCTTCATATACAGAAACAGAAGATTATGTTTTGCCTGGGACTGTATTGGGGGTGGGTGGGACAGGGCAGAAGAGAAGTGATTGACTCAAAAGGGGCAGGGAGATCTTTTTGTAGAGATGGAAATATTCTAAAATGGAATTCTGTTGACAGTTATACAACTCTGTAAATTTACTAAAGAGCATTTATTTGTATACATTACTTACTGTCTGAAATGCAATTCAAGACCAGACAGACAGTAAAAGTTAAGAGGAGAAGAGATGTTTCTCTTCCTTTATTACATTCCAGAGACAAACAACAATCAAAACAGAAGTCTGTGAGCATAACCACCATAGAAGTCATTTAAAAATTATAAGGAGAAAGGTATTTCAGTTAAACATGGCTGTAGATGTATGTAACACATAGAAACATATTCAGAATAAAAAATATATTTATAATATAACAGATTGAGTAGTTTCTCATCATTGCACGTGTAAGATCGATTAAACTGGTTGATGTAAAAATATATTTAACATGCTGCATCATATTTGATTTGAAAGAAACCTACAGGAAAACTAAGGCTTAAAAAAATCCAGATAAGATATTTATTGTTTACAACATAACTTAAAATAAGAATAACGCAAATTTTATCTCGCTTTAGAAATTCACTGAACTGGTGCCTGGGTGGTTATGTCTAGTGAGGGTCTGACGCTTGATTTTGGCCCAGGTCATTATCTCATCGTTGTGGGATTAAGCCCCATGTCAGGCTCCGCACTGAGGAGCCTGCTTGGAATTCTCTCTCTCTATGCCATTTTCCTGCTTGTGTGTGTACTCTCTCTCTCTTTCTCTCCCCATCTCAAAATAAAATAAACATAAAAACAAAAGAAATTTACTGAACTGAAAGCCACTTTATGGGCTTTTTGATAATCATTTATATATGGTTGATGAATTAATATATTAAATAATCACTTTCTTTATCTGGATACCAAGATTGGATATTATGACCCACCCCAAAAAAGATTTAAAGAAAATCGCTGACACTTAATAGCATAAATAAATGAATAAGGGTGACAATTTTAAATTCATTGTAAGTTTTGATATAGGAACAAATGTTTTCTTTCTTCTGTGTGAACCCTGTGACACAAAGAGCCTGATAGCTATAAGTGTGTGTGTGTGTGTGTGTGTGTGTGTGTGTGTGTGTTGTGTGTGGCAGGTATAGAGGGGATGGTGGGTAGAGAGAGGGCATTAAGGCGTAATTGGAGGGAAAAAATCCAATACATATTTTTTCCTAGGATATTTGTCTAAAAGATTGTCTTGAGTATATTTTCTTTTACCATTTTTCTCAAATGTTGCTTGTGTGAGATGCATGAACTTAATCAGAGGCGAAAAATCTGCTAAGAAAATCTGCAGAGAGACTCATTATGTAAAAATCTTGAAAAATGCTTCATTTCAACATGCTTCAATCATGTTTCTCCTTGATTATTATGGAGACATAGTTAGGGTGATTAGTTTTTACTCTTTTTCTTTTGGCAGAAATTCATCAGTTGTAGTGAAATTGTAGGTAGTGTCCAGATCAGCAAATAACTACCCATTTTATTGCTATATTGAATTGAATACTTACCCATTTTATTGATATATATATATATATATATATATATATATATATTAGTTTTATAAAAAGGCCATTTTCTTTAACTTCAACTATTATCTTTCCTTTAAATTTTGGTAGTGTAGTGATTTTTCACTCCTAACATAACATGTGTATGTTAGTCATGTAAAGAGCAAAGGCTGAATATATATACTTACTTTAATCATGTTGAATCCAATGATAAAATACTACAAATACCTTTTTTATTATAGAATATGTTTAATTTTTGTGAAGTTATGGCACAATTCTGTATGTAGTAACTTTTACCTCTTTTTTTTTTTTAAACAATGGAGTAAATTACATCTGTTTCCAATGATAACATTCAGAAGATATGGTTTATAATTAAGGTTCTTTTAAATATAGAGGGTGCTTTTGCCTGGACAGATTCCAAAACTGTCATTACTTTATTTGGTTGCTAAAACCAGTATTTAACTGTGAAAAAGGTAATATAAACCATTACATATGAGGCAATGTAGTCTTAAGTAGATTGTTTTGATACTTATTATTCCTCTCCCATATTGTGCTTTTAGCTGAAATAATAAATATGAGATTTTATTATCTCAAGTATTAGATGTTACAAACTATTTGCTTTACACATATGATAGTTACAATTTTTTATTTTTTATTTCTGTAATTTGAAGATCATATTAAAAATTTTTTTTTCACATTTATTTATTTTTGAGAGACAGAGAGTGAGCAGGGAAGGGGCAGAGAGAGAGGGAGTAACAGAATCAGAAGTAGGCTCCAGGCTCTGAGCTGTCAGCACAGACCCTGATGCGGGGCTCAAACCCACCAATCGTGAGGTCATGACCTGAGCTGAAGTCAGACACTTAATCGACTGAGCCACCCAGGCGCCCCTTGATGATATTTTTTATGATTCTATTTATATTTTTTATTGTTTACATAATCCATATGAAATTATTTTTTATTGTGCTATAGTATGCATGGATATATAATACATATATTATTGGGCAAAGAATATTTTACAAGATGTTTACCCTCTTAAATTTGTAAGTGTAAAATAGGCATAGTATTATACATCAGATTCTAGAACTTTTTTTTTAATTTTTTTTTAACGTTTATTTATTTTTGAGACAGAGAGAGACAAAGCATGAACAGGGGAGGGTCAGAGAGAGGGAGACACAGAATCTAAAACAGGCTCCAGGCTCTGAGCTGTCAGCACAGAGCCCGATGCGGGGCTCGAACTCACTGACTGCAAGATCATGACCTGAGCTGAGGTCGGCCGCTTAACCGACTGAGCCATCCAGGCGCCCCCATCAGATTCTAGAATTTATTCATCTTGTATAACTTGGATATTTTTAAAATTACTTTTAATAAAATCAAAGTATGTGCAAAGGAAATAATTTTTTGCACTGATATTTATGCCTTTATTATTTATATATTTATTTGATAAATTTGACATGTTATAATTTGTAATTTTAAGGTATAGAGTGTTGCTTAGATACATTTATATATTGCAATATGATTGCCATTGAAGCAATATTTATCACATTATATCATTATACTACAGTATTATTGAGCATATTTATTTTATTTTATTATTCAAGTTCATTTTATTTAACTTTTTAAAATCATATTCATTTTACTGTACACTAAACCTCTATGGCATATTTACTATGCATTACAGGTTTGTACCCTTTTTTAAAAAATTTACTTATTAAGTCAGTTAACATACAGTGTAGTATTGGTTTCTGGAGTAGAACCCAGTGATTCATCACTTACATATAACACCCAGTGCTAATCCCAACAAGTACTCTCCTTAATTCCCATCACCCATTTGCCCTCTTCCCCCCACCACGTCCCCTCCAGCAACCCTCAGGTCGTTCTCTATATTTAAGAGGCTCTTATGGTTTGTCTCCCTATCTAGTTTTGTATTATTTTTTCTTTCCCTTTCCCTATATTCCACTGTTGTGTTTCTTATATTCCATATAATGAGTGAAATCATATGATATTTGTCTTTCTCTCACTGACTTGTTTTCTTAGCATAGTACCCTCTGGTTCCATCTACATTGTTACAAAAGGCAAGATTTCATTCTTTTTGATTGCCAAGTAACATTCCATTGTGTGTGTGTGTGTGTGTGTGTGTGTGTGTGTGTGTGTGGTGTGTATACACATGTATATGTACCACATCTTCTTTATCCCTTCATCGGCCGATGGACATTTGGGCTCTTTTCATAACTTGGCTATTGTTGATAGTGCTGCTATAAACATTGGGGTGCATGTGCCTTTGAATCAGGATTTTTGTATACTTTGGATAAATACCTAGTAGTACAATTGCTGAGAGTGTAATTCTATTTTTAACTTGTTGAGGAATCTCCATATTGTTTTCCAGAGTGGCTACACCAGTTTGCATGCCCACCAACAGTGGTAAAAGTGATCCACTTTCTCCGCATCGTCGTCTATATCTGTTGTTTCCTGAGTTGTTAATTTTAGCCATTCTGACAGGTGTGAGGTTGTATTTCATTGTGGTTTTGATTTAGATTTCCCTAAAGATTAGTGATGTTGGGTGCCTTTTTATGTGTCTATTGGGCATCTGGATGTCTTCTTTGGAAAAGTGTCTATTCATGTCTTCTGCCCTTTTCTTCACTGGATTATTTGTTTTTTGGGTTTTAAGTTTAGTAAGTTCTTTACAGAATTTGGATATTAACCCTTTATCTGATATGTCATTTGCAAATATCTCCCATTCCATCGGTTACCTTTTAGTTTTGGTGATTGTTTTCTTTGTTGGTTGTTGAAGACTTTTTACCTTGGAGAGGTCCCAATAGTTCATTTTGGCTTTCGTTTCCCTTGCTTCTGGAGACATGTCTACTAAGAAGTTGTGGTGGCCAAGGTCAAAATGGTTGCTGCCTGTGTTCTCCTGGAGGATTTTGATGGATTACTGTCTCACATTTATGTCTTGCATCCTTGAATTTATTGTTGCATATGGTGTATGAAAGTGGTCCAGTTTTATTCTTCTACATGTTGCTGTCTAGTTTTCCCAGCACCACTTGCTGAAGAGACTGTCTTTATTCCATTGATATTCTTCCTGTTTTGTCAAAGATTAGTTGACCATTCATTTGTGGGTCCATTTCTGGGTTTTCTATTCTGTTCCATTGATCTATTGTCTGTTTTTGTGCCAGTACCATACTGTCTTGATGATTACAGCTTTGTTATGCAGATTAAAGTCTGGAATTGTGATGCTTTCAGATTTGGTTTTCTTTTTCAACATTACCTTGGCTATTCTGGGTCTTTTGTAGTTCCATACAAATTTTAGGATTATTTGTTCTATTTCTGTGAAGAATGCTGGTGTTATTTTGATAGGGATTGTATTGAATATGTAGATTGCTTTGGGTAGTATCAACATTTTAACAATATTTGTTCTTCCAATCCATGAGCATGGAATTTTTTCCATTTGTTTGTGTCTTCTTTAATTTCTTTCAAAAGATTTCTATAGTTGCCAGCATACAGATCTTTTACCTCTTTGGTCAGGTTTATTCCCAGGTATCTTATGGTTTTTGGTGTAGTTGTAAATGGGATTGATCCTTGATTTTTCTTTCTGCTGCTTAATTGTTGGTGTATAGAAATGCAACTGATTTCTGTACATTGATTTTATATCTTGTGACTTTGCTGAATTCACATATCAGTTCTAGAAGTATTTTGGTTGAGTCTTTCAGGTTTTTCATGTAGAGTATCATGTCATCTACAAAGAGCGAAAGTTTGACTTCTTCTTTGCCAATTTGTATGCCATTTATTTCTTTTTGTTGTCTGCCGAGGTTAGAACTTCCAACACTGTGTTAAGCAACTGCGGTGAGAGTGGATATCCCTGTCATGTTCCTGATCTCAGGGGGAAAGCTCTCAGTTTTCCCCCATTGAGAATGATATTAGCTGTGGGGCTTTTATTATGTTCAGGTATGTTCTTTCTATCCTGACTTTCTTGAGGGTTTTTACCAAGAAAGATGCTGATTTTGTCAAATGCTTTTTCTGCATCTATTGAAAGGATCATATGGTTCTTATCCTTTCTTTTATTAATGTGGTGTATCACGTTGATTGATTTGTGGATGTTGAAGCAGCCCTGCAGCCCAGGAATAATTCCCACTTGATCATGGTGTATAATTCTTTTAGTGTACTGTTGAATTTGATTTGCTACTATCTTGGTGAGAATTTTTGCATCCAGCTTCATCAGGGATATTGGCCTGTAATTCTCCTTTTTAATGGGGTCTTTTTCTGGTTTGGGAATCAAGGTAATGCTGGTTTAATAGAATGCACTTGGAAGCTTTCTTCAATTTCTATTTTTTTGAAGTTTGAGAAGTTTGATAAAAATTGGTATTAACTATTGTTTAAATGTCTGGTAGAAATCCCCTGGGAAGCCATCTGACCCAGGACTCTTTTTTCATGGGAGATTTTTGGTAACTGATTCAATTTATTTGCTGGTTATCAGCCTATTTAAATATTCAATTTCTTTCTGTTTGAGGTTTGGAGGTGTGGGATTTTCTAGGAATTTGTCCATTTCTTCCAGAATGTTTGGTTTGTTACCATATAAATTTTCATAGTGTTCTCTTATAATTGTATTTCTGTAGTGTTGTTGGGAACTCTCCTCTTTCATTCATAATTTTATCTATTTGTGTCCTCTCTTCTTTTTGAGAAGTCTGGCTAGGGATTTATCAATTTTGTTTATTCTTCAAAAAACCAACTTTTACTTTCATTGATCTGTTTTATTGTTTTTTGTTTGTGTGTTTGTTCCTATATTATTTATTTCTGCTCTAATCTTTATTATTTCCTTTTTTTCTGCTGGCTTTGGGTGTTATTTGTTGCCCCTTTTCTAGCTCCTTTAGGTGTAAGTTTAGGTTGTAGTTGAGACCTTTCCTGCTTCTTGAGATAGGCCTGAATTGCAATGTACTTTCCTCAAAGAACTGCCTTTCCTTCATCCCAAAGTGTGTGGACTGTTGTGTTTTCATTTTCATTTGCCTCCATGTATTTTTTTATTTCTTCTTATTTTTCTGGCTCATTCATTCTTTAGCAGGATGTTCTTTAACCTCCATTTATTTGAGGGCTTTCCAAATTTTTCTTTTATTTGACCTCAAGTTTCATAGCATTGTGATCTGGAAATATGCATGGTATGATCCCCATCTTTTTGTACTTGTTGAGGGCTGATTTGTGTCTCAATATGTGATCTATTCTGGAGAATGTTCCATGTGCACCCAAGAAGAATGTGTATTCTGCTGCTTTAGGATGAAATGTTCTGAATATATCTGTTAAGTCCGTCTGGTCCAGTGTGTCATTCAAAGCCATTGTTTTCTTGTTGATTTTCTGCTTAGATGATCTGTCCATTGTTGTAAGTGGGGTGTTAAAGTCTCTTATTATGGTATAAATATCAATGAGTTTCTTTATGTTTATGATTAGTTGATTTATATATTTGGGTGCTTCCAATATGGAGACAGACACAGAATCCAAAGCAGGCTCCAGGTTCTTAGCTGTCAGCACAGAGCCTACCACGAGACTTGAACCCACAAACCGTGAGATGATGAAATGAACCAAAGTTAAACGCTCAACCAACTGAGCCACCCAGGTGCCCTTCAGTTATAGAACTTTTTAATTCATCCTGATTAGTTCTTAGGCCTTTGATCTCTGTGGCAAGGGTTTGTCTGGTGTTTTCTGTGCTTTTTTTTTTTTTTTCAAGTCCAGCTAGTAGTCTTATGACTGTTGTTCTAAATTCTTATTCAGATATATTGCTTATATCTGTTTTGATCAAGTTCCTGGCTGTGATTTCTTCTTGACCTTTCTTTTGGGGATTTCCTCCATCTCGTCTTTTTGGCTAAGTTTCCATCTTTTGCCTTTAAAAGCTTGTTATGTTTCCTGCTCCTGATAGCACTATATATTAAAAAGTGTCATATACTGTCCAGGGCTTGGCACTCCAGGAAGTGTTTCTGGTGTATGCTGTGTGCATTTTGCTGTTATGTTTAGGCTGCTCTTTCCCACTGGTCAGTGTTCTGCAGTGCTCCTCCTTGCTTGTAGTGGTGGAGTGTTTGGACCTTTAACTGGGTTTTCTTTAATTTGTTGAGGTAACCCTGGAAAAAAAAAGGGGAGGGGGAAACCTGATCCCAAAAAAAGGAGAAAAAGAAAGGGAACAACAACAACAACAAAAACAGAGAATCAAAAACTAGAAGCCTGATTTCAAAGAAAAATAAAGGAAAAATAAAAAAAAAAAAGAAGAAAAAAAAAAAAAAGAAGGGAAAATAATAAAAAAGCCTGATCCAAAAAAAAAAAAAAAAGGAAAAAATGAAATAGAAAAAAGAAAAGGAACTGTGAGCCTGATTCCAAAAGACAAAAGGAAGAAGGTTGAAAAGAAAGCAAAGAATTGTCTGTTGATGCTTCAGGGTGCTGGCTGTGCTGGCTGTGCTGGTCTGGAGGAGAGGCTGGCCGCATTGGCCCAGAGTCCGTCTTGCTCCACTAAATAAACAGTCGCCAGGCACAGAGGAGCAGGGTTTGGTGTAAGTGAGAAAGTGTCTTCAGCAAATTGTGCTGGGAAAACTGGAGAAACACATGCAGAACAATAACATTAGACTGCTATCTTACACCATTCACAAAAAATAACTCAAATGGGGGCACCGGGGTGGCTCAGTCAGTTAAGCATCCAACTTCAGCTCAGGTCCTGATCCCACCATTTGTGAGTTCAAGCCCGAGATCAGGCTTTCTTCTGTCAGCATGGAGCCCCCTTTGGAATCTCTGTCTCCCTCTCTCTGCTCCCCCTGTGCAAGCTCACGTGCATGCTATCTCTCTGAGAAATAAATAAACATTAAAAAAAGATTTAAATAACTCAAAATGGGTCACAAATTTAAATATAAGACCTGATATTATAAAACTCCTAGAAGATAACATCGGGAAGAAACTCATCAGTAATGGTCTTAGCGATGATTTTTTTGCACATGACACCAAACACACAAACAACAAATGCAAAAATCAAGGAATAGGACTACATCCAACTCAAAAGCTTATACACAGCAAAATAAATAATCAACAAAATGAAAGAGTAGCCTACAGAATGGGAGAACATTTTGCAAAAACATATATCAGATAAGGAGTTAATATACAAAATATATAAAGAATAACCTATATATGTATGTATATATATACATGTATATATATATAAATCAATATATAAAGAATACATATATATATATATTGATTCACAGGAATCAATTATTAGTAGTCATTCTCATAGTGTACATCCTCATGTTGGGAACTTTTGGTCAGAAAATCATGTTAAAGACATGCTTTGGAGCAATAAGTAGAATGAGGTCAATCAGACCTCCTTGGAGAATATTTTATTAAATTAAAAAAAATTTTTTAACATTTATTTATTTTTGAGACAGAGAGAGACAAAGCATGAACGGGGGAGGGTCAGAGAGAGGGAGACACAGATTCTGAAACACACTCCAGGCTCTGAGCTGTCGGCACAGAGCTCAACGTGGGGCTTGAACTCATGGACCGCGAAATCATGACCTGAGCCAAAGTCAGCTGCTTAATGACTGAGCCACCCAGGTGCCCCTAAATTTTATAATATATCCCAGAAATATGGGAGTTTTCTGCCTACACAGTGTAACTGTGGTGCTTTGGATCATAGCACACTTTCTTTTGCACACATTGTTACACCGTATAGCTACAAATTCTCAGTCTCCAGCTTCCCTTAGACATAAGATATACACATATTTATTAAAAACATACTGGAATATGGTGGCATAGGAGGACACTGGGCTCACCTCGTCCTGCTGATTGCTTAGACTCCACCCACATCCGCCTAAATAGCCCAGAAAACCACCAGAAGACCAGCAGAACAGACTCTCTGGAGTCAAGCATAGACAAGAGGCCCACGGAAGAGGGTAGGAAGGGCAGAGAGGCAGTGCATGCTACACGGACTGGCGGGAGGGAGCTGGGGCAGTGGAGGGGCAGCCAGCCCTGCAAGGCAGAGCCCCTGAGTCTGGCTTGTAAAAGCGGAGGGGCTGGATGGAGTGTGTTCTGACACCCAGTGGGACTTAACATCTGGAATGTTATGAGTCAACAGCTCTACTCTGAGAGCAGGAGGGCTAGAGGACAATGGGAGGGAGAGTTGTTGAGCCCTGGATGACAGAGCTCAGCTTAGCAGGGAACAAAGGCACTGTCAAGCGCCATCTCCCTCTTCCATCCCCCAGCCAAAATCCCAAAGGGAATGACTTCACCAAACTTGCTTGCACCTTGCAAACACCCAACGCTGTGCTTCTGTAGATCCATCCCTCCAATGTGTCTGCCTCCCTCCTTGTGCTGCAGGGACCCTCCTGCAGGGGACCACCAGACGGCAAAGCAGCAAATTGAGCTGAGCCTGCCCCTCCTGCTCCTGTGCACCTTGCTGATCCACCCCGGCTAATACGCCAGATCCCATCCAAGCAGCACCACAAGCCTGGCAATATGCACGTAGCCCAGACAGGGGTCACACCACTCAACAGTTAGTCCTGCCCCTGGGAGAGGGGAACATAAGGTACACACTAGTCTGACTGTGGCCCCAGCGGTGGGCTTGGGGCAGACATCAGGTCTGACTGTGGCCCTGCCCACCAACACAAGTTATTCAAGACAGCACAGGGGAAGTGCCCTGCAGTTCCACGCCACTCCAGGGACTATCCAAAATGACGAAACGGAAGAATTCTCCTCAAAAGAAACTCCGGGAAGTAGCGACAGGTAATGAATTGATCAAAAACTATTTAAGCAATATAACAGAACATGAATTTAAAATAATACTCATAAAAATAACCGCTGGGCTAGAAAAAAGTATAGAGGACAGCAGAGTATCTATTGCTACAGAGATCAAGGGACTAAGAAAGAGTCAGGAGGAGCTAAAAAAATGCCATAAATGAGGTGCAAAATAAAATAGAGGCGACCACAGCTCAGGATGAAGAGGCAGAGGAGGGAATAGGTGAATTAGAAAATAACATTTTGGAAAAAGAGGAAACTGAGAAAAAGAGAGATTAAAAAATCCATGAGTATGAGGGGAGAATTAGAGAACTAAGTGATGCAATGAAACAGAACAATATCCGTATAATAGGGATTCCAGAGGAGGAAGAGAGAGAGAAAGGGGCTGAAGGTGTACTTGAACAAATCATAGCTGAGAACTTCCCTGATCTGGGGAAGGAAAAACGATTTGAAATCCAAGAGGAACAGAGAACTCCCTTCAGACATAACTTGAATTGATCTGCACGACATATCATAGTGAAACTGGCAAAATACAAGGATAAAGAGAAAATTCTGAAAGCAGCTAGGGATAAACATGCCCTAACATATAAAGGGAGACCGATAAGACTAGTGATGGATCTCTCTACTGAAACTTGGCAGGCCAGAAAGAAATGGCAGGAAATCTTCAATGTGATGAACAGAAAAAAAATTTAGTCAAGAATCCTTTATCCAGCAAGTCTGTCATTTAGAATAGAAGGAGAGATAAAGGTCTTCCCAAACAAAAAACTGAAGGAATTCATCACCACTAAACCAGCCCTACAAGAGATCCTAAGGGGGATTCTGTGAGTGAAATGTTGCAAGGACCATAAAGTACCAGAGACATCACTACAAGCATGAAACCTACAGTCATCACAATGACTCTAAACCCATATCTTTCTATAATAACTCTGAATGTAAATGGACTAAATGCTCCAACCAAAAGACCCAGGGTATCAGAATGGATAAAAAACAAGACCTATCTATTTGCTGTCTACAAGAGACTCATTTTACACCTGAGGACACCTTCAGATTGAAAGTGAGGGGATGGAGAACTATCTATCATGCTACTGGAACTCAAAAGAAAGCTGGAGTAGCCATACTTATATCAGACACACTAGAGTTTAAATTAAAGGCTGTAACAAGAGATAAAGAAGGGCATTATATAATAATTACAGGGTCTATCCATCAAGAAGAACTAACAATTATAAATGTCTATGCGCCAAATACAGGAGTCCCCACATATATAAAACAATCATAAACATAAGTAACCTTATTGAAAAAATGTGGTAATCGCCGGGGACTTTAATACTCCACTTACAGCAATGGATAGATCATCTAGACACTGGATCAATAAAGAATCAAGGGCCCTGAGTAATACATTCAATCAGATGGACTTGACAGGTATATTTAGAACTCTGCATCCCAAAGCAACAGAATATACTTTCTTCTCGAGTGCACATGGAACATCCTCCAAGATAGATCACATACTGGGTCACAAAACAGCCCTTCATAAGTATAAAAGAATTGAGATAATACCATGCACACTTTCAGACCACAATGCTATGAAACTTGAAATCAACCACAGGAAAAAGTCTGCAAAACCTCCAAAAGCATGGAGGTTAAAGAACATCCTACTAAAGAATGAATGGGTCAACCAGGCAATTAGAGAAGAAATTAAAAATATATGGAAACAAACGAAAATGAAAATACAACAATCCAAACGCTTTGGGATGCAGTGAAGGCAGTCCTGAGGGGAACATACATTGCAATCCAGGCTTATCTCAAGAAACAGGAAAAATCCCAAATACAAAATCTAACAGCACACCTAAAGGAAATAGAAGCAGAACAGCAAAGGCAGCCTAAACCCAGCAGAAGAAGAGAAATAATAAAGATCAGAGCAGAAATAAACAATATAGAATCTAAAAAAACTGTAGAGCAGATCAACGAAACCAAGAGTTGGTTTTTTGAAAAAATATACAAAATTGACGAACCTCTAGCCAGGTTTCTCAAAAAGAAAAAGAAGATAACACAAATAGATAAAATCATGAATGAAAGTGGAATTATTACAACCAATCCCTCAGAGATACAAACAATTATCAGGGAATACTATGAAAAATCATATGCCAACAAACTGGACAACCTGGAAGAAATGGACAAATTCCTAAGCACCCACACACTTCCAAAACTCAAACAGGAAAAAATAGAAAACTTGAACGGACCCATAACCAGCGAAGAAATTGAATCAGTTATCAAAAATCTCCCAACAAATAAGAGTCCAGGACCAGACGGCTTCCCAGGGGAATTCTACCAGACATTTAAAGCAGATATAATACCTATCCTTCTCAAGCTGTTCCAAAAAAAAAGAAAGGGAAGGAAAACTTCCAGACTCATTCTATGAAGCCAATATTACTTTGATTCCCAAACCAGACAGAGACCCAGCAAAAAAGAGAACTACAGGCCAATATCCCTGATGAATATGGATGCAAAAATTCTCAATAAGATACTAGCAAATCGAATTTAACAGCATATAAAAAGAATTATTCACCACGATCAAGTGGGATTCATCCCTGGGCTGCAGGGCTGGTTCAACATTCACAAATCAATCAGTGTGATACATCATATTAATAAAAGAAAAGATAGGAACCATATGATCCTGTCAATCGATGCAGAAAAAGCATTTGACAAAATTCAGCATCCTTTCTTAATAAAAACCCTCGAGAAAGTCGAGATAGAAGGAACATGCTTAAACATCATAAAAGCCATTTATTAAAAGCCCACAGCTAATATCATCCTCAATGGGGAAAAACTGAGAGCTTTCCCCCTGAGATCAGGAACACAGCAGGGATGTCCACTCTCACTGCTGTTGTTTAACATAGTGTTGGAAGTCCTAGACTCAGCAATCAGACAACAAAAGGAAATCAAAGGCATCAAAATTGGCAGAGATGAAGGCAAGCTTTCACTTCTGCAGATGACATGGTATTATACATGGAAAACCCGATAGACTCCACCAAAAGTCTGCTAGAACCGATACATGAATTCGGCAAAGTCACAGGAAACAAAATCAATGTATAGAAATCAGTTGCATTCTTATAACACTAATAATGAAGCAACAGAAAGACAAATAAAGAAACTTATCTCATTCACAATTGCACCAAGAAGCATAAAATACCTAGGAATAAACCTAACCAAAGACGTAAAAGATCTGCATTATGAAAACTATAGAAACCTTATGAAGGAAATTGAAGAAGATATAAAGAAATGGAAAAACATTCCGTGCTCATGGATTGGAAGAATAAATATTGTTAAAATGTCAATACTATCCAAAGCTCTCTACATATTCAATGCAATCCCAATCAAAACTGCACCAGCATTCTTCTCGAAGCTAGAACAAGCAATCCTAAAATTTGTATGGAACCGCAAAAGACCCAAATAGCCAAAGTAATTTTGAAGAAGAAAACCAAAGCGGGAGGCATCACAATCCCAGACTTTAGCCTCTACTACAAAGCTGCAGTCATCAAGACAGCATGGTATTGGCACAAAAACAGACACATAGTCAATGGAATAAAATAGAGACTCCAGAGTTGGACCCACAAATGTATGGACAACTAATCTTTGACAAAGCAGGAAAGAATATCCAATGGAAAAAAGACAGTCTCTTTAACAAATGATGCTGGGAGAACTGGACAGCAAAATGTAGAAGGATGAAACTAGACCACTTTCTTACACCAGTCACAAAAATTAACTCAAAATGGATAAAGGACCTGAATGTGAGACAGGAAACCATCAAAACCCTAGAGGAGAAAGCAGGAAAAAACTTTTCTGACTCAGCCACAGCAATTTCTTACTTGACACATCCCCAAAGGCAAGGGAATTAAAAGCAAAAATGAACTATTGGGACCTCATGAAGATAAAAAGCTTCTGCACTGCAAAGGAAACAATCAACAAAATAAAAGGCAACCAACAGAATGGGAAAAGATATTTGCAAATGACATATCAGACAAAGGGCTAGTATCCAAAATCTATAAAGAACTCACCAAACTCCACACCCGAAAAACAAATAATCCAGTGAAGAAATGGGCAGAAAACATGAATAGACACTTCTCTAAAGAAGACATCCAGATGGCCAACAGGCATATGAAAATATGCTCAACGTCACTCCTCATCAGGGAAATACAAATGAAAACCACACTCAGATATCACCTCATGCCAGTCAGAGTGGATAAAATGAACAAATCAGGAGACTATAGATGCTGGCAAGGATGTGGAGAAATGGGAACCCTCTTGCACTCTTGGTGGGAATGCAAACTGGTGCAGCTACTCTGGAAAACAGTGTGGAGGTTCCTCAAAAAATTAAAAATAGACCTACCCTATGGCCCAGCAATAGCACTGCTAGGAATTTACCCAAGGGATACAGGAGTGCTGATGCCTAGGGGCACTTGTACCCCAATGTTTATAGCAGCACTCTCAACAATAGCCAAATTGTGGAAAGAGCCTAAATGTCTATCAACTGATGAATGGATAAAGCAATTGTGTTTTATATACACAATGGAGTACTACGTGGCAATGAGAAAGAATGAAATATGGCCTTTTGTAGCAATGTGGTTGGAACTGTAGAGTGTTATGCTAAGTGAAATAAGTCATACAGAGAAGGACAGATACCATGTTTTCACTCTTATGTGTATCCTGAGAAACTTAACAGAAGACCATGGGGGAGGAGAAGGAAAAAAAGTTAAAGAGGGAGAGAGCCAAACCATAAGAGACTCTTAAAAACAGAATAAACTGAGGGTTTATGGGGGGGGAGGAGGGGAGGGTAGGTGATGGGCACTGAGGAGGGCACCTGTTGGGATGAGCACTGGGTGTTGTATGGAAACCAATTTGACAATAAATTTCATATTAAAAAAATAAAAAAAATAAAAACATACTCACACCATTCCAGACAGGTTGTATTACAATCAAACTGCTGTTGTTTTATTTAACTCTACTAAATCTATCTTTTCTTTTTTATGTTTCCTGCTTGAAAGTTAGCTTTGTATCTTTCTCACGTTCTCATCACCAACGCATACCCAAGTCATTTCATAGAGTAAGTTAATTCTATAAATGAATAAGGTCATCCATTAGACTGTAAACTATATGAAGTCAGAGGGTTTTTTTTCTGTTTTCTTTACAGCTTTAAATGGTTTAAAAATTTTTTTTAATGTTTATTTTTTTTTTTTTTTTTTGAGAGAGACAGAGAGCAAGCAAGGAAGGGGTAGAGACAGAAGGAGACACAGAATCTGAAGCAGGCTCCAGTGCTCCAAGCTGTCAGCACAGAGTCTGATGCAGGGCTCGAACTCACAGACCGTGAGATCATGACCTGAGCTGTAGTTGGCCGCCCAACCGACTGAGCCACCCAGGCATCCCTTAAATGGTTTTTAG
Source organism: Lynx canadensis (assembly GCF_007474595.2). NCBI lineage: Eukaryota > Metazoa > Chordata > Mammalia > Carnivora > Felidae > Lynx > Lynx canadensis. The sequence continues at coordinate 60,468,778 of NC_044306.2, forward strand.
AATATTGCTTGATATGTAATAGAGACTCAATATACATTTGCTAACAGAATGAACAAATCTGGGCATGCTGACTCATGCTATTTTTAGAAAGTAACTCTGCCCCTTTATTTTGGGAGTAGCTGTGTAACTCTGCATGTAGTAGTTAGTCCCCCTGGCCACACAGCATTTTATCTAGCATTTTGTGTAGCAACGCATGTGCAGAACTCTCAAAACTAGGTCAGAAATGAAGCACGTTGTCTGGTTTGTTCACATGGACTACGTAGTTAATGCACTTTCCTTGCTTTGGTTTCTGCCAGAGGAGGTATGAAGATGGGCATATTCCTAATGGTCTACTGTATTTCGTGACCAGTATCACCCCCACCCGCTACAAATTACACATTTCAGACAGTGTTCGTTCTGCCATTTGCCTGGTCTCCAAAGCCAGATATCAGCACAATGTACAAAAAATCGCCCAAAACTAAAGATTCTCCCCCCTTTGTTATTTTCATATAGTTTATGACCCTGACATCACTTGATTGATCTATGAAAATAATCCCCTGTATGGCAACAGACTATATGCCAGCTACACTTGTGGTGAGCATGGCATAATGTAAATAGTTGTCAAATCATTATATTGTACACCTGAAACTAATATGACATTATGTGTCAGCTTTACTTCAATAAAAAAACATCTTCTAATTGATCTTATCACTAAGTTCCTTTTGATTTTGAATACATACCCTTCATTTTCATATGACTGCCAGGATTTTTTTCCAAAGATATGTTTCTACAAAAAAATCAAATTTTAAATTGGTTAATGTTTTTCTTGCCTGTAAGATAAACTAAATATCTTATCTTGATTTTATGAGCCTGTTTAGAATCTAACACTAACCCATTACCCAAGCTTAGTTTCCAGTCATAATCCAAGCTTTCCCCTTTCTCCTGCTTTACACCTTGTCTACATGAAGTCACTTTCTAAACATGCCAGATCCATATCCCTGAAAAGACATTTTTTTCTTTTCAGTTTGCAAGCACTTGACATTTCTCAAGACTTAGCTATGTGCTAAAAGGTTTCTTAACCTATCATTGAGAAATAAGAAATACAAATTTTGTTATTATTGAAGGTATTTTAAGTTTCAAAAGTTATTTTGTATAATATCCATAAAATGATCATAACTATTTTTAAATTCTAGTGAAAGTCATCATCATTAAATAAAATATTAAGTATGCTATCTGGCTAATATAAATTTGATGTCATAATATTAATTTCTCATTATATTTTTGTATTGTTTCCGTTGATATTCTTTGTATCTATAGTAAATTATCCCAAGATTTATCTCTAATAAGATTATACCAATTAATTTGATTGTCTTAGAAGTATATATTGAATTACAGAATAATTCTCAAAATCTTTTGTTTCTGAATGATGCATTGTTTAATTAGCAAAATTCAACACTTCACCGTTAATATTGAATTTCAACGGGACTCAGAAAATTGAATACATAAAATTAACTGCTAACAAATTATTAGAGAAAATGAAAAACTGTATATGACATGTGCTTTGTGAATTAGAATTTATACTCTTGCAGTATGCCAGTGAACATAAATAATGTTTTGTTAACATGATTATGTTTACAATATGGACAAGTTTCTTTTAGTAATTTAAGGATTTATATAGAATATTTTAAAAAACAGGCACATCTTTTATTTATACCTTCGTTTTAAAGTTGATTACTTGGTCTTAAAGTGACTATGAAATTCCATAGTAAAACAGATTTTTTTAAAAAGTTTATTTATTTTGAGAGAGAGAGAGAGCACATGAACAAGGGAGGGACAGAGAGAGAGGGAGAGACAGAGTATCCCAAGCAGGATCTGCACTGCCAGCACAGGGCTCATACCCACAAACCGTGGGATCATGACCTGAGCCAAAGTCAAGAGCTGGACACTTAACCAACTGAGCGCCACATAAAACAGAATTTTTGAGAATGTATCAAGCTTATGATTATCACAGTTTAGATGTCAGGGTAAAGTTAATCTTCCTATAATAGTTAAGGCATATATCCAAGACTCTGTTCTTTCCAAGCTTGCAATGTGTTTGTTCTAGCTAACCTGAAAATTCCAAGTTGTCACTGATATCCTTTTTTTTTGGTGGGAGAATGATTTTAATTTATAATTTCAAACTTACAGAAAAATTGTAAAAACAGTACAAAGAAATCCCAATAACCTTGCTCATTCTATTTAACATTCTCTTCAATTTGCCTTATCATCTGCTCACTCTTGCTCACTTTCTTTGTTCTTTCTTTCTATTTTGTATCCATCCACATACAAATGCACATGCAAACTTGTATCATTTGAGTAAATAGAGAGTAAATTGAGAATAAAAAATTGAGTCATTTGAGGGTAAATTGCAGGCATTAAGTTTGCACTTTACCCCTAAATGTTTTATTCAGTATTACCTAAGGACAAAGAAAATTTTCCTTTCAGAACCATTATACATGCATATAAAGAAGGAAATTTAATATTATACAATGCTATTATTTAATCTCAGCTTATATTAAAATTTTACCCTTGGTCCTACTAAGGCCATTTATGGCTATTTTTGTTTTTGACTCAGGATCTCGTCAAATATGCACTGTTTTCCATTGTAATGTCTTTTTAGTCTCCTTTAACATGAAAAAGTTGTTAAAATTTTTTTTGTTTCAGTGACCTTGACATTTTGAAGATACAGGCCAGTTTATTTTCTAAATACTTTCTGGTATATGTTTGTCTGAGGTTGTTTTCATGATTATACCAAAGTTAAACATTTTTATCAGGAACACAAGGTACTGATTTCCTCCACACTGCATATCAGAAGGTGCATGGCTTCAGTTTGTCCCCTTATTTGTGATCTTAAATTTGACCACTTGGTAGTTTCTGCCAGATTTCTTCACTGCCATGTTATTATTGTTCCCACTGTAATCAATAGGTAATTTGTGGGGACATGAGTCTAAAGCAGTATAAATAGCCTAGTCTTCATCAAATATTTACCCCTTAGGTTTAGCTTTCATTGATGATTCTTCCCTGAAATAATTTTTTAATGTGGCTAAAATGTCATTTTCTAACTCTGTCATTTTTTCTACATTTATTAGTTGACATTCCACACAGTAAGGAAGAGCTCTCTCAGTCGTCATCCTTTTTTGGTAATTTTTTTCATTTATTTATATCAGTAGGGACTCATGGATTATTTTACTCACACTTTATTTATTTCAATGCCTTAATTGTCTCAGATTTGGCCAGTAGGAACTCCTTGAAGCTCATTTCTGTATCCCTTTGACAAGGTTCCATCAGTTTTTGAGAACACCTTGAATTTACAAAGTGTTTGAGGATCATGTTGTACTGCTCTGCTTAGACCTATAGGCAGTCACCACCTCCAAAGACCCTCAGTTCTTTTTAGTGGAAAATGGTATTTAGGAGTGAATATCTATTACTACTAGGGTGTCATTGCTTTTAGGCCTTCTTTAGCAGACAGGCTTAGGAAATTATCATCTATTTTATCTATCTATCTATCTATCTATCTATCTATCCATCTATCATCAACTTCTTCAATTCTGTTTACAAAACACATACATGTATATATACAAGCCCATACTATACATATAAAACTTTTATCTATCACCTATCTATCTTTTATCCATCTGTTGTTCATATATTAAAAAATGAATTCACTCTGACACTTTTAATTCCAACATAACACCTCATGGTTGATATTAGTTTCCACCTTTTCTGCATTTGTAACTTCTTTCCTTAACAGTGAGAAATCTGCCTCTATTATCCAATATATTAATCATTTGATTAATCTTATAGAAATACAGACAAAGTAGTCCAGGAGTGTTAGTCCACACAGTGAAAAAGATACCAATTAATGATAGGTCAATAATTCTTTTCAGTTCTGTTTTGACTTTGGGCAGGTTATGTTACTTGAGTTAGTTCTTTCTTCCCTTTCACTGCAGAAATTGTGTATTTATTTGATATATTGTTGAGTTCATTTATTTCTCTTTTGTATTCTATTTTATGGTAATTACTTTACTTCTTTTTTAAAAATTATTTATTTTTAAATTTACATCCAAATTAGTTAGCATATAATGCAACAATGAATTCAGGAGTAGATTCCTTAGTACTCCTTCCCCAATTAGCCATCCCCCTCCAAAAACCCCTCCTATAACCCTTGGCGTGTTCTCTATATTTATGACTCTCTTCTGTTTTGTCCCCCTCCCTGTTTTTATATTATTTTTGTTTCCCTTCACCTATGTTCATCTGTTTTGTCTCTTAAAGTCCTCATATGAGTAAAGTCATGATATTTGTCTTTCTCTGACTGACTACTTTCATTTAGCATAATACCCTCCAGTTCCATCCACGTAGTTGCAAAGGACAAGATTTCATTCTTTTTAATTGCCAAGTAATACTCCATTGTGTATATATATATATATATATATATATATATATATATATCACCTCTTCTTTATCCATTCATCCATCGATGGATATTTGGGCTCTTTCCATACTTTGGCTATTATTGATAGTGTTGCTATAAACATGGGGGTGCATGTGTCCCTTCGAAACAACACACCTGTATCCCTTGGATAAATGCCTACTAGTGCAATTGCTGGGTCTTAGGATAGTTCTATTTTTAGTTTTTTGAGAAACCTACATACAGTTTTCCAGAGTGGCGGCACCAGCTTGCATTCCCACCAACAATGCAAAAGAGATCCTCTTTCTCCACATCCTCGCCAACATCTGTTGTTGCCTGAGTCGTTAATGTGTGCCATTCTGACAGATGTAAGGTGGTATCTCACTGTGGCTTGATTTGTATTTCCCTGGTGATGAGTGATGTTGAGCATTTTCTCATGTGTCAGATGGCCATCTGGATGTCTTCTTTGGAGAAGTGTCTATTCATGTCTTTTGCCCATTTCTTCACTGGATTATTTGTTTTTCGGGTGTGGAGTTTGGTGAGTTCTTTATAGATTTTGGATACTAGCCCTTTGTCTGATATGTCATTTGCAAATATCTTCTCTCATTCTGTTGGTTGCCTTTTAGTTATGCTGATTGTTTCCTTTGCTGTGCAGAAGCTTTTTATTTTGATGAGGTCCCAGTAGTTCATTTTTGCTTTTGTTTCCCTTGCCTCCAGAGACGTGTTGAGTAAGAAGTTGCTGCGGCTGAGATCAAAGAGGTTTTTGCCTGCTTTCTCCTCGAGGATTTTGATGGCTTCCTGTCTTACATTGAGGTCTTTCATCCACTTTGAGTTTATTTTTGTGTATGGTGTAAGAAAGTGGTCCAAGTTCATTCTTCTGCATGTCGCTGTCCAGTTTTCCCAGCACCACTTGCTGAAGAGACTGTCTTTATTCTGTTGGATATTCTTTCCTGCTTTGTCAAAGATTAGTTGGCCATACGTTTGTGCGTCCATTTCTGGTTTCTCTATTCTGTTCCATTTATCTGAGTGTCTGTTCTTGTGCCAGTACCATACTGTCTTGATGATTACAGCTTTGTAGTACAGCTTGAAGTCTGGAAGTGTAATGCCTCCTGCTTTGGTTTTCTTTTTCAAGATTGCTTTGGCTATTTGGATTCTTTTCTGGTTCCATATAATGATTAGGATTATTTGTTCTAACTCTGTGAAGACATCTTTGGTTCGATTTATTCTTAGGTATTTTATGGTTTTTTGGTTCAATTTTAAATGGGATTGATTCCTTGGTTTCTCTTTCTGTTGCTTTATTGTTGGTGTATAGGAATGCAATCGATTTCTATGCATTGATTTTATATCCTGCAACTTTGCTGAATTCATGAATCAGTTCTAGCAGTTTTGTGGTGGAATCATTTGGGTTTTCCATATAGATATCATGTCATCTGCAAAGAGTGAAAGTTTGACTTCCTCCTGGCCAATTTAGATGCCTTTTATTTCTTTGTGTTGTCTGATTGCAGAGGCTGAGACTTCCAATACTATGTTGAATAACAGTGGCGAGAGCGGACATCCCTGTTTTGTTCCTGACCGTAGCAGGAAAGCTCTCAGTTTTTCCCCATTGAGGATGATATTAGCGGTGGGTCTTTCATATATGGCTTTTATATCTTGATGTATTCTCCTTCTATCCCTACTTTCTTGAGGGTTTTTATCAAGACAGTATGCTGTATTTTATCAAGTGCTTTCTCTGCATCTATTGAGAGGATCATATGGTTCTCGTCCTTTCTTTTATTGATGTGATGAATCACAGTGATTGTTTTGCAGATATTGAACCAGCCCTGCATCCCAGGTATAAATCCCACTTGGTCATGGTGAATATTTTTTTAATGTTTCATTGGATATGGTTGGCTAATATCTTGTTGAGGATTTTTGCATCCATGTTCATTAGGGAAATTGGTCTATAGTTCTCCTTTTTAGTGTGGTCTCTGTCTGGTTTTGGAATCAAGGTAATGCTGGCTTCATAGAAAGAGTTTAGAAGTTTTCCTTCCATTTCTATTTTTTTGGAGCCGCTTCAGGAGAGTAGGTGTGTTCACTCTTCCTTAAATGTTTGGTACAATTCCCCTGGAAAGCCATCTGGCCCTGGACTCTTGTTTTTTGGGAGATTTTTGATTACTAAATTGGTTTCCTTACTGGTTATGGGTCTGTTCAAATTTTCTGTTTCTTCCTATTTCAGTTTTGGTAGTGTATATGTTTCTAGGAATTTATCCATTTCTTCCACATTGCCCATTTTATTGGCATATAATTGCTCATAATATTCTCTTATTGTTTTTGTTTCTGCTGTGTTGGTTGTGATATCTCTCCTCTTTCATTCTTAATTTTATTTATTTGCATCCTTTCCTTTTTCTTTTTGATCAAACTGACTAGTAGTTTGTCAATTTTGTTAATTCTTTCAAAGAATCAGCTTCTGAATTCATTGATCTGTTCTACTGTTTTTTTGGTTTTGATAGCATTAATTTCTGCTCTAATCTTTATTATTTCCTGTCTTCTGCTGGTTTTGGGTTTTATTTGGTGTTCTTTTTCCAGCTCCTTAAGGCATAAGATTACGTTGTGTATCTAAGATCTTTCTTCGTTCTTTAGGAATGCCTGGATTGCTATACACTTTCCTTTCATGACCGCCTTTGCTTTGTCCCAGAGGTTTTGGGTTGTGGTGTTATCATCATTTTCTTCAGCTTCCATGAACTTTTTAGGTTCCTCTTTAACTTCTTGGTTAGCCCATTCATCCTTTAGTAGGATGTTCTTTAGTCTCCATGTATTTGTTACCTTTCCAAATTTTTTCTTGTGTTTGATTTCTAGTTTCATACCAATGTGGTCTGAAAATATGCCCGGTATGATCTCAATATTTTTGTACTTGCTGAGGGCTGCTTTGTGTCCCAGTATATGGTCTATTCTGGAGAATGTGCACTGGAGAAGAGAGTATATTCTGCTACTTAAGGATGAAGAGTTCTTCATCTTCATATAGAATGAAGAATTTATTATAGCAATTAGATCTTATGCGATTGTGGGAGCTGGTGGATGAGTCTATGCAAGGTCTAGTGCTGAGTCTAAAGCCACAGGTACATTATACTAGTTGTGAAGAAACAGTGGATGTGAAAATTCCTTATAATCTTTCTCTGTCTGCATACATACATATATACATACATACTTTTTTTTTTTTATGAAATTTATTGACAAATTGGTTTCCATACAACACCCAGTGCTCATCCCAAAAGGTGCCCTCCTCAATACCCATCACCCACCCTCCCCTCCCTCCCACCCCCCATCAACCCTCAGTTTGTTCTCAGTTTTTAACAGTCTCTTATGCTTTGGCTCTCTCCCACTCTAACCTCTTTTTTTTTTTTCCTTCCCCTCCCCCATGGGTTCCTGTTAAGTTTCTCAGGATCCACATAAGAGTGAAACCATATGGTATCTGTCTTTCTCTGTATGGCTTATTTCACTTAGCATTACACTCTCCAGTTCCATCCACGTTGCTACAAAAGGCCATATTTCATTTTTTCTCATTGCCATGTAGTATTCCATTGTGTATATATACCACAATTTCTTTATCCATTCATCAGTTGATGGACATTTAGGCTCTTTCCATAATTTGGCTATTGTTGAGAGTGCTGCTATGAACATTGGGGTACAAGTGCTCCTATGCATCAGTACTCCTGTATCCCTTGGATAAATTCCTAGCAGTGCTATTTCTGGGTCATAGGGTAGGTCTATTTTTAATTTTCTGAGGAACCTCCACACTGCTTTCCAGAGCGGCTGCACCAATTTGCATTCCCACCAACAGTGCAAGAGGGTTCCCATTTCTCCACATCCTCTCCAGCATCTATAGTCTCCTGATTTGTTCATTTTGGCCACTCTGACTGGCGTGAGGTGATACCTGAGTGTGGTTTTGATTTGTATTTCCCTGATAAGGAGCGACGCTGAACATCTTTTCATGTGCCTGTTGGCCATCTGGATGTCTTCTTTAGAGAAGTGTCTATTCATGTTTTCTGCCCATTTCTTCACTGGGTTATTTGTTTTTCGGGTGTGGAGTTTGGTGAGCTCTTTATAGATTTTAGATACTAGCCCTTTGTCCGATATGTCATTTGCAAATATCTTTTCCCATTCCGTTGGTTGCCTTTTAGTTTTGTTGGTTGTTTCCTTTGCTGTGCAGAAGCTTTTGATCTTCATAAGGTCCCAGTAATTCACTTTTGCTTTTAATTCCCTTGCCTTTGGGGATGTGTCGAGTAAGAGATTGCTACGGCTGAGGTCAGAGAGGTCTTTTCCTGCTTTCTCCTCTAAGGTTCTGATGGTTTCCTGTCTCACATTTAGGTCCTTTATCCATTTTGAGTTTATTTTTGTAAATGGTGTGAGAAAGTGGTCTAGTTTCAACCTTCTGCATGTTGCTGTCCAGTTCTCCCAGCACCATTTGTTAAAGAGGCTGTCTTTTTTCCATTGGATGTTCTTTCCTGCTTTGTCAAAGATAAGTTGGCCATACGTTTGTGGGTCTAGTTCTGGGGTTTCTGTTCTATTCCATTGGTCTGTGTGTCTGTTTTTGTGCCAATACCATGCTGTCTTGATGATGACAGCTTTGTAGTAGAGGCTAAAGTCTGGGATTGTGATGCCTCCTGCTTTGGTCTTCTTCTTCAAAATTCCTTTGGCTATTCGGGGCCTTTTGTGGTTCCATATGAATTTTAGGATTGCTTGTTCTAATTTCAAGAAGAATGCTGGTGCAATTTTGATTGGGATTGCATTGAATGTGTAGATAGCTTTGGGTAGTATTGACATTTTGACAATATTTATTTTTCCAATCCATGAGCAGGGAATGTCTTTCCATTTCTTTAAATCTTCTTCAATTACCTTCATAAGCTTTCTATAGTTTTCAGCATACAGATCCTTTACATCTTTGGTTAGATTTATTCCTAGGTATTTTATGCTTCTTGGTGCAATTGTGAATGGGATCAGTTTCTTTATTTGTCTTTCTGTTGCTTCGTTGTTAGTGTATAAGAATGCAACTGATTTCTGTACATTGATTTTGTATCCTGCAACTTTGCTGAATTCATGTATCAGTTCTAGCAGACTTTTGGTGGAGTCTATCGGATTTTCCATGTATAATATCATGTCGTCTGCAAAAAGCGAAAGCTTGACTTCATCTTTGCCAATTTTGATGCCTTTGATTTCCTTTTGTTGTCTGACTGCTGATGCTAGAACTTCCAGCACTATGTTAAACAACAGCGGTGAGAGTGGGCATCCCTGTCGTGTTCCTGATCTCAGGGAAAAAGCTCTCAGTTTTTCCCCGTTGAGGATGATGTTAGCTGTGGGCTTTTCATAAATGGCTTTTATGATCTTTAAGTATGTTCCTTCTATCCCGACTTTCTCAAGGGTTTTTATTAAGAAAGGGTGCTGGATTTTGTCAAAGGCCTTTTCTGCATCGATTGACAGGATCATATGGTTCTTCTCTTTTTTTTTGTTAATGTGATGTATCACGTTGATTGATTTGCGAATGTTGAACCAGCCCTGCATCCCAGGAATGAATCCCACTTGATCCTGGTGAATAATTCTTTTTATATGCTGTTGAATTCGATTTGCTAGTATCTTATTGAGAATTTTTGCATCCATATTCATCAGGGATATTGGCCTGTAATTCTCTTTTTTTACTGGGTCTCTGTCTGGTTTAGGAATCAAAGTAATACTGGCTTCATAGAATGAGTCTGGAAGTTTTCCTTCCCTTTCTATTTCTTGGAATAGCTTGAGAAGGATAGGTATTATCTCTGCTTTAAACGTCTGGTAGAACTCCCCTGGGAAGCCATCTGGTCCTGGACTCTTATTTGTTGGGAGATTTTTGATAACCGATTCAATTTCTTCGCTGGTTATGGGTCTGTTCAAGCTTTCTATTTCCTCCTGATTGAGTTTTGGAAGAGTGTGGGTGTTCAGGAATGTGTCCATTTCTTCCAGGTTGTCCAATTTGTTGGCATATAATTTTTCATAGTATTCCCTGATAATTGTTTGTATCTCTGAGGGATTGGTTGTAATCATTCCATTTTCATTCATGATTTTATCTATTTGGGTCATCTCCCTTTTCTTTTTGAGAAGCCTGGCTAGCGGTTTGTCAATTTTGTTTATTTTTTCAAAAAACCAACTCTTGGTGTCGTTGATCTGCTCTACAGTTTTTTTAGATTCTATATTGTTTATTTCTGCTCTGATCTTTATTATTTCTCTTCTTCTGCTGGGTTTAGGCTGCCTTTGCTGTTCTGCTTCTATTTCCTTTAGGTGTGCTGTTAGATTTTGTATTTGGGATTTTTCTTGTTTCTTGAGATAGGCCTGGATTGCAATGTATTTCCCTCTCAGGACTGCCTTCGCTGCGTCCCAAAGCGTTTGGATTGTTGTATTTTCATTTTCGTTTGTTTCCATATATTTTTTGATTTCTTCTCTAATTGCCTGGTTGACCCACTCATTCGTTAGTAGGGTGTTCTTTAACCTCCATGCTTTTGGAGGCTTTCCAGACTTTTTCCTGTGGTTGATTTCAAGCTTCACAGCATTGTGGTCTGAAAGTATGCATGGTATAATTTCAATTCTTGTAAACTTATGAAGGGCTGTTTTGTGACCCAGTATATGATCTATCTTGGAGAATGTTCCATGTGCACTCGAGAAGAAAGTATATTCTGTTGCTTTGGGATGCAGAGTTCTAAATAGATCTGTCAAGTCCATCTGATCCAATGTCTCATTCAGGGCCCTTGTTTCTTTACTGACCGTGTGTCTAGATGATCTATCCTTTTCTGTACGTGGGGTGTTAAAGTCCCCTGCAATTACCACATTCTTATCAATAAGGTTGCTTCTGTTTATGAGTAATTGTTTTATATATTTGGGGGCTCCGGTATTCGGCGCATAGACATTTATAATTGTTAGCTCTTCCTGATGGATAGACCCTGTAACTATTATATAATGTCCTTCTTCATCTCTTGTTACAGCCTTTAATTTAAAGTCTAGTTTGTCTGATATAAGTATGGCTACTCCAGCTTTCTTTTGGCTTCCAGTAGCATGATAAATAGTTCTCCATCCCCTCACTCTGAATCTAAAGGTGTCCTCAGGTCTAAAATGAGTCTCTTGTAGACAGCAAATAGATGGGTCTTGTTTTTTTATCCATTCTGATACCCTATGTCTTTTGGTTGGCGCATTTAATCCATTTACATTCAGTGTTATTATAGAAAGATACGGGTTTAGAGTCATTGTGATGTCTGTATGTTTTATGCTTGTAGTGATGTCTCTGGTACTTTGTCTCACAGGGTCCCCCTTAGGATCTCTTGTAGGGCTGGTTTAGTGGTGACAAATTCCTTCAGTTTTTGTTTGTTTGGGAAGACCTTTATCTCTCCTTCTATTCTAAATGACAGACTTGCTGGATAAAGGATTCTCGGCTGCATATTTTTGCTGTCTAGCACCCTGAAAATCTCGTGCCAATTCTTTCTGGCCTGCCAAGTTTCAAAAGAGAGATCAGTCACGAGTCTTATAGGTCTCCCTTTATATGTGAGGGCACGTTTACCCCTTGCTGCTTTCAGAATTTTCTCTTTATCCTTGTATTTTGCCAGTTTCACTATGATATGTCGTGCAGAAGATCGATTCAAGTTACGTCTGAAGGGAGTTCTCTGTGCCTCTTGGATTTCAATGCCTTTTTCCTTCCCCAGTTCAGGGAAGTTCTCAGCTATGATTTCTTCAAGTACCCCTTCAGCACCTTTCCCTCTCTCTTCCTCCTCTGGGATACCAATTATGCGTATATTATTTCTTTTTAGTGTATCACTTAGTTCTCTAATTTTCCCCTCATACTCCTGGATTTTTTTATCTCTCTTTTTCTCAGCTTCCTCTTTTTCCATAACTTTATCTTCTAGTTCACCTATTCTCTCCTCTGCCTCTTCCATCCGAGCCGTGGTGGTTTGCATTTTGTTTTGCATTTCCTTTAAAGCATTTTTCAGCTCCTCGTGACTGTTCCTTAGTCCCTTGATCTCTGTAGCAAGAGATTCTCTGCTGTCCTGTATACTGTTTTCCAGCCCAGCGATTAATTTTATGACTATTATTCTAAATTCACTTTCTGTTATATTATTTAAATCCTTTTTGATCAGCTCATTAGCTGTTGTTATTTCCTGGAGATTCTTCTGAGGGGAATTCTTCCGCTTGGTCATTTTGGATAGTCCCTAGTGTGGTGAGGACCTGCAGGGCACTTCCCCTGTGCTGTGGTGTATAACTGGAGTTGGTGGGCGGGGCCGCAGTCAGTCCTGATGTCTGCCCCCAGCCCACCGCTGGGGCCACAGTCAGACTGGTGTGTGCCTTCTCTTCCCCTTTCCTAGGGGCGGGATTCCCTGTGGGGTGGTGGTGCCCGTCTGGGCTACTTGCACACTGCCATGCTTGTGGTGCTGGGGATCTGGCGTATTAGCTGGGGTGGATAGGCAAGGTGCACGGCGGCAGGGGGGACAGGCTTAGCTCGCTTCTCCTTAGGTGATCCACTTCAGGAGGGGCCCTGTGGCAGCCGGAGGGAGTCAGATCTGCTGCCGGAGGTTTGGCTCCGCAGAAGCACAGAGTTGGGTGTTTGCGCGGAGCGAGCAATTTCCCTAGCCGGAGCCGGTTCCCTTTGGGATTTTGGCTGGGGGATGGGCGGGGGAGATGGCGCTGGCGAGCACCTTTGTTCCCTGCCAAACTGAGCTCTGTCGTCTGGGGGCTCCGCAGCTCACCCTCCCTTTGTCCTCCAGCCTTCCCGCTTTCCGAGCAGAGCTGTTAACTTATGACCTCCCAGACGCTAAGTCGCGCTTGCAGTCTGAACACAGTCCGTCAGGCCCCTCCGCTTTTGCAAGCCGGACTCGGGGGCTCTGCTTGGCTGGCGAGCCGCCCCTCCGCCCCGGCTCCCTCCCGCCAGTCCGTGGAGCGCGCACCGCCTCGCCGCCCTTCCTACCCTCTTCCGTGGGCCTCTCGTCCGCACTTGGGTCCGGTGACTCCGTTCTGCTAATCCTCTGGCGGTTTTCTGGGTTATTTAGGCAGGTGTAGGTGGAATCTAAGTGATCAGCAGGACGCGCGGTGAGCCCAGCGTCCTCCTATGCCGCCATCTTCCCAGAATCCCATACTTTTTTTTTAAAGGAGATCAGGAGGATGGCTTCCCAAACCTTGAATCCTGGGGGAGGGTGAATGGGTTTCTTTTGTTTAGGGTTAGGATGAATGCTTAAACAAGGAAAGCTTGTCATTGTATGCAGAGGTGGACATAAGATCACGCATGCTCCTTAAGGAAACATGTCTATACATGCATTGTATGTTATGTAAATGAGGCTGAGGTTCCTCCTTGGGTAGAGATTTTAGTATTATAATCAGGTAAAGGTGATTATAGGTAATTTTAGAGGTCATTCCACAGTACATCTTGCACAGGTGCAATTTGCAAGCTAGGGATTTAACTCAAAAGGTCTAGGTGGTCTGGGTGGGCAGGAGGTCTTGCTACAGCAGTCACTATCACCTGAGGGGTGGTTTTGAAGTAAGTTAGAAAGAAGAGCTTTTTATAGTTCCTATCTTCATAGGATCCTGTAGATATTTCACAAATAAATTTATCCTCTGATATATTGCTGTACATACATAATAACACCTTCTTCAAAGAAGTGTGTAGTGATATAATTTTTTCCTCCTTTTTGAGGAACCTCCATACTGTTTTCCACAGTGGCTGCACCAGTTTGCATTCCCACCAACAGTGCAAGAGGGTTCCTTTTCTCCACATTCTTGCCAACACCAGTTGTTTTTTGTGTTGTTAATTTTAGCCATTCTGTCAAATGTTAGGGGGTATCTCATTGTAGTTTTGATTTGCATTTCCCTGATGTTGAGTGATTTTTGAGCATCTTTTCATGTGTCTGTTGGCCATTTAGATATCCTCTTTGGAAAAATGTATTCATGTATTCTGCCCTTTTTTAAATTGGATTATTCATTTTTTGAGTGTTGAATTTTATGAGTTCTTTATAGATTTTCATATCAACCCTTTATCAGATATTTCATTTGCAAATATCTTCTCCCATTCTTCAGGCTGTCTTTTAGTTTTATTGAGTTTTTCCTTCTCTGTGTAGAAGCTTTTTATTTTGATGAAGTCCTAATAGTTTATTTTTGCTTTTGTTTTCCTTGCCTCAGGAATCATACCTAGAAAGAAGTTGATATGGCCGATATCAAAAAGGTTATTGCCTTTGTTCTCTTGTAGGATTTTTATGGCTTCAAGGTCTCACATTTATGTCTTTATATATTTACATACGTACTTAGCATTGGTTGTTTCTCTGGAGAACCCTAATGCAGTGACATAGGAGTAAATACAATAATTGATAACATCTAACAGTATTAAAAGTTAATAATTTAATTAACATTAAATCTGTCTGACAGATTGGAGAGCGTTTTGAAGAAACCCACTGTTATGAAGGGGAGTCTTTAAACCATTTCAATAATGAATAAAGAATAATGGATGGCTTATTTAGAGGAAAGTAGACCAAAATGAGAAATAAGCGCTTTCAATATTAAGGGAGATGTCATGAAGAAAAGAGTACCCGTTATTTTATCTGGTAGATTTGGCTAGTTTAAGGAAAGGACATAATTGTCCTGAGTTGAGCCAGCATAAGATATAATTGTACAGGTTTCAGGGAGGCAGGAATCCATTTTTAACTTTTGAAATGATAATATTTTCTTATAAAGAAATAAGTTTCTTGTTGTTGGATGTGCTTCAGCAAGGAACAAATGGGAATACTACAGAAATGTTTAACAAATTTTTAAAGGCTTCTTTGTAATTTTTTCAACTATATAATTCAGTGAGTCTCATTGAAACTGATTAGAGGTTATAGTGGTTTATATATCCACCTTTGTTTTTTTTATTCAGAGTATCCTCAAAGATAAATGAACTTTTAATTTTCTTCTAGACTTATTGTTATTTGTTTCCTGGATAAAATGGATTTGTGGCCATCTATTATTGTGATTTTTTAATTTTGTGAAACAATGTAGAAAGTAAAATGTATTTGCCATAATTTTCAAATTTTGGTTAGAAAGAGCAGAGAAATAATTTCAACTGGTAATGAATGCAGTTTAGTTATATAGATGAAAGGGAATGTTAGGGCTATAAATTATTTTTGATCTCAACTACTGTTTTTAGTTCTATCCCTAGATTCGCACCTAAAATATACTTGAAACAAAGCAATTACACATATAACACTTTATATAAGTATATGTAATATTTGAAGACAAAATTTTAAATTGTCTATTGAAAGAAAGAATTTGAGATTATATTTGTCTCTGTTTAGGAGAAACTGCTGGTCCTTCCATTGATTCTGCCAAATTTTCCTTCATTTAAAAATGTAATTGAATTTTTAGAGTTAGAAAGAATCCTAAAAATTACTGGACCAGCTGAAGTCTTTTTGTTTTTTGGTGAGAAAACTGTGGATTTTAAAATGAGGTGTAAGAGTGCAAAATTACTGCTCCAGTGCTGTCAAAACTAAAGTAAGGAACAGTGTGTTTTATCTTTACTACTCTTCTCTGACTCTTCAAAGTGAAATACTCTGAACTTCAGGTACTATCCCATGGATTGACTCATACATCAATTTCCTGCTACCAATCTTTGCCTATAATTAGTCTCATCTCTCTGGACTACTGTTTTCTCACCAGCATGACACACAATAATTTATCATTTCCTGGTTGAAAGCCAAATCACTAACAGATTTCAGCAATATTGAGTTCTAATTGTTTATATTAAAGTCAACTTTAAATTGAATTCAATCATTTATTTTATTTTATTTATTTATTTTTTAAATTTTTTTTTCAACGTTTATTTATTTTTGGGACAGAGAGAGACAGAGCATGAACGGGGGAGGGGCAGAGAGAGAGGGAGACACAGAATCTGAAACAGGCTCCAGGCTCTGAGCCATCAGCCCAGAGCCTGACGCGGGGCTCGAACTCACGGACCGCGAGATCGTGACCTGGCTGAAGTCGGACGCTTAACCGACTGCGCCACCCAGGCGCCCCAATCATTTATTTTTTAAATTGACTAAAGTCTATCAACTTCAGGTTTAAAAATGGTTTGCACATTAATACAGTCAACTGTTTTTTCCTAATATTAGAAAGCTTATTTTTATGATTCATGATTTTAATTCACTCAAAGCTAAGCACTTACCTAACCCTGCCTACTGTAAGTGCCAATACATTACTAACCTGTAGGTGGATATACTCAAAAATGTTTGTGTTAGAACGGTTTTTATCTTATGACATTGACTTTTTCTTTCCCTCTGTACTTTGAATGCTGTAACTCTTACTTGAGTTTCTTTTCTTAACATTAACACAGATTATGTGCTTGAGCACATATTGTAACTGTTATTTTTTAATTTTTTTTTTCAACGTTTATTTATTTTTGGGACAGAGAGAGACAGAGCATGAACGGGGGAGGGTCAGAGAGAGAGGGAGACACAGAATCTGAAACAGGCTCCAGGCTCTGAGCCATCAGCCCAGAGCCCGACGCGGGGCTCGACCTCACGGACCGTGAGATCGTGACCTGGCTGAAGTCGGACGCTTAACCGACTGCGCCACCCAGGCGCCCCAATCATTTATTTTTTAAATTGACTAAAGTCTATCAACTTCAGGTTTAAAAATGGTTTGCACATTAATACAGTCAACTGTTTTTTCCTAATATTAGAAAGCTTATTTTTATGATTCATGATTTTAATTCACTCAAAGCTAAGCACTTACCTAACCCTGCCTACTGTAAGTGCCAATACATTACTAACCTGTAGGTGGATATACTCAAAAATGTTTGTGTTAGAACGGTTTTTATCTTATGACATTGACTTTTTCTTTCCCTCTGTACTTTGAATGCTGTAACTCTTACTTGAGTTTCTTTTCTTAACATTAACACAGATTATGTGCTTGAGCACATATTGTAACTGTTATTTTTTGAAAAAAAAATAAGTTTTTGCTTTTAAATGCAAACTGACAAAGTATTCTTAGATGTTTAATGAAACTATTGCCAGATTGTAAATCCTTATGGAGATATGTGCAAGTGAAGACAAAATATTTCAACGTTTGTCATAAATGTTTGCTAATGAAGATGGCTTTTAAAATGTGAATAGCTTCAACTCCTGCTCATTTTTAAAATACATATTCATCTAAAGAAAAGCACAGTAATGTCCTATTCTAACCATCTTTTTTTTTTCCTAAATAAAATAAGCAGGAAAATTTACCTATGTGGTCAACATTAGAAGAATGTTTCTTGTGAGGTGTTCTGCAATCCTTCTGTTTGTGACAAATGTGCTTGAACATCAAAACTTCATACCATTTTTTTCTTCAACACAGATAAAAGCTGTTAGTGGCAAATTAGAATTGTCCCGACCATATCCTTTTGTTGTAGTAATACCCAATGTGAAGATTTTCCAAGGGTAACCTTTAGTAATTATTCCTGACTCTAATTTTTCTTTTCTTTTTTTTAATGTTTATTTATTTTTGAGAGAGAGAAAGAGTGAAAATGGGGGAGGGGCAGAGTGAGAGGGAGACACAGAATCTGAATCAGGCTTCAGGCTCCAAGCTGAGAGCACAGACCTGAAATGGAACTCGAAAACACTGACCATTTGATTATGACCTGAGCCGAAGTTGGTTGCTTAACCAACTGAGCCACCCAAGGTGTCAATAATTTTTCTTTAATAAAGAGCATTTTAGTATCCTTGGTGGTTTCCATAAATTCATTTGAAAGTCATTGTTGAAATGTTTTTAAATACATTTTCAGACCTCTGTGCTGTATTATTTGCTATTTCTCTTTCATATTAAGATGTTTTGTGGCAATAACTGGGACCTGAATGATTCATTGTTTATAAATTTATTAATAATAAGTTATATATATTATATAAATAATAAATTTATTAGTTCCTGTGACATGATTTCATAGAGAGCTTAGTCTATTTTTTAGAGATCCAAAAAAACTGTCTTTCTCACTTTACTGTTGTTCCTAATGATTCCTTATATTGCACCTGAAGAATGTTTAAACTTGGCATATTTTAAGTTTTTTTCATAAATCAATGAAATTGGGGTATTATACCCATTTGAAATAAACTTAGGAACAAAGTCTGCATGAATGTGGATTCAGTAATAAATTTTAACTGTCAGTTTTGATTCAGGAAGAGCATGGTGGAAAAAATGAGAATAATCTGCAGGATACTTACATACCAGAATTAAGAAGATTGGAAACCAGAGAGATTATATGTCTGTCTGTTATTATAATGCTGCCTCACAGCATCAGATGGGAAGAGGAAGTTAATATATGAGTATATTTCATATTGCGTAAGGATTGGTGGCCACATAAAATTTGTAATTAAAATACCATGCCATGTTTAACTTCTGCTTCTATCCATGAAAATTTCTGGTGCAGAACTTACTGTCTGCTAAAATATCTGGATAAAATATATAAAACATATGTGTCCAGGTATTGGTACAACAGGGAAAATAAGACTGCAAACCTTGAGAAAAAGAATAAATGAGATGAGAACTAAAATTTCACTGGACTTCTTAACTAGATGTGCTTTTTACTCCACAGTACAAGAAGGGAGAATATAAGCAGAGCTCGACAATTTTTCAAAATGAAAAGACAGACAGGAGTTGTAGTCTGAGGCAGCTGAAATTTGCCGAACAGAATAACATAGTGAGGTAACTATAAAGTAAAAAGAGCTCAAGAAATCAGGAGAAGAATCCTATGGAGCCTGGAGTCTTTGGCTATTTACTGATCTATACCTACACAATGCGTGACTCCAGGAATCCAAGCAAGACAACTCTCAGAGAATTATAAATTGAATAAATCCCAGTGTTCACACAGAGCTGAAAATTATTTGTGTTTTTTTTCAGCCAAGTAGAATTCTGAATTAAGCATGCAAAGTCAAGCATCCAATACAAAATAAGTAAGACATATGTAAACTTTCAAATGTGACCCATAACCAAGAAGAAAATCAGTTAATAAAAAAAACCTAGAAATAATGGAGATCATTGGATTTGAAGACAAGAATTTAAAATGTATATTATAGGGGCGCCTGGGTGGCTCAGTCCATTAAGCGACCGACTTTGGCTCAGGTCACGATCTCACAGTCCGTGAGTTCGAGCCCCGTGTCGGGCTCTGTGCTGACAGCTCGGAGCCTGGAGCCTGCTTCGGATTCTGTGTCTCCCTCTCTCTCTGCCCCTCCCCCACTCTATCTCTGTCTCTGTCTCTCAAAAAATGAATAAACATTAAAAATAAAATAAAATAAAATATATGTTATAAATATAATAAATATGCTCAAGGGTGTAGAGGAAAAAAAGAACATAATTAGGAGAGAAATAGCATTTATAGAAAAGAACAAAAAGAATTTTTCCAAGTGAAAAATGTAATAGCTGAGATGCAAAATTCACTGGGCGAGAATAAAATAATGTAAGAGATTGGAAGGAAAAAATAGAGGCAGGGGAGAACTTAAAGGCATAGGACTATTTAGGCCTAAGTATAAAGATAAAAAAAGAAAAAAAAAGACTGAAAGAAAATGAACAGTATTAGTTACCTGCAAAGCACTATCATGTAGTGTAGCATATGTGCAATTGCAGTTCTAGAAAGAGGAGAGAAGGGCAGAAAACAATTTTAAGGAATAATGTTTCCAAATTTGATAGATGCCAATAATCCACAAATCAAAAAAAAAAAAAAAAAGGGAAGAAAAGAAAAGCTCAGTGAATCTTATATAGGCTAATCACAGATATGACCATAGCAAGAAATATTTTAATAAATTTTTTGAAATCCAGGGATAGTGAGAAATTTAAATTTTATTATAAAAGCAGCCAGAGAGAAAAGAAACACAATACAAATAGAAAAACAAAAATATACACGGTCATCTCTCAAAAGAATAATGTTACCCAAATGAAAGTGAAACAGTGGCCTTGCACACACAGCCACCTTGGAGCTACCCATGCTACCCAGCCATGGTCAACCCCAGTATATTCCTTGGATAGTGATTCCTTGGGCTATGTCTCCATTGAGCTGATTACAGACAAAGTTCCAAAAACAACAGAAAATTTCCTACTCTGAGCTCTGAGGAGAAATGATTTGGTTATAAAGGTGCCTGCTTTCACAAGATTATTCTGGGATTTAAGTGCAAGGGTCGTGACTTCACATGCCATGATGGCACTGGCAAAAAGTCAACCTATGGGGAGAAATTTGATGATGAAAATTTCATCCTGAAGCATACAAGTCCTAGCATCTTGTCCATGCCATATGCTAGACCAAACATAGATAATTCCCAGTTTTTAATCAGCACTGCAAAGACTGAGTAGTTGGATGGCAAGCATGTGGTCTTTGGCAAGGTGAAAAAGGGCATGAATATTGTGGAAACCATGGAGCACTTTGGGCCCAGGAATAGCAAGAACAGCAAGATCCCCATTGCTGACTGTGGACAAATCTAATAAATTTGACTTGTGTTTTATCTTAACTACCAGACCATTCCTTCTATTGCTCAGAAAAGTACCCCTTTGCCTCAATCTGCTCAAAATATCCATAATCTTTATGCTTTCATTACAATTCTGTGGCCTCCATATTTTCCTTATTCCCCTCCAAGTCTGGCTGGATTGCAGATTTAAGGCTCTGATTGTGAAATAAAAACTAAACACAACAACAACAAAACAAAGAATAATGGAAGAACATCTTCAGAGTGCTGAAAGAAAAAAAAATGTGCCAAACTATAAATTTCTATACAGTATAAATATCATTTAAAAATGAATGTGACTCGGTCAAGAGTGCTTCAGTCCCAGCTTGGTGGGTCCTGCCCCTAGAAGACCAGCACAAACCTGGCCCACACCACTTCTTTAAAGCCTAGAGTTTTAAAAGTCAGTGGGTTTGGCTGAGATAGAACCCAGAGGGCACGGTAATGCTTCTGGAGACAAGGCAGGCAAACAACCCCAGGGGCAGACAGCTTGGAAACAGCAATCTGAAAAACACATGAGATGCACAGTGGGGAGATTATTTGATCTTCTCAGAGCCTGATCCTGAGAGGCAGCATTCATAGAGATGCTGCTCAGAAAGAAAGGAACTGGCTGAGGCCATTTTTTCTCCCCCACCACTCAACATAAACAGCGAGACACCTGGGGGAAGCAGCCCAGCATGAACAATGGATGCCTAACTGCTTACACCAAGCCCGACACCCTATGCTCTGGCATGACTGCTCTTTCAGTCCAGTTGCCTCAGTTCCAGTATGGCAGGCCTCTCCCCAACATAAACCCCTGCCCATATGATGTTTCTTGACCTGAGTTCTGCAGAGCCTTGGTTCTGGTAGAGTTGGTGTCAAGTCTCATTTCACAAGCAGATAAGAATACATCTAATTAAAACTCACCACATTCAGGCCAGGGACCAAACACTGCCCAGAACAGTCAAGAAGAGCCTCTGTAGACAAATGACCTGAAGGACAGAGCAGCCAAAACACAACAGCAAAGCACATGCAGCACACACCAGAGGGACACCCAGGCCCTGGGCACTACATGACCTTTTCCTCATAAGGTCATTACTTTCATAAGAAGGAAACATAACTGGCTTTTCTAACACAGAGAAGGAGGTAGACTTAGAAAAAAGGCCAAGATAGAAGAATTCATCTCAAATGAAAGAACCAGATAAAGCCAAACCCAGAGAAATTGCTTATCCTAAGCAAATTGATATAAGAACCTAAAGCAACAATCATAAGGATATTCACTGGGCTTGAGAAAAGAATAGAAGAAATCAGTGAGAACCTTACTACAGAGATAAAAGGCTTACAAAAGAATCAATCAGAGATGAAAAATGCAGTAAACAAGATTGGAAACAGGCTTGATGCAATGAACAGCAGGCTGGAAGAAGCAGAGGAACAAATCACTAACAAGAAAACAAAATAATGGAAATAATGAAGCTGAACAAAAAAGATAAAGAAGAATTATGGAATATGAGGATGGACTTAGAGAACTCAGTGACTCCATGAAATGTAGTAATATTCATATTATAGGAGTCCAAGAAGAAGAAGAGAGAGAAAAGGGGGCAGAGACTTTATTTCAAGAAATAATAGCTGAAAAGTTTTCTAAGCTGGGGAAGGAAATAGACATCTGGATGTAGGAAGCACAGAGAACTCCCATCAAAATCAACAAGAGCAGAGCCAAATCAAGACATATTGGAATTAAATTTGCAAAATCTAGTGATAAAGAAAGAATCCTAAAAGCAGCAAGACAAAAGAAGTCCTTAGATTACAAGGGAAAACACATAAAGGTAGTAGTAGATTTTTCAACAAAAATGTACCAAGCCAGAAGAGAGTGGAATGATATTCAAAGTGCTGAATGGAATAAATATGCAGCCGCGAATACTCTATCCAGAAAGTTTATATTTCAGAATAGAAGGATACATAGAGTTTCCCTAACAAACAAAATTAAAGGAGTTCTTAACCACTAAACCATCCCTGCAAGAAATGTTAAAGGGGACTCTGAGTGGAACAGAAAGACCAAAACTGACAAAAACAAGAAAAGATCAGAGAACATCTCCAGAAACAAACATTTGAAAGTAAATGTACTAACCACTCCAATCAAAAGACATAGGGTGTCAGAATGGATAAAAAACACAAGACCCATATATATGCTGCCTACAAGACACTCACTTTAGACCTAAAGTTACCTGCAGTTTGAAAGTGAGGGGATGGTGAACCATCTATCATGCTAATGAATTTAAAAAGAAAGCTGTAGTAGCCATACTTATATCAGACAAACTACATTTTAAAACAAAGATTGTAACAAGAGATGAAGAAGGTAATTATATCATAATTAAGGGATCTATGCAACAAGAAGATATAACAAACATAAATAATTATACATGCAACATGGGAGGACCAAATATATTAAGTAATAACAAATATAAGGAAGCTAATAATAATACAATACCAGTAGGATATTTTAACAATGCCTTCACATCAATGAATAGATCATCTAGATAGAAAATCAACAAGGAAACAGTAGCTTTATATGACACTCTGGACCAGATAGACTTAACAGATATATTCAGAACGTTCCATCCTAAAACAGCAGATAACACCTTCTATTCAAATGCACGTGGGACATTGTCCAGAATACATCACATATGAGGCCACAAAACAGGTTTCAGCAAATACAAAGAGAGTGGAATTGTACCATGCACCTTTTCTGACCACAAACCATGAAACTAGAGGTCAATCACAAGAAGAAATTTGGAAAGATCACAAATACATAGAGGTTAAATAACATGTTATTAAGCAATGAATGGGTCAACCAGGAAATCAAAGAAGAAATAAAAAAATACATGGAAACAAATGAAAATGAAAACACTATGGTTCAAAATCTTTGGGATGCAGTGAAAGTGGTCCTAAGAGGGAAGAATATATTGCAATACAGGCCTACCTCAACGAGCAAGAAAAATCTCAAATAAACAATCTAACCTTACAACCTAAAGAAACTAGGAAAAGAACAGCAAATAAAACCTAAAACCACCAGAAGGAAGAAATAATAAATGTTAGGGCAGAAATGAATGATGTAGAAGCCAAAAAACAATAGAACAGACCAATGAAACAAGGAGCTGGTTCATTAAAAATATTAATTAAATTGATAAACTTCTAGCTGGAATTATCAAAAATAAAAGAGAAAGGACTCAAATAAGTAAAATCATGAACAAGAGAGGAGAAATAACAGCCGATATCACAGAAATACAAAGGATTATAAGGGAATATTATGAAAAACTATATGCAAACAAATTGGACAACTTGGAAAAAATGGTTAAATTCCTAGAAACATATAACCTATCACAACTGAAGCATGAAGAAATGGAAAACTTGAACAGAGCAATAACCAACAAAGAAGTTGAATCAGTAATAAAAAAAAATCTCCCAACAAAGAAAAGTCCAGGACCAGATGTCCTCACAGGAGAATTTTACCAAACATTTAAAGAAGACTTAAAACCTATTCTTCTCAAACTATTCCAAAACAAAACAAAACAAAACAAAACAAAAACCCAAACAAACAAAAAAACCAAAAAAAAAAAAAAACAAAAAAACAGGAAAGGAAGGAAAACTTCCAAATTCATTCTATGATACCTGATACCAAAACCAGATTAAGACTCCACTAAGAAAGAGAACCACAGGCCAATATCCCTGATGAACACAGATGCAAAAATTCTCAATGAAATATTAGCAAACTGAATTCAACAATACATTAAAAAAATCATTCAGTGTGATCTAGTGGGATTTATTCATTGGTTGCAAGGGTGATTCAGTATTCACAAATCAACCAACATAAGAGAAATGATACGAACCATATGATTGTTTCAATAGACACAGAAAAAGCATTTGACAAAGGTACAACATCCATTCATGATAAAAATCCTCAACAAAGTAGGTTTAGAGGGAACATACTTCAACAGAATAAAGGCCATCTATGAAAACCCATAGATAACATTATTCTTAGTGGGGGAAAAACTGAGACCATTTCCTCTAAATACTGTCAGGAACAAGAAAGGGATATCCACTCTCAGTACAACTTGAACACTGGGCTGAACAACTGCAGAACAACTGTGTTTTATAAATGTACATGAACTGTTCGACAAGATGAACCTTATACTGGGCCACAAAACAAGTCATGTATATAGTAAGTAGATGGCAAATAGTTAAGAGAGGATATTAGTGAAATTTAAAAAGCAAAAAAAAAATTTTTGAGAAAACCGATTAAAACTAAAATATGGTTCTTTGACAAAGTGAATAATATTGATATATTTCTAGATAAAATGATGTAAAAACAAATAATAAAAGGAAAGATAAACATCCAGTATCAGAAATGAAAATGTGGACATCAGTACAGATCCACAGAAAGTTTTTGAGAACATACAATGGAAAAAAAAAATATATATATATATAAAATAAATGCATCAGTTTGAAAAAATCATGAAGTCCTTGATAATCACAAGTTAACCAAAACTGAAGCGGGAAGAAATAAAAACTCAAAACAGTCCTGTTTTGACTAAGGAAATTGAATATACAATTGAAAACCTTCTCATAAAGAAAATTCTAGGCCCAGTTGGCTTCATTGTTGAAGTATATCCAAAATTTAAGGAAGAAAATATATTAACACATACATTTTCTTTTTTCAGAAAAGACAGAGGGAAAAAGTCCCAACTGCCTTTATCAAGGTAGTATTTTCTTGAGGATAAAACAAAAAAACAAAAAAAGGTTTTAGAAAAACAATAAAACTTCAGAACAATATTCCTAATAATCACTGATGCAAAAAAACTTTTAAAAATATTAGGAAATACAATATAGCCATAGATAAAGGATAATATACTCTAACCATGTGGAGCTTATCTCAAAAATGGATGGCTGCTTTTAGAACTAAAAAAAAAAAAAAATCACTCAAAGTAATTCACTCGCTGTAAATTTTGAAAACTCAGAAGGAAAAACTTTTGATTATCTCAATATGTGTAGAAAAAAAATCTTTGCTCTTATTTAACATCAACTCATGATTAAAAGCTCTTAACGACTTAGCATAAAAGAGAACTTCTTCAATCTAATAAAGGACAAATGAATAGGAGGCGATTTCACATTGAAAGGTAAAAAACTGAATATCTTGCCCTTCTCATCGGGAACAAGAGTTATGTGTGTGGTCATCACTGCTATGCACTTTTACAATGGAGGCTCCACCAAGTACATTAAAGTAAGTAAAAGGAAGTGAAATAAAAACATAAAGATTGAAATGAAGTAATAGAACAGTCTCTATTCTCTTAATGTGATTATTGACAATGTTGAAAATACTAAAGAATCTACACAAAAGCTAAAAGAACTTATAAGTAAATGTTTGAGGAAATAAAGTAATGCTTAATATTAAAAATATATCTTTATGGTAGCAGTGAACAGTTAGAATATTGATTTTTAATAAATTCACGTTAAACCAGCACCAAAAAACATGGAATACGTAGACATAAATTTAGAAAAATATGTGCAATACGTGTGCACTGAAAATTACAAAACATTGCGAAGGAAAAATACAGAAATATCAAATAAGTTTAAAACCATGCCATGTACATGGTTTGGAAGACTCATCATTTGTAGATGTAAGTTCTTCCCAAATTGATCTGGAGAGTCAATGCAATTATTTTCAAAATCTCAACAGGCTTTGCTTTGGGAGTAAGTAGAAATTGACAAATTCATTCTAATATTTAAAAGAAAATGCAAAGGAAAGATACACAGTATGGGGGGAAAACCCCCAAAGTGGCAATATTTATTTTCTTAGACATAAAACCATATTATAAAGGTACAGTAACCAAGACAACATGGCATTGACACAGGGATGACCTTACAGGGATATAGTAGAGAAATATAGTACAAAAATGGACCCATATGTATAGTCAATTGGTTTTCAACAAAGATGTTATGGTAACATAACAAAGCCTGTTGAGATTTTGAAAGCAGAAAGGATGGTTTTTCAATTTTAAAAATGATGCTGGAAAAACTGATATCCACTAAAGCAAAACAAAACAAAAACAAACAAACAAAACCCCTCAACCATTTTCCTCACATATACACACATAGAAAAATAACTTGAAATAGATCAGAAAGCTAAATGTGAAAGCTAAAATTATAACACTGCCAGTGAGAACATAGAAGAGCATCTTTGTGATTTTTAGTTGGGTACAGATTTCTGAGGTAAGGCATAAAATGCATAAATAAAAAACTATATATGTGGGCATGTGTGTATGTGTGTGTGTGTGTGTGTGTGTGGTATGTGTATACGCAAGTTGTATACGTACACACATATACACACATAGAGTTTTCTTTATCAGAATGAAAACTTTCTTATTCTCAAAAGACATTATTAAGAAAGCAAAAAGAATCCACATAGTGGGAGGAAATATTTGCCACACATATATCAGAAAAAAGTTTGTATGTTGAACAAATAAAAACTGTTCAATATCATAAAATGATACAAACAACTCAGTTACAAATACACAAAATATTTGTACCAACATTTTGAAGATATAAAAAAGGCCAATATGCATGTCAAAAGATGTTGGCCAACTTTATTCATCAGGGAAATATAAAATAAAACCAATAAGACATGTTACACACAGTAAGATAGAATCTAAATTAAAAATACGTGGAAGTAGCAAATGCAGGTGAAAATTTAGATTATTGGAATTCTCATATACTGCTGGATGAAATATAAAATAGTACAACCATTTTAGACAATTTTCTAAAATGTTAACTTTCTAAGAAACTTAAATATAACACTTACCTTCTGACTCCATGCTCCAAGAGATAAGAAAGCATGTATCCATCCAGAAATGGGTGCAAATATTCATAGCATCTTTATTACTTATAGTCCTAAACCAGAAACAACTAAATGTCCCTCAACAAGTGAATGAATAAACTATAATATGTTCACACAATAGAATACTACTTAGCATTTAAAAGGAATAAGCTACTGGTAAAAGAAAGAAACAACATGAATTAATACAAAGAAGATTATTCTGAGCAAAAAAAGTAGGAGCGAAAGAATAAATAATGTATGATTCCATTTTAATGAGATTCTAGAAAAGGCATAAATAATCTGTAGTGATAGAAGGCACATCTGTGATGCCTGGGGCTCTGAGTGGGTGGGGATGATTGTTGAGGGACTTTAGGGAACTTTCTGGCATGCTGACATTGTTCTTGCTTATGGTTACACATTTTGATATCTGTTAAAACTTATCAAACTGTTTATTTAAAAATGAGTGAATTTTATTTTATGTAAGTTGTAACAAAAAAAAATTACTTAAAAGTGTCATGCCTCAGGTTGTTTTTCTTCTAATATCTTTCTTCTGCTTCCTGAGACATATTTTGCATAAAGTTGTTCCTTTCCATCTTTAGGACAAAGGCAAAATATCAGATGTCCTTAAAAGAATCTAATGATGAGTGGTATCCAATATTTATTGAATACTTATTTGGCTTCAGATAATGTTCTAAGGACTTCAGTTGTATTAATTCATTTTGTTTTCTCAGGAGCCCTCAGAGATGGTGAACAGAAATGCTCTAATTTTACAGATGAAGAAATTCAGTCTTAGAAATATACAACTTGTCTAAGTAAAACAGCTAGCAAGTAACGTAGGGAGGTTTTAAATTCAAGAGGTTTATTTTAGAGCCTTTCCTCTTGATAATAGAAATATTAGTGGAATTTTAAGGTTGGCAGCAAAGGCAAGAGAAAAACAAATTGGACAAATCCATTTTCAATATTATCCTCAAAGTTAAATTCTTGTAAAATAGAAGTTGAAGAAAGAAAAAAAAAAGTAAACCAGTCCTTAATTTCAATAGTGTTGACATTTTATAAAATATATTTTAAAAAGGTATTTAGTTCTTAAAGTAACTTTTAATACTTGGCAAGTGGTCAGTTAGTTGGTTTTGGGGATAGCATAACAAGAGGACACATTTTTTATTTATTATTGAGCACATGATCTGTGGGTTGCAGCCTTCAGTTATGGACCATCTGGACCTGCTACCCAAGGATTTTCCCTTTGGATTCCTATCTCTGCTATCACCCCTCACTAAATCTTCAGAATCTGCTTCTTGGTCAGAGAAAATTGCCTTCTCTTATGAGAAAGCTCATTTATCTCTGAATTGGACCAACAGACAAGCATTTCTTTTATTTCTATTGTAGCTTAGCCATTCCAAAACATTTTCAAGCACAAACAGAAACAATGGTGATGATGATATGTGGAGTAGAGGAAGCATTGGGTTTTTAGTGCTCAAGTACTCAATATTCAGTCTCACAATATACTGTATTAACTCATACTGCCATGTTGAATTTGGTCGTCTTCAACACACCTGCCTTATTTATGTTGCTTTTTAAAAATTATTTATTTATGTACATAGTTGATTTATTTAAATTCAAGTTAGTTAACATACAGTGTAGTATTTATTGGTTTCTGGATTAGAACCCAGTGATTCATCACTTACATACAACACCCAGTGCTCATTTCCACAAATGCCCTCCTTAATGCCCATCACCTATTTAGCCCATCCCCCCACTGAACTCCCCTCCAGCAATCCTCAGTTTGTTCTCTATATTTAAGAAGCTCTTTTGGGGGCGCCTGGGTGGCGCAGTCGGTTAAGCGTCCGACTTCAGCCAGGTCACGATCTCACGGTCCGTGAGTTCGAGCCCCGCGTCGGGCTCTGGGCTGATGGCTCAGAGCCTGGAGCCTGTTTCCGATTCTGTGTCTCCCTCTCTCTCTGCCCCTCCCCCGTTCATGCTCTGTCTCTCTCTGTCCCAAAAATAAATAAAAACGTTGAAAAAAAATTTAAAAAAAAAGAAGCTCTTTTGGTTTTCTTCCCTCTCTGTTTTTATTTTATTTTTCCTTCCTTCCAGTATGTTCATCTGTTTTTTTTTAAATTCCATGTATGAGTGAAATCATGATACTTGTCTATCTCTAACTGATTTATTTCACTTAGCATAATACATTCTGGTTCCATCCATGTTATTACAAATGGCAAGATTTCATTCATTTTGATCACTGAGTCATATTCCATTTTATATGTATACCACATCTTCTTTATCCATTTAAAGATTTTGGATACTAACTCTTTATCTGATATGTCATTTGTAAATGCTCCCATTTCTTCTGTTGCCTTTTAGTTTTATTGTTTGTTTTATTTGCTGTGCAGAAGATTTTTATCTTGATGAGGTTCCAACAGTTCATTTTTGCTTTTGCTTCTCTTGCCTCCAGAGACATGTCTAGTAAGAAGTTGCTGTGGCCATGGTCAAAGAGGTTGCTGCCTGTGTTCTTCTGGAGGATTTTGTTGGTTTCTTGACATCTCATTTAGGTCTTTCATCCATTTTGAGTTTATTTTTGTCTGTGGTATAACAAAGTGGTCAAGTTTCATTCTTCTGCAGGTCACGGTTCAGTATTCCCAGTACCATTTGCTAAACAGACTGTCTTTTTTCCTTTGGATTCTCTTTCTTGCTTTTTCAAAGATTAGTTGGTCATACATTTGTGGGTCCATTTGTGGGTTCTCTATTCCATTCCATTGATCTATGTCTGTTTTTGTGCCAGTACCATACTGTCTTGATGATTACAGCTTTGTAATACAGATTAAAGTCTGGAATTGTGATGCCTTCAGCCTTGGTTTTCTTTTTCAACATTA
Source organism: Lynx canadensis (assembly GCF_007474595.2). NCBI lineage: Eukaryota > Metazoa > Chordata > Mammalia > Carnivora > Felidae > Lynx > Lynx canadensis. The sequence goes on from NC_044306.2 coordinate 60,499,381, forward strand.
CTTTGACTATTCAGGATCCTTTCTGGTTCCATACAAAGTTTAGCATTATCTATCACTGTATGGCTTCCCTAAGACAATTCCAACACATGGCCCAATAGACATGTTTATGGATTCTTTAACCTCTGTTGAGGACACATTTAGAAGTTTTCCCCATGGGTATGATGGACTCCAAACAAAATAGAGAAACTGGTTAGAGCCCTGTTTACATGACCCTGAATACTTTGTGAAAATTAAGAAACTTGTCTTTCACAGGCCACACAGAGGATTTCTCAGCTAGTAGTAGTTGCTATATGTAGAATAGAATTTCAATTTGGGCTCAGTAAAATATGGAGCATGAAATATAAATTATTTCCCCACTTTTAATTTTTTTAAGTTTATTTATTTGAAAGAGAGAGAGAGAGAGAGGGAGGGAGGGAGGGAGGGAGGGAGGGAGAGGGAGAGGGAGCAAAGGAGAACGAGCAAGGCAGGGTAAGAAAGAAAGGGAGAGAGAATCCCAAGTAGGCTCTGCACTGTCAGTGAGGAGCCCAATGCAAGGCTCCAACCCACAAACCATGAGATTATGACCTGAGCTGAAACAAGAGTCAAATGCTTAACCGTCTGAGCCACCCAGGTACTCCTTCTGCCCATTTTTTAATTGGATTATTCATTTTGGATTGTTGAGTTGTATAAGTTCTGTATATATTTTGGATACTAACCCTTTATCAGATATGTCATTTGCAAATATCTTCTCCCACTCTGTAGATTGCCTTTTTGTTTTGTTGATCGTTTCCTTCACTGTGCAGAAACTAATTTATTTTTTCTTTAGAGAAAGAGAGAAATCAAGCAAAGAGAGGGGCAGAAGGAGAGAGAGAGAGAGAGGGGGAGAGAGAGAGAGAGAGAGAGAGAGAGAGAGAATGTTAAGCAGACTTCACACTCAGTGCAGAGCCCAACTTGGGGCTCGATCCCATGACCCTGGAATCATGACCAGACCTGAAATCAAGAGTCTGATGCTCAACTGACTGACCCACTCAAGTGTCCCCAGAAGCTTTTATTTTGATGTAGTCTCAGTAGTTTATTTTTGTTTTTGTTTCCCTTGCTGCAGAAGACATTATCTTTTTTTATTATTATATGAAATTTATTGTCAAATTGGTTTCCATACAACACCCAGTGCTCATCCCAAAAGATGCCCTCTTCAATGCCCATCACCTACCCTCCCCTCCCTCCCACCCCCCATCAACCCTCAGTTTGTTCTGTTTTTAAGAGTCTCTTATGCTTTGGCTCTCTCTCCCACTATAACCTCTTTTGTTTCTTTTTTTTCCTTCCCCTCCCCCATGGGTTTCTGTTAAGTTTCTCAGGATCCACATAAGAGTGAAAACATATGGTATCTGTCTTTCTCTGTATGGCTTCTTTCACTTAGCATCACACTCTCCAGTTCCATCCACGTTGCTGCAAAGGGCCATATTTCATTCTTTCTCATTGCCATGTAGTACTCCATTGTGTATATAAACCACAATTTCTTTATCCATTCATCAGTTGATGGACATTTAGGCTTTTTCCACAATTTGGCTATTGTTGAGAGTGCTGCTATAAACATTGGGGTACACGTGCCCCTATGCATCAGTACTCCTGTATCCCTTGGGTAAATTCCTAGCAGTGCTATTGCTGGGTCATAGGGTAGGTCTATTTTTAATTTTTTGAGGAACCTCCACACTGTTTTCCAGAGTGGCTGCACCAATTTGCATTCCCACCAACATTGCAAGAGGGTTCCTCTCCAGCATCTATATTCTCCTGATTTGTTCATTTTGGCCACTCTGACTGGCGTGAGGTGATATCTGAGTGTGGTTTTCATTTGTATTTCCCTGATGAGGAGCGATGTTGAGCATCTTTTCATGTGTCTGTTGGCCATCTGGATGTCTTCTTTAGAGAAATGTCTATTCATGTTTTCTGCCCATTTCTTCACTGGATTATTTGTTTTTCGGGTGTGGAGTTTGGTGAGTTCTTTATAGATTTTGGATATTAGCCCCTTGTCTGATATGTCATTTACAAATATCTTTTCCCATTCCTTTGGTTGCCTTTTATTTTGTTGATTGTTTCCTTTGCTGTGCAGAAGCTTTTTATCTTCATGAGGTCCCAATAGTTCATTTTTGCTTTTAATTCCCTTGCCTTTGGGGATGTGTCAAGTAAGAAATTGCTGCGGCTGAGGTCAGAGAGGTCTTTTCCTGCTTTCTCCTCTAGGGTTTTGATGGTTTCCTGTCTCACATTCAGGTCCTTTATCCATTTTGAGTTTATTTTTGTGAATGGTGTAAGAAAGTGCTCTAGTTTCATTTTTCTGCATGTTGCTGTCCAGTTCTCCCAGCACCATTTGTTAAAGAGACTGTCTTTTTTCCATTGGATGTTTTTTCCTGCTTTGTCAAAGATGAGTTGGCCATACTTTTGTGGGTCTAGTTCTGGGGTTTCTATTCTATTCCATTGGTCTATGTGTCTGTTTTTGTGCCAATACCATGCTGACTTGATGACTGCAGCTTTGTAGTAGAGGCTAAAGTCTGGGATCGTAATGCCTCCTGCTTTGGTCTTCTTCAAAATTACTTTCGCTATTTGGGGCCTTTTGTGGTTCCATATGAATTTTAGGATTGCTTGTTCTAGCTTCGAGAAGAATGCTGGTGCAGTTTTGATTGGGATTGCATTGAATGTGTAGATAGTTTTGGGTAGTATTGACATTTTAACAATATTTATTCTTCCAATCCATGAGCAGGGAATGTTTTTCCATTTCTTTATATCTTCTTCAATTTCCTTCATAAGCTTTCTATAGTTTTCATAATGCAGATCTTTTACGTCTTTGGTTAGGTTTATTCCTAGGTATTTTATGCTTCTTAGCGCAATTGTGAATGGGATAGGTTTCTTTATTTGTCTTTCTGTTGCTTCATTATTAGTGTATAAGAATGCAACTGATTTGTGTACATTGATTTTGTATCCTGCAACTTTGCTGAATTCATGTATCAGTTCTAGCAGACTTTTGGTGGAGTCTATCGGATTTTCCATGTATAATATCATGTCATCTGCAAAAAGTGAAAGCTTGCCTTCATCTTTGCCAATTTTGATGCCTTTGATTTCCTTTGTTGTCTGATTGCTGAGTCTAGGACTTTCAACACTATGTTAAACAACAGTGGTGAGAGTGGACATCCCTGCCGTGTTCCTGATCTCAGGGAAAAAGCTCTCAGTTTTTCCCCATTGAGGATGATATTAACTGTGGGCTTTTCATAAATGGCTTTTATGATGTTTAAGTATGTTCCAGAAGACGTTATCTTGAAAGAAGTTGGTATAGCCAATAACAAAGAGGTTACTGCCTGTGTTCTCCTCTAGGATTTTTATGGTTTTAGGTCTCACATTTAGGTCTTTAATCCATTTTGAATTTATTTTTGTGTGTGATGTGATAAAGTTGTCTGGTTTTTTTTTTTTTTTGCAAGTTGCTGTCCAGTTTTTCCCACAGTGTTAAGCAGACTATCTTTTCCCATTGGGGATTGTTTCCTGCTTTGTTGAAGGTTTATTGACCATATGGATGTGGATTTATTTTTGGATTTTCTATTATGTTCCATTGACCTATGTGTCTATTTTTGTGCCAGTACCATAGCATTTTGATTACTACAACTTTGTGAACTCTTGATGTCCGGAATTGTGATGGCTCCAGCTTTTTTTTTTTTTTCACTAGGCTTCACATCCAGCACAGAGCCCAACAAGGAAGGGCATGAACTCACAACCTTGAGATCAAGGCCTGAGCTGAGATCAAGAGTCAAACACTTGGCCAACTTAGCTACCCAGGCATCCGAGCCTTACTTTTGTTTTCAAAATTGGCTATTGGGATCTTTTGTGGTTCCATATAAATATTATAATTGTTTTTCTAGTTCTGTGAAAGATGATGTTGACATTTTGATAAGGATTGTATTACATATGTAGATTGCTTAGGTAGTACAGACATTTTAACAATATTTGCTCTTCCAATGTATGAGCATGGAATGTTTCTCCATTTTTTTGTGTCACCTTCAATTTCTTTTATCAGTGTTTTATCATTTTCAGAGTACAGGATTTTCATCTCTTTTGGTTAATTTTATCCTAGGTATCATTTTTGGTGCAGTTGTAAGTGGGATTGTTTTCTTAATTTTTTAAAAAAATGTTTATTTATTTTTAAGAGACAGCAAGCATGAGTGGGGGAGGGGCAGAGAGAGCGGGGACAGAGGATCTGAAGTGGGCTCTGCACTGATGGGAAAGAGCCCCATGTGGGGCTCAAATTCACAAACCATGAGATCATGACTTGAGCAGAAGTTGGACACTTAACAGACTAAGCCACCCAGATGCCCTGTTTTCTTAATTTCTATTTTTGCTACTTCAGTATTGGTATATAGAAATTCAGCATATTTCTGTACATTGACTTTGTATCCTGTGTCTTCCCTGAATTCTTTTATCAGTTCTCACAGTTTTTTTGGTAGTCTTTCAAGTTTTCTATATACGGTATCATGTCATCTGCAAATACTGAAAGTCTTACTTTTTCCTTGTCGATCTGGATGCCTTTTATTTCTTTTTGTTGTCAGATGCTGTGGCTAGGACTTCAGTACTATATTGAATAGAAGTGGTGAGAGTGGACATCCTTGTTTTGTTTCTGAGGAATGTATTAGCTGTGGATTTTTTTATATTTGGCCTTGATTATATTGAGATATGTTCCCTCTAAACCTACTTTGTTGAGGGTTCTTTTCATGAATAGAAGTTTTACTTTGTCTAATGATTTTTCGTGTCTATTGAAATGATCATATGGTTCTTACCATTTCTCTTATTGATGTATCTATTGCGTTGGTTGATTTGTGAATACTGAATCACCCTTGCAACCAATGAATAAATCCCACTTGATCACACATGATTATTTGAAACTTATTGTTGAATTCGGTTTGTTAAATTTCATTTAAAAATTTTGCAACTCTGTTCATCAGGGATATTGGCCTGTAGTTCTCTTTTTTAGTGGAGTCTCAATCTGGTTTTGGTATCAAGATAATGCTGGCCTCATAGAATGAATTTGGACATTTTCCTTCCTTTTCTGCTTTTGTTTTTGTTTTTTGTTTGCTTTTTTGTTTGTTTTGTTTTGGAATAGTTTGAGAAGAATAGGTTTTAAGTCTTCTTTAAATGTTTGGTAAAATTCTCCTGTGAGGACATCTGGTCCTGGACTTTTCTTTGTTGGGATATTTTTTTTATTACTGATCCAATTTCTTTGTTGGTGATTGCTCTGGTCAAGTTTTCTATTTCTTCCTGCTTCAGTTGTGATAGGTTATATGTTTCTAGGAATTAACCATTTTTTCCAAGTTGTCCAATTTGTTGGCATATAGTTTTTCATAATATTCCCTTTTAATCCTTTGTATTTCTGTGATATTGGCTGTTATTTCTTCTCTCTCATTTGTGATTTTGTTTGAGTTCTTTCTCTTTTATTTTTGATAATTCCAGCTAGAAGTTTATCAATTTAATTAATTCTTTTAATGAACCAGTTCCTTTTTTTGTTGATATGTTCTATTATTTTTTGAATTTCTACATCATTCATTTCTGCTCTAACCTTTATTATTTCCTTCCTTTTGCTGGCCTTAGGCTTTGCTTGTATTTCTTTTCCTAGATTTTAGGGGTAAGGTTAAGATTTACTTTTTTATTTATTTTATATTTTTCTTTCTTCTTGAGGTAGGCCTGTATTGCTATAAACTCTCCTATTAAAATCATTTTTGCTGCATCCGATTTTGAACCATAGTGTTTTAATTTTTATATGCTTCCATGTACTTTTAAACTTCTTCTTTGATTTCCTTGTTGACTCATTCATTGTTTAGTAACATGTTATTTAACTTCCATGGAGCTGTAGTTTTTCCAGATTTTTTCTTATAGTTGACTTCTGGTTCTTAGCATTGTGTTCAGAAAGATGAATGGTATGATTTCAATCTTTTGGAACTTGTTGAGGTTTCTTTTCTGGCTTAATATGTGGGCTATTTTGGAAAATGTCCCTTGTGTCCTTGAAAGAATGTGTTATCTGCTATTTTAGGATGGAATATTCTGAATATATCTGTTAAATTCATCTTGTCCATTGTGTCATTCAAAGCTATTTTTTTTCCCGTTTGATTTTCTGTTTAGATGATCTGTCCATTGATGTGAGTGGGTTTTTAAAATACCCTACTATTATTGTATTATTATCAAATAGCTTCCTTATGTTTGTTATTGTTCATATATTTGGGTGCCTTCATATTGGGTGCATAAATACTTACAATTGTAACTTATTTGTTGTCCCGTTTATAACGCTATAGTGCCCTTCTTTGTCTCTTGTTATACTCCTTGTTTTAAAAATTATTTTGTCAATATAAGTATTGTTACTCTGGCTTTCTTCTGACATTCATTTGCATGATAAATGTGTCTGCATCCTCTCATTTTCAATCTGCAGGTGACATTAGGTCTGAAACCAATCTATTGTAGGCAGCGCATAGTGGGTCTTACTGTTTCATCCATTCTGTCACCCTGTGTCTTTTGATTTAAGTAATTACACCATTTACATTCAAAATCATTATTGATAGATAAGTATTTATTGCCATTTTATTACTTGTTTTATGGTTGTTTCTGAATATATTCTCCGACTCTTTCTTATTCTTTCTTTCATGTTTTGCTGATTTTCATTAGTGACAAATACGGATTTCTCTTTGTTCCTTGCATGTTTATTAGTGGTTTCTGATACATCATTACCATTAGGTTTATATGTAACCTTTTCTGCATATAGCAGTCTAAGTCAAGTTCATGATTGTTTAAATTTGAACCCATTCTTTTCTCCTCCTCTTGGTTTAGGTATATGTTATTATATTTTACATCCTTTGTGATTTTCTTGAATGACTTTTTACAGAAATATTTATTTTTGCCACTTTTGTGTTTCCTACCTTTATACTGTCATTTTGGTCTCACTTTCCACTCAGAGTCCCTTTTAATATTTCTTGCAGAGCATATTTAGTGATCACAAAGTCCTTTAGGTTTTGTTTGTCTGGAAACATTATTTCCTTCGATTCTGAAGGATAACCTTGCTGGATAGAGTATTCTTGGCTGAAGATTTTTTCCATTCAGCACTTTGAATATATCATGCCACTACCTTCTGTCTTGCCAAGTTTCTGTTGAAAAGTCTCCTGCTAGTCTTATGGGTTTTCTCTTGTAAGTTACTGACTTCTTTTGTCTTGGTGATTTTAAGATTTTTTCTTTATCACTGTATTTTGCAAATCTAATTACAGTATATCTTTTGTGGGTCTGCTTTTGGTGATTTTGTCGGGATTTCTCTGTGCCTCCTAGATCTGGATATCTGTTTCCTTCCCCAGATTAGGAAAGTTTTCAGCTATTATTTCTTCATATAAATTGTCTGCCCCCTTTTCTCTCTCTTCTTCTGGGACTTCTATAATATGAATGTTTTTATGTTTAATGGCATTACTGAGGTCTGTAAGCCTATTTTTGTGCTGCATAATTCTTCTTTCTCTTTTTTGCTCAGTTTCATTATTTTCCATTATTTTATCTACTATGTCACTAATTTGCTCCTCTCCTTCTTATATTTTGCTATTTATTCCAACGAGTATGTTTCTCAATTCATTTATTGAGCCTTTTATCTCTTTATGTTATTCCTTATCTCTGTGATAAGGGGTTCACTCATGTATTCCACTCTTTTCTCAAGTCCAGTGAGTATCCGTATGATCATTGCTTTAAATTCTCTATCAGTCATGTTACTTATTCTATTTCCCTTAAATAGATGGCATTGTCCTGTTTTTCATTTGGGATATATTTCTCTGTCTCCTCCTGTTGTCTGCCTCTCTCTGTCTGTTTTTCTGTGTTAAGAAAGTCAGCTATGTCTTCTGCTTTTGAAAGTAGTGACTTTATAAAGAAGAGTTTCTGCAGTACCCTGCAGTACAGTGTCCTCTGTTTACCAGAACCTGGCACTTCAGGAGAATAACCTATGTGTGTTTTGGCCTGGCTGTTGTGTCTGAGTCACTTTCCTTCCATTGCAGTCATCCAGTCATCTGCACTGACTGTCTGTTGTGGGCTGTGCTTGTCCTCTGTGGTGCTAGTGGGACTCAGGCAGGCCAACTCTAAGGGAGCATGCTTGCTTGGGGAACTTGGGAATGGGGCGGCAGTGTTAGCAAAATTTGCATTGAGCCACTAGTCCTATGTCTGATCCCCCAAAGAACAGCTGTGGATTGGTGGCTGTGCACTGGGGCAGGCAGGTGGGCGATGCTGGGTCTGGTGCCTGATGGTGTCTGGGACCAGGCGGTTGGGCCTGGTGCAGTGCCTGCCTGGGCATGTTGTTGAGGGGCAGCTATGCACCTGGCATCTGGGCACAGCACCCTATGCTGGTGTGCAGCTGGGTGCCACGTGGTGGCTGGATGCTGTTTAAGGCAGCAGCTGTGTGCCAAGTGGTTGGGCACCTGATGGTTGGGTATGGTGAATGTGGGTTGGCAGAGCAGTAGTTGCTTACCCAGCAGCTGGGTAGAGTGCAGGCACAGCTTTAATAAAAGTTGCCCTGAGCCCTGGGATGAGGCTACAGGTGTCTGTGAAACCCCCACAGTTGGCTCTGTGTTTACACTGGAGGATGGGGAAAGAAAGTGCCAGATCTTTCATTTTTGGAGAAGTCCCTCAATATGCTCTGAAATCAGATGAAAAGGTCTACCTCCCATTTGCCCCCAGCATTATGTAAAGTCCTGTTTTTATGTTGCCTATCTGGGCAGGCTGCTGTCTCTTTAAGCTCTGCGCAGTGACAGCAGCATCCCAGGTATCACTCCCCCTCCAGTCTCACCCAGTGGTGAGTCAGCTGACTTATAAAGCTCCAGGCTCCAAGTCCCACTGGTTTTACAAATTCAAAGAATTCAGCTCCTCTGGTTTTTAAAGCCAAAATATTATGGCAATTAGTTTTCTCTGTGTGAGCTCCCTGGTGTGAGGGCTCAGTTTCTCTGTCCTCTCCAGGCATGCAGCTCACTCCCTTTTGCAGGCAGTCCCCCTTCACCTTTCTGACCTTACTAACCTTTTGACGCAGCTTCTCTGTATTTAGTTGTGGAGATTATTCTGCCAGTCTTTGGATTGCTCTCTGGTTGATTGACTTGGAGGTGGATGATATCTAGTTGTAAATGTGGGATGGGGTGAGCCCAAGGTCCTCCTACTCTGCTATCTTTCCAAGATCCTAGCCTGTAGAGCATAAGTTTTAATGCCAGTGGTGGTGTATGGCAAATGTATAGGTGCTTTCTTTTTAAAAAATTATTTTATAGTTGGCACATAATGTTACATTATTGTTAGGCATAGACCATAGTGATTTGACAAGTTTGTAAGTTACACTGTGCTCACCACAAGCGTAGCTATGTCACCATACAATACTGATACAATACCATTGACTATTTTCCTTATGCTGTGCTTTTTATTCCTGTGACTTATTCATTCCACAGGTGGAGACCTGTACCTCCCACTCTCCTTCTATCCACCTTCTCCTCAACTACCTACCCCCTCTGCCAGTTTGTTCTCTGTATTTGTAGGTCTGATTGTTTTTGTTTGTTTATTCAGTTATTTTGTAAGAGATTCCACATATAAGTGAAATCATGGCATTCATATTTCTCAGTATGACTTATTTTATTTAACATAATACCTTCTAGGTCCATCCATATTATTACAAATGGCAGCATCTCAGCCTTGTTTATGGCTGCATAATACTCCATTATCTGTATCTATATCTATATCTCTCACATCTTCCTTTTCCATAATAGCAGCTATGGTGAAAGGATGAGGTAGTAAGAGAACTGAAGTCTCACCCTACAATTTTCACACACTCGTACCTCTACAGGAAGATTCCCTTTCTGAAGTTGTTCTGCTTCTTTTCCTTTCTGTCTGGGAGAAATAAGGAAAATGGATTTTTTTTTTCTACAATGATAAGCATGCTAAAACCATTACCTACACCTTTCACTTTCTTCTTTTGTTTTTTAGACAATATTAAAAGATCTATTAAAATTTAGGTTTAACATCAATTAGTCAGTTTATATATTCACTAGACTTTAAATCTCAATAGATATATTGATGAAAAAAGAAATTCTGCTTGCATGTCTCATATTGTATCTATATATTTGTACTATTTTTATTATTAGGAGTAAATGATTTAAAAAAGACTAAATGATTTCACATGTCACAATGAAATAAAGACCATCTCCAGTTATGGATGTGGGTATATACTTAATAGGAGCATTCAAGGAAGACAATCAATTGCATCTTCCAAAGGATATTTTTAAAGACTAGGCACAAAAGTTCTGGCTACTCACTAATAATGATGGTGCTAAGATGAGATGGAAGAGATAGTCACGACACCTGGAAAAGGCAGAGAGTATTGGAACAATGTAGTATAGAAATTAATGAAACATAGAACTTCAAATCTTTAATACTGTTCAGCCCAATTTTGCAAAGTATAGGCAAAGTGATGAGGAGAGAGGCAGAATTTATTGCTGCGATGTGACAACATATTTCATTATTCTATCCTTTCATATCCTTTCCCTGCCATGCATGACTGCACACACATAAAGGAATTGGACCAGATTAATGGGAATTGAGGGGTAAATAAAGGTGACATGTGGGCAGAAAATGGTAGTTCAATAAAGAAATCCTTTTCACTTCTCCTTGGAGCTGTATAATTAAAAGTTAAAACTTTAAAGAGAAGAAATGGATTCTTAAGATAACACTGAATATATAATCTCACAAATGTAACTTTGAATAGACGAAACAGCTTTCATTCCTTCTGACACATCCATTTTACATAGAGAATATTGCTTAATAGTAAGCAAGAGGGATGCAGTTTGTGCAGCTGCAGGACCAGAATATAACATTGAGAGGTCTGCAAGAAAAATTACTCAGAAAAACCTACATATTCATGATGCTCCTTTGTTCAGAAAAAGAGACACAAAATGATTCTCTATCTGCATGTTTTTCACTGAGTGCCTTTTTTAAGCTCCTGGCTTTGGTCACCATGAAAATGAGCCCCGCAGATCTGTCACTTTGGGAAGCCTAATTAAGTGATGGCTCTGAACACACCACCAACCTTATGAAGTGGCCAGACTTCTAACAGCAAGCTGTTGTGAGTCACTGAATGAACATGGCCGAGAAACGAACTCAGGTCTAGTTCTGTGAGACACAAGATTCCTTGGACAAATAACTGTGGCTCAAGACTCTCCATTGGTGTTGGCTAAATTCTAAATAAATTCACTGTTGTCTTAGCCTCTTCCTGCCTAGCCTCTTTTCCTTCTCTCCCTCCTCCACAGGTCTGCCCCCTGACAGGGCCGATGGTCCTTTAGTCTCTTCTGGCTGCTCTCTCTCTGTTTTCTTTCATGGGTATTAGCTCAATGAATCACTTGTATATCAAATCCTGTTGGAACCTCCTTTTTAGACAAACTGGGTGCATTTTTTGCCAGAAGCAGTTCAAGAAAACAGAAAGTATGATAAGATTCTGGGATTGGCTCACTCACTGCCAGACGGGAAAAGCCATGCAATCCTGAGTGGTATTTGGTTTCTGGTTGGTTGTACTGATGTCCTGCCTAAGAATAAAAAATACTGAGCGCTGTTAAAAAACAGTTAATGAATGTGAGAACTAGAGAGCTTCTTTCATAACTTACAAGGAGACCTATAACTCCTTCAATGATATGGTGGGAACAGCTGAGCTGAATAAATTTGAAGAGCTCCAGAAAGACTTAGTCAAGACAGGTCTATAATGCTAAGTTTAGGACCCTGGCTGGGAAAACCTGAGATGCATAAATATGGGATAGAGACATCTGAATGAATGTCCCTGAGGATATTGCCTACTATACTGGAGACCTTACGCTTCAGAGGATTGGAGATACATATTAGGAAGATTCAGGGACCTACCTGTTCAGTGAAGTTTGTAGGAGTTCAGTGTTCAGGAGCATGCTAAGATATCCTCTAGACAAAAGAAGAAATTGCTCCATCTTGTATTACCTGCGACAACAACAACAACAACAACAACAAAGGAGGCATGGTACCTGGAATGCCTCTTTGTGTTCTGGAAGTAAAACCTTCCACACATTTGAATACTGCTACAGCCAGATACTAGGTGGCATGGAGGTCTGTCACTGCCGGGTGGAGTCTGGAGTAGGAAAGTGCTCTCCAAATAGGTCCTTTTGTGCAAACAACCCTTCCCCCTTATGTTAGATTCACTCTGGTTAGAAATTATGCATGTCAAGCGAATACAAGAGATCTTCTTAAGCTATAGGAGCAGAACTTTGTCATCTAAATCTGGCATTTTTTTCCTGACAAGTGCTGTCGACATAGATTCATCCCTCAGTAATCCAGTGGATGGAGAGGAGAGAGTATTAAGTTAGCATTGGAGGCACTCCATGAAGGATGTTGGCACTACAAACTTCACTCAGGCATGCATGACTCAGTTGTTTTCCTGTGGAAAATGGGGAATGATCCAATCTTGGGCCAGTGAACAAAATAGGTGGTACTCATGTCACTCCAAGATGAAGGCCAATAACATGCTACCATGGTTCTCAGCACCACTGGTACTTTAGTTTGGTGAATTTATATATTTTTTTACTGTCTTCACTAGCATAGATCTATGAAAAATACAATACTATTCAAGTCTTCGTTCCGGGAATTGCTTGTTGGTAACTCCTGGTTTGAAGATGTTATAAAATTAATTACGTTACCTGGTTTCTTCATTTGCCAACATATGAAGAGAGTTCATAATCATCAAAACATGTTTCTTCTAACAACACTAGATCCAGTATTGGACTGTGTTTTCCCAAGTTTGACACATCCAACATTTAGGCTTTTTGCTTCTGGTATGGAAGTTTAAATTATTAAATGGAGAATTATTAAATGTGTAAATATAAAATACTAATGAATCCTAGAGATTATGATTGTGTCTTCCACGAGGTATTTCAGGTATACAATCACTGTTGGATCTTGTAGAGACTTTTTATGTTTTCCATTCTAATCCCTACTCCTTAATCTCAATACTTCTGTAAATGCATGTATTATTATAAAATATATAGTATTTATTTTTTATTTAAGCTTTATGAATAATATGCTGAGTTCCTTTTTCTAAATGTTTATTTTTGAGAGAGAGAGAGAGAGAGAGAGAGAGAGAGAATGAGAGGGGAAGGGGCAGAGAGAGAGGGAGACAGAAGATCAGAAGCGGGCTCTGTGCTGATAGCAGAGAGCTCAATGTGACGCTCAAAATCACAAAACATGAGACCATGCCCTGAGCCGAAATCAAGAGTCATAAGCTTAACCAACCAAGTCACCCAGGTGTCCAATTTGCTGAGTTTCTGTTGTAAAACTTTTTATGAGATAAAAATTTACAAACTTGTAGAGTTGAAATCATGTAGTGATTTAATCTCCTGATTTGTGGGCACAAAAAATCATCTCCAATTACAATTACCAAAAACATCATGAACTACACATACAATACATTAATAAGTAATACACAAAAATACATAAAGAGAAGGATAATTAAGTGATAGGAAACACATTTTAAGGATTACTTCAAGCTTTCTTGCAATCACAAGGAAATACCTATAGCAAATTTAGGGACAAGTTGTATTTCCCAATGAAAGAAGGACAAACTATGTGAAATGTGTGAAAGAAAGTTTATTCTCAGCAGGACCATTATAAAGAATCAACTGCAAGTTAATAAATGCTAATGACATTAGTCCTCCTGTAAGAATACTTAAGGAGATACAATGTGATAAAAAATTTATGCCCATTCATTGATGTGCACATATATTCCAAGAGAAGAAAAACTATTAATTATGTGCCTTATAGAACGGAGATGTTAAAGTATTTTAATTTAATTCAGATTTGCCAATGACTATTTCTGAAAGAACATTTTACATCCACAATAACATGATTAATGCAAGTGTAATGAGTACTAGGTTAATTAATAATATCTGACAATTTATCTCAAACTGATATCAGTCACACGTTTTAATGATGCATTAACTATCATTAAGTAATTACAAAAAATATTAAATAACATATTACAGACTCTTGTATCAATTTATTTCATTAGAATTAGCACAAGTGGGATAAAGCAATTAATAAATAATACTGAGGTTTTTAGTGTTTAACACAAACTTTTTATTATTAAAATATGTATTATAGATCTAATTTTTATTATTATATATCTATTTTTATGATATTTCCAGGTTTCAGAAGAGGAAAATTTTCAGTTCAGTGAAACATTAATATTCCAGCATATAATTAAATATTATGTGAAATAATCAACTCTCATTTTCAGAATTCACCCTGACATTTTAGTTATTTTCCCTAAATCTGAATTAAGTTATGTCTTAGGGAACCATGGATACTCACACATTCAAAGCAATTTAAAAATTATAGTAATGCATGTACACCAAGCCTTAAAGTCATTGCATGTGTGATGTTGATTGGAGCCAGTATGTGAAGGAACTGGAGAATGAAGAGGGCTGCAAATAGCAAAGTAAAATACCTTTTACATAGGGTTTCCACTTTTGACCAGTTGTTTTCATATTGCGTGGTGCAATTTTTTGTATGGTAGCTACAGCTTTGCCCCAGTATTCTGATTCTCTTCCTTTTTAAGAAGGTCATACTATCAAAATCAATTTGAAATTTATGAAAAATAAAAATAATAGGAAGATGGCGGCGTAGGAGGACGCTGGGCTCACCGCGCGTCCTGCTGATCACTTAGATTCCACCTACACCTGCCTAAATAACCCAGAAAACCGCCAGAGGATTAGCAGAACAGAGTCACCGGACCCAAGTGTAGACGAGAGGCCCACGGAAGAGGGTAGGAAGGGCGGCGAGGCGGTGCGCGCTCCACGGACTGGCGGGAGGGAGCCGGGGCGGAGGGGCGGCTCGCCGGCCAAGCAGAGCCCCCGAGTCCGGCTTGCAAAAGCGGAGGGGCCTGACGGACTGTGTTCAGACAGCAAGCGCGACTTAGCGTCTGGGAGGTCATAAGTTAACAGCTCTGCTCGGAAAGCGGGAAGGCTGGAGGACAAAGGGAGGGTGAGCTGCGGAGCCCCCGGACGACAGAGCTCAGTTTGGCGGGGAACAAAGGCGCTAGCCAGCGCCATCTCCCCCGCCCATCCCCCAGCCAAAATCCCAAAGGGAACCGGCTCCGGCTAGGGAAATTGCTCGCTCCGCGCGAACACCCAACCCTGTGCTTCTGCGGAGCCAAACCTCCGGCAGCGATTTGACTCCCTCCGGCTGCCACAGGGCCCCTCCTGAAGTGGATCACCTAAGGAGAAGCGAGCTAAGCCTGCCCCCCCTGCCGCCGTGCACCTTGCCTTCCCACCCCAGCTAATACGCCAGATCCCCAGCATCACAAGCCTGGCAGTGTGCAAGTAGCCCAGACGGGCCACGCCACCCCACAGTGAATCCCGCCCCTAGGAGAGGGGAAGAGAAGGCACACACCAGTCTGACTGTGGCCGCAGCGGTGGGCTGGGGGCAGACATCAGGTCGGACTGCGGCCCCGCCCACCAACTCCAGTTATACACCACAGCACAGGGGAAGTGCCCTGCAGGCCCTCACCACACCAGGGACTATCCAAAATGACCAAGCGGAAGAATTCCCCTCAGAAGAATCTCCAGGAAATAACAACAGCTAATGAGCTGATCAAAAAGGATTTAAATAATATAACAGAAAGTGAATTTAGAATAATAGTCATAAAATTAATCGCTGGGCTGGAAAACAGTATACAGGACAGCAGAGAATCTCTTGCTACAGACATCAGGGGACTAAGGAACAGTCACGAGGAGCTGAAAAACGCTTTAAAGGAAATGGAAAACAAAATGCAAACCACCACGGCTCGGATGGAAGAGGCAGAGGAGAGAATAGGTGAACTAGAAGATAAAGTTATGGAAAAAGAGGAAGCTGAGAAAAAGAGAGATAAAAAAATCCAGGAGTATGAGGGGAAAATTAGAGAACTAAGTGATACACTAAAAAGAAATAATATACGCATAATTGGTATCCCAGAGGAGGAAGAGAGAGGGAAAGGTGCTGAAGGGGTACTTGAAGAAATAATAGCTGAGAACTTCCCTGAACTGGGGAAGGAAAAAGGCATTGAAATCCAAGAGGCACAGAGAACTCCCTTCAGACGTAACTTGAATCGATCTTCTGCACGACATATCATAGTGAAACTGGCAAAATACAAGGATAAAGAGAAAATTCTGAAAGCAGCAAGGGGTAAACGTGCCCTCACATATAAAGGGAGACCTATAAGACTCGTGACTGATCTCTCTTTTGAAACTTGGCAGGCCAGAAAGAATTGGCACGAGATTTTCAGGGTGCTAGATAGCAAAAATATGCAGCCGAGAATCCTTTATCCAGCAAGTCTGTCATTTAGAATAGAAGGAGAGATAAAGGTCTTCCCAAACAAACAAAAACTGAAGGAATTTGTCACCACTAAACCAGCCCTACAAGAGATCCTAAGGGGGACCCTGTGAGACAAAGTACCAGAGACATCACTACAAGCATAAAACATACAGACATCACAATGACTCTAAACCCGTATCTTTCTATAATAACACTGAATGTAAACGGATTAAATGCGCCAACCAAAAGACATAGGGTATCAGAATGGATAAAAAAACAAGACCCATCTATTTGCTGTCTACAAGAGACTCATTTTAGACCTGAGGACACCTTTAGATTCAGAGTGAGGGGATGGAGAACTATTTATCATGCTACTGGAAGCCAGAAGAAAGCTGGAGTAGCCATACTTATATCAGACAAACTAGACTTTAAATTAAAGGCTGTAACAAGAGATGAAGAAGGACATTATATAATAGTTACAGGGTCTATCCATCAGGAAGAGCTAACAATTATAAATGTCTATGCGCCGAATACCGGAGCCCCCAAATATATAAAACAATTACTCATAAACAGAAGCAACCTTATTGATAAGAATGTGGTAATTGCAGGGGACTTTAACACCCCACTTACAGAAATGGATAGATCATCTAGACACACAGTCAATAAAGAAACAAGGGCCCTGAATGAGACACTGGATCAGATGGACTTGACAGATATATTTAGAACTCTGCATCCCAAAGCAACAGAATATACTTTCTTCTCGAGTGCACATGGAACATTCTCCAAGATAGATCATATACTGGGTCACAAAACAGCCCTTCATAAGTTTACAAGAATTGAAATTATACCATGCATACTTTCAGACCACAATGCTATGAAGCTTGAAATCAACCACAGGAAAAAGTCTGGAAAACCTCCAAAAGCATGGAGGTTAAAGAACACCCTACTAACGAATGAGTGGGTCAACCAGGCAATTAGAGAAGAAATCAAAAAATATATGGAAACAAACGAAAATGAAAATACAACAATCCAAACGCTTTGGGACGCAGCGAAGGCAGTCCTGAGAGGAAAATACATTGCAATCCAGGCCTATCTCAAGAAACAAGAAAAATCCCAAATACAAAATCTAACAGCACACCTAAAGGAAATAGAAGCAGAACAGCAAAGGCAGCCTAAACCCAGCAGAAGAAGAGAAATAATAAAGATCAGAGCAGAAATAAACAATATAGAATCTAAAAAAACTGTAGAGCAGATCAACGAAACCAAGAGTTGGTTTTTTGAAAAAATAAACAAAATTGACAAACCTCTAGCCAGGCTTCTCAAAAAGAAAAGGGAGATGACCCAAATAGATAAAATCATGAATGAAAATGGAATGATTACAACCAATCCCTCAGAGATACAAACAATTATCAGGGAATACTATGAAAAATTATATGCCAACAAATTGGACAACCTGGAAGAAATGGACACATTCCTGAACACCCACACTCTTCCAAAACTCAATCAGGAGGAAATAGAAAGCTTGAACAGACCCATAACCAGCGAAGAAATTGAATCGGTTATCAAAAATCTCCCAACAAATAAGAGTCCAGGACCAGATGGCTTCCCAGGGGAGTTCTACCAGACGTTTAAAGCAGAGATAATACCTATCCTTCTCAAGCTATTCCAAGAAATAGAAAGGGAAGGAAAACTTCCAGACTCATTCTATGAAGCCAGTATTACTTTGATTCCTAAACCAGACAGAGACCCAGTAAAAAAAGAGAACTACAGGCCAATATCCCTGATGAATATGGATGCAAAAATTCTCAATAAGATACTAGCAAATCGAATTCAACAGCATATAAAAAGAATTATTCACCATGATCAAGTGGGATTCATTCCTGGGATGCAGGGCTGGTTCAACATTCGCAAATCAATCAACGTGATACATCACATTAACAAAAAAAAAGAGAAGAACCATATGATCCTGTCAATCGATGCAGAAAAGGCCTTTGACAAAATCCAGCACCCTTTCTTAATAAAAACCCTTGAGAAAGTCGGGATAGAAGGAACATACTTAAAGATCATAAAAGCCATTTATGAAAAGCCCACAGCTAACATCATCCTCAACGGGGAAAAACTGAGAGCTTTTTCCCTGAGATCAGGAACACGACAGGGATGCCCACTCTCACCGTTGTTGTTTAACATAGTGCTGGAAGTTCTAGCATCAGCAATCAGACAACAAAAGGAAATCAAAGGCATCAAAATTGGCAAAGATGAAGTCAAGCTTTCGCTTTTTGCAGATGACATGATATTATACATGGAAAATCCGATAGACTCCACCAAAAGTCTGCTAGAACTGATACATGAATTCAGCAAAGTTGCAGGATACAAAATCAATGTCCAGAAATCAGTTGCATTCTTATACACTAACAATGAAGCAACAGAAAGACAAATAAAGAAACTGATCCCATTTACAATTGCACCAAGAAGCATAAAATACCTAGGAATAAATCTAACCAAAGATGTAAAGGATCTGTATGCTGAAAACTATAGAAAGCTTATGAAGGCAATTGAAGAAGATTTAAAGAAATGGAAAGACATTCCCTGCTCATGGATTGGAAAAATAAATATTGTCAAAATGTCAATACTACCCAAAGCTATCTACACATTCAATGCAATCCCAATCAAAATTGCACCAGCATTCTTCTCGAAACTAGAACAAGCAATCCTAAAATTCATATGGAACCACAAAAGGCCCCGAATAGCCAAAGGAATTTTGAAGAAGAAGACCAAAGCAGGAGGCATCACAATCCCAGACTTCAGCCTCTACTACAAAGCTGTCATCATCAAGACAGCATGGTATTGGCACAAAAACAGACACACAGACCAATGGAATAGAATAGAAACCCCAGAACTAGACCCACAAACATATGGCCAACTCATCTTTGACAAAGCAGGAAAGAACATCCAATGGAAAAAAGACAGCCTCTTTAACAAATGGTGCTGGGAGAACTGGACAGCAACATGCAGAAGGTTGAAACTAGACCACTTTCTCACACCATTTACAAAAATAAACTCAAAATGGATAAAGGACCTAAATGTGAGACAGGAAACCATCAGAACCTTAGAGGAGAAAGCAGGAAAAGACCTCTCTGACCTCAGCCGTAGCAATCTCTTACTCGACACATCCCCAAAGGCAAGGGAATTAAAAGCAAAAGTGAATTACTGGGACCTTATGAAGATAAAAAGCTTCTGCACAGCAAAGGAAACAACCAACAAAACTAAAAGGCAACCAACGGAATGGGAAAAGATATTTGCAAATGACATATCGGACAAAGGGCTAGTATCTAAAATCTATAAAGAGCTCACCAAACTCCACACCCGAAAAACAAATAACCCAGTGAAGAAATGGGCAGAAAACATGAATAGACACTTCTCTAAAGAAGACATCCAGATGGCCAACAGGCACATGAAAAGATGTTCAGCGTCGCTCCTTATCAGGGAAATACAAATCAAAACCACACTCAGGTATCACCTCACGCCAGTCAGAGTGGCCAAAATGAACAAATCAGGAGACTATAGATGCTGGAGAGGATGTGGAGAAACGGGAACCCTCTTGCACTGTTGGTGGAATGCAAATTGGTGCAGCCGCTCTGGAAAGCAGTGTGGAGGTTCCTCAGAAAATTAAAAATAGACCTACCCTATGACCCAGCAATAGCACTGCTAGGAATTTATCCAAGGGATACAGGAGTACTGATGCATAGGGGCACTTGTACCCCAATGTTCATAGCAGCACTCTCAACAATAGCCAAATTATGGAAAGAGCCTAAATGTCCATCAACTGATGAATGGATAAAGAAATTGTGGTTTATATACACAATGGAATACTACGTGGCAATGAGAAAAAATGAAATATGGCCTTTTGTAGCAACGTGGATGGAACTGGAGAGTGTGATGCTAAGTGAAATAAGCCATACAGAGAAAGACAGATACCATATGGTTTCACTCTTATGTGGATCCTGAGAAACTTAACAGGAACCCATGGGGGAGGGGAAGGAAAAAAAAAAAAAAAAAAAAAAAAAAGGACGTTAGAGTGGGAGAGAGCCAAAGCATAAGAGACTGTTAAAAACTGAGAACAAACTGAGGGTTGATGGGGGGTGGGAGGGAGGGGAGGGTGGGTGATGGGTATTGAGGAGGGCACCTTTTGGGATGAGCACTGGGTGTTGTATGGAAACCAATTTGTCAATAAACTTCATATAAAAAAAAAAAAATTAAAAAAAAAAAAAATAAAAATAATAGTGATAACTGCTACTATTTATGAGAACTTACTGTTTATATTTTAAATGCTACTGGATTGCCCAGCTGGAGAGTGAAAAAAACTGGGATGTGAATACAAGTAGACTGCTGTTAAAATGCCCTTAAAATGTCCAGTCCAACCTTTTTCTAACATGTGCCATACAGCTTATAGATACTTTTTGGAGAAAAGAAGGTTCAGGGAAGCCTGGGTGACTCAGTTGGTTAAGCTGACTCTTGATTTCGGTTCAGGTCATGATCTCATGGTTGTGAGATGGAGGCCCGTGTCAGGCTCTGAGCTGACTGTGGAGTCTGCTTAGAATTCTCTTTCTCCCTCTCTTCTGCCCCTGCCCCACTTGCGCATGCTCTCTCTCTAATATATAAAAAGACAGGTTCAGAAATCAAAAGTGTCAGGGAACATGGGACTAAAAATAACAAAAAACATGTCCCTTTACTTGAGGTCATCTCAACTTTTAATATACTGGTGCAATTCTGATCTCTAACAGGCAAAAGCATAGTATACCTCAGGTATATTGCAGGTTTGGTCCCAGACTGCTGCAATAAAGCGACTATTGCAATAAGGTGAATCAAATGAATATTTTGGTTTCCCAGGGCATATAGGTTTTCACTATACTGTAGTCCAGAAAATGTGCAATAGCCTTATGTCTAAAACAACCATGTACACAACTTAGTTAAAAATGCTTTGTTGCTAAAACATACTAACCATCATCCAAGCATTCAGTCTGTGAGTCATAATCACTGACCACAGATCACTATAACAAAAATATAAAGAAGTTTGAAATATTATGAAGTTATCAAAATGTGACATGGAAACATGTAGGAAGCAAATGGTATTGGAAAAAAATGGCACCAATAGACTTACTCCAAGCATGGTTGCTGCAAATCTTCAATTCACAAAAATGCAATGTCTGTGAAGCCCAATAAAACTAGGTATGCCAGTAATACATAGGTCTCCCAAACCTTTCAGCTAGATTTAAAAGACCATCTTCATTGTTGATTTTTGTTCTTGTGAAGAAATAAATAACACAATAACTAATAGACTATTTTTAGAGTTCTTTTTGTTTGACAAAAGAATTAAGCAGGAAGTATAAAGATTTCCTACATAACCTATCCTTCCCTCAACCCCTCCCTCACTTCCCCTATTAGCATCATTGTGCATTAGTGCAGTACATGTATTACAATTGAGGAATTAATATTGGTACATTATTATTAACCGAGCCATAGTTTACATCAGCATTCACTCTCAGTGTTATACAGTTCCATGAGTTTAACAAATGAATAATATTATGTATCTAATATTACAATCTTCTACAAAACACTTTCACTAATTTGAATATCTCCTTTGCCACACCTGGTTTTTTAAGTTTATTTTGAGAGAGACAGAGAGTGTACATGAGTGGGGGAAGGGCAGAGAGGGAGAGAATCCCAAGCAGGCTCTGCTTTTTCAGTGCACAGCCCAATGAGGGACTGGAACCCATGAAATGTGAGATCATGACCTGACCGGAAATCAAGAGTTGGATGCTTAACCGACTGAGCCACCCAGGCACCTCAGTTGGCCACACCTACTAATCCCTTCTCTCTCCTCTGCAATTCCTAGAAACCACTGATCTTTTTACTGTCTATAATTTTACTGTCTAAAATTATATTGTTGTCGTCGTTATATGTTATCGTCGTCGTCTTTTCTTCTTCTTCTTCTTCTCCTTCTCCTTCTCCTCCTCCTCCTCCTCCACTCTCCTCCTCCTTTTTTTTAAAAATTTTTTAATGTTTATTTATTTTTGACACACAGAGAGAGAGAGACAGAGCATGAGCAGGGGAGGGGCAAAGAGAGAGGGAGACCCAGAATCCGAAGCAGGCTCCAGGCTCTGAGCTGTCAGCACAGAGCCTGACGTGGGGCTCGAACTCACAAACTGTGAGATCATGACCTGAGCTGAAGTCGGAGGCTCAACTGATTGAGCCACCCAGGTGCCCCTTTCTTATTCTTCTTTTAATCTTGCATTGTCTGGATAAACAGTTTATTTATTTTTTCAACTATTGAAGGACATCTCAGTTGTTTCCTATTTCTAACAATCATGAAAAAACTGCTAAAAACATTGGTGTGTAGGTTTTTGTGTGGAAGTAAGTTTCAGCTTATCTGAGTAAATACCTAGGAGAGCAAGAGATAAATTGTTTGGCAAGGCCATGTTTAACTTTGTAAGAATCTCAAATTGTCTTGCTAAGTGGCTGTACCATTTTGCATTTCCTACTGGCAGTTAATTAGAGTTCCTCTTACTCCACATCCTGACCAGCATTAGGTGTTGTTAATGTTTTGGATTTTAGATATTCTGATATGTGTGGTGGTATCTCATTGTTTTGATTTGCAGTTACATAATAGCATATGATCTGGAACATCTTTTGATATGCTTATTTCTATCTGCATATCTTGTTTGTGAAGTGTCTGTTTTGACCCCTTGCCCACTTTTTAATTTATGTTGTTTGCTTTCTTACTGTAGAGCTTTAATTTGTTTTTTAATATCTTGGATACAAGTCCTTTATCAGGTATATATTTTGCAAATATTTTCTGCAAATCTGTGACTTGTTCATGGTCTTAATCTGCCAGCTTTTGAATAATTAAATATAATTTTAAAATATAGTAGCTTGCATTTATTTATTGATTTTTATTCTGCCCAGTCTATATTCACACACATTTGGCTTCAATTAACAATTAGAAGTGTGCTTTAAAATGAAGTATATCTAGTGTTTTGTGCTTACTCTTCTGCACTCTCCACCCCTCCCCGTCCCCCACAAACTAGAAACTAGAGGAGTGAATGCCTTTGCTTTTTCAGGCCTCTTGGCGTTACTGATGACTACCATTTATTGTCTGCCATACCACCTGTACTATATTCGTAGAGATGACATATTTAGTTACTTAATCTCTATGGTGACCCTGAAAATTACAAGATTCTATATATATTTTGAAGAAAGGTAAAACAGGTTCTGAAAATTTAACTTGTCTGTCCAAAATCTAAAAATTGGTAATTGGTATATTTGGGATTTTAGCCTACTCTACACGGTTTCAGAGCCCATGTTTTCCTAGCTATGTTAGGATGATTTCAACAAATTTTGCCAATATTCATTTGAAAACTATTTTTAAGGGGAACAACAATATGATCGCCCAGTGTACAAGAAGGGTTTGTCATCAGTTATTAGTCCCAATGATACAAGTAAATCCCTGTTTATGTACCTAATATCTTATTTATTTAAACCACTGTTTCCTACCATTGTCTTAGAGGTTATAAGGTTTAAATGGTGCATGTGAAGCGTTGGCTCATTCTTGTCTCATAGTAAGAACTTTATAAATGGTAGACATTCCTGCAACTACAAGTATCATTGTCATTATTACTGTTTTTTATTTTAGTTACAATTATTAGTCTTTATTATTTGCAGAATGTGATACTTTGAGAAAATCAATTACTTGTCAATACCTCCGGGTTCCTCAGAAGTAAAATGGGACCTATGACAGAAATTCCCTCACAGGGCTATTGCAATGTTTAAAATGCATAATACATGTAAACGACTCAGTGTAACAACAGACACCAGGTATTTGCCCAGTGAAGGTGGTTTATCGCCTCTTCTTTCTTCTTTGAAGGGTGAGGCTTTTCAGTGATTGCCAGGTATATGATCTGATTACTGATACTGAGGGGTTCATTTTTCTCTCCTTTCTGGAACCTAATACATTTCTTTGACATTTCAAACTAGTAAATGATCCCTGTCCAGGTGAGATAAAATATATTTGCTGGTTGTGTACAATGTCCAGGGTAAATTCTGGGGTAAAAATAAATGAATAAAATGTTTGCATCTTTTTGCAAAACCTTGGAAGGCAACATATATATATAGAACATATATAGGAACAGCAGTTTCTATATCTATTTTGGTGAACATCAAATAGATCCAACTAGGAAACAATCAACAAAATAGCTCATTAATGGAAAGAAAAGGACTTGCTAGCATACAATAGAACACACTTCTCTACTTCTAAAATGTAGTTTACAGACAGAAATGGAAATCTCTTCTGCAAATAACTTTCTTTATGTTGTTCACAAGTAACAATTTATTCACTCAAATCTTTCCAGTCTTACTCTGACCCTATATCCTGTAGACTTTCTTCATTTCCAGGATTTGATGATAGGGTCGACTTTAATGCGTCCTTTCTTGATTCCAGGATGATTTCCATTTCTTTAAGGTTAAACTCATTTCTCTTTCTTCTCTTTTCCATACCATTCTGTACAGTATATGAAAATACAAAGTTATTGGTCTCACTTCCATTATCTTTCCTCATCTCTCAAAGATCAAAGTGTAAAAGAAAGATAAGTGAGAAGCAAATAAGAGGAAATGAACTCTGGTCCTATGTAATATATTGGAAAAAAGGAACTAGTGGTTAAGGAGGCAGACTAAAGATTTTTCAGATGAAACAATTATTCAAATTATATATATATATATATATGTATATATATATACATATATATATATATATATCTGTGTGTGTGTGTGTCTACACACACACACACACAAACATAAATACATACACTGAGTGTTGTTTAGGTATTAATCAGTCACTGTTGCATCCATATCTTTTCATTCCAACAATTAATTAATTCATTCAAGGAACATTTATTGAAACCTGCTATGTGTCAGTATTTGAACCCAGATAGTATGATTTCAGAGTTCACTCTTTTTTTTTACAGTTTATTGATTTATTGAGAGAGAGAGAGTGCAGGGGAGGAGCAGAAAGAGAGAGAGAAAGATTACCAAGTAAGTTCCATGATGTCAGTGCTGAGCCCAATTTACAGCACCATCTCACGAACCAGGAGATTATGACCTGATCCCAAATCCAGAGTCAGATACTTAACCAACTGAGCCACCCAGATGCCCCATCAGAGTTTACTCTTAACCATATTGTTTCCTGACTTCTTGACTGTGTACATGTCTCTCCAGCACAAATGTAGGTGCATCTTGGGTAGATTACAGTATTTTACTTATATGCTTCATACCATGCATAATGATACTTTCCTCATAGAAAGCAACATGAAATGTCTAACTAAACTGGAGAGAGTTTTTTTTTTTTTATCACCATTCAGTTTATTATATTAAATAATTCAAGCACTATAGTGGGTATACTGCCTATAAACAGAAAATTCCAATCAGTCTTACCTTCAGTTACATGAACTCAGACTTTATAAATATCCTGTCTCACGATTTAGTTGATTTGGATCAAACAGTAATAAACACAATTTTCAAGAATGAAAGAGATAGTGTTTGTGAACAGGCATTAGAAACCCTCAACAAAATATATTGTAAGACATTATGTTATTATTATCTTAAAAAATAACAGCTAATCACTCAAATGGTAATAAAAATTTTAAAAATACTTTTCACCAAGTTAATACTCCTCAGTGATGATTTGTTGAAACTCAAAGGCATGGGTTTTCTCTTATGGAAAACAGTGTTCTGTTGAGAATCATTTGCAGGCTTTGCTACACATTAGGTGATACAAAATCTCCTCTGTCTTGCTCTTTTTACTATCCAGAAAAGGAAGTTTTATATTTTCTGCCACCAAGAGTGCTCAAGGATAAAATATGTCATTTTCACATGTACTTTATTGGTGCTCCAATGCAGAATTAATTTATAACAGCTTTAACTGAATTGGAAAAAAAACATGACCTAGTAGAAGCTCCAACCAGAATGAAATCAGAACCAAAGTATAAAATCTCTTTTGGTCCCTGTTGCATTTTCTCCTCTAGCTGTGCTTATTTCCCATGAGATCAGCCCCTCAAAGCCAGTGGTCTCCTCATTCTCTGTCACTCAGCTTTCCTCTGCTGATTTAATACTTGAATCAGTATGCTGCTGTCGCAGAGGAATTGTGGATATTTGGTGTATTTGCTTGTGGGTCAGGGTTAGATATTTGCTTGTCAAGTACGTTCTCTAACCTTCACTGCTTTTTCTTCTCAGGCTTTTAAAATTATCAAAGATAATCAACCCAGAAACTAATTTTAAATGTCCAAACAAAATGATTGATTCCCAAGACAATTGGCTATAATTAATGATTTGCTGACCATGTTTGTGTCCTGTAGTAATAGACAACTAACTTCAGATAAACACTAGTTCTTACAAATTCAATAAAAATGTCAATATGTGATTTAAATGTGATGTTTTAACATTTATTTCAGGATGTGGGGGTGACTGTTGGTAGTATGCACTGCAGTCTTTTTCTCAACCATTCTCTTGCTGCTTCAGGGGGCATGAGCAGGGAAGGGGCAGAGAGAGAGGAAGACACAGAATCTGAAGCAAGCTCCAGGCTGTCAGCACAGAGCCAGATGCAGGGCTTGAACTCACAAACCATGAGATCATGACCTGAGCCGAAGTCAGCTGCTTAGCCGACGGAGCCACCCAGGCACCCCTAAAATAAAATGTGTTTAATGGATAATAAGTATTAATAATCTGGAGCCACAGCCTCCTTGTATGATATAAGTTCTCAATTTTAATGCAAAAGGCAACGTTTCAAATGAGTTTAGTCCTCATTTTGTACAATCAAATTGCTTTCTCAATTATTCAGTATTTCAAGATGGAAAGTAAGACAATGAACATTAGCAATCCTAGATTGTAATTTTTTTGTCCTCTGGGGGAAAGTTAATTTGGAGGTTTCGTTGAATCTTGTTCCTTCGATTACTATTGATTTCTTCTAATTTTAATTTTTTATTTCTGTCTCTAAAAACATATAAAACTTCTTATAAAAATGAGGTTTTTCAAAATCTCACTGAGTTTTCTAGATACTATTCTAATTATTTCCTTCCTTTTATTATGAAATTTCCCAAAAAGATTATCCATGTTTTGTGTTGCTTATCTTTTATTTACTCTAAACATCTTGGCCAACTTGCTCTTCCTTCCTTCCTCCCTCCCTCCCTCCCTCCCTCCCTTCCTTCCTCTTTCCCTCCTTGCTTCTTTCTTTCTTTCTTTCTTTCTTTCTTTCTTTCTTTCTTTCTTTCTTTCTTCCTCTTTTTATTTTTCATTATCTTTACCATTCTCTCCACCATTCTCTCCAAGCAGCCTTTTTTTAAAGTTTTAAATGTTTTCTTAATTTTTAAATCATTTTGTCAGTGTTAGTATTTTTAAAAATATCTCTCTTCATTCAGCTTTCTAGTCTCTCTTTGTCTCTAATTTTCCCTCCTTGTCATTATTGAAACAGCCCCATATCTGATCTCTACTTAAGAAGATTCTCCCTGTATCTGTCTCTGTTTTTATTTTTTTTCTCCCTTCCCTCCTTTGTCCTTCCCTTTCCACCCCTTCCTCTCCTGTCTCTCTGAGAAGAATCTCATCCTGCCATAGGACTTTAACCATCATCTCTCTGTAGATATCTGTCAATCCTAACTGTTAGTACCATATTTGTAAAGACTTGCTCACTAGTTCAACATGAGTAACGTTTCATGTAAGAAATTGTTTTCATCATCTTTACCATAAAACAAGTTTTTCCTTTATATCTTCATCCCTACTCTTTTTTTCCCCCAAACATCAATACCTCTATTTTCCACTATTTCCTAAATTATTAGAAACCTTAACTTTATCTTCAGGTGCCTCTTCTGGATCCATTCCCACATCCACTTGAATATGAAATCCTGTTATTCCTGCACCCATTATATTCCCTATAATTAACTAAGTCTTCTTACCTTTTTTTTTTTTTTTTTTTTTTTTTTTTTTTTTTTTTGAGAGATCTAGAGAGAGGGCGCAAGTAAGCAAGGGGCAGGGAGAGAAGGAGAGAGAGAGCAGTGAAGCTCACCCAAAGCAGGGCTCATGCTCACCTGAAGCAGGGTTTGAGCTCAGGAACCATGAGATCACAACCTGAGCCATAGATGCTTAACCTACAGAGCCACCCAAGCACCTCCAAATCTTCTTACTTTTTTTTTTAATTTTTTTTTCAACGTTTATTTATTTTTGGGACAGAGAGAGACAGAGCATGAACAGCGGAGGGGCAGAGAGAGAGGGAGACACAGAATCGGAAACAGGCTCCAGGCTCCGAGCCATCAGCCCAGAGCCTGACGCGGGGCTCGAACTCACGGACCGCGAGATCGTGACCTGGCTGAAGTCAGACGCTTAACCGACTGCGCCACCCAGGCGCCCCCAAATCTTCTTACTTTTAACACCAGAATTATGTCCCTACTTCCTAGAATATTTTAATACTCCACCCATAGCTTTTCCTTTCCCAATGTTTCTTTTCTTGAAAGTATGAGAATGTTATAGTTTGGATTTAACAAGTAAACATATATATACTTTTTAAGTATGTATTTTTTTCAGATTTGTCTAACAAAATGAGCACTTATTCAAGATTATATATTTTCCCAATATTAAAAAAAATCAAGAATTCTCCTGTTGTATTTTTTAGTAGCATAATGCCTACACATGAATATTTCAATCCTTTTAAGAAATATTTACTCTGAAATATCACATAAACTCTGACAGCTTCAGTTTAACTATTAATTTTATGTTTATTTCAAATAACATTTTAAAATTCCCAATGAAGGATTTTATCATTATAGTACTTTTATGAGAATAGGAAGAGGAATGTAGATCCTTGATTAGTAATATTAAATGTGGAGAAATAAATCATAATGCTCCATTTTGACCCATATACCAAATATAACATTCATCTAGAAGACTACTTTATTTTCAATATTACTATTGCAGAATTATGTAAAAAGACAACCTAATATAGTTCCTTGTCATATATTTCTGTGGCTGTTTAAGAAATCACCCCGTTTGTGATATTACTAAAATTTACAACAGATGTCTATAACTATTTATATCCAGCTTCTAAAAATTAACGTTTTGGTGGTTCAAATAAAGGGAGCCTATTCAGCCTATTATTCAGCCTATTATTGTGCAAAAGGTGGTTGATGAAAACTGAAAGTACTACACACGTTATGTTTGCACTGGTGCTTTTTTCTCCCAACAAACTATAACTTCATTCCATATTCGTATATCAAATAATATGGGTCTTTCACAATTATAACCTTTTATACATTTGGAAACATAGTGAATTGGGGACCTCATATCATAGCTAGAAAATAATTCTCTCATAAAGCATGATTACTTCTATTCGCTTCTTGCTGTTTCCAGCCCCATTTCCATGTATAGTTAGAATTACCAAAAAATATTCTTATTAAATTGGTCCAGAGGAGGAAGTTATTCAGGAAAAGTGTTGTTTCACCAAGATTATGAGATATATTTATTTGTACATGGTAGCTCATATATTTATGTTTGAGATCATAAGTTCTTATACCCAGAGATTATATCTCTCTCTTTCTTTCTGTATTTGCCTGTATTCCATGGACTATGACAGTGCATTGCTGATAATCACTAGATAAATGTTTACTGAAATGAGCACTCTTAGAATTTAAATACAATACTCTCTTATTATTTTTCCTTTTTTTTGATTGTGTTTATTCCAGGTGATGGCAGTAAAGGACTTTTGCTCAAGTTGCAAGAATGAAAGGGCAAAGCTCAAACACTTAAACTTCTTCCATATAAGAAATAAGTAGCCCCCTACTTGCCAGGTGACACACATATAACTACACACACATGCACGCACACCACAGTCATACTACAGATATAGGCAAATAAACAGAAAATTATTAGAAATACACCTGTTAATGTTAATAACTAACAAGTATGTGTGTGCTTTCATTCAATTTTTCATCTGTTTCTAGTGTATGCCATGTTTAAGCAGAAAATTCAATTCAGTTATATAACTTGATGAGCTAGTAGAAATATTTATACTCCATCTAAGGCATTTTAAAATGCACCTGGATGAAAATAATATGCGGTATGTTCAGGGATAGATGAGGCCTCAATAAAGCTGTTAAGTTCAAATTTGTCACATAAGGCAGATGGCACCAAAGCTATGTTATGTCAATGACAGTTTTCAAATAAAGAAACATTACATTAAGCCTTGAGAATGCCAAGTGGAAATGCAATAGATAGAGCACTGAAGAAGGAATGAATGAATGGTAGAGAAGGAGCTTAAAATGAAAAAGGCAGACTCGTAGACACCACAGAAAATGAATTTATTTTGGTATTTGTTTTTAATTTATTTTTTTATATTTTTTAATGTTTATTTTTGAGAGAGAGAGAGAGAGAGAGAGAGAGAGAGAGAGAGACAGCACAAGTGTGGAAGGGGCAGAGAGAGAGGGAGACAGAATCCGAAGCAGGCTCAAGGCTCTGAGCTATCAGCACAGAGCCCGACATGGGGTTTGAACTCACAAACCATGAGATTGTGACTTGAGACAAAGTTGTGGACTCAACCGACTGAGCCACCCAGGCGACCCCATGTGGGTGGTTTTAATTGCTGAAACATAAGTATGTTTTGATACTTTTCTAAACAAAGAAACAGTAGCCCTGAATTCATGTATTTGCTAGTAAATGTATGTAAATTAATGATTATAAGAAAAAAAGAATAATATATTATTACTTATTGATATTGATTAATATAGTTGGAATTTTTCTGTTG
Source organism: Lynx canadensis (assembly GCF_007474595.2). Taxonomy (NCBI): domain Eukaryota; kingdom Metazoa; phylum Chordata; class Mammalia; order Carnivora; family Felidae; genus Lynx; species Lynx canadensis. The sequence continues at coordinate 60,530,558 of NC_044306.2, forward strand.
TGAAAATAAAAAATTCTCTAGGTTCATTATACACACACACACACACACACACACACATTATCTATCTATCATCTATCTATAATTATTTCTTTACAGAAATGAAATGCTAGAAAGCCCCGTCACAACTGCTCAACGTTTTACTATTATCAGACTTTTCATACATTGTCTTATTAATAACATTCATCTTTTATCATTCAACTTTGTAGTTGAAACACCCAAGACTCAGAAACATTCCATGACTTGCTCAAATACAGAAAGCTTCCTTAGAAGACCTGAAAATAACACTCAATACTTCTTATTCTTTCTTCTTCATCATGCTATGCTTCTTTTGATTGTGATCAAACAGAGAAACAAAACCTGTTACTTTTCTTATTGTGGCCGGATTCTCTTCTCAAATGAGGTTTATGTTTAGCTGTGGAACAGCATGTCCAACCACTGCTGTCTTCATTAACTGGGATGTTTGTGTTCTGGAATCCTGGTATTACAGAGTTTCACCTAAAGGGGCAGTGCTCTTCTCACTGCCAAGTTATTCTTATCCTGGCTCTTGTTAGCATTTAAAATGTGATTGCTTCTCTTCTGGACTCTCTCAGGAAAATCTTGGAAATACATGCATTGTACCTGTCCACCATAAGGATGATGTCTGCCAATGTCTGCCTTCTTTTTTCACTTACCTCATCTTCAGCATTATGCACCCTTACTTCATACAAAGACAGTTTTTTAAACTTTAATTTTGAAAACTGGGCACTTTTCTGTATGAATGAGTGTCTTAAATGAGGAGCAATACAAGAAACTCAAAAACAAACTACATATATAATCTTTTTTGTTTATTTGTTTATTTTTTATTTTTTTTTATTTTTTTTCAAGGTTTTTTATTTATTTTTGGGACAGAGAGAGACAGAGCATGAACGGGGGAGGGGCAGAGAGAGAGGGAGACACAGAATCGGAAACAGTCTTCAGGCTCCGAGCCATCAGCCCAGAGCCCGACGCGGGGCTCGAACTCACGGACCGCGAGATCGTGACCTGGCTGAAGTCGGACGCTTAACCGACTGCGCCACCCAGGCGCCCCTGTTTATTTTTTAGAGAGAGAGAGAGTGTGAGACAGGAGCAGAAAGAGAGAGGGAGAGAGATAATCCCAAGCAGGCTATCCCCATCTGTGCAGAGCCCAAAGTGGGGCTCAAACTGACGAACTGTGGGATCATGACCCAAACCTAAATTGGGTGCTTAGCCGACTGATCCACCTAGGTGCCCCAAATAAACTGTATTTTGTGAGACTTCCCTAGAGAATATTTTTAAAAACTAGGCATATTATATATGTAATGCATGTATGATATATATACACCCCTATTTCAGATGACTTCTGAACTGAATTTTAAATGCTATCAAAATAATATAATTAGTAGAGAAAGAAAAAGCTCTTATAAACCATGTATAAGATGGTCATTGACTCACACAATTGGAAGACTAAACTAGGTAAATGAGTATGAATGAACAATGAGAACAGCAACAAAAGCCTGCTAATATAGGATAAGCGAACAGTGAGCAGCCTAATGTTAAAATAACATATGATTCTTTGTTAAGAATTATAAAAACATTCCTAGGAAACTTTAGAAATATTATATTCATCCAGTGTCCTCGATGCTTCACTAGCTTTTCAATTGGAATAGGAGTTTTGGTATGATTTTTAACTAGGTGTTAAAAAATAATCATTGCTATTGACTTACATAACTTAAAGCAAATGAAAAGGTCCTTTTTCTCTATTGGATTTTTTTTTTACATTCCACCCCCTAAAAATATGCACACAAATTGAAAACTATAGACTTCATAGTTAGCTTGTTGAAAAGATTAGAGCAATCTGTATGGTTAGAAGAATAATGATTTTGATATTACTAATCACTAAACTCACACTAATGGTCTTGTGAATTTACAAAATTTTCTTTGATTTTTACTAACTGGATCTTTTACATTTTTTCTAGGCTAATTGTAATAATAGGAAAGGATTTTATGTAAGATAGAAACCATATAGATATCATTACATTTAACAGGGGCAGATAAATTGTTTAGTCTACAAATGAGAACACTGAGCACAGAAAGCTGTAATTTACCTAAGATCTTATAAATGGCTGCAGACTTTGGCAAGAGGATTCTGTCATGAATTTGCCATCCTGATCTCAGAATGCACGGTAATCTAGTGGTCCACAGTCTTCCTGTCACAGGGTCAGACTTGCTTGGTGGTCTGATGGCTTTCTTATCCTTTACCAGCTTTGTCCCTATTTTCTCTCACACGGGCATCTTACTTGATAAAATATTTGCACATTTAATATCATCTTGTGATCAGCGTCTCAGAGGGCTTAGACTAATGGAACGACCAAGAGAGCCCAAATTTCAGAGATCTTTTTCATAATATTCCAACATCTACATTGCTAAATGTGTAGCTGATTATAATTAATTAAGTATGGATATCTTACAAGTGTATTGTTATTTTCAGCTAACAAAATATATGTGTGAAAAAATGAACTCAAAGTGTGTATATGTCAAGGATTTGATCATAATATGTTTTCTTATGGTGTTTTTTAATTGTTTAAACTTGTCCTATCAAAAATGATCATTTCTCTGAAATATTATGACTTTCTTTGGGCCTTTTTTTTCTTTTATGTAGTTTATTGTGTAAGGTTGGCATATAAATTGAGAATACGGAAACCATAATTCGTAAACAAAATGGCAATGTATCAGGAATAATTTATTGCACTGTAGACGGTTCCTCTCTGATTTCTAAGATATGTTGTGTATATTTTGAAGTACTTCCCTGAAACAAAAGTATCAAGTGCAGTTTTTATTACAGGGAAATTTTTATAGTAGATCCATAGTGAGGGTCAATCCTGTCGAACAAGGGACTAATTAAATGTTCACCTATGGTAAATGCCTCTTTAGTTGTATGGTTTACTCCTCTTCACCGCTCCCTAAAGGCTTGTAGAATAGCTACAGAAGCAGACCTATATAAAATAAAGGCAGCTGGACTGCAGAGTCTAATATCAAACTCGAACCACAGTTTCTCCTCTGAAATAACATAAGAATAGGCAATTATGCCTACCAAAAAAAACATTGTTGTGGACCTCCGAGTGAGAGAATGGATGCTTATCTGCAGAAATTGTTTATGAAATTTTCTCAAAAGCCAGCTTTATAACCATGGCAAATTCTACCGAATGGTGATGCAGTCTCTACACAATTTGAATTTCTTTCTCCCCTGCAAAAAGGAAAAAAAAAACCCTTTAACCGTGAAGAGGGAAGACGCTAAAGTACCAAATAAGCTTAGAAATATACACATATACATAAAATTACAATAAGTCCTACAAAAAAAAAGAAATGTGTTTTTCTCCTCAGTTTAATTTCTGCTGCTTAAGTAATAATAGTAATAAAAATCTACATAGGAAATGCGTCCTCCCCCCCCCCCCGCCCCCCATCAAGCAAAACACTTGTCTTTTAATTTCTCAGAAAAGTTTTATTTGGAATCTGGATCTTAGGAAGTAAAATTTGCACAAATAAACACACAGACACACACACACACACACACACACATAAATGGTGGGCAAGTGAAATAAGAAATTTCACTCCCAGTTTGTTTAACTTTGCTGAATATTGTTCAGTTAGCAGTTGTTGTAGCTGCCACAACTTACGAGACCCCAAGTTGCCCACCATCAAAACGAAGTAACTGAATTGTTGACATAGAGAGCCAATACCCCGATGCTCTATCACTTTTGCCACTTGAATAACATAATCCCTGAGCCCGGTAGACAATTTAATAGGACTTGACTTGCTTTAGTCTCTCCTCCTAATCCCACTGAGACTGTGTTTCAATCCATCAAGCCCTGTATCACTTTCATACAACATTCTTTTACTGCTTGTATCTTGAATTTGGCTCTTGCTCTCTGGGGATCTGAGTGAAACTGCTAGAAGTCATTTCACTTGTCACCTTTAACAACCATCAGAAAGATAGAACTACGTGTATCTATGATAGGTTTGAGTTTTCACCTGACAAAGCACAAGGCATTGAAAGATACTCACTTTCGATTTACAAGTGTATTGACTAGAACCCTGTTCGAACAATTTGTGATCATGGCATGGGACATAGTCTCTTTCTTGAAATGGTCTAGGGATTTTTCCTCACCACCTGCCAACCACATGGATGTATTAAGAAAACCTAGAGATGATGGATAGAATTTAATCTTGTTATAGTTGGCTCTTACACAAGTCAACTTAAATCTTCCTGTTTTCATTTTAGTTCTCATCCTTATGATTCTGTAATTGGAATTTCATGATATTTAAAATATTTGAGCTCTCAAATTTGTAATTTATAATATTAGCTCCTATTGAAGGCTTACAATACAAGTAGCACTATCCCTAAGGTTTTATATGTAATGACTTATTTAATCCTCCCAATTACCTCACAAAGGAAGCCTTATTACTATTCCTTTCTTATACATTCAAAAGCAGCAACAACCAGAATAAACTTACCCATCTGCTTAGGTTGATATCCTAATATCAGTTCTCAGCCTTCTTTCCCGGGATTTGAGCAGTATAAGGAAACATATTTTTAACTGAGGAAACAAGAAAGAGAAATAATCTAATGATGATGGCACAGGTTTAGCTGCTTAAATACAGTAGCTCTACTTCTTGGAAAGGCTAATTTAAAAAGTTCCATCTGTAAAGCCGTTGCAGTCAATGTATAAGCCATAACTGCTATTTTTACCGAATATACGTATATGTGAAAACCATATGCATGTGACGTCTTCAGTTTTTACCTGATTTACAAAGTATTGCTTTGTCAGGAGGGAGTAACTTTGAACAATGAAATTGACAAAGTGCAGAACTATGTAATTTTTGTGTGAGGCAAAAGTACTCCCACGGAGACTCTATATAGAAAAAATAGGCATATTCCAATGTGTTATCTGATGGTCTTTATTTCTGCAGTAGATCACATTCAGGAAAGAACCATTATGGACACCTGGAACTTGTAAGAAGGATGAGAAAAATTGAAAAGTACCACTGATTCTTCATATGCGTCGCCGATTCTCCTCTGGGCGGATACTTGAGGCTATCTTTTGCAAATAAGATATCACAAACACAATAGGAAATCCTTTAGGGATGTGGAAAAAATAGAAGTAGGCATATGTGCCTCCTCTGTTCTCTGTTTATTAGAATTTATTTATTGAAAATGTTCTATCTTTACATTTCATAAAAGTGGGATAGTTAAAATTTGATTTATACCTTTAATTAGATGAGTGTATAAAGATTATGTTTTAATGAGATACATAAAAAAGCACTTGCTATAACTCATCTTTTTGGGAGGGAAAGAAAATAGCAAAAACCATGGTCACATTCTTCCAAAGAAGATAAAGAGAAAAATAAGCTACTTAAGGAAGCATAATAATTTCATATATTGTGCTTTGAGTGTAATAGTAACTTTCTGACTTGCACTTAGATAACTAAGAATGGGCAATCATTGGGGCAGCTGGGAGGCTCAGTCAGTTAAGTGTCTGACTTTGGCTCAGGTCATGATCTCAACGGTTCATGAGTTCAGTCTCAGTGCTGACAGCTCAGAGCCTAGAGCCTGCTTCGAGTCTGTGTCTCCCTCACTCTCTGCCCCTCCCTCACTCACACTCTGTCTGTCTGTCTCTCTCTCACAAATAAACATTAAGAAAAAAATTATTTTAAAGAATAGGCGATCATTTTTTCAAAATATTTTCAAAACACATGATGTAACTCTTCAGTAATAGGCAATATTTTACTAAATATCTGTGGGGTGGCAGACAGATCCTAGGGTAACTCCTAATAACTCCTGCCTCTGACCTATCTAAGGCTTTGTGTAGTTTTATCACCTTGAGTTCAGGTGGAGCCTGTGACTTACTTCTTACCATTAGAATATGGTGATGGAATATCACTTCTTCATTAAGTTAGGTTCTACGACAAAGATAATGGATGCCACTCCTGTGATGACTTTATATTATGTAAAATTTCCATCTTTGCCCACTGTGACTATCCTGTTGATAAAACACACAGCTATGGGGTGCCTGGGTGGCTCAGTCGGTTAATAATCTGACTCAATTTCAGCTCAGGTCATGATCTCATGTTTCATGGGTTCCAGCCCCACATCAAACTCTGTGCTGACAGTGTGGCACCTGTTTGGGATTCTCTGTCTCCCTCTCTCTCTGCCCTTCCTTGGCTCATATTCTCTCTCTCTCTCTCTCTCTCTCTCTCTCTCTCTCTCTCTCAAAAATAAATAAATAAATATTTAAAAAAACAATAAAAGACACAGCTATGTTATGACTGCCTATGAAGAAGGCCACGTGGCGAGGAGAAGTGAGTGGCTTCCAGGACCTAGCAGTGGCCTCTAGCTAAGAGTCAGTAAGAAGCTGAGGCCCCCATGAATACAGCTATGGGCTGTGATGACCCAGATAAGCCATGCCTGGACTCCTGACAGAACCTGAGAGATAATAAATGTACATTGTTTTAAGCCACTAAATTTGTGGTAAATAAAAAAAAGTGATAATGCATGTGTACTCTAGAAAACTTTATGTATGAATATGAATCATGAAATTTTATTTGGCAGGGCGTAGATGTGTATGTCTGTATGTCTGTACTTCACTCAGATGAGTTTTCCCTTCTTTTCATGTTAAGATAGAGTAAGGAAAGGCAGAAACCATTTTAATCAAATGCTCTGACAAAACCCAAAATGGTGTAAGGGAGGATCTCTAATTAGCATTTGGGGCAGCTTTGATCTCTGTTGAGCCCCAGAATTTTCATGACTGTCTTAATTGGAGAGTCACGCATGTATGCCCACCCATCACCCCCGCTGATAACGTAAAAAGAACTAACACGTATAATGAAGCCAAGGGAGCACGGAAGGTCAGCTTCTTTGACAAAAGCCACAACACACTTTCATTAATGCCACAAACGACCAGGAAACAATACTTCTGCATCATCTCAGAAAGCAGATAAAAACAAAACAACAAATGGAGAGCTTAGTAGTGAGAGGGTGAAAGAGGGATCCCATGTTGGTAACAGCTACCATGAGGTCCTGTGGATGCATGGAGCTGTCAAGGGGCAGGGGAAAAAAATCAGGAATCCCACAAGGGAATGCATTAGATTACCTGACAAAGCCCACGGCACCAGGGGGATATATTAGGTAGGAACTCCAGTGAACAAGAATAAGTATGAGATACAAAACTGTCCGTCTTTCTTTTGAGCAGCATAATTGCGGGATGGAGAAATTCCCATAGCTTCTTTATACAGGCCATAGAAAAAGACTGGCATGTGTGTCTGGAGGAGGAAAAGGCAAAGGCTGTCCTCTAGAGCCCTTCACAACACAACAGTCTTCAGCACATTTCACGCTATCGTTTGTTTCTGTGGCTCATGGTGTTTACAGCTTTTAAAATTCTGCTAACTTTATACATGGCAGGTTTCTCGTCAGCTTCAGTATCTCTGTCAGAAAATAACATCTATTCTTTATGGTCATTTTAACTTTGTGTATTATTTAGTATATCCACAGAGAGATATTTATGATGAATATTTAAGTTGTGAAAGAAACATAACAATAAAACATTCTCGAGATTAGCACCCATTGTAAAGCTACACCAACACACCACTGATACACCATTTGAGTTTCTCGCTCACTCTGCCCCCTCCACAGAGGAAACTGCTATTTTGTATATTTTGGTTATGTTTCCTTTGGTTTTGACAGTTTCATGCTTTCTATGCAACGTGTCGCTTTGTGTTGTTTTTGAGCTTTATAAAAATGACATCACTGATGTAGTTTTCTATAATTTGGGAAACATTCTGAGAATACCTGAAATTTATATTCATCCTCATTTTGACTTTCATATCTTCAATTCTTGAGTTAAAGGCATGTTTTTAAATTTGCAGATTAATGACCTTTGAAATGATTACTTTTTGTGTGTTGATCCTCTTAATTGCACAAATGCATTTTATTGATCCTGTGATGTCTGTTTCACCTTGCTTCGTGATCGTATATCTGTTCAGCTTTTATAAATGCGCTATTGAGAGGAACCTGGGTGGCTCAGTCAGTTAAACGTCTGACTTTTGATTTTGGCTTAGGTAATGATCTCACGGTTTGTGGGCTTGAGCCCCGTGTCGGGCTCTGCACTGACAGCACAGAATCTGCTTGGTGTTCTCTCTCTCTCTCTCTCTCTCTCTCTCTCTCTCTCTCAAAATAAATAAATACATATTTAGAGAAAATAAAATAAATGTGCTCTTGAGAATAATGTTTAGCTTCAAAATTATTTGGTGCAGGGATCTGTATATCACCTCAAGCCATATATTTGTTACTTTTTACTTGTTTTTACTATCAGTAACTGAGAAATTTGTCCTGAATTCTTCTATTGTATTGTTAGATCTGTTGGTTTTTCCCTGACTTAACACTTTTTTTTCTTCACAAAATATGAAGTTATGTTGTTAGTGTATACACAGTCACAATCCTTCCATTGTCCTGGTAACTGAAGACTTTTAAATTTATCCCCAGAGGGTTTTTTTAGTTGGCCTGAAATTTCTTTTTCTATCCTTTATTTTCAAATTTTCTGTATCCTTAGCTCTTAAGTTGGTCTCTTGAAAATAATATATAGCTGTATGGTTCTTCTTATCAATCCTGACCATGTTTTGGGGGGGAGGAGTCTATGACTGTGATTTATCTCTAAAATCTTATTTTGTACCTTATAAATGCCCTGATGTTTTTGTTCTTCTTTACTTTTTTAAGGTTAGAGTTGATTTTTGTGTGTGTGTTTTTTTATCTCGTTTTTTTGCTGCTTTTCCCCTTATGTGTGGCATTTTAATCTGTATATTCAATATTAAACTTAATAAAGTTTAAAGTTAACTACCAGCTTAACATTCCCCTCACCTCCAACTCCATAACATCTTGAGTTTTAAGTCTTATAAACTTTCCAACCTACAGGCTATTTCTAATATTTTAGTCCTTTATTTTTAAAACTGTGTGGTAGGCAGTACTTTGACCCTGGCGATGTTACTCTGAATATGTTACATCACATGGTAAAAGCTGCTTTGCAGAGCTAATGTTACTTATCATCTAACCTTGAAATAGGCTGGAATTAGGCTGGATTCTCAATGTGGGCCTAATTTAATCCTATGAGCCCTAAAAATCTGGCAGAAGGGAAAGTTAGATAGAGGGCGTACTAGGGCTGAGAAGGATTGGAGTGCCATTGGTGGCTTGCAGATGGAGATGACCATGTGGAAAGCATGGGAGGGAAATGAATTCTGCCAACAACCTTAAGGAGCTTGCAAGCAGAGTTGTCCTCAGAGCCTCAAGATAAGGGCCCCATCTAGGTAACGCCTTTATTTCCATCTCGTTAGGTTCTGAGCAGAAGGCCCAAGTGAGACACGCTGTGTCTAGTTTTCTGACCTATGGAAACATGAGATAATACAGGCATGTTGTTATAGGCTGTTAAGCTTGAGGAAACTTTTTTGCTGCCTCAATAGAAAATGAATACAAACTGTGGGAGGCGCGTTGTGTCTTCATCATTTGCAGATTTTGTATTTGCAAATTTACTTACTTGCTAAACGTGTTTGTGGCCCCAAACCAATACTCGTGGCACTTCTGTGATCATTCATGGAAATGCACAAAGAAAGGAAAAATTTGAGTGGCCTAATGAGCAAGGTCCCGGTGGAGGTTGAACAAGGCTATGCTCAGTGTTCTTATTTCAGCTTTCCTACTATAAATAAGCATCCTTTTGGCAGTCTATTTAGTGCCATGAGTTCTGCATTTTTGTGCTTTTCGTTGGTGATTTTGCTGTTGAAAATGTTCCCCAAGCATAGCGCTGAGGTGTTATCTGGTGTTCTTAAGTGAGAGAAGGCTGTGATGTGCCTTACAGAGAAAACATATGTATTACATAAGCTTCATTCAGACATGAGTTACAGTGCCAGTGGCAGTGAGTTCACTGTTAATAAATCAACAACATGATGCATCAGAAAATGGAAGAGAAAATTCTCCAATCTGTAGGTGAGGCCTCTCCAGAACGTAACGTCTATAATGTGTGATAAAGCTATGGAAAAGCAGGGAAATTTTTAAATTTTTGAAATGGCCACTAACCAAGAAGTGTAGTAACAGCATCATGGTGAGGCTAAAAGCCAAAGAAATGTATTGTCATATTATCCAGGGACAGGAAACTGTTACCTTTTTAGCTAGCTCAGACTGACTCACACATTTCAAAAGATGATAAGACACGAAAAATGTTATATGTGCAGGTGAGGTGGTCTGAAGGTTTGGAGGCTAAGACTACAGAAGAGTTATTCAGGAAAAGCATATGAGGAAGCACAAGTTTTCAATACTGATGAGACTGACTTGTTTTACAAGGACATTGGCAATGCTAGACTCAATCCATCACTGATGTGTAATATTTTGAAGGGAGAGTCAGAAGAATTGACTTTTCATTGAGACTAAGTTCTTTCTTTTTAAAACTTTTGAAGTGTTTTATTATTTATTTTTGAGAGAGAGAGAGAGAGAGAATGAATGAGTTGGGGAGGGGCAGAGACAGAGGGAGACACAAATCTGAAGCAGGCTCCAGACTCCAAGCTGTTGGCACAGAGCCCAATGCAGGTCTTGAACTCACAAACCGTTAGATCATGACCTGTGCTGAAGTTGGACGCTCAACTGACTGAGCCACCCCAGTGCCTAAATTCTGAGCACTGGTGAGAAGGAAGTACTCTCATGTTTAGTGGGAAGTCGCTAGATTTTTAAATCTTGGGGTCTCTCTCTGTCTCACTCTCTCCTAAGTATATATATGTATATACTCTTTAAAAACAACAACAACAACAACAACAACAACAGCCTCCTATTAATTAAGTAATCTCTACCCCTAACATGGGGCTTGAACTCACGGCCCTGAGATCAAGAGTCACATGCTCTACCAGCCAGGTACCCCTGTATATATTCTTTTTTTTAAATCTATATTTTCCTCCCATTTCGTAACTACTCTTTTGTATTTTTTAATCTCTCTGTGCTTCATGTAAAGCAATTTCTTCAGATCTATCTTTAGATCGCTAATTCTCCTTTTGCTGTGTTTAACTTGTTTTTCAGCAAATCTACTGTTTTTTTTTTAAATTTCAATGATTATACTTTTCATTTCTAGAATTGCAATCTGCTTCTCCAAATAAGCCAAGTCATTTTTATGTTTACTTCTTGCTATCTCATTTTCCTGATTTTTCTTTCGTTTTCTAAATGTTTCAGAATAGGCAAAGTAAAAAGTGGACATAAGATTAATATCAGAAGTTTTTGTATAGGATCGACTCTGTTTTTTGCTCTGTGTCTGTTGCTCCTTTCCTCGTCTCTTTGATAATTTTTAATTGTGAGCTCACATTTGAGTTAATTCAATTTGTGGCAGATCTGAGGGCCTAAGTTTGGAATGTTTTTCTAGGATGATTTGTACTTGCTACTTTGTGAGTTAGAATGATACCAACTTGGGGCCATTTAGGCTTTTTAATGAACCTGGCTTAATGTAGGAATTTTACATGTACATCCAAGTGCTTGTCCACATATCCTAGGCAAATGTGTCCAGTTGTCCCTGTGCAGTCTTTTTTATTTTAATGTTTATTTATTTATTTTTGAGAGAGAGAAAAAGAGACAGCGTGGGTGAGGGGCAGAGAGAGAGGGAGACAGAGTATTGGAATGGGGGTCTGCACTGACAGCAGAGAGTCCTATTCGGGGATCAAACTCACGAACCACGATATCATGGCCGTAGCTGAAGTCAGACATTCAACGGACTGAGCACCCAGGTACCCCGCCCCTTTGCAGCCTTGACGGTTTTTTTTTTTAATATGTCACAATTCCTTGTTTATTTTCTGTAATTCTTTTTAAAATATATTTTCCTTTGTGCAGAAGTAGTAAAACATTAAAAGTATGTCTATTTAAAATTTAAATTTATTCAGGATCTTATCATAATTAGTGGTTATTTCAGAATATTCATTGTGTTACATATAGGAAGAGAGGAAAATTATAATGATTAGTCACCTAAAATTCTTTGACACATTATGAAGTCATATACAAAGCACCCGAAAATACACATGATATTTGAGGCCTAATGTGTATATACATTTATTCATACATCATGTGTATGCATATGCATATACATACATGTGTATATTTAAAACAAATTTTGAAAGTTCAAATTGATGACGTTTACATATAAATTTTACATACACAATTTTATATTTTACATATTATGTACCCTTGCAAACATCAAGGATACAGAACATTTTCACCATCATAGAAGCCTTCTTTGGGTCAATAACTCAGTCAATAACTCCAATGGTTACACCATTTCAATCTATCACCAAAATTCAGTTTTGTGTGTTCTTAAATGTTTTTAAATGAAAAACTTAAAGCATAGATTATTTGGAAATGTCACAAAGATGGCAAAGTAGGAGGTTCCTGAATTTTCCTCCTCCCACAGATACACTGAATATACAGCCATACATAATTAATTCCCTCTGAGAGATATCCAGAAACTAGTTGACTGGCTCTTACAGTGGAATGTACACATGAAATGAATACAAAATGAATATACATCAAAATGGGTAGGATAGGCTGAGATATACTCTTGCCGTATATCTTACGCTGGCATAGCAACTTACAGTCAATAGGGAACCCCTAACTCTCAGCTTCTCCCTGCGGAGTAAAGGGTTTGGACACCACATATAGCACCCCAACTTTTAAGTCTGCCATCTGAGGACTGGGGCTTCAAATCGCCCAGCTCTGACAGCCAGCAGAGTTTGCACTCAGGAGCCCTCAGGGCTATAGCAAACGAAGAAACTGTTGTTAAAAAGACACACGACTAATTCTGGTAGCTGTTTCCCTGAGCTCACCACAGAGGTGGCTGGCAAAGTATACCCATATCTGAGCTTTTCCTTGGAAGGTATTTGACTGCATACTTGACCAACTGGTCTCTGAAGGTTAGGCTTCTAATTAGCTCACATCTTGGTGCTAACTGGGAACCTCCCCCAGAACTCCAAAGAGTCAGTGGATACTTCTCTACCTCACTTCCTATCACTTGCTCCACCAATAAAATCAAGTCACCATCTTCACCCCTGTAAGAGGCTTGTCCACACATCTGGCTCCTCAGCTTTTATAACTGCCATTTGAGAGATGAGTCCCAAATCACTGATCGCTGATAACTGACAGGGCTTGTAATCAGGAGTCCCTACAGAATTACAGAAAACCAAGATGCAGTTGTTAAATGGGCACCTGAGCACTTGCTGTGGTTGTACCCCTCGGCTCAACACAGAGGAAGCCTGCAAAAATTCTCATCTCCCAGTTTCTCTTGGAAGAGATCTGACTGCATTGTTTCTCAGCTGTCGCTTGAGGTTCCAACTTCTACTCAGCCTGCTTGTGGGTGCTGGCTGGGATCCTCCAGGAGCCTAACAGAGCTGGCGGGCACATTCCCTGTTATCTCCCTCTGGAGATTGAATCAGTTAATCAAAAACCTCCCCAAAAACCAAGGTCCAGGCTAAATGTCTTCACTGGTGAATTCTACAAAACATTTAAAGAAGGGGCGCCTGGGTGGCTCAGTTGGCTAAGCGTCTGACTTCAGCTCAAGTCTGATCTCACTGTTTGTGAGTTGGAGCCCCACACTGGACTCTGTGCTAACAGCCTGCTTCAGATTCTGTGTCTCCCTCTATCTCTGACCCTCCCCCACTCACATTCTGTGTCTCTCTCTATTAAAAATAAATAAACATTAACAAAACTTTAAAGAAGACAATATGAATTATTTTCAAATTTCTCACCAAATCGAAGAGGATGAAGAGGAAAAAGCTCTTCAAACTCATTTCACAAGGCAAGCATTACCCTAATACCAAAAGCACAAGCATTACCCTAATACCAAAAGCACAAGCATTACCCTAATACCAAAATACACAAGAAAGATTATACTTCATGATAAGGTAAAATTTATTGGAATACAAAGATGTTTCAACATACACTAATTATTCAGTAATATGCCACATGAATAAAATGAAGAATAAAAATCAAATGATCATCTCAATAGACAGAACAGATGCATTTGCCAAAATTCAACATCCTTTTATGATACAAGTTCTAAACAAATCAGGTAGAGAAGGAATGTACCTCAACATAAAAAAGGCCATACATGAAAAGCCTAGAACTAACATCGTACTCCATGGTGAAAAGCTGAGAGGTTGTCCTCTAAGATGAGAAACAGGACAAGGATGTGCACTCTCACCACTTTTATTCAACATAGTACTTAAAGTCCTAACCAGAGCAATTAGATAAATAAAGAAATAAGATATATCCAAATCAGAAATGAAGAACAATATACTCTCTATTTGAAAATTACACTATACTTTATACACATAAAATATGTATAGAGAATCCTAAAGGCTTTACCAAAAAATTGTTAGAGCTAATAAATGAGTTCAGTAAAGTTGCAGGACACAAAAAATGTAAAGATTATTTATATTTCTGTACACTAAAAACAAACTACTGGAAACAGAAATTAAGAAAGCAGTCCAATTTGTCCATTCACAATTACATCAAAAAGAATAAAATGCCTAGCAATAAATGTAACCAAGGAGGTAAAATATCTCTACACTGAAAATGATAAATCGTGACAGAATTTAAAGAAGACACAAATAAATTGACAGATGATCTGTGTTGATGGATTGGAAGAATTGATATTGTTAAAATGTTAGACTACCCAAAGCAATCTACAGATTCAGTACAATCCCAATAAAAATATCAATGGCATTTTTCACAGAAATAGACTAAACACTCCTAAAATTTCATAGAAATGGAATAAACAATCCTAAAATTTGTATGGAACCACAAAAGACCCCAAATAGCCAAAGTAACCCTGAGAAAGAAGAACAAAGCTGGAGACATTATATTTCCTGATTTCAAACTAGAAAACCATGGAAATAAAAAATTATGGTACTGGCATACAAACAGACACGTAAATAAATCAATGGAATAGAATAGAAAACTCAGAACTAAATTTATACATAAGTGGTCAATTAATTTTTGACAGCAGTGCTAAGAATATATAATGGCAAAAGGATCATCTCTAAATGGTGATGGGAAAACTGGGCAGCCACATGCACGAGAATAAAACTAGACCCCTATGTTATACAATACACAAAAATCAACTCAAAATGGATCAAAGACTTCAATGTAAGACCTGAAACCATAAAGCATCTAGAAAAAAGCATAGGTGTATGCTCTTTTACATTGGTCTTAGCGATGATTTTTTTTGGATTTGACATCAAAAGCAAAGGCAACAAAAGCAAAAGTAAACAAATGGGACTGCATCAAACAAAAAGCTTTTGTGCAGCAAAGGAAACCATCAACAAAATGAAAAGGCATCCTGTGAAGGGAAGAAAATATTCACAAACCACATCTCTGATAAGGAGTTAATATTCAAAATATAGAAGAAACAACATTGTAGCAAAACTCCAAATAATCCAATTAAAAAATGGGCAAAGGGTCTGAATAGACATGATTCCAAAAAAAGACATTTTCCAAAGAAGAAATACAAACAGCCAACAGATACATGAAAAGATGCTCAACATCAGTAATTATCAGAGAAATGCAAATCAAAATCACAACAAGATACAATTTCATGGCTGATCTCTGCTATCAAAAAGAGAACAGAAGGACAAGCATTGGTGAACATGCAGAGAAAAAGAATCTTTGTACACTGTTGGTGGGGATGCAGATTGCTACAACCACTATGGAAAACAATATGGAAGTTCCTCAAGAAGTCACAAATAGAATTACCATGTAATCTAGCAATCCCATTTCTAATTATATATCTGGGAAATAAAATCAGGATCTCAAAGACATATATGTACTCCTATGTTCATTGCAGCGTTATTGATAATAGCTAAGGTATGAAAACAACCTAAGTCTCCAACAGATGAATGTATAAAGAAACAGCTCTCTCTCTCTCTCTGCCCCCCTCCCATATATATATACATACATATATATATATGGAATAGTATTATGGAATAATAGACTACTATCTAGCTTTAAAGAAAGAAGAAACTCCTGCCATTTGCAACAACATGGATTAATCTACAGGGAATTATGCCAAGTGAAGTAATCCAGACAGGAAAAGCACAATATCACTTATATGTGGAATAAAAAAAAAAAAAAAGTCAAACTCAGAGAAATAAGAAGAGTATAATGGTGGTTTTTCAGAGGATAGGGAATGGGAGAAATAGGGTGCAAACTTTTTTTAATGTTTATGTATTTGTTTTTGAGAAAGAAAGAATCCCAAGCAGGTTCCTCACTGTCAGCTTAGAGCCTGATTCAGGACTCAAACTCATGAACCATGAGGTCATGATGGGAGCTAAAGTCAAGATGCTTAACTGACTGAACCACCCAGGTGCCCCAAAAGGGTGGGGAATTTTTTCACTTTTATTTTTTTAAATGTTTATTTATTTTTGAGAGAGAGAGAGAGAGAGAGAGAGAGAGAGAGAGAGAACACACAAGTGGGAGAAGGGCAGAGAGAGCGGGAGGCACAGAATCCAAAGCCGGTTCCAGTCTCTGAGCTGTCAGTACAGAGCCCAAAGCTGGCCTCAAACCCACGAATTGAGAGATCATGACCTGAGCCAAAGTCGGAGGCTTAACCAACTGAGCTATCCAGATGCCTGGATGATTTCATTTTCTTACTGCACATTTAGATAAACTCTTTTGTGAAGTGATGATTAAAATATTTTGTTCATCTTCTTAAATTGGGTTGCTTGACTTTTTTTTTAAGTTCATTTATTTATTTTGAGAGAGAAAGAGAGGGAGAGAGCATGTGCACGCGAATGGGGGAGGAGCAGAGAGAATCCCAAGCAGGTTCCATGCTATGAGCACAGAGCTTGATGTAGGGCTCAATCCCATGAACTGTGGGATCATGACCTGAGCCCAAATCAAGAATGTGTCGCTCAGCCAACTGAGTTCCCCAGGTGTCCCTTGACCTTTAAAAATTGATTTGTAGGGCTTTCTTTGGCAGTTTGGAAAATCTTTCATCAGATTCTGTTTGAAATAGAAAAATTTAGTGAAGGAAAGAAGCTGTGAATTAGATGGAAAAGTGTTTCACTTAGTGACTTAGTGAAACATGACTTGGTCCACGTCAGTGTGGACCCATGGCTAAAATGTGCGAGCAGCATTTCCTTAGTTACTGGTCACCTGTCTCCTCCCATTAGTCTATTTTTCAGCAGCTCCTGAGCACTGGAACATGTATACTCTGTAAGTGACGGGGTAAAGTGAAATCCAAGCATCTTAGGGATGAGTTAGTACAATATCTGTGTGAAAATTATCACAGTTTTACATTGCCTACTCACATTGCCCCAGTTATTTTCCATTGGTGAAACAATACTTCTAAGTGCTTCACAGCAAAAGATTTTATTTTTTTACGTGTTAAATTTAGGAGAGTCCTAAAAATTCATGTCCCTAATGAATGGGAATTGAATTGGTGCAGGTTTTCAACCTGATAATTAAAAGCGTTCTAAAAGTAGAGGCTAATTGAATTTCAATTTACTTCTCTTTCTGCATCAATAGCATGATTTTAGAAACTTTTTAAAAATAGCTATAATATGCTCAAATATTTCATTATAGCATGACATTAATGATCTTGTAAGTAGGTTAATTGTAGATTCCATTGCAGACCTCCTTTGGAGATACTTCAGTTGGATGCTTTGAGCCAGAGAATAGATTTAGTTCAAAGTCCACCCTGATATTTGAAAGATTTTTGACTTTCTTAAACCCACAGGAGTTAAAAATCAGACTTTGTATACAAGTATAGAGGCATTGAAGATACAAGAGTTTTTTTACATCTTTATATTACCTGGGAAAATATTTTTGGGTTTTTGTATATTTCACATAAGGCAAAGTGTGCAACGTTTCCTTATGATCTCTATCTAAACATGTAATGATGACTTTAATAATTTATACCGCTTATTTTTATGTTTTCATTTAAATTCCAATTAATAAATATACAGTGTAATATTAGTTTCAGTTGTATAATATAGTGATCCAACACTTCCATACAACACCCGGTGCTCATCACAAGTGCCCTTCTTAATCCCCATCACCTTTTTAACCCGTACCCACACCCCCCCACACCTCTCCTCTGGTAACCATCAGTTTGTTCTCTATAATTAGGAGTCTGTTTCTTTGTTTGCCTCTCTCTCTTCTTCCCTTTGTTCATTTGTTTTGACTCTTAAATTCCACATCTGAGTGAAATCATATGGTATTTCTCTTTCTCTGACTGACTTATTTCATAATAGTCTCTAGCTCCATCCATGTCATGGCAAATGGCAAGATTTCATTCCCTTTTAAAGCTGAATAATATTCCACTGTATATATATACCACACTTACAATGCTGCCTACAGCTTTAAGGGGCTCACAGACCTGAGATCCCCATCTGTGAAGTCTCCTTGGACACATGGATCCATGAATTAAGAAGCCCCTGGTCTAGAGATAAGGAGGCTCCCTCTTACAGGGCCTGACACATGATCTTGTTATGAGTATCACGAGTAACCACTTGAATGTTTCACTGGAAGATAGTTTTGGGGATAAGAGAAGGAGAAAGAAGGCACAGGGAAAGGGAGGTGGAGGGAACTGTATTCTGAGAGTGTTAACAGAACACCAGAGACTTTTCTATGGCTCTGTTTCAGTTGATCTTAGCCAAAAGGCTGAGAAGATCTAAAGCTCTATTTCCATCATCAGTGTGGAACTGTACAAATTTGATGACTGGAAATCTAAAGCTGATGAACTCCTTCAAAGTCACAGCGTCCTATGATTACAGATTTATCAGCTTTAGGGACTTAAATCAGTGCAAGTCATCCACACGTTTCAGAAATGCACCATTAATACTTTTCCCTCAGGGTGCCTGGGTGGCTCAGTCGGTTAAGCATCTGACTTTGGCTCAGGTCACGATCTCACAGTCTGTGAGTTTGAGCCTCGCATCAGGCTCTGTGCTGACAGCTCAGAGCCTGGAACCTGCTTCAAATTCTATGTCTTCCTCTCTGTCTGCCCCTCCCCTGCTCACATTCTCTATTTTCTCAAAAATAAATAAACATAAAAAATTAAAAAAAATACTTTTCCCTCACTGTTTTAAAAAGGAAAAAAAGAAATAATCAAGTGTGAAGGCCAATAAAAAAGTTATATATATATATATATATATATATATATATATATATATATAATTTGTATATTTTTGTATATATATGTGTGTATATATATATATATATATAAATTTTCTGCCCACAATTAACAAAGAGTCATGAAATTTATAGAGAAAAGCTATTCTAGAGAAAAACTATTACATTGTTGAATTTGTTGGAAATACAATATTATGTTATCTCTAGGAATTCATTTGAATTTTTAAATTCTTCATGATAATAAACTCTATATTCCAGAAACCTTCCAAGATAGGATAAAAAGTTATTCTTATTCATTATATATGAAATGCTTTTATCAATAAAAAATCTCAAAGTTCAAATTGAGAAAACCCTCTTTTTATCATATTAGATTTTAATTTTTTCTTGAAGCTTTTTAATCTGAATTTGTTATTGATGCATAAAGTACAAATGACTCTCTCTCTCACCCTCTCTCAATCTTTCTCTCATGTATGTATATGTAGGTATATATGAAAATTTGGGGACTATGATACCTGGACAGATAGAAATTTCTGCTGACTTAAATATAAGTGAATTAGAAATGTGGGAATTAAAGTTTAATTGTATTATCTCATTAAGAACAAAATAATCCAGTCAAATGCATTTTGGATTTGCTGTGTGTTAAACATTTTAAAATGTTTGAGATGTTTGATACTGTCTGTAAATAAGAGTCTATACTGATACATAGCACTTGAGGTAATAAGATTCCTAATTAGTGCCACACATGGAGAAGACATATGTATAGAGGGTCACATAGTCAAGCTAATTTCTTGCATAAAGCTTTTTCATGATTCTGCATTGAATTGAACTGTGTCTCCCCAAAATTCATGTCTATCTGGAACCTGTGAACATGACCTTAATTGGATATGTGCTGTCCAAAGATGCTATCAATTTACAATGAGGTCATACTGGATTATGGTGGGTGACAATCCAATAGCATGTCCTTATAAGAAAAGGGACATTTTGGGGCACCTGGGTGGCTCTGGCAGGTAAGTGTCTGACGTTGGCTCAGGTCAGGATCTTGTGATTTGTGAGTTTGAGCCCTGCATCAAGCTCTGTGCTGATGGCTCAGAGCTTGGAGCCTGCTTTGGAGTCTGTGTTTCCCTCTCTCTCTGCCCTTCCCTTGCTTGAATTCTATCTCTTTCTCCCTCTTTGTCAAAAATAAATAATAAACATTAAAAAAAAGTTTTTTAAACAAAGAAAAGGCAATCACTGTCTTGACTCCCATCTGTATAGTTTACCTTTACATTTACCATTACTTACCATTATAGTTTACATTTGCCAGGAAAATACCATACTGCCAAATCTCTCAGAATATGGCTAGCCCAGAACTGCTTTTATAGATGGATTTTTAAGTCATGTTATCAATAGTGATGATTTATTAACAGCCATGACTGCATTACTGCTCAGTCACTTTTATGTTTATAATGATTGGTGGGGGTAGAAATGGAACACATGACAGTAATTCACCTATCTGCAAAGCTTATTATATCCCATAATTGCAGGTATGATTCAGTTTAGGATCATGAACCCTAAGGATCTAACTAATATTTGAATGGATTTATTATGCTTATGCATTTTATGGTGTTGTTTATGATGGACGATTTGGCTGGCAAGAATCCTAAATTTTGGCAAATCACCTTCAAGCCAGAGACAAATAATATATTGTAAAAGGCTTTGGTTCTGAGGTCATAATTCCATCTTATTCCATCTAGTTTTGTAAATAGTGGCATCCTTCTGAGTTTCAGTTTCCTCATTAGTAAAATCAACATAAGTAACTCAGCATTTTAGTGTATATTTTATGATGTATGATATTTTATCCTAGTATAAAACTCAATGTGTCCAACATGTTTCTTGGTAATGGTAGTACATTCATTTTTTTGACTGTGAGATAACAGTAAAAAAGACAGTATGTGCCACTTAGCCAATGCTACAAAAAATGTTTCCTAGAAAACCAACCCCAAACACAGTGGCCTTAAACAACAGTTAATTTTATCACAGAGCTGAGGGTTGTCTGGGGTTTGGCTGATCTAGTTTGGGCTCAGCTGGGGAGGTTCAGCTCTGTTCCATGTGTTTATCTCCTCATGTGATCAGTGAGTACATTCTTCTCATGATCATGGCAGTGATCCAGGAGAGGGAAACTACATCAAGCAAGGAATTTTTCAATCCTCTGTTGGCAATACATCTGCTGACATCCTATTGGCTAAAACAAGTCCCATGGCCAAATCGAAGTGTGAGGAAATATACAGGTGCACCCAAACCACTGAGTCATTGTGAGGAGAGTGAGGAGCCACATTCAGTCACAGCTTTGCTCTGCCATCACTGCCTCTAAACTTGTTGTAGCGGGGCCTTCTTCCTGGGCAGCTAGAGACTGCTAGGAATGCGGACTGTGGTTCCAAGTCAGCCTGAGGATTTCTGGCACTGGGGAGGGCACAGCAAGCAGCCTCACCAGTTGTGAGCATCACCTGTGTCTGCTAACAAGGCTGTACAGTCCTCTAATGAAAGTATATGGAATTCAAACATTTTTTTTAATGGAGTCTGCTTCTACCTTTATAAAATGTAATTCTAGGACCCATAGGCAAATAATCAGCCAGTTATCTCCGACATCTCAAAGAAAAATTTGTTTTCAAGACAGAAAGGAGCCTAATTGCATAACATTTTTCCAACTGCTATCATCTTGGAGCAAACAAGGGAAATAAAGATTTCTACTATCCTTACAATGTGCCACCTGAGGCTGACTACCATTACTAAATAGTCTGCAGCGCTCCATATCCAAAACTTCTGGGTGGCCTGCTCTGGTGGTGTGAGGTATAGGGATAATTAATCATTGAGGCTATGAAAGCATGCAGAAATGTGATTAAATCCAAGTCAGAACACATGGATCAAAATCTACTGCAGCTTAAAATGGATACTACCAAAAGAATACGGTATCTTAGAAGAAGTAGATAAGTAAAGGGCAGGACAATCTCTCAAAGGAAGTGGCATAATCACTGTGTTTGTAGTAGGACAGGCATGGTAGACTGGAAAAATCATGAGGTGTGGAATCAGAATGCCTAGGTCTGTGTCATGGCTCTACCAGTTAATATGGGTTTTTTTTAACGTTTCCAATCCTGTATCCACAGTTTTAAATAGGTGTTATTATCTCTCACAAGGATGTTAAGAAAATCACTTGAAGTAATATTTGTGGGAGGGTTATACCAAGTGTAAACTTTTAGTGGTTGCCATTTCAAGCTAATAGACTAATATCATGGCACCAAAATTTTGTCAGTTAACATCACAGGAAGAGTAATACAAGATGAAGGCATGATGGAATGAACCACATAATGCCTTATAGGTCACGGTAAAGCTTTTTTAACTTCATCTAGAAGGAAGAATATCTTTATTTCTAGTTTCATCTTTGTTCATTGGCTGTAGAGTGCATTGCCAATGTCACAGCATGGCCCAATATACATGGCTCATGCTTCAGAAACATTAAGAGAATAGTTTAGAAATGATGTCAAGTTTCTACATTTCCTATTGGCATTCATTTGTTGAAGATTTTTGACATGAATTTTCTGAAATAATAGCATCAATCATAGGAAAAAACTACAAAGGTAGACTATGATGGTTAATTTTATGTGTAAATCTGATTGGACTAAGGGATAGCCCGATACCTGGTAAAACATTATCAGTAAATATATTTGTGTGGCCATTTCTGGAGGAGAATAGCATATAAGTGCTGAGTGACTGAGAGAAGAAGATTGTCCTCACCAATGCAGGGGAGTATCACCCAAACTTTTGAGGGCCTGACTAGGGGAAAAAAAGGTGGAGGAAGGGAAAATTTGCTCTTGGTTTGAGCTGGGATATACATCTTCTCTTACCCTTGGACATTTGGTTTACTGGTTCTTAGGCTTTCAGACTCCAACTGAAGTATAAACCACGAGCTTCCCTGGTTATCCATCTTGCAGAAGGCAGATTGTGGGACTTCTCAGTGTTAATAATCATGTAATCTAATTCCTATAGCAAATCTCATATATATGGAGTTTGGTTCTGTTCCTCTGGAGAACACTGACTAACACATAGACATAACTATGAGACAACTCAAATACTGATGAGCTGTTCTAAATGTGCCTTGAGTTAATCTATTCCTTTTCTCTCCTCTCTTTATGTTTGCTTTGTGACCAATGGCAAACAATGGATGCAGAATTCACTTCCAAATTGAAGCAATGACCCATGTATGTTTTCTTTGAAAATAGAAGAAAGGGTGTTTTTTTTTTTTACATATATGCCTTCTGTGAATATAATAAGTATAAACATATGACATAAAGTAAGGAGGTGGAGTCTGAAGGTTAAGAAGTCTTAATTTTTAAGAAAATCTAGATTCAAGTACTTGGTAAAAATAAATTGTAAAATGGGTAATAGTGTTTCATATCTGTCATAAACTGATTCTTATCCTTGGCATGAAAATAACTAAACAGGAATATCTCATCTTAACTAGATTCAAAGTGTGAAGCAAGACTGCTATTCACCTCTTAGATGAGTATTTGTTTCACCCATGATGGGGATGAAACCTGCTGATACATCACCAAAAAATGGCAGATTTTTTTAAGCAAGCAAAGCAAAAAGCAGCAGAAAAGAAATTCGGAGTTGCAGAATAAAATCATGTAAGAATCTTGCTTGATGCTACTGAAAGTAATTGAATTTGTGAATACTAAGCAAACAGCTCAATGAAAAGCAAATGATATGCTGATGTGTTGACATTTGAGCCTGTCTTATAGAAAGGAGGAAAAAAATAATCTTTAAGTTTGAACTTATGAAAATCATTTTCTGCTTTTTGTGACTTCTTGCATGGGGATCTCCATTTCATATAAATTAGTTGAAAGGGGGTCTGAAATAAGTCCTAGTACACTTAGCATAATGTTAAAAAGGAATATTTGAATATGTTAAGTGGAAGAATGTCAAGCGGGAAGAATATTCATTTCTTTAAATTATTAATAATTTCGTATATTTTAAAGGATAATGACCAAATTTTAAACTGAAATAATATAAGGAGCTCAGTTAATAAGATGTATTTGTTGTTGTCATGATGACTGCAACCTAAGTCAAGTGTGATATCCTTAGAAATAAATAAATTTTATGTAGAATGTGATGAAACCCTCTAGCAGCACAGCTGGGGCACATCTGTGTTATTTGGCACTATTCACTAGGTAAAAGTTATGCATTTATACATAATGCACACCTTTGATTCAAATCTGCGTTACCAGTGGCTAGTCTTTTTCCATTGCACATCTTTCTGCAAAATGTATGCAATTCTCTAACTATGCATGCAGACGTGGCCATTCTGGGTAGGCTTTTATTTCAATGTAGTTTTGATTGAAATCTTTAGCAGTTGCACTAAAACAATGCTCTTTATTATGTTCTCCACTAGAGGTATGCTATCAAGGTGAAAATGGCATCTGAGCCCTAGCACACCCTGTGGGATGCAGGTCTTCAGTCAGGTGCATATAGGACAAACTGTTACCCATAGGGGGGGGGTTACTGTGTTATGACTATGCACCCTCTAAGTCAGTTCATTGTATGCAAAACCATGCTGTGGATTCCTCATCCTTTTAATTAGGTCAACCCCTAGTGTGCCGGAGACTGAAGCACTAAACACTGACTTCTTCCTTTACTAACAATTTTGCAGTGATGAAATAAGTTTTAAAAGAGCCTACACAGATGACATAAGTGTAAGATGAACATAAAATAACCTTAAAAAATGAGAAACAGATCAACCGTAGGACTGCCTGCAAACTAAGAAGAATATGGAAAGAAGGGATATAATTTCTTGTACTTTTGCTTTGGTGGTAGAATTTATGGTTTAGGTAAGTATAGGAGTAACTCAACATCATGACTATTTATTTATTTATTTATTTATTTAATGTTATCTATATATTTTGAAAGAGAGAGAAAGCAAGTGGGGGAAGGACAGAGAGAGAGGGAAAGAGACAATCCCAAGCAGGCTCTGTGCTGTCAGAGTGGAGTCTGATGCAGGGCTTGATCCCATGAACCATAAGATCATGACTTGAGCCTATATCAAGAGTCAGACACTTAACCCAACTGAGCCACCCAGGCATCCGTATTGTATTGTATTGTATTGTATTGTATTGTATTGTATTGTATTTTACTATACTTTTGTTTATTTGTAAATATGTGAAAGCAATAAAAATAAGTGTTTGGCCTTGCTGAAGTGTAAATTTTGAGGCACAGATTGATAACAGATGAAGCTAAAATGGTGGGCAAGGGACAAATAATACAAAGACTTATGTTCTGTATGGAGTGGTTTGAAATTTCTCCCGCAGATATGAATTAGATGGCCAGTGACAGATCTTAGGTAAAGAGTAATATGTTCAGGTTTCTGTTTTAGGAGGACCACTCTATCTATAGAATGGAGGATGGTTTATGTGGGTATGTGAGGCAGAGAGCAGATGAAAGGAAGAACTGTTTGTTGGTTGGAACAAGAATTCCAGAAAGAGACAATGCAGAAAGTGACAAACACCTTGCTTCAGTTTATTGATCTCACAATCTTTTCGTCCTCTCTGGTGATAACTGGAATGAATGAATCCTCACTAGTTGTCTGGACATTTGAAAATAGTCAACTACTGGTATTTTTCAAACTAGGAAAAAGAAATTTATAAAAACATTTTAAGCTCTTTATTGTAATTTTAATTCATTTAGGCAGAGATTGTTTACTGAATTTCCACTATATGCCAGGTACAAATCTGTGTTTTAAGATGTAACAGTGAAGATGGTTAACATGAGCCCTTCGGCCACAATATTTACAATCTAGGGGATGTACAGAGTTTACAGAGAAGTTTACAGAGAAGTAGTCTCAGAAATAGAATAGAATAGGGGCGCCTGGGTGGCGCAGTCGGTTAAGCGGCCGACTTCAGCCAGGTCACGATCTCGCGGTCCGGGAGTTCGAGCCCCGCGTCAGGCTCTGGGCTGATGGCTCGGAGCCTGGAGCCTGTTTCCAATTCTGTGTCTCCCTCTCTCTCTGCCCCTCCCCCGTTCATGCTCTGTCTCTCTCTGTCCCAAAAATAAATAAAAACGTTGAAAAAAAAAAATTTAAAGAAATAGAATAGAATGTTGTAGATATTATGGTAGGGGCAGTACACAGGTAAATATTTGCATGGTTAGAGGCAGATGTACATCTTATCCCAATGAAAGGAATCAAGAAAGGACTCTGAAGGGATTAAGGTCTAAAATGAAGGAGGAGGATGGGTTGGTTAGAGAGAGTGGGGAGAGAAGGGAAAGTTCAGGCAGAGGAAAGAACAGGGACAAAGAGCATGACTTGGCTAGGACCCCGAAATTAGTCTAGCATGGTGGGACCAGAGACAGGTTCAGGAGGGAGGATCCAGACATGAGACTCACTGTACTGTGTATATATTGTCATCCCAAGAAAAACACAAATCCCTTCGGGGTAGGAAGCTGTGTAATTGTTATAATTTGTCCTCTCTTTAATATTGATGTATGTGCATCAGTTAGGGAGTACACCGAGACATTCTCAGTGGCCAAAGAGCAACTATTTCCTGCTCTTAGCAGGGAGGCTGGTTGCAGGGTGGGGTGAGGAAAAAATGGGAGGAGGAATATTTTACTGGCAGGAAACTAGAGTACTTGGAGTCTTTGTGCATTTCTAATCCTTCAGAACTTCTTTTCTCTGAACAGGCACTCGCCTGCTCCCTCTGAGAGTGTTGCTTCATGGGCTTCCCAAACTGCAGCAACTAGAGCATTGATGGCATCACCTTTGCCCAAGACAGGCTTTCTAGTACTTAAAATTCAATGTCTTGACTTCAGGTGACTAATGCACTTTTTATGCCCAAAATAGAAGTTTCCCTTGAGAGCCAACACTTTCTGATCTTCCACTTCTTTTCCATAGCAGAGCTGCCCTGTCTGCTATTTTATCAGAGGATCTGAAAGAGAGGTTTAATTTCCAAACAATTCAAGGAGGCTCTTTGGGGTGTCATTCATTGCACCTGCTGATTTTTGGACCAGCACAAATTGAATTCCATGCATGCGTGCTTATCTGTCTTTGACAGTCCCTTGGAGTCTTGCCTCTTGCGGTAGATGCAGAGGCTCCTGCCATCCCAGCCCCCTCACTCAGTGCCTGTTAGTACTTCATCTAGGGATCTCTAGTGTCAGCTTCCTGCCCCTGCTGACTGAAGTCTTCTTTAGCAAATGCCAAACTCTTTAAAATGTATATGGGATAGTCTCCAGATGAGCACCACTGATGTGTGAGTTGTGAGTATAGCCCCTGTCCAACGAACTCTGTGTGTTTGATGCACCTAATCGTAAAGGGCAAAATGCAAAATTACCCTAGAAAGAAATGGTATGCCAACAAAATCTCCAATTTCAGATAATGAAGGCAAATATCTCTTCTTAACAAGAGAATTGAAACATTTTTTTATAGAAAGCACAATCTCCATGCTTTTTGAAAGACATAAGGGATATCCCAGAGAATCTGTGGCATTCACTGCTTAAAAATATAAAGGACAGTTTCCAACTTCCGAAAGTGAAGGCCAGTATGAGCGAGGATGCAAACCTAATGAGCATATTGCCAGGTGGCCATCTTGAGTTAGAAAGTACACAGTTGGAATTACCTGTGATAATCATTTGCCGGAGTCCAGCTCCAGCAGGTCCAGGGGTTCCCGAAGGATGAACAGTGTCGGCGAAAAGTGAAAATAAAATAAAACAAAAGTAAAATGGACACAGACAACAGCAGTGTGTTAGACAGGCCACTTTATTGTAGCAAGCGTGGCATTATATTTGTTAGCAAATTCCTTGTAGCATGCATTATCTATGTTCCTCGGCATTACCTAATTCTAAAAATGTTCCTTTGTGTGATCACCCACAAAGGAACAACATAGTTATTTTCTTGTAACATTCTCTCCTACCCTTACAAGGTCATCTAGCTCACAACACCTCAAGTGGGATGTTTTACAAGGACATGACTTCTAAATTGTTCCTTTGTGTGGTTTGTGGCACAAGGAAGAAAAGTATTCTGGGGTGCCCGGAGGGAGCAAGGAGGGCCCTGGGAATCCATGCCTTTTGTGCTCCCAGAGACACAATGTATACCTAGGAACTAGTAAACCATTCTGTACCTTAACCCACCAGGTCCAGTTGTCATCTGCAATGCCTTCTGGGGGCCAAGTGGGCCTAGGGGTTGGAGTAACTTATATCCATAGATACATTCCTTTGTTGCCGGACTGGGGGTTTCAAACCCATTTGTCCCCCTCCTTGACTGGGAAATATATGGGGCTATCCTTCCTTTAGGTGGATGAGTCTTTATAGGGGGTGGCAAGGGCTAGATGTAGGGCTGCATCATTTCCCTGCGGACTCTTATTTCTTTCCCCAATGGTTCTTTTCCCTGGGGGCCCTTCGTTGGCAATTCCCCAACTGACTATTTCCAGGTACTTTCATTGGTAGAGGGGGCTGCCTCGACCAATGCTAAGGCCAAATTACATAAAAGCAGGAGTACAAGAAGCTTCAATGTCATTGGGCTGCCATGCAGTCCCCATCTGTCCACCACCCTGGCCCTGCCATCAGGCTGGTTGGATAGATCGGCTTCCAGGAATCATTGATAATAAGCTGGCTTATTTGTTGATAAGAAGCTTTCCTGCCTTACATCTTCCTAGTTCCCTGTGGGGCAGCTACTAAGGATGTAGAATTTGAGAAGAAAGACTGAATACACCAAAGATACATGCCTAATGAAGAATTTCTCTCAAAAGGAAGGTAGTCCCCTCATTAATAGGTTGGCCAGAAGATAAATGGCCAGCATATGGTTATAGGTCTCACACACACACACACACACACACACACGCACACACACACACACACACACACACAGATATATATGGCATACAGGAGTCAGGTAGGATCACATGTCTCTTATCAAAATGTGCATGAAAGTGAGTAGATATCCCAGGAGTATAGCTCAGGAGTAGATGACTCCTCATAGCTCCCCCATGCTGGATTTTGTGTCAAGAATAATAATACTCCATTCCCATACAAAAGCTACTACTTGGGTCTGTTTTCACCTACATTCATTAAACCATAAGCTCTGGCAGTTCTTGCCAAAGACTTTTATTAGGAATCTAAGAAAATCTCGGGAGGGAGGGCTGTTTGACTTCTACATGACAGTACATTTGACTCTTCAGACTTTACTTTGGTGGTAAATTTTGCTCCTGCTGACAGCATGAATAGTTGCTGCACACAAAGTTTAACTCTATTTTTTTGCTCAGCTTTTACAGTGTAAGCAATCTTGGACAACCACGTTTTTCAGACCAAATTTCGCTCTGGGCAGGGAAAAGCAAATTGTGTTGTGACATCCAATCCTATGGCACTTTATTGTGTCATTATGGAAAGGGTGCTTTGAATCTGTCTTAGTATTTCAGTTAATAATAAATTATAGATTATTTTTTTAAAAATGTTACATGCCAATTGTTTTATTGAATATGCATAATAGCATGAGGTAAAATTTTCATATTTCAAAGCATTTTCGGCAGTTTAGATATTTGTATCTTGCCTTGTACTATCTACAGCCTATTTTATTTACTTCATTTTTCCTCCACTTGGCATTTCCACTTAGGAATAAGATCATTGCAGACAAGGAAATGACTTTAGCATTAATGTAATCCATTATCTATTTTACTGATATGACCCATTTCCGCTGCTTGGGATCTATCAGAAAAAAAAAAGGCCACTATTGTTTTAATCTTCAAAATATATGTAATGCGATTTTGCATCCTTAGCAAATCTACTCTTCTCCTGGGATTCCCTCCAAAGTAATTATAAGACTCAAGAAATTCAAACACATGATATTTACTCCAGTTCTTTTCTCACATGTTGTCCCTGCTGGGAAACTGCAAGTTTCCTCTATTCCTCTATTCTAGTCCCTCTACTCCTGACCTGTGACAGAAGCCTGCTTTCCTCCACCTCTTCCCAGATGACTTCTCTATGATCCACTAATTTTCATTTCTGCCTCGTTGGGCAAGTTGGGAAGAGGCTTTCTAATTTTTTTTCAGAAGGATTGATGTACAACTTTCTTAGGACAGCAGAGAAGACCAATTGTCTGATACAAACAGGGGTTTGCATTGTATCTTCCAGTAGCTAAAAAAGAGACTCTCCAATGCCATATTCTACCCTCGGTAGACCACAGGTAAAAATCTTGATGTCAGAATGGTGGGACTCTGAAGCTGACCAAAGCTCTCACTACTCACATTCTTCCATAGGACCAACCATGTCCTTGAGTAATTGCCAGAGCAAGGACCCACCACTTTTCCTCTCTCATCCAACAATAAAACCCAAAATAAAAGGTATGTTTACTAGATCTGGAGTATTCATTTCTAACCATGATCAATTTGCTCAAATAGTTATTATGATGATTTATTAGTTTTGGAGATAAAAACTAATTTATTTAGTATTAATTTCCTTAATTTCATTGCATCATATGTTTTGAACAAATAATAGAATTATAACTTGTCTGACTTTTTCAAGGTCACCAAATAGAAGATAAAAATATTTTTTAGATTATCACTCTTAATAATTGTATTTTGAGTTCACACTTTCTTGTTCTTGAGTTCCTACTTTTAACTTCATGACAAAATTTAGAATATTGAAAACACATTACATTTTATTCTCCAATCCTAAATGACAAGTTGAGCATAAACTGTGAAATATTTTATTTATTTATTTTATTTTTAAAAATACTTTATTTTCTTTCTGATGTTTATTTATTTTTCAGAGAGAGAGAGAGAGAGACAGAGTGTAAGCTGGTGGGGTGCGGAAAGAGAGGGATACACAGAATCTAAAGCAGGTTCCAGGCTCTGAGCTGTCAGCACAGAGCCCAATGTGGGGCTTGAACTCACGAACTGTGAAATCACGACCTCAGCTGAAGTTAGACATTTAGCCGACTGAGCCACCCAGGCACCCCGTTGAAATGTTTTAAATAATAGTTCAGTAAAATAGAAAATGCTTCCAGTTATGGAATGGATAAGTCACGGGAATAAAAGGGACAGCAAAGGGAACATAGTCAATAATACTTTAATAATATTGTATGGTGACAAACGGTAGCCATACTTGTGGTGAGCATGCACAAAATGTATAGAGAAGTTGAATCACTATATTGTAAACTAAAACTAATGTAACACCACGTCTACCATACTCACATACAAACAAGAAAAAGAAAATAACAAACTAACAACAAAAAAGAAATAGCTATAAAATAAATGTTAATGGCAACTCATGTTCCAAACATTGGTAATCATAGCAATAGTCAGCTTACCAAAATGAACATGATTCTTCACACCTATGTCCGAACCTTTGAATATAACTTCACATTTCTTCTCACCAAAAGGTGAAGTAGAATTGTCTGCCCCTTGAATCTGACCTGGCACTGTCACTTCCACTTCCTTTTATTGATAAAATGTGGCAGAACTGATGGTATACCTCCATAGAGTCTAGGCCTCAAAACACCTTTGTGCTTTAACTATTTTTCTTGGAACTCGGCTACCACCATATGAATATGTTTTGCATGACATTTACTCATATGGCACCATCACCACTATTGTCTCAGCTACCAGCCAGCCAATCAACAGACACGTGAATGTGGCTTTTTATAGTCAACCAGTCTCCAGCCAACCTGCCAGGTGACCACAGCACATGGCAGATCCCAGCTGAGATTAGCAGGGCTTAATCCAGATTAGTACAGCATGTGATATGCAAACATGGGAGCAATAGAGAATTACTTATAAATAATATAAATATTTTTAAGTTACTATTACACAACAGTTGATAACTGATATAGAAACTGGTTCCTGAAATGGGTAATTGCAATAATATAAACCTTGCTCTGAGGAGCCATTTGAGGCTGAAAAAAAGGAGAGGAAATTTTTAGCAAAGTTTGAGACATGTGAAGAAATTGTTCTTGGAGGCTAGGAAAATGGTAACCTATATTATATAGTTATAAAATAACTTTCAAAACAATTGCATGCAGTAGGTAGGAAGATAGAAAACATACCTCATATACTTTGGATTTGGCTAAAAAAAGTCTCAAGGAAGAATGCTGAAAGTATCAGTTGGTTAAGAAGGAGGACTGTGCTCAGTTGTTTATGTATAAGTAGCCCACCTCTCTCCCTTATATTCCATATCCACAAGCAGTGTGGCTTCAGCCATCATGGAATGGAGTCTGGTCTGTGAATTTCTTCGGCCAATAAAAAGTGGGAGAAGTGAGAGCCTGCCAGTTCCAAGCCTAGGCTGCATAGGCCTTGATCCTTCTGCCCTCCCTTTTGTAACCTGATCTCACTATGTGAATAGAGCTTTGCTGGCCTGCTGGGTGTTGAGGCATGTGGTCTCGTGCCTCCATAACTAATAGGCAGTCAATCACCAAATCATTGAATGAGGTTATTTTGGAATAGTCACCCCTAGCCTACCTACAAACTGACTATAGACACATAAACAAACCTGGCTTAAATATGTTGAACTTGGCCCAGACCAGAAGAACTGTCCAAGCAAACCATATTTACATCAGGAATGATATATGATTGGTTTTTAAGTCACTAAGTTTTAGAAGCTTTTGTTACACAACAATAAATGTTAAACATTCTTATCCCCCAGTGTACCTCCTCTCCCTGATCACTAAAGGTTGACATTCCACAGTTAGATTGTTCTTGATTTTTTCACTAACTTTAATTTTGAAAAGCAAATACTGATGGTTGAGGTGAGAATCAATTGATGGCGTCCTTTACTGACTTAAGAGGAAGGACGAGAATTGAAAACTTGGGAACAGACTGAAGATCTGTTTGATTGACAAGAAAATTTCATTTTCTTATGAGGAGGAGGATTATAGATTGAAGGCCTCTGTTCTAGAATTTAATGATATTAAAAAGAAAAGATATTAGAAGGTGATGGATGTTTTCTTTGCAAAGCACACATGTATGGAGAGCTCTGGACAGAAGTCTTATGCAGCATACATTTTTCTGTTTAGTGACAGCCACGGTTCTTTGGCAGATGCAGATGACAGTAATGCCCAGGAAACAAACTTTTGGAAGTTTATGTGACCCTTTTGGATACACAAAAAGCACAAAGTATGTTGTGCCTCCTGTGCCTCTATTTTCCCTAATTCTTCTAAGGTAAACTTTATTTTGTGTTGATAGAATTTTCCTCCTGGCACTCAGCCTATGGGTGTGCATGTGGCTGACCCTACTATCTTAGTTTCAAAGGAAGCAAATGATCTAAGCCAGGTGATGGATTAAATTATGGGCATTTTCTAGACCTATTGGAAAGGAACACGTATCTTACTAAGAATGTTAGTGAGCTTTTGTGATGTGAGTATTTGTATGCCTGTAACCACCTTGCCATCATCAAAGGAGAACTGGCTTAAAAATTAAACTAAATCAGAGAAATAACATAGTTGAGGGTTGAACAGAGAAATTCCTGATGAACTTGATTGATTTTTGAATCCAGGAAGGGGCTCAATCTATCCCATAGCTTTTTAATTTGGGGGGGAAATATTTTCTTAAATTTATATTAGTTGAGTATTTGTCTCTTTTATACAAAAGACTTTAATGACTGAATCTTGAATTTACATTAACAGAGGGCATTCAGCTAAGGTAAATATTGGTATAAAACAGTAAAAAAAAAGTTAGAAATACAAATGTTAGAGATTTGAAATTTCTGAAAAAAGAAAGACCCATGTCCCAGTACTATTTACACAGCCCACTGAGGAGCAGGAAAAAAAAAAAATAGAAAGAAGAGGAAATCATCTAACATGCTGATTTTTTGAGACAGAACTATCCTCTAGAAGAACTCTAGTCGTAGACATTTGAGCAAATTTTAATAAATTCAAACTGCGTTTTTAAACAGCTTCTATTTCTTGCACAAACATGCTGATTATTCTGTAGACATAATTTCTGATGGTATCCAAATTTCAATAGCTAGAGGCTAAGTAAGGATTTAAAAAATAAATTATTTAAACAGAATATTCTTTTAAAAAAAAGTATGTGTATTTATTTTTGAGACAGAGAGGGACAAAGCATGGGTAGGGGAGGGACAGAGACATAGGGAAACACAGAATCTGAGCTGTCAGCACAAGAGCCCAACACTCAAACTCATGAACCATGAGATCATGATCTGAGCCAAAGTTGGACGCTTAACCAACTGAGCCACCCAGCTGCACAGAATATTCTTAATATTGCCTAATAAGATAAAATTGCAAGTGTATTAAAAATAAAATAGTGTTCTTCAGGTAACAAGATCTTATTCAGGTTAACAATAAACTATGTTTCTAATAGTATAGTAGTACTAACAAACACCCAAATTCTAAGGTCAGTTTTAAAATGCAATTTGAATGATTTTTCATTTGATACTGTGGGATAATTACTGCCTTATACTGTATTCGCTTCAATTTACTACAAATCCTTTGCTCTAAACTATAAAACATGATAATTGACTCCTTTTGTGCTTTTAAAATACTGATCATTATTCTTCTCCAATGTTGAAGTGTTACCACTTTCTATTAATGGATAAAAGTATACTTGCTATATTTCATTTTTTAAACTGATGAACAAAACCTGTATGTTTCTCTTGGCTTTTAGACTTCTATCCTTTAGATTTTCACAAATGTAACATGATGATTACTTAAGGGCATTGATATAAAACAACTTAACATTTCAAGGTTTTAATCTGTAAAACTATACAAGTCATCAATATCTTCCAAATTACCTTTTTTGGAGCTGTTAAATGGAACTTTGCCTTTCCAATTTCTTATTTATCAATCACTAGAAACAGATTAGTTTCAAAATTGAAACTTGGTTTTGAAAGATGAATTCTCTTCTATTGATTGTTCTTTTGAAATAACATAACAGTTCCATTTGATCCTGGCTCACTTTCAGGTTCAGGTCAGATTTTACCTCAAGTTCAGTTGTATAGTTAATTAAATTGAATGTCTCATGGAGCCCTGGACAACACAGAGCTCAGTGTTCCAGCTCCTACAATGATTCCAGTCTCCATGTTACTAAAATAAAAGACCTTACACCTTAACTGTCTCTTGATGTTATGCCGAAATTAATCTGTCTTTCAACATTAATGCACCTGAACTAATTTTCAGCATATGTCTTATGTTAATTGTCATGGTTACATTTTTTTTTTACCAGAAGTTCGATTTCCCCACCATGAACAGAATCATAAAACTTAATTCCACCATTGGTGTTCTATGCTCTGGGAACTTAATATATAGACTTAAATCTGGACAACATTATGGCTTACTTGTAGAAATAATGACTAAACCCTAAGTTCCACTTTCAATTTAAATCAACCTTAGTCTCCTAGGCTCATCAAGTCATTGTGATGAGGTTTTGGGGGTGACAGTGAGGTTTGTGGGGTCCAGAGCCAATAACCAAGAACGAATTCTTGAAGGTGTCTTTTTTGCTGGTTTTATTAAAGCATGGGAACAAGACTGTGGACAGGAAGACATGCCCTGAGACTGGTTATACATTATGGGGTTAGGGGGAGGTCCAGGGGAAGTTTCCAGTGAGATTTTCATATGCTAAAGAAGACTCCCAGGATAGTGGAGGCCAAGCTATTGTCAAGCTAGGGTTGTTTTTCCCTCTAGGAAAGCATTAGCATTAAGACAGTAGGAAGTTCCTGGAGAAAGGTTTTACTCTCCAGCCTCAAATATTTGTCAAAGGGCTGCAGGTTATAAGGAAATTTAGTTCTATCTGCCATTTCTTTCTGCCTTTGTTTCCCACATCATTATGGAGGAGTGATGGAGACTATGATCTCTATCAGTTAACCATTTGTTTTTCCCCTTTGTTCTTGGGCAGCCAGGAGTGCCCTCGGAATATCACACATAACCCACCTGGGGGTGGGGGTGGTCGTTTGTGGCCTGTCAGCTTGCCCTATGCTCCCTCATCAATTAGAGGATGCAAGGCTAGGACAGAAGCTTACAGCAGTGGGAGAACAGAGCCAGATATTTAGGTTTTAATTATATTGTCATTATTAGACTCCTGTTAGTGATAACAATGAAAGCATTTCTCAAAGCATTTCTTTGTTTTAAAATTTCTCTTCAAGTTTAACTGAAGATAATGGGAGGTGGTGAGGTGACCAGGAAAAATTGTAGGCCTTGGCTTCCAACCAGTCCAGGTTTGAATCTAACTTTTCTTTATCATTCTTCATGCTGATGAGGGAGCATAAGGCAAACTGACACCCTGCAAACCCCTTCCCCAACAGGTGGGATATATGTGATATTCCTCAGCCACCCTTGCCTGCCCCAGAATAAAGGAAAGGGAAAAACCAACGGTTAACTGATAGAGATCACAGTCACATAGGACGTGAATCTCCATCAGTTTACTAATGTCTCAGTAAATTACAAGAAAAAGGCAATCTTAACAATAGCCTAACCTACAGAAATCCATATGATGAAGGAACTTGGGGCAAGCATAGGGCACAATACTATGCTTGTGGTAGGCTAAAAGCACCGCCCACACCCCCAGGTGAGATATGTGTGATATTCCTTGGACACTCTTGGCTACCCAAGAACAAGGAAAGGGGTTTAAGTGCTTGCCATGGTAATGTGGGAAACTAGGGCGAATGAAGAATTAAATTCCCTACTGCCTACAGCCTATTGACAAGTTCTTGAAACCAGCAGAGTGACCTCCCTCTAGGAGCTCAGCTGCCTCTATGATGACGCTTTGCTAGGGGCAAAAGAGAATCTTAGCTTAACATTATCCCAACCTTGAGGATCCTATAAGTCTCCTTCCTTTATCTCAACTGCCCCAAGATATATGCTGGCAATCATACTCCAATATTATAGCCTGTGATATACATCTGAAGGGTCTCATGACTGAGGTTTTATTAAACCCTAATAAATAGCATTTCCCTAGCAACACCTAGCCTCTCAAGGTCCTGGAAACCCTGCCTTCAAAATACCTTAGAGACTTATTCTATCCCTGACCCCCTCCCAACCTGAGAGTATATAATGAGTTACCCAACAGGACCCCAGTGCAGCTCTTCCTGCCCATGTGTCCTGTCCCCATGCTTTATTAAAATCAGCTTTTTGCACCAAAGACGTCTTCAAGAATTCTTTCTTGGCCATCGGTTCAGGACAACCCCACCATCACCCCAAAACTTCATCACATAGACTCAATTTCCTGGAATCCTAACATCACCTTCCCCTCCATGGTGGTGTGGGAAACAGAGGCAAGATGAAAACATAAATAAAATTAAATTTCTTTATTACCAGCACACTATTGACAAATATTTGAGATAGTGTAAAACATTCCTCCAGTAACCCCCTACTGTCTTAATGATAATGACTTACTAGAGGGAAAATAACTTTAGCTCAGCAATAACAAGACCTCCAGTATCTTAAGAGCCGTTTTTAGCATATGAAAGTCCTTCTGGAGGCCTCCCTTTTGCCTTTATGTCCCCCAACTCCATAGTATATAATCAGTCACTCTTGACAACCCCAGTGCAGCTCATTCTGCCCCTGGGTCCTGTCCCCTGTACTTTAATAAAAATCACCATTTTACACCAAAGACATCTAAGACTTCTTTCATGGCCCTCAGCTCTGGACCTCCACCACTCTGAAACCACATCAATGCTACGCGATCTTGTATTATTTAAATTTCATGAACTTCAATGTTCTTATATGCATAACAATATGCATAGGATTGTGGTTTCTAATTTACATTATTATCTTGTGCAAAAAGTGAGACACTTAACCTAGAAAGCACTTAGAATTGTTCATCGCACAAGATATTACTCTCCCCTATTAGCCTCTGCTTTGTAAGTGATAGCATGAAATAAATTGTATACATCTTTGGAAGTTCACTTTGCTTCCAGGAGAGATTAGGCCTGTTATTTAAGGTCAGTTGCCCATCTGGGCAGCAGACAGAAGGCTGAGGGGTAGCCACACGGTGCTCACTTGCTTTATCTTTACCTTCATCAAATCACAATTACACCAGGGCACATGAAACCACAAAATGTGTTTTAAGTTATTATGATTCTTCTGGGTCAGATGCAGATCGACCTCAGTCCTAAAACAAGGCTGTCATTTAAAAATTATGGAACACACAGAAAATGGTGACATATTGAGCTATATGGGTTTTTAGCAATAGACCAAAGAACAAAATAAGAAAAAGACATTAGTATTTGGAAACAAAGTTCCTTACAAATTTCTGCCTTTTAAAAGCTGAAGACAGAACATTTATGTCCTGCCCAGCTTCACAATCTGCTACTCAAGAAAAGTGTTACAACTACATTAATCAGAAGGTAAAACAAAGGATGAGTATTCAGTCATTCAGGGACTTCTGAAATGAGAAACTGAGAAAAAACATAAAAATCCTGTGAAACATATCTAGTGTATGTGAATTTTGCAACTCAAATCCATTTTTGTGGCTAAAAGCGTATACGACTGTTTGGGAAGCTTTCATTCATGAATAGATATGCTCTCAAATACCACACCACACAGTAAAGAAGAAAAAGGAAATAAATGCTCATTTGAAAATATGACTCTCCATAAAGGCATTTGTGGCCTCTTAAAAGTAAAAAAGACATAGGAAATAATCATGTTTTTATTCCTAAGTTCTATTCATAGACTCCGCACTGAATGGCTCTGTGTAAACAGGTGCTCAATGTACAAGAAAACAATCTCTCATCCTGATTCAATTAGATCTACATCTTATTAACATATGTATATTTCTTATACATGTAGTGCCAACTGTGAGGATGGAACCTAATATATATTAACCCCAATGGCATCATCAATATTGCCACAATGTGAGTTACTATTGGGATGAGCTCAGTAGCATCTCCATGGCAATGGAGCACCATTGTCTTGAATGCAGGTAAAGTCTCACAGGAGATGTGTTTGAGGCCTTCATTTCCATTCCAGGAAGCCCTTTCTTCTGGTTTAATTTCCATTGGCCTTTTTTATCTTAAACAAGTTTCCTCATTGTCAATTCTGTCAAATTTCCCCAGTTCTTAAGAAAGGGTCTGCAGTGGGAACTAATTTACAAAATAATAACAATCCCAAATAGTATTAGTCCAGACTCATGAAGAATGTGACATGGCCGAGACTCATACTGACAATGTTCTGACTTTAAAGAGTTTTATTTTTCTCTAGCCAGGTTATCCCTCCGTCTGATGGCAACCTCAGACACATAAGTCAGAATTTATGTAATGGTATTCTCATTATTAGAAGTATTTACATATTAGACCTATGGAGTGAAATTCAGCGGGGGAAGAATTAGGTGTTGCAATTAGAAAACATTAGGCCACTTTCTCTATTACTTATTATTACCTTATTTTTGAGCATACCTAGCAGTGCAGTTCCTTCATGCATTGCAAGTAAAAAGTGCTATATGTTCAGCTGGTAAACTAAATTATAATGCTCTGACATCATATATAAAATAGGGAATGTCCTGATGTTTTGATAGAAATAAAATATTTAATGTGGTGTTTTTTTAAATCCCTTGTTGTGGAGAAAAGAGTATGATATTAATTTCATTGAATTCAACTGAATTCAAAACATGATTATTGAAATGAACCAAACCCAGTTCTAG
Source organism: Lynx canadensis (assembly GCF_007474595.2). Classification (NCBI taxonomy): domain Eukaryota; kingdom Metazoa; phylum Chordata; class Mammalia; order Carnivora; family Felidae; genus Lynx; species Lynx canadensis. The sequence continues at coordinate 60,570,341 of NC_044306.2, forward strand.
GTACTTGGCTATACACCACTGTACATTGGCCACATTCATTGCCTTTCACAGGTAAACATACTTGTAGTTTGAGCCTTAGGGCTAGAATTGCTTTACTCAATGCTGAATCTGTAGCATTTAGCATGGTTCTAAGCTGTTATGAATGACCTATGGGTTTGGTTTAAGTCAAACACATGCATACACACCTTTCACTACTCATTGTGATTTATGATTTCTAATTTGTCCTCACCTTTGAAGCAGAAGCTTATTTCTTGGGGAGAAGTGGTCAAGTAAGACACAATCTAGTCCTCAGCTTCTCTTCCAGAAACTTTTGTCCTACAGATAGGAAACTTAATAGAGGCAGTGATCCCTATAGTCTTTGGTCTCTTTGATATCAACATATACAAATGTTTCAGGAGATCTACATATTTTTCCTAAATAGAACGTTGAAGAGAAAGCACAAGATGTTGTATTAGATGCATTTGGATAGTTGGGTCTTTTGCTTATATCTATGTAACTTGTGGTAAATTACTTACACTGAGCCTGAGCTGTATTCCATCTTAGTAAAGGGGAGTTATGAAAACTATCTTCAAAATTTTCTGACAGATATTTCTGTCTACAGCACATTACTGGCAAATTATAAGTATTTAATAAATGTGCAGTAAAAAAAAAAAAAAAAAAAACATGTCATAAGAGAGGTTCCCAAACAAATCTTCTAAATTTTGAGAGGCAATAAAGATTAAATGCACAGGAGAACACAGGAAGACACAGAGGCAAAAATAGATTTAGTTTCCTTCTTAGGTCCAAAAAAAAAAGAAAAAAGAACCTTTGGAGGTTTTTTGGATGCTTGATTATGAGCACATAGGGCCTCAAGAGTTCCAGAAATGAGAGGTTTTTATTATGATTCTAAATAAAAATGGCTGTTTTTTTTTCCAGAGGAGAAAAGTGCAAATTTGTTACTTTATACTGTTCCATTTCTAAAATGGAAGTCCATAACACATTTCTGTAAGTATATATTAGGTATTTTATTTATGATATATTTTCTGAGATATGTCTACTAGGATTTATCTATTATATATAGATATAGATATAGATATATATATATATATCTATATCTAGGATATATATCTACTAGGATAATATATTCTCAGCTAAGCTTTCAAACACTGAAGTAAGAGATTAATAAACAGTAAGATCTAGTAGAAGAAATTGTGCTAGGGAGACTCAAATGAGTGATACTCTAGGTCCCTAGTGTTGTTTTAAAGATAAATAGGCCATTCCTAATACTATTAAATGTTGGAAGGTGTCTATGGAACGATTCACACTTAGAATTTATATAACTGCAAAAAAAAAAAAAGGTGGACCAAGACATAGAAAAATGCTCAATTTAGTTTAAAAATTGTATCTTAAATGACTTCCCTCCTTTGTCCTTCCATAGTAATGGATAGTTTTATGACAGCATTTGTTTGCTTAGTTTTGTATTATATTTAGTTATGCATATAACTTTGTAAGTGTAAATATAAAACAAATTAAAAGACAATTTCTGCACCTAAAACAGTGGTTTGCACATAGAAGATGCTAATTGTTGGTTCATTGCTATATGATTAATGCAATAGTAGCATCTAAAACATTGAGAAATGGCATTTCCCTTACTTTCATTAAACATATAATGTGTGTGAGGACCTATACAGTCTAAACTTATGACTTTGTGACTTAAAGTCTATACATTTGGAAAGATAAAGTTGCTCTGAAATAAAGTTTTATAATGTCAAAAGGCCACTGGATTAAAGAAATATGGATTCAGGTGAGTCTGTCTACTGGGCTTTTTCTTTCATTTTATTTTTATGAGTGTGACTTTGAAGGAGCAATATAAGTGCCATTTACCTATTGTTTTTATTGTATGTTGGTTTTTAGAAATAAATTAGCTATACAGATGTGCTGTTTTTATTTAAGAAGTCTATTTATGTTGTTTATCTGTTCTCTTTTTATGTACTTTGGTTTGAACTAACCAAATCTGTAGTGCTGATGTACTTGCTTAGTTCTCTCTAAGAATGGGATATAGCAGAGTCTGAAAATCCTCTTATTTAAAATCCATTTCTTTTCTTTGTGTGGAAGGAAGCTTTTACCTCAAGTGGTTGGAGAGGATTATTCTCAAGTGTGATAAGGACATTTCAGAACAAACTCAATTCTAAATTTTATTGTCAAATTATCTCTTGTTCTTTCAAATTCCAAATTATTTCATTTTCTTTCATTTGAACAAAGAATATGGCCTTTAAGTGATAGTCATCCAATGGCAATTTTTTCCCCAGTAGCATAAGTGTGAAATAAAGACAACTCATTTTGGAGTGCTGTATATTTATTTTGAAGACAACATGATTGAAATCATTCTCTTACTACTGGTTGCCTGAGAATTCTCTTTAAATTAAAATCCTCTTTTGCTGTGGGCAAGTACATTAGGCTATTACATATTAAAGCTTATTTTTCTATATGGAAACTAAAGACAAATGGGATGTAATGTACAGCATGATGACTATAGGTAATAATACTGCATTGCATATTTGAAAGTTTCCAAGAGAGTAGAACTTAAAAGTTCTTATCACAAGAAAAGAATTTTAACTATATGTGGTGATGGATGCTAAGTAGACTTACTATGGTGATCATTTTGCAATATATGCCTGTATTGAATCATTATGTTGTAAATCTGGAACTAATATAATGTTATATGTCAAAAAAAAAAAAAAGCAAATGGAATGAAAGACAGTATGGGAAAGGGAGTTTGATCACCAGAGCTGAACTTGAAGTGCTGGTATAGATCATGAGGGAAAAGTAAGCTTGGTTAAGAGCATAGAAGCTTTTAGGGCAACTGGGTGGCTCAGTCAGGTAAGCATCTGACTCTTGATTTTGGCTTAGATAATGATCTCACAGTTCTTGAGTTTGAGCCCTGTGTCAGGGTCTGAGCTGAAAGTGTGGAGCTTGCTTGGGATTCTCTGTCTCCCTCTCTCTGCCCCTCTCCTGCTTGTGCTCTCTCTTTCTAAAATAAAAAAAAAAAATATGAATGAATGAATAAACAAACATTAAATAAAAATGAATTTAGAAGTTTCCAATTTGTCCCTGGGTCCTGAAATATTTTACACTTTTTTTTTCTTTCCTCTTCTTGCTTTGCCTCCCAAAAATGTTCAACTGCCACACAGATAAAGTTCTTATCTGTGTGTATAGACTAAGGTTATAACATCATTGGCCTGAAATTCAATGTTAACAATGTTAAGTTCTAGATGTGATAACTTATCATACTATGAATAATAATATATTATTCTACAATGTATGCAATATATCCCAATATCACTGAATCATTATTAAATCTCTTGACTCATTAAAAATGAAAACAAAAAATTAAAAAAAATAATAGAAACTCATTGATGTCTTAGCAATGATTAAATGTGGAATTGTAATGAAACACATAGACTTAACCCTAATCTTAGACTTAACTGTTGCCTTAGATCAGAATCCTGAATTTTTTACTATATTTTTGTTTCCCTTAAAGACACCAACTTGTTAATGCAGTTCAGATATCCCACTGACCTGACATTACCAACATACCCAGAATAGTTCCCCTAAGGTGTGGTTTTAGCTGTCTTTCTGTTTGGATGCTTGATTTATATTCCTTGCTATATTCATTCCATTGGGAAACTTCCAGTTCCTGGCTCTCCAAGTAAGGACCTTAGAAGTACCCATCCCCTCCTAACAGCAAGTAAAAGGTGAACAGACTGAAAAAAATCAACAAGTCTTCTTGGATTCATAAGAATAGGGAAGACACAGGACTGGAGAGAATGACAGGTAAATATTGAGAGTCAATGCTTAACAGAGCAGAGACTCGCCTGAAATAACAGCCACATGAACCAGTGCCAGGGAGGAGAACCTGAACTGTAATTGAATTGCTGGTGTCTCAGTGTGGAAAAGTCTGAGAGTTAAAAACTCCAGGGGACCTCAGTCACAGGGGTCCCCAAAATGTTGTGAAGTTTACTTACTTCCAGAAACTCAACCAGGTTCCTACAGTAAATGTTGGAGAAAAATCTCCTCCAGCTTCCAATGGGGGGATGAAGGGTGGAGTAAAGAACCATTTAAAAATATACCTGAGCACTCGGGTCTTCTCAATGTGGCCTGCCTTCAGGGAAAACTAGTTAACCAGACCCTAACTTGTCAGGGTATTGGCAAAGCCTAACTGACCTGGAGAAGGGAAATACCCATGTCCAGCTCATTCTGTCTCATCTAATGTGGGAGAAAAATCTGAGAAACCCTTGTGAAGTTCACAATCCAGAAGCATGGGCCCACTGAAAGATAGATAGACCTAAACACAGGACTATAGAACACATCCCCTCTTCCACACCTCATCATGATGTTACTAACGGCCTATTTACAGCATTTCCTTTTACACAGGGCCTTATGTCTATCTACCAAGAAAAAGTTACAAGGCATACCAGAAGGCAAAAAAAAAATACAATTTTAAGAGATAAAACAAGCAAGCATCAGAACCGGATAGGGTAGGGATGTTCAAATAATCAGTCTGGAAATGAAAACAATTATTGTAAGGGCAGTGATGAATAAATGAGCGTGCCTGAGCAGATGGTCAATGTAAGGAGAAAGATAGAAATCCTGATAAAACTAGAAAGAAGAAATACCAGATACAAACTACACTGTAACAGAAATAAAGAATGCCTTTAATGGTCTAATTATTAGTAGACTGGACATGGCTGAAAAAAGAATCTCTGAGCTAGAATATCTAGCAATAGAATCTTCGGAAACTAAAGAGCTAAGAGAATAAAGACTGAACAAGAACAAAACATTATATCCAAGATCTGGGGGGCAAGCAGAAAATGTGTGACATATGCAAAATGGGAACGCTAGAAGGAGAAGAAAGTGAGAAAGGACCAGAAGAAATATTTGAAACAGAAATGACTCAGAAGTTTCCCTGACTAATGTCAGATACCAAACCACAGATCCCAGAAGCTTAGAGGACACCAAGCAGAATATATGATCAAAAACTACACGTAGGCATATATTTTCAAACTACAGAAAATCAAGAATAAAGGGTGGGGGACCTAAAAGGAACCTAAGGGGGAGGAGGAAATACCTCACTTACAGAAGAAAAAGATAAGAATCACATCTGACTTCTCCTCAGAAACCATGCAAGCAAGAAGAGTAGAGTGAAATACTTAAAGTGTTGAGAGAGAGAAAAAATACTACCCAGAATTTTATATGCTGTGAAATTATCCTTCAAAACTTAAGGAGAAATAAAGTCTTTCTCGGGGTGGGGGAGAAGGGAAGAAGAGGGATATGTTGCCAGTAGAGCTGCCTTGCAAAAATTTTTAAAAGAAATTCTTGAGAGAAGTGAAACAGTATACGTGTGAAACTTTGATCTTCATAAGAAAGGGAGGATATTCAAGAAGGGCTAAGTGCTGATAAAAGAAAATTTTTATGTTTTTTATTCTTAATTGATCTAACAAATACAGTTTACTCAAAATAATGTATCAACAATGTATTTGATTATGTATGCTTATATGTGTATCTATCTATTTACATATCCTTATATACAGTGAAATGAATGACAGTAATGATACAAAGGATGAGATGAAGGAACTAGGATTATTTTGTTCTATACTACCTGTGAAGTGGTATGGTGTTGTTTATTTATTTTTTAAAGTTTATTTATTTATTTTTGAAAGAGAAAGAGAGAGTGCATGAAGTGGGGAGGGGCAGAGACAGGGAGACAGAATCCCAAGCAGGTTCCAACTGTCAGCATGGAGCCTGATGCAAGGCTCAATCTCATGAATGGTGAGATCATGACCTAAGCCGAAGTCGATGCTCAACCAGCCGACCACCCAGGCACCCCAGTATAGTGTTATTTGAAAGTGAACTTGGATTATCTGTAAAAGTATGTTACAAACTCTGGGGAACCACTAAAAACATTATTTAAAAAGTATAACCTACATGTTAAGAAAGGAGAGAAAATAGAATCACACAAAATCTTCAATTAAAACTACAAAAGTCAGGGGCACCTGGGTGGCCTAGTTGGTTAAGCGTCCAACTTTGTCCCAGGTCATGATCTCACAGTTCATGAGTTCGAATCCAGTGCTGGGATCTGTGCTGATAGTTCAAAGCCTGGAGCCTGCTTTGGATTCTCTCTGCCCCTCTCCTGCTCATGTTCTCTCTGTCTCTCAAAAATAAATAAACGTTAAAAAAATTAAAATAAATAAAATAAAAATAAAACTATAAAAGTCAGAAAAAAAGTGGAAGACAAAAATAGGAACAAAGAACAAGGGCAACCAACAGAAACAGTAACAAATATGGTAACTATTAACCCAATGATATCAATAATCACTTTGAACATCAACGGTCTAAATACAGCAATTGAAAAAACATTATCAAAGTGGTTCAAAAAACACAACCCAACTATAGGTTGTCTACAAGAAACCCACTTTAATATAAAGACACAGATTAAAAGTAAATGGATGGAGAAATATATACCATGCTAACATCTTGTACTACTGAGAAATGACAAAGCTAAAACAAAATTAAAGAGGAATACTGTGATTCAGATTTAAAGACATTTCCAAGTTAGATTGGGAGACAAAATACGAGTTGACAGAATGTTATTCCAAAATCTAAAATTGTGCAATAGTGAGACTCATGTAACATAAAGAAGTACTTAGGAAATGTAAATGAGAGGAATTACAACTGTCAGATTAATTTCGAGAGGAACAGTTTAATGTAGGAGGTGAACAGTGAGTAACATATAGAGTTTGATTTGGCAGAAAAAAATGGGAGAGAACATTCCATATCAAAGGATTGTTGTAGTGGAAAGTTACGTTTACGCTTGTGATGAAGAGAACAAATTTTCCTAATGATGAGCCACTGTTGGTTTTTGAACAGCTATGTGGTATTTTCAACATGTTTTCCAGGAAAATAATTTCATGGACACTAGAAGATTCTGTGGAGAATCTTAGGAAGGAGGGGAGTGCAAGTGGGAAGAACAATTTGAAAGCTTTTGTAGCTAGTAGCCATGCAAGCTTGAGGGCAGAGAGAGGAGTCAAAGGAGAGCCTCCAGCAATTACTTACCTGTATAGATCACCTGAAACTTTTCTGAAGTTCTCCTGGATTTTAGTTCCAGTTCTCATTAAAATTTTCAATGAATACTGTCTCATAGGAATAACAAAAGAAATCAATTCTTTAATATTTTAAAAAAATATACTACACTACCTGGAAGCCTGGGTGGCTCAGTCTGTTAAGCGTCTGACTCTTGATTGAGGCTCCGGTCAAGACCTCATGGTTCATGAGTTTTAGCCCCAAGTAGGCAAGTGCTGACTGAGCCAGACCAGGGACTGCTTGGGATTCTCTCTCTCTCCCTCTCTCTCTGCCTCTCCCCTGCTCATGCTCTTTCTCTCTCTCCCTCGAAATAAATAAAATAAAATAAAATAAAATAAAATAAAATAAAATAAAATAAAAATAAAATAATAAAATAAACTGCACTCCCAAGGGAGATAGTCTGAGAAGACCTGTTTTACAGGTTATTCACGGGGCAAATGAAATGTGTTTTGGCAATTGCCCACTAGAATTCATTTTCAATTGACTTGTCTGGGCATGATGATACCTAAGAGCTCTCAACTTTACCTCACAAGACTAGGCTGCTCTGTGCATATGTATGATTGGAAAGCTCTTTGTTATGTAGTTTTACTGGGTAACATCTTTAGAATAGAATACTTAAGCTGTCCAAATTGATTCCTGACCAAATGTTGTCTGTATGAGGGGTAGGTGTTTGTGACCAGTGAGGTTTGTAAAATATGAAATGCTCAAGACAAGGGAGTTAAATTAAAAGAACCAACTCCATTGATAGGAATAAATTCAAGATTTACAAAGCGATCAAGAGCCTGGGAGTAGGATTTGTCTCTAAAATTAGAATCCATAAATGAAAAGCCAGAGGTGAGCTGATAACAAGCCATTTTTTTTATATCTGCAACCTTTAGAAATTTGTGTTAATCTTTTTTGAACAGCACTAATCACTCATATCTTTTCTCAATAAATAATCTTCAGTCTGAATATTACTAGTCTTCTGGAGAGACATTATATGACAGGAATGAGAAGATGGCAGGAGATTTTAAGCTTGTGATACACATAGAGATTCAAATATGCCTGAATGTGACAAGGGGCGTGAATACAGCTGAATCACAGTTTCTACTAAACTGGAACCAGACTATTCAGATTTGTGTCTCATCCTAAAATCATGAGAAAAAAAAAAAGGATTTGAATGCTTCTAAGATTAAAAAAATAAAGTTATTAGAACTTAATACCCATTACTTCTTCCCTGTGGTTTTGAATGGGCTGTATCATCAATGTGCTGATATATTGTCATTACCTTGCCATTGACAATAATGGGACAGCTTTGTAAGTACCATGTTTGCTTCTTTTTCATCAGTCCTTTGTATTAGTTTGTATGCCACTGATGGGTTCATTGGCTTGAGTGGAAATACTTTCACAGGAATGAGTTAGGTTCCCTTGGGGTTTGAAGGCAGGAAATGTTTCGTGATCACTCATTCACAGAATTCTCACTTAAGCTTCTGAATCTGAATATCCCTATACATGTTCTTGTTTCTTCAGATTCGCATGTGAGGGATGGCAGTTTTCTTTCTCCTTTGCTCATAAAGAAGTGCATGTGGCTTCTCTGTTCATGCCAGCCTTCCATCTCTCCTCACCCTCAACTCCATCATGCATAACAAGCCGGCACAACCAGGGAGAGCTCTCATCCCCAATGGGGCTGTGATTGGGCAGAGAGAACTGTCACAGACAAGTCACAGCAATCCCCTATCCTTGTTTTATATGGTAATCATATCAGCAAGAAACAAAAATTTTCAAGAAGATAGGCTTCTTACTGCTCCAAAAATTTCTGAGACCTCCTTAAATTTCATACTGTTTTCAAAGGCAGACAAATGTATAATGTTTTAGAAACATGTTTATCAAAATACATTATTGAGGTTTACATTGCTGTTTATAGAAGCACATTCTGCTTATCTAGAGGACTGCCACAAATGAAGTAATGAAGCATTACTCCAAACAGATAACTATAAATTTAAACAAATACTCTAAATACATATAAGGGAAATAAGGGGAACGTTTTTGCTCATCTGTTGGGTCACAACCTCCTTGGGCGCTCCCTTGGTCTAATCTGAAACTGGTCCCCAAGGCAGAGGACAAGGAAAGACTGACTGGAGAAAGAGGCAGGCCACTCAAGAGTGGCAGGTGGCATGGTTTTTGTTTTGTTTGGTTTGGTGTGGTTTTTTAATTGAAAAAAATGTTTATTTATTTTTAGAGAGAGAGAGACAGAGGGAGAGCATAGGAGAGGGGTAGAGAGAGAAGGAGGGAGGGAGAATCCCAAGCAGGCTCTGCGCCGTCAGCATAGAGCCTGTTGCAGGGCTCAGTCTCACAAAGGTGAGATCATGACCTGAGCCGAAATTAAGAGTTGGGCAATTAACTGCCTGAGCCACCCAGGTGCCCCCAGATGACAGTTTTAATCAGCAAGAGAACTTACATATCAGGCTCGACCTGGGGTGGCCACAAGATGCATGTATCTCCACATCGTCTACCAGAATCTTAAAAGTTTATATTGAACCCTTAACTGGGTTCAGACGTAAATACCACCCAGAGAGTCTCACTACCACATTTCTATCTAAAGGCTGTATCTTTGGAGCAACTTTTGGGAGCTTGGAAGGCAAGCAGAATGCACATTTATCAGGGGAGGTTGTGGGGGGGGGTGTCTCCAAATGCTCATGTTTAGCCCAAGTGTCCACAAGTGGGCACATCGTCTTGATTATTTCCCTTACATTATCCTAGTAAGGTGTAGCAGAGGGACATTATTTTATTTATTTATTTATTTATTTATTTATTTATTTATTTATTTATTTATTTATTTATTATGTCTGTGGCTTGGTGGATCACAGCTCAAGATCACCTTCAAAGGCCCACTCTGTTGACATTTGATCTTGGAGATGATAGAAAGAAAGACCTTCTCTCATTAACTTCTTTTGACTGGTCAAAGACTTACTTAAACCTTTCAGAAAGAAAGGAAGAGAAAGAGAGAAAAAAGAAGAAAGAAAAAGAAAGAAAGAAAGAAGCAAGAAAGAAAGAAAGAAAGAAAGAAAGAAAGAAAGAAAGAAAGAAAAGCTGCCACTGAAACTCTACAATGCATTTCCTGGGCTCATAAGTATCTGCCACTTTTCCAGCCTGTGTGCTTTAGATTATGCTGGGACAATGTATTGAGTAATACATAATAATGTAAGTACTATAGTAACATAAGTAGTCAAGGTTAGACAGCAAAGAACATTTGGCTCAAGTGTCTGTGATTAGTTATACAACCAACTGGACACATTCTCTACTCTGATGTTTCCAAAGACCTTGCATTTCATTTAAACATTAAAAAAATATTAAAAGCTAACAGCATTTTTTTTTTTTATAAAACAGAGAATCAAAGTTAAGACTTTGTGACGCTTGTTATTTTGATCCATTTCCACCTATAAGAAATACTATGCAGGGGCATCTGGGTGGCTTAGTTGGTTGAGCATCCGACTTCAGCTGAGGTCATGATCTCATGGTTCATGGGTTTGAGTCCCGCATCAGGCTCTGTGGGACACGTCACAGCCTGGAGCCTGCTTCGGATTCTCTCTCTGCCCCTCTCCTTCTCACACTCTGTCTCTCTCTGTCTTTCAAAAATAAATAAAAATTTAAAAAAAGAGAAATACTATGCAATTCTGCCCATTTTTAAGATAACTATCTGTGGAATTATTGAAAGTATACATTGGGATGATGCTGCCCAAGCAGCGCTTTGTTAGCACATTTTGCATGTTCAGTTAATGGTTATTTTCCTCAAATGCAGTGATTGCTTAATTAATGTAGTTTACTTCAAATGTTAAATATAGCTATAGTCGTCACTTCATTTGAAAGCATTATTGTGTCCCTGACTGACTGTGTTTCCAAAATGAGGCTTTAGAAATTAACCTTTAAGGGGCGCCTGCGTGGCGCAGTCGGTTAAGCGTCCGACTTCAGCCAGGTCACAATCTCGCGGTCCGTGAGTTCGAGCCCCGCATCAGGCTCTGGGCTGATGGCTCGGAGCCTGGAGCCTGTTTCCGATTCTGTGTCTCCCTCTCTCTCTGCCCCTCCCCCGTTCATGCTCTGTCTCTCTCTGTCCCAAAAATAAATAAAAAAAAAAAGTTGAAAAAAAAAAAAGAAATTAACCTTTAAGACCAACACATATCTACTATGGTTTGCTATATGAAATGGCAACAGTGTATCCAATTAAAAACAACTCAAGCAGGGGCACTTGGGTGGCTCAGTCAGTTAAACGTCTGACCTTGATTTCAGCTCAGGTCATGATCTCAAGATTTGTGAGTTTGAGCCTGCATCAGTCTCTGTGCTGATAGCAAGGAGCCTTCTTGGGATTCTCTCTCTTTCTCTCTCTCTGCCCCTCCCCAGCTCATCCCCCCCCCCCCATCAAATAAATAAACAAATAAATAAACATTAAAAAAAAAACACCTCAAGCAAAGGCAGTATATATTTAAGGTAGGCACTTTTGAAGTGGTTTAGGATTGACCGACATGACAGGTAAAATGTAAGCCTGGAGTTGACTGAGTGGCAACACAGAAAGTAATTTTTTTCCCAATAGATCAAATCGAAGTCCTCTGGAGAAAAGGGGACCAAGTCTTCTGACATATTCCTGTTGTGTTGAAGTAACCCTCATTATAAAAAAATGGTTGTTAAATGACACTCATCATTTCCCCAGTCCAGGATTAAAGAAATTCATCACACTAATGGCACTTTTTTTTCTGGATGACTGTTTCAACCTGGCTTTGGTTGTTTTCTTTTTAAGATTTCATTAAAATGTTAATATGTTGAATTGTGGTCTTTTTCATCTCTAAGTGAGTTTTAATAATTGACCATGTTATTTTTAACTCATAATAATACTGCATTCTGTTTTTCTAATTGTGCAGGATTATGAAACAATGAATACACATTTATAACCTAGGGGTATAAAAAAAGTAGTGCTGGGTATACTTTATGTAAATGTAAGAACAGGTAAATAAGCTCATTGTACTCTAACGTTTATATTTCTTTAGCCCAGATGAAACACTTAGTTGTTCATATGAGAAGGCAACATACACATGTTGATTGTGGGAGGTAGATGTATCTGACAGTGCAATTCAAATTAATTTCAAGGTATAATTAGAAACCATCTTTCTAAACTGGTAAGCCTAAAGGAGGTGGAGAACTGATCATTTTGTTAATCTCTTCAGACCATTTATTTTCTATTTTCGATAAAGAAACTTTAATCTCAATTTCTATTTCAGAAAATCTAATGTAATTTTTAACCCCAATGGTTAACTGTTGGGAAAGTAATTTATTTTCGTGTTAGGTTTATCCTGTCTCCTTTAGTTACAAACTTGATATTTATTCAGAGTGAGATAAAATACATTGAGTCAGATAATAATTTGTCCTCAATATTTAAGAGTAACTGGTACACTATAAAAGTCATTAAAATAAATTTAATGCAGATGGAGACTATATCCAACTAAATATAAAAAATTTCAAACTACATAAAAAATTTGAAATGAAACTGTATTTAGAAAATGATACTAAAGATTATAAATACACTTTTTACTCATATCACATGCAAAAATTAAGCTAAAATATTAACTAAGTAATGATTGTTAGAACAAATAAAGAATTGACCTTATGTTGATTCATTTATAACATAATTTTCATGGATTGTGTTGTGTCCTCCCAAAAGATATGTTGAAGTCCTAACTCCTTGTATCTCAGAATGTGACTTTATTTGTAATTAGGGTTGTTTCAGATAAAATTAGTTAAGATGAGGTCATACTGGAGTAGGGGGAGCCCTAACCCAGGATGACGAGCTCTCATAAGAACAGGAGAATACACACAGACACAGACATAGGAGAATGCCAATGTAATGACAGACCCAGTGACTGGAGAATTATCGTATCTTAAGATCTGTATATTCAGCCTCTGGATACCTGTGTGATCTTATTCCTACCATTCTTCCTTTGGCCATTCATTTTAGCTATACTTTTCTTGCTATCTTTTAAACATATGAAACATAGTCTACCTCAGTGCCTTTGCAGATAGTCTTTAATCATAACTGTAGGAATATCAACTCTTTAGAGGAGCCCGAATAACATAGAACTTCTCACATCTTGCTATTCCCTTACTTGTTTATTGTCTGTTTTCCTCCACTGTCCACAACGAGGACAGGAGTTTTGCTTTTAGTACAATGTTATCCTTGGATCTCAGAGCAGTGTCTGGTACTTCATTGCTTCTCATTAATTATTCAAGGCTGAAAAAAACATCTGTGAATGGATCAGTGGAGTAGAAATTTATAATCTGAAATATATCAAGTTGACCGGGTAAGAAGTCATTATGGAGTACAAAGTTTTGCAATTTAGAGTATTATAGAAAATGGAAAGCAAAGTATTTTCACGGTCACAATTCACATGGAGTGTAGGGCATGTGACCTGATTCTGTCAAAGAGACAGAATTCAGGAAAGTTATTAGGAATTTTTTTCAATTATTTAAAAAAATAAACCATCCTAAGAATGCATTATTTACTGCCCTTTCTCCCTGCCCCCTTCTTTCTGATTTGAATATTTCTGCAGCAGGGGTGCCTGGGTGGCTCAGTTGGTTAAAAATCAAACTTTGGCTTAGGTTCATGATCTTGCAGTTTCGTGAGTTCAAGACCTGCATCAGACAGAGCCCACTGGAGGAGCCCACTTTGAATCCTCTGTCCCCCTGTCTCTCTGCACCCCCCTCACAAAAATGAATAAACATATAAAAAAAATAAAGCCTGAATATTGCTGGAGCAGCTCTTATCTTGGGAGCATTAAGGAAATGTTAGAGAACTGCAGTCCTAATGCTGCTTAAGGTGAACCAACTCCCCAAACTTTGTACCAATAGACCTTGCTATATAAGGAAAATAATACCATATTTATTTAAGCCACTCTGATATAGTTTTTGGTAATTCACCATCAAATTCAATCCTAACTGACAAAAAGATTGATGTCTTTTCTGTTTCTTCTTCCATTTGTGCTACTAAACACGTCCTGTACACAAATTTATTTCCATACTCACTTTTCCTAAACTTTACTGAGTCTCTTGTTAAATTCATAAATTATCTCCATCTTTTATATTCATTATCAGTTTTCAGTATTTATCTTGACATCTCAGCAGCATTCTTCTTGCTAAAATACATATTCATTGGCTTTTTCATATCTTAATTTTCAGTTAACTGGTTATTCTTTCTTAGTACCTTTTGATGAATTCACTTACCAACTTTTTAGTGTTTGAGTGTCCCAAATATGGCCTTCTGGTTTCTGTTGTTATCTGTGGTCTCTCACTCAGTGACCTTTTCTCTTCTTTTGCCATTAAATACTACAAGCTGATGATTGTAAATTTATATCTTCAGAACTTACTCTTGGACTCTGGTTCTCTAGATTCACATAGTCAACTGCCTGCGGAACATCTCAATTTTGATGTCCTAATAGCTTCTTCAAATTAGAGGGAATATTTTAATTTCACCCTTTACCTGTATCTCTTGGTACTTCCTTATATCATAAAGTGATATCATTACTACCACAGTTGAACTAACCTAAAAGTTGTTATTCATAAGGGGAAACCTCTTTTTTTTTATCTTTCCTCATTTTTGTATCATTAAATTTGGATTTATTAAAAAATTGCATGGCCGGGGGGTGGTGCGCCTGGGTGGCTCAGTCAGTTGATTGTCCGACTTCGGCTCAGGTCATGATCTCACGGTTCGTGAGTTTGAGCCCTGGGTAGGGCTCTGGGCTGACAGCTCAGAGACTGGAGCCTGCTTCTGATTCTGTGTCTCCCTCTCTCTTTGCCCCTCCCCCACTCATGCTCTGTCTCTCTCTGCCTCTCAAAAATAAAAGAATCGTAATAAAAAAATTTTTTTTAATTAAAGAAAAATTGCATGGGGGTGCCTGGGTGGTTCAGGCTGGTTAATTTATGACTTCAGCTCAGGTCACGATCTCCTGGTCCGTGAGTTCAAGCCCCATGGTCAGGCATCTGTGCTGACAGCTCAGAGCCTGGAGCCTCGTCTGATTCCGGCTCCCACTACTCTCTGCCGCCCTCCCCCCACTCATGCTCTGTCTCTCTCACACTCCCAAAATGAATAACGTTAAAATTGTTTTAAAATTATATTTCATGTCCTGTGCTTATCACTTCTGTTACTACCACCACAGTTCAAGCCATCCATTGTCTTCAAGTGAGCAACTGAAAAATGCCTTCTAGCTCCATTCTTTGCCTTCTACACTCCATTCTCTACACAGAAACCAGAAAATAAACCTGATTAAAAGATAAATCAGATTATTTCCCTTTTTTGCTCAAACCCACCAATGAGAAGTTTACCATGATAAATTTGCCATGATAGCCGAACACTTTTACATGGCACTATAGACTGGCTTGATGCTCATAGAATACTTGATTTACAGAAAACACACACACACACACACACACACACACACACACACACCATATGTTATATATATTTTATGTTGATTATTATGTTATATATAGTTTTAAAGGCCATTTACTTGTTTTCTCATCTTGAATTGGGACAATCATACCACAAATTCTTCCATCTGATATCTTCGTCTTAGTTTTCTGTTTCAAAAGTCAACTGCTCAGAAAGGTCTTATGGACTATCTTACTTGAAATTAGGTCACTCCCTTACCTGTACCCTGCTTTGTTTTTTGCATAGATCTTATTAAATCAGCTGGAGATATTGTATAACGTGGGTAGTGACTACACTTTCTATCAGAAGGTAACCTAAATGAGGATAGGAACTTTTCTACCAGTTTCTTGGAATAGCATCTGACATTTAATAGGCAGCTGATGTTTCAAAATGGGATTGAATCAAATGCTCAAAATTCTTTGCTGACACTAAATAAAATATGTTGCGATTTAAAATCTGTGGGCAAATTCCCTTTCTAATAATTGTTTCACTTTTTTTGTTTTTTTTCCTAAGTGATTAGTGTCTTTTATTATTATCTTTTATATACATTCTTTAGGTACAAATTCATTGCAAAAGTAAATAAGCAAAAGAAATGCCTTGAAGGAAGGAATAAAGAAGTTATGATATGTAAAATTAGGGAATTGGCCTTAGATTATAAATTGTTTTTGAAATCATTTCAAATTATAATGATAATGATTCATGGCAAATTATGTGGTAAGTAAGTTAGACTCTGTTCATAAGCTTTTGAAGTGCAAAAAATCTTGAACAGCATATGGCCAATGTTTACCTCTCTATAGTGATTTAAAGATCTTCATTTTCAAGATCTATAATTTTTCACATTTGCGGCAACTTCTTAATAATCAATATGTATTAATTTATAACCAAAGAAATAAGCAGAGCTGTCACACATATTCCTAGAGAAGACTTATAAAAAGAAAAATATAAAATAGCATCACCTTCATTGCGTTTAATTTCCTGAAAAATATGAATTTTCCTGAACCTATATGTGTGATAATAGAAAATATATATTGGTTTCTACTCCTATTTCCTGGCACAGAGTTTCTAGACCCCTTATAAATTCCTAAGTGAATAACAGCATGAGGAGCATCTTTGTTCGATTGAAGTGACACTGCATGAGCCGCCTGGATGGATCTGGTCACCAGAAAGACCAAGCCATGATTAGAAGCTTGAAACTTTCAGCCCCATGCCCTGTCCTCCAGAAGAGAAAGAAGGGCTAAAAATGGAGTTGATAATTGATCATACTTATGTGAGAAAACCTCCATAAAAATCCCCAAAGTGCCAGGTCCATAGAGCTTCCAGGCTGGGTGAACACATCCACATAGGAAGGGGGATTTATCCCAACTCCACTGGGACTGAAACCAAACCTCACCCCTATGTATCTCTTCATTCTGGACGTCTGTATACTTATTATATCCCTTTAATAAACTGTTCAATGTGTTTCCCTGAGTTCTGTGATCCACTCTAGTAAATTAATCATACCTGAGAGGGGGACTGAGAACTTCCAATCTGTAGACAAATCAGACAGAAGTTGGGGTAACCTGAGTCCCACTAGTTGCTATTGGAATCTGCAGTAGGGTGAGAGTAGATCTTGTGGAATGGAACCTCGACCCATGGGATCTGACGCCATCTCTAGGTAGATAGTGTTAAAGTTGAGTCAAATTATAGAACACCCCGCCCGGGGTGTCTCCATTAGGGAGAATTGCTTGGTGTGAGGGGAAAACCTCTATATGTTTAGTGATCAGAAAGTGTCAGAAGTGAAGTGTTCTGTGTGAATATTTTGTGTGAGTAGTGAAAGAGACACACAGAAGAGAAGAAGTACAGGAGGCAGGAAGAAGAAGAGCAGGGCTTTTCCACCAATACACCATGTAATTTGAAAAATAAAAGAGAAACAACTAAATTTCATTTGGATTCAAGGATGAGGATACTTGTTAAAGGAAAAATGATGTTATTTACTGAAATAAAATTAGGGACTTAGAGATATTTGAAAGGCTAGTTGGTAGATGATATCTGGATGAAATCACAGCTTTAGTCCCTTTTCTTTGCGTAAACATTACTACAGACATAAAGCTTCTGATAGTTTATGTGCAGTTTTCTTTCCTCTTGTGTTTGTGCTTTAGAGTTTGCAAATCATTTCACACATACTATGCTTATATAACCTCTAAGAAAGGTGGTTTTACTACTCCCTACCCTCATATTTGTCTGAAGAGAGTCAGAAAGACAAATATGACGACTGAATCATTAGTTCACAGTCCAATGTATAGTCCAAGCATTTGGTCATTGGCTATATACATTCTATGACCTTCATTCTAGTTACTTCTCCAGATATTTCTAGTGCCTGGAACATATTATTCAGCCAAAAAACATATTAAATAAATGAAATAAAGTGCTTTATTGTCCTATTTTGTACTTAAGAAAATTGGTATGTAGAGGCAAAAGAGCATGTTTTGGACAGGGCTCAAACTGATATTTGACTGCCTCCAAATTTAATGCTTTTCATCTCAATTCTCTGCTGCTGCCTCTCAGAATGAATGTGTGTGCATGGGGATATAGGGGGGACAAAACAGAAAATGGCTAAAGAAACCCCAGGAAAACAAAGAAAAGATATATATTCAGTCCTTTTGAAATAATCCAAATGGTAATGTCCTCATTTGGTCTTAGCTTGAAAATCCAGTATGATTTTTACAAACCAATTTCCTACACTACATTGGCAATCAAATACTTAGCTATCACATGCTGTGAATTCAAATGGGCATATCTAAACTAAAATGGCATGCATTTTAACATTATTCCATCCCTAAAAGTCTCTCTTCAGATTCAGAGTAAACCAGAATTTCATTGAACAGAGAGCCTGCACGAAAGTAATATGTTGGAATCTTTTTCTTTTTTAAAGTAGGTTTTACATTGCTTAAATTGTCCTATGTTTATAATGGAAGTAATATAAAGTCAATCCATTCAATACAGATAATATTGAGGTTTATTACTCTTTTAAGAAGAAGAGAGTCTGCAGTTTCATACCAGCGATCACATCTGCAAACAATCACCAAGCAAATCTATTTCTCTGTACATCTCCATTGAAAGTGTAGCGATTACTCGACTTTACTGACTTTCAGAATCATCTTGTTGGAATTATAGTTATCCACAAAGCCTACCACTGACAGATAGATAAGAATTGTACAAACCAAAAGGCAAAATTAGATATCTATGATTAAGCTTTCTGAACCATTTGTGTATTCTTAGAGTAACTACTGCTATTAGGGCATAAATACCGCCAATTCATTTGCAGTACATAATGACAAAAAGATATGTTATAAAACTACATGGAAAAATATCAAACTAATTCCTGTACTCCCATTTATTCAAATGCATAAATGTGCTCAGTTTAGTGAACCATTTAGGGTTATTCCAAAAACACCAATGGACCTTTTAAATGGGATTAATAGAAGCTATTGAGCAGCACCGTAAAGAAAGTAGATAAACCCTAAAATACAACTAGTGCCTGTAACAGTTTTCTGGATTTACAAATAACGTAAGCAATAGAGAAGAGAGAGAACGGAAGGGAAAGGCAGCAAATAGAACAATCTACGTGAGCGTAATTTGATACCTTATTATATTAATGTAACCAAGCAATAATCTATCTGCATGTCCCCCCAACTTCTAGCTTTGTAGACACATTTCCCCTCAGCCCACATGTAAATACCTTCAAGGGTTTATTTTTCTACTAATCATCTCTTGCTCTGATTCTCTCCTTTCCCTGGGCTTTTATATCACTGTTTTTCTGAACTTATGATTTATCTCTCTGCCCTGTACCAACATAAATCAGGACACAGAACTTTTATATTTAATTTTACAAATGAAAACTAATGTGAGTCAACTGCATGTTTATAGAATTTTACTAGAAGATTGGAGGTAATAGTGAAGATTGTGCCAGAGGAACACAGAATAGCAGGGCACAGAAAATGCAGTCAACAGATTAGAATTGAATTTTGGAATGAATGCTTCACAATACCCTATTAGTGACTTCAGCATCTAGAATTTCTCACCCTCCTGAATTATGCATTAAGAAACCATGAAATGATCTATATATTTTTGTAAACTATACTTGCTTTTGATAAAAAAAGTAGTCTACAGGTTTGGCTCATGATCAATTTTTTTGTTCTTAATTGTTCCTGACCATGTTAATTGTGGGATAAGGATATGCATATTTTTATATTCCTATGAGAACTCAGTTTAAGAAGTACTCATGTCTTAAGAATCCCCTGAATTTTGCATCAAAGTGGTATTTTATAAGCATTAGGCTTCCTGAGGGTTTTGTGATATTTAATATTTATAGCATATAATAAAGCTTAGTTTTATAAAAGAATTGAGTACCTTTTAGGTGTTTTTATTATTTTATAATTCAATATATGATCACGTATATCTTATCTTACAAAATGATTAAGGACTTTGTATTACTCTGATTCTTTATAACTAAAGTTATTTTTCCACTGTAATATGAGAATAGAGGCAGTCCAAGGACACTGGGACATTTTACCATAATTAGGGAGATGTGCTACAAGTTTGAGGGATGATAACCTGGACCATGTATTTTATACATTCAACTACCATTTGGCCAATACCCTCTTATCCTTTGTCTTATTTTTCTGCTTCATTTGCCAGAGAAAATGGCAACCTGTGAACCTTCCTAGGCAACTATCTGTACACTTATGATGCTTTGCTCAAGATCCAACATAATAAATTCAACTATCCACAGATAATTATGGAATAGTTTTTCTCCTTAAATTCAATGTGTTCAAAGAAGAGCTCATCTTCTCCCCATATTATTTTTCTGTTTTTATTTCCTATTAAAATCACCAACTAAAAAAAAATAATAATAAAATAAAATAAAATAAAATCACCAACTACAGCAATCTGAGGTCATATGATAATATTCACTACCCTTTATTCCTGCCTTCCTGCTGTTCTCCAAAATTACATATTTCTTTTTTAAACATTTTTTAATGTTTATTTATTTTTGAGAGAGAGAGACAGAGCACAAGTGAGGGAGCAGAAGAGGAGAGGGAGACACAGAATCCAAAGCAGGCTCCAGGCTCTGAGATGTCAGCACTGACCCAGATGTGGGACTTGAATCCATGAATCTTGAGATCATGACCTGAGCCAAAGTCGGACGCCTAACAAATTGAGCCACCCATGTGCCCTGAAAAATTACATATTTCTAAATCTAGGGTATCACCTTTCGAACTGAAGGAGGGCTAACAACACAGACTCCATCTTTGGCCCTCCATCTTGTTCACACCCATGCAATCATCTCCATCAGGGCTATGTTCCAGGCCCCTTGGATGTTAATGTATGCCCTGACCTGAGTGCAAGAATGCTTGCTCTGATTTTCTCTAAAGTGACACATGGAAGGTCTCACTTTTATTTTTAGTGTTTACTTAATTTTGACAGAGAGAGAGAGAGACAGAGAGAGACAGAGAGAGACACAGAGTGTGAGTGGGGAGGGGCAGAGAGAGAGGCGGGCTCTTGGCTCTGAGCTGTCAGTACAGAGCCCAACACAGGGCTTGAACCCACAAACTGTGAGATCATGACCCAAATCAAAGTCAGAAATTTAACTGACTGAGCCACCCAGGTGCCCCAGAGTTCTCACTTTAGATATCTAGTAGGGATGACTGGCACACTGGTGGTGCCACTTTAGATAACCACTCTTGGCACTTACCATTATGCCCCTTGCTCCATAAGACCTGTCTGTGGACTAAGGTCTAGATAGGGGTAGAGAATAGCTGTGTAGCACCTGGATCATTTGTCCACTTCCTACCCCTTGTTAGTTAGTTACCCCAAACAAAACTGCATAAATTGTATGGAGTGGCTTGCTTTGTTTTCGTCTCAAAGTGCCTTCTCAGTCTGGAGAATAACATACTGTCCCTCCTCCACCTCCTAACGCTTGTCCAGTATACCACTGTTTCATGTCAGTCCATATCCTTATCATTTGTGACCTATATTAATGTGGAATGTCATTACAATGGGTGTTCTTGCCTGCAGTTGGTTTGCTCTCAGTTCATTTATAGGAGGTGAATCTGGTCATGCTACTACCCTACTTAAAACCCTTAAATGTGAAATCCAGATTCATGTCAGTGAAAATACTGCTCTTTAATGTGTCAGATTCTTTTCCTGCCCTGCCTCTCTCCTACTCTGTTTCAGTAATATCAAACTCGTTTCATATCAATCACTTTGCACGCTCCGCTCATTGTTCTTAGAATACTTTCTTCTTCTCTTCCCATCCTGTTATTTATAGCTAAAGACCCATTCAAAATTTAGCTCAGATAATACTTTCTCTTGGAATCTTTATGTAATATCACTTTTCCTTTATCAGTAAGTTTCTCTGTTCCTAAGCACCACAGGTATATTTCTAACCCTGCAAAATAATTGTGCTTATTTGTTTATCTTGCCCATCAGAGTGTAAATTCTTTAAGGCATGGGTATCATTTATGTCTTTGCATCTACTGCTGAAACCAGTATTTAATGCATAATGAATAGGCACTTCATAAATGTTTGTTACTCTTAGTTATTTAGAGTAATAAATGTTAAAAAAGTTAAGAGCATATGTTATGCTAGATTCTTCATGTTTTAGAGAAATGAGTCAAATGTGGGGTGATATACTCTTTACTTTCAAGAAGTAGCTGATCTAATGGAGTTTGGGGAATGAGCACGTATAATTTCAACACCATGTAGAATAAATGTGCCATCAGAAAATGTCAGACAAAATGTTAGGTAAGTTCAGTGTAAGGGGAGATAATCTCCATTTTAAGGGGCTCGAATAGTAAATGAGATAGGACTCCAAGGGTAACAGGGGTCTTACTAACCAATGTCAGTGAATGGGGATGCATACCATTGCAAGATGATCAGGCAGGAAAGGACAGGATATGTTTGGGAAATAGTAAATTCTCCAGTAAAGAATAAGATTTAAGATTTAGTGAGAGATGATATTGGAAAGCGGTTTAGAATGTACTGCAGAGCATTTTGATCAGTAGACACATATGCAGATGGGCTAGTGTTCTTTATTCAGAGAGTATTGATGAATCTTGGAAGCTTTTAAAGCAGTGGCTATAAGGGTGCTGTGCATCTTAAGAAGATCTCATCACTAAGCAGAGAGGAAACACTATAATGGACTAGACTGGTAAAGAAACAAGGATATTTGAGAGACAGAAAAAAATAGGTGGTACATGAAGAAAATTCAAGGCAGCGAGGCAAGTGGTTTTTCTTGGCTGGCAAAAGTGCACAATGGACTCAAGAAAATAACAGATCTGGAAAGGCATCAAAGAGATCTGACAGCGAGTTTTTGGATCTCAGTCATGGGAACTGAGGTTCATGAGAACTCCAACACTTTGGAGGAACTGGTCAGTGTATCAAGTGAAAGTCTCTGACATGGTCAATAAGGTAGATTCCCAGTCCCTAGAAATTGAGTTATAAGGAAAGAATATTAACGTGCCACACTACTAATGAGTTACAGATAAAAAATAGCAAGGAGAATTGGACCAAGATTCATTCACATCCTTACCTGGGTGTCTTGAAACTCTTACTGTTGAACAAAGGAATTCAAACACAAACTAGTTCCAACTATAAAGGGGCTCAGGCTGTTATTAAATATATTTTAATGTTTTATTCTATGAAAAAAGGTTTGTTCTCTTTAATTCCGCCATTAACTAAAAAAAAAATCATTTTGATAAACAAAACCGAAGTACTATAAGTTTGTTCTAAGAAGTAATGACAAATCACCTGTCCAAATAGTGTGCTACTTAAAAGTGATTTTTAAGTTTATGAAGTTGATAAGTCATTGAATTCATTTCACAATAATTAATTTTTTAGCAGGATCCTCCCAGCATCTACTATTCAGCATAAATCTAACAACTGGAAAACAGAGTCCTTCACTTTTTCTCCATAGTTTGAACATCTCTATTGCAATTAGATTATTTACACACCAAGGCACGGTGAATACTCATAACTTCAAATGCATGCCAGTTATATTTTCACTACAGGAGTGTTACCTGACTTTTTGAATTGCATTTCTTTTTAAATATCCTTTACAAGGTGCATTAATGTTCATATCACTTTATCAGGTCACTTTAAGCATAGTGGTCACTCCACACTATGAACCTATATTGGAAATCGGAAATATTCCTATTAATATTATACATATATATACACACACACACACACACACATATATATATGTGTGTGTGTGTGTGTGTGTGTTGTGTGATATGTGTGTGGTGTGTATAGTTTTTCCAAATACATCACATATTTTTAGCTAGTATAGAGTAAAATACTTGTGTCTTTTTATCATGTTATGTCTTTTTAAATGTTTATTTTTGGGGCGCCTGGGTGGCGCAGTCGGTTAAGCGTCCGACTTCAGCCAGGTCACATCTCGCGGTCCGTGAGTTCGAGCCCCGCGTCAGGCTCTGGGCATGGCTCAGAGCCTGGAGCCTGTTTCCAATTCTGTGTCTCCCTCTCTCTCTGCCCCTCCCCCGTTCATGCTCTGTCTCTGTCTGTCCCAAAAATAAATAAACGTTGAAAAAAAAAAAAAAAAAAAAAAAACAAAAAAAAAATAAATGTTTATTTTTGAGACAAAGAGAGAGTGTGCATGTATGCACAAGCTGAGGAATGGCAGAGGGAGAGGTGGGTAGAGAATCTGAAGCACGCTCTGTGATGACAGCTGAGAGCTCAATGTGGGTTCAAACCCATGAACCAACTGGGAGATCATGACCTGAGCTGAAATCAGATGCTTAACCGACTGAGCGACCTAGATGCCCCATGTCATATCTTTTTTAATACCTACACTGAAGTATAATTTATATACAATATAAATCACCAATTATAGTGTGCAATTCAATGGGCCTTAATAAGTGTGCATGGTTATATACCCTCCCCCTTAATCAAAATGTAAAACATTCAATCAACTCCCTCCTTATCCTTATCCAAACTTATCCTAACCACTAAGAAGTTTTCTAACATTATAGTTTTGCTTCTTTCTAGAATTTCTTATAAATGGAATTATGGATTATAGCACATATAGTCTTTCAATTGGTACACTGCTTTTGAGGTTCACTGAGATCTTGCATACCTCAGCATTCTCATCCATATACAAAAAATGAAACTCAAACCTCATACCTATGAAAAAAATTAACTACAAGTGAGTCATAGTTGTAATAACATTGTAAAGCTGTACATTTTTTTTATGAGAAAACATGGAAAAAAAATTGTGTCCTAACTATAAATTAAGAGTTCTTAATCAGGAAATGAGAAGAAATATCCATGGAAGAAAAGAAATTAAATTGTGTTTCTTCAAAATTGCTCTGCAAAAGACACTGTATAAGAATGAAAAGACAATCTCTAGCGTGGGGGATATTTGCAAAACGCGTATTGTGTAAATGGTTGCAAAACCCTTGTATTACATAAAGGGTCCAGCATATGTTAAGAACTTTCAACACTCAACAATATGAAAATTAAAAAGAAAGCACTTACGGTGGAAAAGAACTTGAATAGATACTTCTCCAGAAGGATGGCAAATACCCACGTGAAAACAGGTTCAACATCGTTAGCCATTAGGAAGTTGGTATGAGAGCCACAATGAGCTACCAATACACACAAGTTATAATGGTTGAAATAAAAACAATACTGGAAATACCAAGTGCTGATGAGGTTGTGGAGCACCTAGAACTCCCACGCATGGCTGGAGAGAATACAAAATAAGACCGCCAACCTGGAAAACGGTTTTACTTTGATCTAAAGTTAAAACTACACTTGCCATAGGGCCCAGAAGTCTCACTCCTGGGTATTTACTCTAAGGAAATAACACGTTGCGTTTACTAGTTGAATGCTACAGGCAAATGTTTATAGACGCTTTATTCATAAGTGCCACAAACTAAACACAATCCAAATATTCTTCAACAAATAAATGGATAAACAAACTATGGTATATCTACAGAATCAAATACTATCCGGAAGAAAATGAATATTGATACAACTTGGATGAATCTCAAAGGCATTGTTTTGAGTGAAAGAAGACGGTCTCCAAAGGTTATTATACAATATAATTCCCTACACATGACATTCTGAAAAAGACAGTAGAAACAAAATGAGGGGAAAACACCCAATAGTTGAAGGGAATGGGGACAGAGGAAGGTATGGTTATAAGAATCAAAGCAGAGAGAGTTTTTTGGTTTTGTTTTTTTTTATAACTGAACTGGTCTGTATCTTGATTGATGTGAGAGTAAAATAAATCAGTACATGTATTAGACTTCATTGAACTATATACCAATGGGAGAAAAAGGTGATTTTACTGTATGATAATATAGGAAATATAAATTTTATTTTATTTTTTTAATGTTTATTCATTTTTGAGACAGAGAGAGACAGAGCATGAACAGGTGAGGGTCAGAGAGAGGGAGACAGAATATGAAACAGGCTCCAGGCTCTGAGCTGTCAGCACAGAGCCCGACACGGGGCTCGAACTCACAGACCGTGAGATCATGACCTGAGCCGAAGTCGGCCGCTTAACCAACTGAGCCACCCAGGTGCCCCGGAAATATAAATTTTAAAAGTACATGTGAAATTGAAGGTGATTTTTCAAACATCCATGTTATAAAATTTTGAGGTTATTAATGATACTATTTATGTGTTTACCGAAGGTTGGGGAAAATTCATTGTCTAAGGCGCCTCTGCATACAAGATACATATAATTTGTCTGTATCATTTGTCAATTTAATGTAGAAATTTATTTTATTTTTTTAAAAAAAAATTTTTTTTTTCAACGTTTATTTATTTTTGGGACAGAGAGAGACAGAGCATGAACGGGGGAGGGGCAGAGAGAGAGGGAGACACAGAATCGGAAACAGGCTCCAGGCTCTGAGCCATCAGGCCAGAGCCTGACGCGGGGCTCGAACTCACGGAGCACGAGATCGTGACCTGGCTGAAGTCGGACCCTTAACCGACTGCGCCACCCAGGCGCCCCTAATGTAGAAATTTAGTATAGCAACAAGAATTCTTAGAGCGTATAACTCCAAATCTTTAATAAACATATTTACTACTGTGTAGCATTTTCTTTGTGTAATTAGGTAAAACATGTCACTCTTTACGAGGTTTATTGTTAGTATTTAATCTAGTAGTCCCTTGGTAAAATGATCTTTGATCTTTTCTATGGATGTTTATGTTCTAGACTTGTAAGAATTTCCCTAAGGCTATAAATATTAAAACACCAAGTTACTGGCTTCTAGTTTGTGATTCTAGCTACAGATACCTGAGATGGAGTGAATTTAGATTAAAGTTAGAGCTTGTATCATAAACTGATAGGGAATGATTTTGCAGTGGTACAAATAATTGTCTCCTAACTAGTACTGTTAGGTCAAACATAAATAAATGTCTCATTCACATACTATAATTTCCAGAATCTAGAATCACCTCAATCCTCTCAAATACATACATGAGTCACCATAAAATACATCTCATTAGTATCCCTACTCTTCATCTTATAGTAAAAGAATTTCTTTTTTCTTCTGAAAATTAATAAAATGGAAAGAAAAGTAAGACATAATTATTTATGTATAGTGAGTCAAGAGAATAGTACAAAAACAATTTTCAGATTATTTAAATATAATTTAATATTTTATCAATAATAATAATTTCAAAATATGAATGAGAACATGAATAAATTTGCAACAAGATTAATAAGGGGAAGAAGAAATCAAACAAAGGTAAAAAGTTATACAAACAATGCTGTGTTAGTCCAGTATCAATTCATCCCACAGTTCTAGAAAGCAGTCCCAAATGAAGAATTTGTTCACTAATGATGCCAAGGTAATCATACAATCAATTATGGATAACTTTAGAATTCAATACAATGTCTTAGACTGAAGTAACAATTTTTAAAAGCTTCTGAAGCATTTTGATTATATTCATTTTTTTCTTTACAATTATTTATTTATAGTGTGGTATAGTACTTAGTTAAATGAGGTCTATTAACACTGTGGTTCCAATACTAACTCCACCAACTATTAGAAAAATAACATTGTTAAAGTGATGAATATTCCTGCACCTGGATTTCCTCATCTTCAAAATGAGGATGATAATAATACTTGGCTCCTGGAGTTGCTGTGATGAGAAAAAGACAAACATTATCAATGTCTGAGACATAAGTAATCAGTAAATAAACTCTCAGAGTAGGAGAGCCTATGGAATACATTTAATATATAAGTGATTAAGAAAGATATGAATTTAGTAAAGAGAGGAACTATGGTGAAAAAAAACTTCCTAAAATATTCACTTACTTCAAGTAATATTTAAACAATAAAAACTCTAGTTCATTTCACTTCTGGTTTATCAAACTTGCAAGACATAGTTGCTTTTATCCTAACAATGATAACAAGCAGGATAAGCAAAAAATTGTGGTTTCTTTTTAAAAGTATATCAGAGAGCTGGGTCAAGAGGAAATGCAAAATGAACTAAATCCCAGGAAGTAACAGCCTTTCCTAAAGCAGAAGAGATCCCCAATTACTATTATCCTGAACAGAATAAGAGGAAAAGAACAACAGGAGAAGATGGAAGTAAGAAGAAACCAGCTGAACTTGTAACAAATGATTTGCTGCCATGTATGGGTTGACAGAACCAATTAGAATCCAATTAGAATTTCCAGCAATAAAGTATGTCTACACCTACCTAGCAATGTTAGATCATGAGCCTTCTACTGAGTGTGGGTAGTAGTATTCTATAAAGTTTGGGGCTAGGGCAAAAGAACCAAGAGAAAGTCTTCTGAGGTTATTAATGGAGTGCATACAGGGCTACTAAAAAATTGAGGAGTGCAGAATAGCTGAGAAAAATCTTTCCTAGGTACCCTAGCTTTCATCAGGTGCAAAAGCTATAACTTGGGCAACAGCACACCCAGAAATCTCTGTAGACATTCAGAGGATGGTGATGTAAAGGGGACCCCCTGAAATCTGAAACACTAGCAGATGTGGTCTAGAGTGGAGAGTGAGGAGAATGAGGAGAAGAAGTGGGTGGGGGAGGAAGGGAAGGGTGGAGGGGCAGAAAGACAGGAGAGAGAAATCCCAAGAGATCCCCAAATTTATGGCTTTAAACATAATGAGAATACCTCCTTATCACCCATGCTCAGAGTCTAAGATTCAATTCTGATTCTAGCCTTGAAATAGTAGCAATAATTGATTAATTGAGTTTGACTAGTATTTCAACAAATGCTTGCTCAGTTAAATCACAGATTAGATTGACTGAGTTTCCTATTCTAGTAATGTAGTAATTGAATGAATGTACACTTTTCTTAGGTTAAATATTATTTACTTCTAATTTTCTTTTAAACGTAAGGTTCAACATAGAACCAAAAATTATAAGACATATGAAGAAGCAAAAAAAAAAAAATGTGACTCATTTCGTGACGGGAAGCAAGCCCAGGTATTTCCCAAATATTGGAATCATCAGACCAGGACTTTAAAATAAGTATATTTTAAGTTAACTATGTTAACTATATTATGTTAAACACAGAAAATGCATGAACAGAAGAAGGAATTTTTAGTACATGTCTTGAAATGAAAAATAACCAAATGGAAATGTTGAAAATGAAAAATGAAATATCAGAAATGAAAATTCACTGGATAGGCTGGTATACAATATATAAATGATATCACACATTATATGTGTATTGTAGTCACAGAAGGGAGAAACGAGAGAAAAGCTAATGACTGAGAATTTTCCAAAATTGAAGAAATCTATCAAATCATTGATTCTAGAAACTTAGCAAACCCTAGTGAGGATAAACTAAAAACAACAAAAAATGAGGCATATCAGAGTCAACAGTGAAAAACCAACAGAAGATAATGCTACCCACTTTCTTTGGTTATTGTTGGATTTCTTTTACACTTTACTCTCCACCTTTCGGTATTCTTACATTTAAACTCTGTGTCTTACAAACATCAGATACCTGTATTTTTATTTTCTAAATCAGAAACAGAATGTTAACAAGTTATAGCCTGTGGGCCATACCTGGACCACCACTTATATCTTATGGCCCGTGAGTTTTGAATGGCTTTTACATTTTTAAATGGCCAAAAACATCAAAAGAATAATAATACTCTATGTCACATGAAAATTTTATGAAATTCAAATTTTACTGGAAGGCAGCCACACTGATTCATTCATGTATTGTCTGTGGCTGCTTTGTAATACAACATCAGATAAGTTAAGTGCTGTGAAAGCGAATGTATACATGTGGCACTCTCATTGCTTCCTGTTGCTGCTTGGCACTTACAAATTGAGGTAACACAGTACTAATTCGGCAGCATTTCGAATGCCACCTGTTACCATAACACATTTTATTTATATTTATACCAATGCATGCTCATAAAGTTGAAACGAAGGAAAAGAATGGACTTCATATGCTACATTTTTAAGGCACAGTAAAGTATGGATTATTTTGCACCAAATTAGATAGAAAACCATTGTTTATTACGCAATGACACTCTATCTATGCTTAAAGAATACATGTTGATAGTAGATTCAGCATTCACTGAGATGTTCCCTACTCACAGACAAGCAATGTTCAGAAACATTAGAACATTTAAAACAGTATAACTCATCACAGCAGAATTTCTTCACAAAAGGAAAAAATTGAAATGCGGCTACAATCAAAATAAATTTACAATTGTTTTATTTATAGCTAAGCAAGAAAAGTCATTTACCAATGGTAAGCTAGTTAAATCATATTTGATTGCAGCAGCTGAAGAAAAGTGTTTAGAGAAAAACTTTTTAAAGATGATTAGCCTTCAGCATAAACAGTTGCATGAAGAGCTGAGGATTTGAAAGCAACATCAATAATCAATTTGCCCTATTTTTAACAAGGAAAATAACTTCAAGTTGTTTTTCATTGCTCTTGATGAGTTTCTGGATGTTACTGACACTCCTCAGTAGTTATTTCACGAGTTGATATCAAGTTTTAAGAGGCTGAAGAATTAACCTCTAAGGATGATGTGCCTGGAACAATAAGTAAGGATATTTTTTTAAGAAGCTGAGAAAGCACTAATTTAGTACAACCTTAAGTGGAATCTACTGGGTACAACTGATAGTGATAAAAATATATATGGAGCAGAAAAAGAATTATTTGGACCAATTTACAAAACTTAGGAAAATGTAAGATGTTTAAAGCCTCTGGTTTTCCATTTTATTATTCATCAGCAGGTACTTACCTGAGAATTCAGGAAAATATCTGAATTTGTTATGTTTTATTGAATCAGCAGCGTCAACAGTGAACTTCATTGCCTCTCATAAACCCAATCATCCTCAGTTCTGTGAATTTTTGTCTGAATTAGAAGCTGGCTGTTCTGAGTTGCCATACCACACAACAGTTCAATAACTTAGCAGTGGTAAAGTTCCATTAGGGTATTTCGTTAGGGTAAGAGTTGATACTGAAAATATTCCGGAAGGGAGGAACTTTCTCCAACCACTATTATCAGATACTAAATAGCCTTGAATTAGCTTTTGCTACAGACTTGAAAATGTTTCATGAGTTCAGCCTAAAATTACAAGGCAAATGTACTTAACTGTGAAACTTACACTTCGGCAAAGCTGCACTGGTGCCGACCAACGTTATTTGAATTATGAGTAATGTCACACGACTTTATATGCTTTATGTTCTAAAATTAAGACAAGAAGCAGGATCCTCATTCTGTCAGAAACTTGTATCAGATTTTCCAAACTCAAACCACGCCTCTGGCAGTATATTTCAAAGCTCAATGTACACATAAAGAACATTTTCATATTCTAAAATCTACTTATTTATTATCACTTGGAAGTGATAATCTGCCCTGTAATGATATGCCTAAGGGCAAATATCAAGAACAGAATCTAATACAATTCCATAAATGCCTTTCAAGAGATTATTATGTTTAATAAAAAGCATTTGCCTATTGACTATTTGTCAGGTTCTATGTGAAATAATATTTTTAGAGAAGATGTATGTAAAATGTCATTACAGATTGGCATTAACAGATAAACATTTGCAATGAATTTTGATGACAATCGTTGAACCCCAAGTAAGTGAAATGCAATCCTCCCCTCCAAACTTCCATCCTTCTCATAAGCAGACCTGTATTACCAAAAAATCATACTTCATTATTATTATTAATTTTTATTGCATTACTAAAAATCTGTGAATTATTTTCTGTTTGGTAACATAAGTACTTACATAATATTCTGAATTTTGTGTCTTGGCCTACAAAGACAAAAATATTTAACGACCCTTTACAGAGAAAGTTTGCTACTCTGCTTAAAGGCAGGATTCTAAGAGTTTCAACAGCGATGCAACAAGATGTGACTCAAAGGTGGAAAATTTTAGGTACATTTTATTGTTGTTGTTGTTGTTAATTCTTAACGGCTTAAGGAAATTACAAAGTTCTCATAAATTTATAATGAAAATGGAAGTTTCCATTGATTTACTGACTCTTCCTTAATACTTCTATCTTGAAAGTGGAGACTGTTTTCTATAGTGGCACTTGCTTCTAACTATTGGTAAAGGAATAAAAAAACCAAAAAACAAAAACAAAAACACACCAAAAAAAACCCACAAAAAAACAGATTCTAGCATTCTGCAATGTTATTTTTATTTCAACTGAAAGATCTTGCACTACATAAGAATCATTTATAGTTGTTCCTTTTTTCATTTTCCCTGGCTACAATGCAAATTCCAGAGGATTAGGGGACCTTACCTTTCTTGTCCAACCCTGTATTCTCAGTGCCTAGAACAGTACTTACACAGAATAGCCCTCTGATACAAATTTGCTGAGTAAATGAACAAACAAAAGTGTGAGTTTTTTAAAAATAGGAAACCTATATTCCCACCAAATTGTAAAAATGCTGTCTAACTTTCTTATTCAGGTTGTTTCCTGTTTTGACTTGGGACTCTTAGACTGACAATTTCTTTTTCATTTTCATTAGGTTTTTGGACTGGTTGGTTAAGTGCACGTAAATAAGCACTTTGAATAATTTCTCTACAATTACTCTTTTCTAAGCCCCCTCCTTTTCTTCCCCATCCTTTTCTTCCCCATCTTTTTCCTCCTCCTCCTCCTGGGATTCCTCTTCCTCTCCTGGGGCAGATACTAAGTTTACCCTCTCTGAGGTAGAATTAGATAAATTGAAGCCCAACGAATGAGAGGAGCCTATTATGGGAAAAATCTGTCCTAAATCATGATGCTTAAATATGTTACTGATAGAGACTTGGAATAAAAAGGACTAAGGTTTGAAATAGAGTTAAATAATGCTGAAAAGTTGTCTCTTCCTTGAAACCATATGAAGATAGTGTATCTTAGCAGAAGAGTCATGGTCTAAATGAAGACAAAAATAAGAAAGGAAAACATATTTAGAATTGGTTAATGTTTAGCACTGTCTACAGGATAGTGATATAAGAGTACCCTAGTCCCTAAGTGAGTATAAACTATTGTAGGAGAGAAAGAACCTGGAAGCAATATTCATTTTCTTTGTTCAACTCATATGCTACGTAAATATTTTGTGACTCTTTTGGTGTTTTGGGTGCCTTGATACTAACAAGAGGGGTCATCAAGGAGAGTGTTGAGTTTGTGCATCAAAAAATGATGGTACTTCATTTTATAATTAATTAGTTAGAATTCTTTGTCCTCCCCTCCCCCTCCCCGCTTATAATGGTGACTTCTTTGACCCTGAACTAAGAAAAAAAACTTTCTCAATCTATAGAATCCAGTCATATCCTGGCTTAGAAAACCACATTAAAAAAATGTCACTCTTGGAGCATATCGTTAATCTCTTCTCATGTCGTCTCCTTTAGAAAATCAATACACCAGCACCGTATGGCAGTACTAAGAAGGGTTATAATAAATGTACATGTAAATAAGTTGACTTCTAATCTGTCTTGTGAAATCAGTGATGGTTCCTAGATACCAATGTTAGTGTGGTTACTGATCTGTAATGAACAAAATCTCTGTGTATTGAGGAGTAATAGAACTGCATGGATCAAGTTACCTTAATGTCCAAATCATTTAAAAAAAAACAAAAAAACCTTTCACCATCTGTTGTGCATCTAAATACAAATTCACAAGAAAGGTTACTCATACAAAGTGCAATTCCTGCTACACTGATATTTAATTTTTTATTCAAAGCATCATTTCAAATATGTATCAGCTTAAATAACTCTCTTTCTGAAGTTGTGAATAGTATTTTATGTAAGCAGATTCAGTGTATAAATCAGAATATGGATAAAATAAGGGAGCATGAAAACTAGCTGCTTCTATAGTCAGACTCTACAGTTAAAGACATTTTATTATTAAATTAAGCACATCTGTTTCCTTAGGGGTTCCACTAAGGAAATTTCATTTTCAAAACCAGTTATGTTAAAATTAATGGATAATGAAAGGATTGATTCTAAATATGTGTACATATTTGGATAGACATTTAATATTTCTCTAAGACATATTTAAGAACAGAAAGAATGATGCCAAATAATTAGTATCTTTTAATTTTCATCATTTGAGAAATTTCTGTGTGTCCTTTTCACATTATTTTTATTTTATTTTATTTTTTGGCCTATTAAAGAACAGCTGGCTCTCAGATTTATTTCTCCTACATTATTTCTGAAACAGAGTAAAACCAAATTTGATTCTAGCTCATGCATTCATCTCCATCTTACTAAGATTCTCACTTTTTTTGAACTATGGTATTGGCTAAGCTGGACTTTGTAGTCCCTGAAAGGCAGATATTCTGCCAATCTCACTAAATAAGTGACTTTATATTATGGTCCAATTCTTACATTAACCTTCCTTAATACTGTCCTCTATATATGCTAGTCATTTAAAAGGAGAAAATGTGGACTGAAGTCTTATAAATGTTTGGTTAATCATTTTTTTCCAGTCTTCTTAAATCCTCCACTCTTCTTCTGCAACAGCTTCCAATCCAACTTCCCATCATGGCCTTTGTGCTTTGATGACAGCTTTTTTTTTTTAAATTTAAATCTGCAGTGGTACTTATATCCATTTTCTCTTTGCTCCTGCTCTAAAATTTCTTTAAACATGTTAACTCTTAGACTTTAAAAGTAGTTTCAAAAAGTAACATATAATTTCATGTTCACACTTCTGACATAGCATAGTAGCACTTAGCATAATTCATAGCATAGTAGAGGAATTGAATGTAAAATTTAAAGGTTTCTGAGTACCAAGGAAAATAGTGGCCATCAATCTTTTGACTTCACATAGAAACACATAGAGCTGTTCTTGGGTTCTTAGATCAGAAAGTAATGGCTGACTTCAAAGTGCTACATATTTCATGTGCATGCAAATGACTGGCTGCCTATTAAAATTTTCAATGCCACTCAATAGCACAGAACATTCATCAAAAAACTTTATCTATAAAATGAGTAGTAAATATTTTAGGTATTGTGAGCTATATGATCTCTGTCGCAACTATCCAACTATGCCATTATAGCATGAAAGCAGCCATAGAGAATATTTAAAGAAATAGGTATCTGTGTGTTTTAATAAAACTTTATTTACAAAGGCACATGGCAAACTGGATTTGTCCTGCTTACAGTAGTTTGCCAATCCTGGGATAGAGTTTTAATTGGGAAATGACTGTCCAGACAGAGACTAGACTTCTCAGGGCTGAAAAAATATTTTTTTCCATTAAACTAACTTGCATGGCCTCTTTCCGAAGCCAAAGCTCATGTTTATAATAATATATCATATATATATATATATATATATATATATATATATATATATATTTACACACACACACACACACACACACACACACACACACACACACAGAGTGAGAGGGAGAAGAAAAGGACAGATGTTGAGAGGGTTAATGCACTGATTAAAACTTGTATCTCTTAAGGTACCTGGCTGGCTCAGGCAGAAGAAAATGCAACTCAATGTCAGTTCAAGCCCCACATTGGGTATAGAGATTACTTAAAATAAAATAAAGAAAAAACTGTCTCTTTCAATTGTGAGTTGACTTCACTCTTTTTGTAATGTTGGATGGTCTTTTACAGGCCATAGACATTTTGGGTCTGAACAAAGGAGAATTTAATTTGAGTTTGATGGTAAATACTTCCATGGTTTTCAGTAACACCTATGTATTAGTCTGAATCCAATCAAGAAACAGAATCCACACTGTAGTTTAAAGGGGGAATTTAGGGGCGCCTGGGTGGCGCAGTCGGTTAAGCGTCCGACTTCAGCCAGGTCACGATCTCACGGTCCGTGAGTTCGAGCCCCGCGTCGGGCTCCGGGCTGATGGCTCGGAGCCTGGAGCCTGCTTCCGATTCTGTGTCTCCCTCTCACTCTGCCCCTCCCCCGTTCATGCTCTGTCTCTCTCTGTCCCAAAAATAAATAAACATTGAAAAAAAAATTTTAAAGGGGGGATTTAGCATAAAGAAATTTTAAGCTACAAAATAGGAGAGTAAATATGAAAACATTAACAGAAACCCAACAGTATCTCCATGCTGAGGGAATGAGTACCCACAGGATACACTTGGAATGGGGACTCCCTCTTCAAGTTGGGTTTGGATATTTTTGTAGAAACTGTGGTTGCAGTTCAATGGGTGGCGGAGAATTTCTCTGGGTTACTTAAGCCAAAGCCAGGTCACAATCACCAGGCAGGCAGAAAGGAATTATTCAAGGTGCGGTCAAGTGCCCTCTTGTGGATGTTTCAACGGCCGAGAGCATAGGGTGTTATTAGCGGGAGGGCTGTCAAATATTAGTCTTGCAGGAAAGATGGGACAGGGGAGAGCAAAAGCATAGTACTGAAATCAGGAAATTCACACCCTTCTCTTTTCATGTCTCACTTGTACGCTCTACTTACAAAGCTAACATTGTGGCAGCTGGCAAAAAATCATATGTAAAGGGTCTGGATCAGATTCATAGAACAGACAATAAAGGGTCATTGTGGAACAGAGAGGCAAAAAATGGCACACTTCTGTGTGTACAAAGGTTATTGCTAGACATCCCAGTGTGAGAATGGCTTTCAGGAGTACTCCTAATTCCCCCTTGCTGATTCATTTTGTGTCATGACTTGAAAATGTCAAGCCAGAGGTCATTTCGTGATTTACATCTGCCCTTTGGTACATGGTACCAGAAATATGTGGGTAGTGGAGGAAAAGCGTGACTAGAAACTTACAGAGCCAGAAGCTAGTTATTTATATCTATTCTCATGTTCATTAGTTGTATAAAATTATAGGGTTAGGTTAATTTCTCATAAATGTACATTTATTTTGAAAGAGTGTACATTTATTTGAAAGAATTACAAATTTTTTTAGAATTGTCATATTGAATGCAACTGGAAAATAAAAAGGACTATGAGGTGTCAGTTGGTTAATTAGTAAATATGTTTAATTAATTTTTTCAGAATTTTGTTACATTTATGATGCTTTTTGCTATTTAGAATGAATAATGTGTCATCTCCCATTCTAAAAACATTCAAATATATATCTAGTATTCATAACGTTTGCACTATTTTTATTATTTTTTCTTAAAAATTTTCTTATACTTTATTTTAAAGAGAGAGAGAGCATGAATGGGGGAAAGGGGCAGAGAGAGAGGGGGGAGGGAAGAAAGAGAGAGAAAGAGAGAGGGAGAGAGAATCCCAATCAGCCTACATGCTCATGGAGCCCAATGTGGGGCTCAATCCCATGACCCTGGGATCATGGCCTGAGCCAACATTAAGAGTGGGATGCTCAACTAAGTGAGCCACCCAGGTGCCCCAGCATTCTTTTTCTTAAAATGATCTTCAAAAATTACAAAATTGTCAGTTCCCCCAAATCCTGGATGCATCCCTGTAAAAAACCTGATATAACAATGAAGCTGATGATATTTTGACACAAAGCATTGATATCTTACAGAGAGAATTTTTCAAAGAAAATTTCCTTACAACTTTGAATAATGAAATATAGGACTATTTACCTAAATTCCCAAGAATGTTGCTAGTAAAGGCAAAATGACTGATATTCATGAAATGCCTTCTATCTAGAATCCACACATATTGCGTGAATTTGTTCTTTATCATTTTCTGCACTTTTGTGCTTTCAGATTAAAAAAAAATTAAACAGATTCTAAACATTTAAACCAACAATGTGATTTCACCAAAGGATGGTGGATATTTTTGTTTTAGTTTACATGGGTTACTCTGAGGTTTTATGTTCTTTAAGAAGATTTTTAGTCAGAGAAGGGAGATTCAGGTAAAGATTAATTATCAAATTTTAAAATCTAAAAAAGCATAAGGGAATATGGTTTTAATTACTACCCAGGAGTGGATATAATACAGTAAAACAGATAAGTATGGGCAACAAGAGTAGAGGTGAAAAATAAGAGGAGAAAATTATAAAAACATGTTTGGAAAAAGCTCAGAAAGAAAAAGCAGGGATGTTAACAATTAGGAAGAGGAAGAGGTGGGGAAGGAGGAGCGAGTTTTCTCACTTCAAACTGCCCATGGATGTCTGTGTTAGCGAATTACAGGTCCCTATTTCCTGGGAGGGGGAAAAAATCACTAAACTATGTATGTTTTTACTTTATTGCAGCCCAAGAGATGGACTGCAGACTCAAAATACCATTAACTGATAATTTACTCAATACTGAATATTTCACTCAATTTAAAGGGACTTGCTGGGGCTCCTGAGTGGCTCGGTGGGTTGAGTGTCTGCCTCTTGATTTCTGCTCAGGTCATGATCTCAGGGTCATGGGACTGACCCCTGGGTAGAGCTTGCACTGAGGGTGGAGACTACTTAAGATTCTCTCTCTCTCTCTCTCTCTCTGCCCCCTCTTCCCCTCTCTTGCTTTCTCTCTAAAATAAAAAAAAAAATAAAATTAAAAAAGGACTTGCTAAGAAAACTAACACAAAATGTGCTACATAATTTAGAAGACAGATTAACATGTCTTCTAAACAAATACTGCATTGATGTTGGCAGAATAATGTCTCCTTCCAAAGATGTCCACACCCTCATCTGCAAAACCTATGAGTCTGTTAAATTACATGGCAAAGAGGAATTGAGGCTGCAGGTGGAATTAAAACTGTTAACCTACTGACCTTGAGGTATGGGGCCCACCTGTATTGTGTAGGTGGGCCCAGTAATCACAAGGGTCCTTATAAATTGAGGAGGAAGGCAGACAAGGAAGAACCAGAGAGATGCGATGTGAGAAGGGCTTAGGCTGATGGGCTGGAAGAAGATGGACCATGGATCACGTACCGAAGAAGGCAAGCAGCCTCTAAAAGCTGGAAAAATCAGGAACTCTGTAGGTAGAATCTACCTAGAGTCTCCAGAAGGAATGCAGCCCTGATACTACCTTGGTTTGAGTCCAGTGAGACCCACATCAGAGGTCTGACTTCCAGAACTGTAAGATTACGAATGTGTGCTGGTTTAAGTCACTCGGTAGTAATTGTGCTACACTGTAATTGCACTTCTATATATTACATGACCTTAATCAACTAAACTAATCGTGCAGTAAACTTTGTGAAGACACATTTTATCCCCTTCTCCTTTCATCTTTTCCACAGCACTTTTTCAGAGCAGGATGTTAATAAATTCTTACTTAATTAATGGGTGAATTAAAATACCATTGCCCTGTCCTTATTAGTGAGATCAACAGATAATTCTTAGTTTCTAGTCTTTCTGTTCACCAAACCAAAGGCATGTGATCAGGTATCCCTAGAGATACTATTCAACTCAAACTGAGAACTTTACTTTCTTTTATGATTCAAAATGAGAGAAACCAGATCAGAATATTAAAATAGTTTTTACACATACTTCATTGTTCCCAAAGCTCTTCTTTAAGATGAAACCCATAAATTAGTTTTTCCTTTACATTTTTTTTATGATTTAAAGGATGAGCTGAGAGACAACACAAAATGATTCAAAAACCTTTTATTGATTATAAATGTGGGTATTTGAAATGTAACCCTAAAACATGGAGATTTTAAAATACACTTATTCAATAAAATGAATTGCACAGAGACTCTATATTTTGTTGGGTTTATTATTGTACATTTTGTTAAGGAATTACTGTCTTCTTGAGACAGGTGTCTGAAGGAATCTATCAAAAGGCCTTTCATAACTGACTCATCCCTCTCTTCAATCTTCATAGCATTTTTACACAGGGATAATACTGAATTAATTCATCTTTAGGATTGCAAATAGCAATGTTTTTCATTATGTCTACAGAAAATATCTTCTATTACAAACATGGCAATGTAAGTTTTTCATCAGTGTCTCCAAAGCATTTCACAACGCTTGTTTCAAGTTTATGCTGATATTTGGTTTCCTGGAGACAAGTTGAAGACAAACTTAATCTGTTTTTAATATGAACATCTCTCACACTTTAGCAAAATGTCCAAACATTCTTAGCACATTTTTTTTTGTCTTACATGGCATAAACCAAGTATATAAAAGAGCATAGCACAGTTCCATTGACATTTATGGATGGTGATAATTTTAATAGATTTGATGTGCCAGATGCAAAGCAGAACATGAAGCAGAACAAGATGACTTAAAGATCATTGCCTCCTCAAAATGTATCAAGCAGGAGAGCTACAAAGACGGAGAGCTGCCAGTTTAAGCTGGTCTACTTGGATGCTTAAGTGCCATACAATTTAATTTTTGAATTATTCAATGGTATTGTTTCTACTTGCCTGCATTAAATTATTTAATGCCTGAAAATGTAAGTAGTTCAGGGTTGAATAGCTTAAACGTAGGCTAGTAGTTGTCTGGTATGTTATTTTACTAAAGATCAAAAACAGTAATAACAGTAATGATAGTAATAAGAACAATGACAACACTAATAGCTAACATTGTCTGGCACTGTTCTAAATGCTAAATCTTTTAATTAACTATTTATCATCCACTAGCAAAGAACAGAGGAAATGAGTCTGTAATGCTCTCACTGCCATTCATATCTGAAACATAATCTTGGGTAGTTGGCACTGAAGATGAAATCAGGGGTCCAAATGGATTTATTAAAATTTTGTGCCATGATTGAAATAGCTTCATTGTACATGTTTACAGAAAAGACGGACAATTGAAGATATACAGCTCTACATGGTACCTTTGATGCCTGCCTTCCTGACCTGATTGGCTCTTCCAGGATTGAGATTCTGCATTGCCTATGCTATGAAAAGTTAATATAACCTATAAAAGGTATAGGTTACTTTTCTGGTTGTGCCATTGATGTGTTTTGTTTTAATCCAAGGTAGAAACAGCTATTTAATTAATAATGCATGCAGATTTTCAGATTAGATTTTAATGTGGAGGCTATGTCTTTTATTCTTATCAATATAACTTTTATTTTGAAATAATTTCAAACAGGAAAAAGTTCCCTAAATGCTGTGAGTAGTTCTTATATACGCTTCCCCGAGATTCTCTGAATGTTAACATTTTAAATTAACCGTAGCACAATTATCAAAACTGGA
Source organism: Lynx canadensis (assembly GCF_007474595.2). Lineage (NCBI taxonomy): Eukaryota > Metazoa > Chordata > Mammalia > Carnivora > Felidae > Lynx > Lynx canadensis. The sequence goes on from NC_044306.2 coordinate 60,611,397, forward strand.
AAATCAACTTGAAAAAATAGTATTAACTAATCTATGTATCTTATTCAAATTCCAACACTTATCCCACCAATGTGCTTTTACTGGTCCTTTAACCCATACTACATTTATTTGTCACGTCTCCTAGTGTTCTTCAATCTGAAACAGTTGCTCAATCTTTCTTTGCATCTCATGGCTTGATATTTTGGGAGAGTTGTTTGACAAAATGTCTGTCAACTGGGGTTTGCCTGATGGTTCTTCTGGATTCAATTCAGGTTATGAACTTTTGGCAACAATACCACAAAGGTGATGTTGCGTCCTTCTCAGTTTATCATATCTGGACGTATGTGATGTTTCTATGTTTCATTACAAGTGGTGTTAAGTTTGATCACCTGGTGAAAGTGATGCTTGACAGATGTTTCAACTATAAAGCTACTAATTTTTGTTATAGGAATTTAGCACACCACAGATCATCCTTGATAGTTTGTTTTTTCACCTAAAATATGTATTGTAGAATTGACTCTGTATATGTACATAGATATGCTTCTTACTATTTTTTAGAGCTTCAAAATACTCTTTTGGTTGAATCCACCATATATCATTCAGCCCCTCTTTTACATATGCACATCTAGATTGTTTCTAGTATTTTAAAATTATAAAAAATGCTGCAGTGGATATCTTTGTTCATGTTATTTTGTCTTGCTGGAAGAATTTCATCAGGATAAATTCCTAGAAATAAAATGGCTGGGTCAAAAGATAAGTAACTATGTAGTTTTGCTTGATATTGCCAAATTTAACTCAAGAGGGTTATACTGGTTTGCATTCTCATCAGCAATATGAAAATTTTTATAACAGAAAGTTTGTTTCCTTACCTAGAGCCATGTCAACAAAATATATTGTCATTTATCTTTATCTGTAATATATTATAGTAATCCTGAATATATTGTCCGTTTTAACAATTTTTTACCAAGTTGATAGATAAGAATAAGTTGATCATTGTTGTTTAATTTACAAGCCTTTAGTACAAGTTAATTTCAACATTTATGTATCTTAAAGCACATTTGTATACATTATTTCCAGAACTGTCTGGCCATGATATTATTCCCATTTTTATATTGGATATTTGGTCTTTTATCTCTCAGTTTTAAAGAATATTTGATATATTAGGGATATACACCTGTTGTCTGTGATGTATACTGTAAATATTCTAGTCAGTCAGCTATCTTTTAATTTTTATGCTTTTTTGGGGGGGCTATGCAACTTATACTTTCACAAATTTGGAGCCCTCCATTGTAGATTTTCTATTTCAAAGTTTTCTTTGTCACTCTCTCATGTTTCTTTATCCATTAGAAACTTTAGTAATCACCTTCTCTGACTCAATAAGCATTCAGGGGTTTTTTAGAGATTACATTACATTTGTAAATTCACTTAAGGAGGATCGACATTTTATGTTATAGAATTTTCCTATCCAAAAAGAGGGGATGTCTTTTCCATTTGTTCACATCTACTTTGTCTTTCTTATAGTTTTCTTCATAGAGGTTTCATTCATTTCTTCTTAAATCTATTGAGATATATATATATATATATATATATATATATATATATGCAATTTTTAAGTGTGGTATCCTAAAGTGGAATATGAATATGTGTGATTTCCTTTGAACCTGCACTCCAATTTTCCTTCCTATTCACAAATAGCTCTTCTGCAATTATGGCTTGTTCTTACCGGGACAGTTCTCTTATTTCAATCTTAACCAGTTTTCTCTGCTTCTACTTCTAATCCTGGGTATTTATGGCTTCAGGCCAGGACATGCTGAGTCTAGTGACAATGCACATCTTTCTCTCATTATCATAGTAAAACTTAAGGGAATTTGAAGCGTACGTAGATTTGGATATCAGGAAGACTCACCGTTGTACCAAATGTGGAAATGGTGGTTATATCCCCCTTGGGATAATTTTTTTTTAATTTAAATTCCACTATAGTTAACATATAGTGTTATATTAGCTTAAGGTGTACAGTATAATGATTCAACAATTCCATACATCCATTTAGGAAAGATTCTTACTGCTCTTCATCACAAGGCCATGCTGGCCATGGCTTTGTGGATGAATTCCCAGAAAAACCCTGTGGCTTATAGTTAGTGGTTTAAAAATATCAAGTGTATCACTTATTAGAAAATTGTCTTGAAAATGCAAATGGTTATAATGAAATTTCAATTGCAGACTTTCCTTAAAATACATGAACAACAGATCTCACAGAGTTTTATGGGAAAACACCCTTACTTTAAATAACTGTGTGAAGCCTGAAGAATTTAAGAATGTAACAGCTTTAATGCTCACTTATTTAAGTGGTAAGAGATTCCACTTGTGGAATTGTAGCCTGAAAAGTGAAATAAATTATCTCACTATTTTATATTTTCAGTGAATTCTATAGCACAGGGTCAAATTTTAAAGTAATGTTTTTGAGTGGGCAGAAAAAACTGTAAGTATTTTACTATAATAAATATAAGGCCTGTAATTTAGACTTATAAAGCTGAGCTAAAATCTCTAAGAAATAAGTATCTTCTGATGCTCCTAACTTTATTTCATGTCTTGTTTATATTCACCACAAGAAAGCAAAAGGAAACATGGAATTAAAAAAAAAAACTTGGGGTGCCTGGGTGGCTCAGTTGGTTGAGCGACCGACTTCAGCTCAGGTCATGATCTCATGGTTTGTGAGTTCGAGCCCCGCGTCGGGCTCTGTGCTGACAGCACAGAGAACTGAAGGAACATAGGCTAATCTGTTCGACCCAAATATTTATTTTATACAGCAGTTATTTATGATTTCCAGAAGATCTTCATAGCTATCATCTACCCATGCCTTTCTTCACATACTAAATATCTGATCATGATTTGTCAAGCACTGTGTTATACTGGACATAAAATTTTGTAAGATACGTAACGCTGGTCTCCAAGGTATTTATACTCTGATACAGATATATCTTCAAGCAATTTTATTGTTTGTAATAAATGGTAAATAAATTGTGTTTGTTTGTTTTAAAGATGGCAAGGGAAACATAGGAGAGTCATTTACTTGGTGCCTCTTTGGTGGGGAGGAGAAATAATAAAATAAGCCTCCTTAGAATACAAGACTTCTGTAATAATACTGGAATGACATTTGGAGGAATAAAAAAAGAAATGGCATGAGAGGTAAAAACAAACAAAAAATCAAGAAGAAAGAAGTGCACAGAGTCCTAGAAATAGAAGATTAAAAACAAAGACATAGGATGAATAATTTTCAATCCATTAAAGAGACGAAAAAAACCTTAAGAAATCTCAACCAATCCAAGTTGTGATGGTAAATTTTCTTAACTAGGACACAGAGTGCCCAATATTTGATGAAATATTATCCTGGGTATTTCTGTGAAGGCATTTTGGATGAGCTTACCATTTAAATTAATAGACTAAGTAAAGCTGATTGAGGTCCACCTACATTAAGGAGAGCAATCAGAAGTCTGAGTAGTCTGAACAAAATGGCTGACCTTCCCCCAAATAAAAGAATTCCTAAGAGTTATGGCTAAAAAGTAGAACAGACTTTGTGGTAAAAGAATTAAACAAGCTAAAATACATGGCTTAACCATGCAGCCAAGTATTTGATCTCTCTGTTCTAATTGTTTGCCCTAGTTATGACACCCCTCTTAAGGCCAATAATGGACTGTTGACAAGCCAAATTGGAGAGAATAATAGCATAAAGGGAAGTGAAAGGGAAGACCCTTTGGGTGAGATAATATTTTATAATGTCTTCATATATGTGTGTGTATATAGTTATATACATGATATGGTATATGTGCATATATATATGTATATATACGTACATATATATAGTTATCTAGTTGACGATGCACCAATATAACATAAGATTTTTTAATTGCTGGTACTTCTATGGGAGATCTTATTTTCTTCTTTTTAATTCTGTACTTAAAGTTTTTATTATAATTATGTTTTCAAGATATATTGAAACTAGAAGTAGAATTAATATCTCATGTCTTTGAATTGTTCATCCATTAAACCAAGTCATTTGTTTATATTAAATCTAGAAGGGGCTTCATGATATACAAAGAATTCTAACTGTTCAACTGTTAGTGATTCCCATCAAATATTTTTTTTTCTCAAGTAAAAATTGGAAAACATTCAGCCATAACTCTAAGAAAGAGAGTATTCAACAGGTAGGATAACCTAGTGTATAATAGCTCATGGCTTCTTTCTGAAAGGGTTGTCTTAGCTGTGAAGTTGACTTTATTGTCATGCAAGAGTTATTTGTGATCATTATTATACCTCAGGGCCAGAGGATCCAGTGATAGCTCACACTGCCCAGGAGGAAGCCTGGAAATGGGAGTTTTAGTGTTGAATGGATGCTTGGAGTTTTAGTTTATGGTTGATTTGTTGTTCAGTATTGTAGTTTATAGATCAATATATTTTCCTCTATTGCAGTAAGTAGATTTACTTGCCTATTTCATAAAATGATGTATACCAGATGTTTATTTTTAATATGAGCATAATTTTGGGATATATGACTCATAAAAAAATACCATAAAACCAGACTGATGAAGTAGGTCTAGTTAGTTAACTGTGTTCATAGCTGTTTTCATATTGATGAAAGCTTGTTGAAATCTTTGCTTCTATTTTGCTCTTAATTTTAAAAAAATTGTCAGAAAGCACCATCTTTAGATGGTTTGAGGTTAGTAATACGAAGCAACATGGATCTCTACCGAAGTATATAGGCCTTTTTGCCTTTGAACAACAGGGCTTTATTGCCTTTATTAAAGAAAAAAACAACAACAAGTAAACAGAGAATTACATGGATTATCATCATAGAGCTAATGCACACTTATCATATTGTTTATAGGTTAACTTTTTCTTCTCTGGAGCAGAGAGTCAAGGAGGATGCTGTCTGCAATAAGATTCACAAAATATAAGGAGCTACATAATCAATCCTGCTTTACCATTATATTAAAATATTCAGGCCTTTAGAAAGTGTAAGAGTTTATTTTAGTTCACAATATAATTTGTTAATACTTTGGACTTCCTTCTTTTATACTTTAGTTGCTATTTATAAATTTTGCTTCTTGTGAAATAGAAATGATTTATGAAACCTATAGAAATTATAGGAAGAATCTATTTGGAGCTTTATATTTTAGATTGTGCAGATTTTTACCATCAGAATGATCCTATTCTTCATCAACATATTTATCCGTACATCATAGTTTATCTTGCTGTGTAACAATGATTCATTAGAAAGGTGGGCATTCAATAGAGAACAAACTGAGGTTGATGGAAGGAGGAGGGTGAGAGATGAGCTAGATGGGTGATGGGTACTAAGGAGGGCACTTGTTATGGTGAGCACTGGATGTTGTATGTAAGTGATGAATCACTGAATTATACTCCTGAAATGAATATTTCACTGTATATTAAATAACTAAAGTTTAAATTAAAAAATAAAGTAAAAAAATGTAAAAAAAAGAAAGGTAGGCATTGAAGAAGCAATATTTATTTATTCTTTTAAGTTCTCTTCTACTACCATGGATTTGGCATTATTTAAATATCTCATTAAATAGACATATTTATTAATATTAGAAACCCACACTTTCTGCTATTGTTAGTTTTGCATTTATTTTCTCATATATGTGACATCATTTATCTATTTCATATTTGGATGAGTATATAAGTTGCTTATCAATTTTGAGAACTAAAAAAAGGCTTTGTTAATTTGAAGCCACTGTTTTACCACAATAACAAATATGTCCATATAGCTTTGAGACTCATTTATAGAGACCAAGCAATGTTTCCAAAATATTAGATGACTAACAAATATTTCATATTTATGTGTTTAGTCTGAAGTACAGAGAATATTGATTTGGTGTGAAACTAAGACGCAGTCTTTAGAATCATTTTCACCAGTGATCTAACCAGCTATAGACTGATTAGAAATATTTGTGTTAATACTAAAGCACATCAAATTATTTTCTAATAAAATATTAGTTTTCATAAAAACATGAAATTCATCCATAATATCAGTGCAAGAGATAGTCAATCTTAAAACTGGTTGTGTGGAATTTGGTTGCAGTCTATATTGGTCTATTACTTCAATGACAGAGTTACTTACCTTATTTTGGTTTGAGATCCATTCTGCACAACTTTCTATAATTTTCTCATTTCTCAGACTCTTGGAAACTGTCATTAGGAAGCATCTCCTTTACTCTAGGCATAGATTGCAATTGTAACCACTCCACGAGGTGGCACATGAGTAGCATAATTCAGAGTTGGAGATATGAGACTAACGAATCATAAAGTCTACACGGGAAGATGACTGTAGATAGTATATTGGATGTAAATGCAAATGAATTTAGCAACTAAAGATGTGCCATTAAGACATCAGTCAAGCTCCATTGCATTATTGAAATATATATTTTATAAAAGAGTGAATCAGACCCAGCAGAGAAGACATTAGCTAGATTACAGTGAGATTTAAATTCATTTGAGCAAATATATGAGCTAAAAAATAAATATAGGAGATACATTTCATTTAAAAAATGTTATTGAGGGACGCCTGGGTGGCTCAGTTGAGCTTCTGACTCATGATTTCGGCTCAGGCCATGATCCCAGCATTGTGGGACTGGACCTCGTGTCAGGCTCCATGCTGAGCTTGGAGCCTCCTCAAGATTCTCTCTCTTTCTCTCTCTCTCTTTCTCTCCTCTTTCTCTCCCTCTCTCCCCCACTCATGCTTTGTCTAAAATTTAAAAAAAATGTATTGAAACACTTTTAAAGACTATCATTAATATCTAAATTGACTTCCTGAGAAATTTAAAATTCAGGCAAAAAAAAAAACAATAAAAAATTCTAACTCCTTTTGCTAAAACCAGGACAACTTCAATTGTAAATGGACATTTTATATCACATGAAAAAATGGAATCTTAGCGGGTTAATGGAATATGCCAACATCATGTGCTAACTTTGATCACTTTCTATGTGTACGTTTTGGTGATGAGTAATAAGATAGTAAAAAAGTTATATTAAGTAAACTAAATTAGTAACAATACAAAATAACATAAAATAAATTCCAACATACTAGGAAGGCCAAATATTCTGAGACACTACTGAAAGAAATTCTTATTGATTAGAGAATTAAGAGCCAGCAAAATGCATCTCAAAGAAATATGATGAACAAAGGATAGAATGATTGGTTTTCATGAAGAAACTTGCTCACGGTGACATAGGTGACACGCTTTACCTGTATAAAAAAAATGCATTAAAATGTTCAAGGATAGAGGGGTACACGAGTGGCTCTGACTTTGGTTTGGTCAGATGCTTAAAAAAAGCATCTGACTTTGGCTCAGGTCATGATCTCATGGCCTATGAGTTTGAAACCTGCGTCAGGCTCTATGCTTACAGCTCAGAGCCTGGAGCCTGTTTCAAATTCTGTGTCTCCCTCTCTCTCTCTCTCTGCCCCTCCCCCACTTATGCCTCCCTCTCTCTCTCTCTCTCTCTCTCTCTCTCTCTCTCTCTCTTTCTGTCTCTCAAAAGTAAATAAACATAAAAAAAGTTTTTTTTTTTAAATGTTCAAGGGTTTTTTTTAAGTTTGCAAAATTGTGGTGATGTATGTAAACAAGCTTTTTTTCCCTGTTAAATTTCATTTGTAGAGAATGCAGTTTTAATCAGATGTCTCTAAGTCTTATCCTATTATGAAAAACATGACAGGAAAGGTGACTTAATGGGTGGGGGAGAAGTAAGTAAAAGTAATAGGAAATTGGAAATGATAAAACATAAAGATGAACATGGTGGGACTGTATAAATTTTCTAGACATAAGAGACTACATTTTAAAGCTCCATTTCACTTTCCAACTAATAAACTCTTGAACTGGGCCACAAGTAGCAATTGTTTTACAAGCAGTTGCTCATAAAATTTCAGCAGAGCAACTGACATTTGGATCATATGAGGATGATAAAGTTAATTAATGCATATCAGGGATAGTTTCATTTGATAGCACCAATAAAAATAATAAGATAGTAATCAGAAGCAACTCAACTGGTCAACACCAAATTAGTAGCTTTTTCTCTTCTCTTCTTTATCTAAATAATGTAATTACCCCCTCCTTATTTCTTATAAAAACCCTTGGTTTCCCTGTAGAAGCAGGACACTTTTTGGATATTCTTGAATCTATGGTCTCCAAATATTAGTTCTGAGACTCCAAATAAAGGCCTTTTTTCTCATTCAGTTTTACTTTTTGTGAGTGATAACACAAAGATGGAAAGATTCTAGGAAAGAGGTGGAAACATTTATTGACTATTTATATGTTTTTTAAGTTTGTTTGAGAGAGACAGAGACAGTGCTAATGGGGGAGGGGTAGAGAGAGGGAAAGAGAGAGAATTCCAAGCAGGCTCCATGCTGCCAGCACAGAGCTCGATGTGGGGCTCAAACCCACGAAACCGTGAGATCATGACCCGAGGCAAAATCAAGAGTCAGACGCTTAACTGACTGAGCCACCCAGGTGCCCCACGTTTATCGGTAATTTAAAATTATTTTCTATTGCTACAAAAGTTTGGGTCATTAAAAGAAAATATACACATTTTTGTTTTGGAAAGCAAGTATAAAGTAAGCAAATGGTCTAAGGAACAATGAAAAAAATGTGAAAAATACAATGCCAACAAACTCATTAGGCTAACAGATAAAAAGTTGTTTCACTCATCATGTATGTTTAAGTAGTACAAGGAATATTTGCAGAGTAATGACAGTTAATCACTAAAATAGTTAATAACGTAAAAGAAAAAAGTGTGCTATGATAAGCTACAGCTGAATTTCACTAACCTCCATGACTCCGATGGAAATAAAAGTCACTAACAGAAATTTAATCTGCTTTTAATAGTATGAGAAGATGGAGGAAACCAATGGAGAGTAAAAGGTAGAGGCTTAATGAATTAAAAAGACAGAATTAAAATTACTAAGGATATTCAGTAAAATTTTGTGATCACTCAACAGTAAGGGAAGTGTAATAATAACACTAAAAATAATTGTATTAAGAGGATATCATCTTGATGAGGACTTTAAATTGTAGGAAACATTTCTTTAAAGCTGATATTTTATTTAAAGTACAAAATGTATTCAAGGGCACCTCTGGCAAGCCCCTGGTTAGGGCAAAGGGTTTCACTAGCTTTAAATGCTTTCTGTCTGCTTAATCTTATTTGAAAGATTCAGAAGTATGTTGCTGCACTCCAAATCTTCCTGTCCTGTCAATGTATCAGGGGAAAGAAATCACACAGATGCTCATAAAGATATGAGAGAAGCTGCTGTTACTTAAAACACATTATCTTGAGAGTAGGGAAAACCAAGGCAATCCTAGTTTATGAGAGAGCACTGAAAATAATTACAGGCACCTCCTCCAACTGATACACACACACACACACACACACACACACACACACACACACACAGTTACCAAGTGCACCAGCCCATTCTGCATTTTTGTAGGGGGAAAACATTTTGTTTTATACACAGAGAACAGAATGAAGGTGTTCAAAACATGCTGCTTACAACTATTGTGTTTATGCAGCAAATTTTCTCTCAAATGTTTTATTTTTCTTTGTCCAGCCCACTTTCCTAATGGGATTTTTGCTTACAAGAATGAAAACTATTATATAAAGTATTACAGCACAGTCTGACAAATAAGTGGTTGCTTATGTTGTGGCTTAGTAGCCTAAAGACTCAGGAAAAATGGGCTGAACTATAGTTGAATGCATGAAAGAGACTTTCTAACATTCTTCAATCTGTGCATCCCAAACGCTTTCTTAAGGATTTAGGAAACATAGATGTTTGTATCTCAGTGGTAGAGGCAAATATATTTTTCTACATAACTTTCAAATTCTCTAAAGTAGAAATATTTATATCTGATGATATTCGGGGTACCCTATAAATGTCACCTTTATCGTGCTTCCAGATTATCAACAGCTGATAAACTAAAAAAACAAGCAAAAGACATACTAAATGTAAGAAGTCAGGGTTTGCACATGGACTCACAAAAGAGATATGGGCAAAAATTAGCACTGTGTGTAAATAAACATATTTTCCAAATGTTTGCATGTATGTGTTGAAGGTGTAGATTTATATCACAGGGAAGACCTGAAAGACAGAATGGCCTTTCCTCAAATTACCTTATGCTGGACATCCTACTTATTTCCAAATTCACCTTACTCTTTTTTTGTGTATGGCACTCAAACCAAACAATTGGTATGTATAATTTATATTATACAAAATGTATAGTGCTAGACCAAGAATTATTAATTTTTTGGTAAATTTCCCAATTTCCAAATTCTTTAATTTGATCCCTTAGATGTTCATCCTTAACATATGCTTCACAACTAGTGAAGACTTTAAAACTTACAGTCTCTTAATAGTTTCTTCAAAGATTTATGTATGTTTTTAGGCATGTATTATTTATATTACATATTATTAAATATATATATTAAATATATATTTCTCTCTCTCTCTTTCTCTCTTTCAGTTTCTCTCTATCCCTCTCTCTCTCTCCTGGACATTTGCAAGCTTTAGCTCTAGCTCAATTATTATACTGTTGCCTACCTTGTACATCAGTATTGCACAGTATTTATGGAAACAGAAGCTTGAATGCTTGAATTCAAGTTTTTATTACACTATTTACCATCTGTGTGAGCCTGGCCAAGTCATTTAAACCTTGTCTGTTTTCCCATTTGTGAAATGAAGGTAATAACTCTGTAGGTGTCGTAAGTATGACAATGATTGTTAGAAAATAGTAGTCTTTGGTAGAAGATACCTGCCCTTTTACAGTGATTAAGTAATGTAAGAAATTGCCTGTTCACAGATGACTGAATAAAGCAGAGGACATAAAAGAGCGTGTCCCACGTGCAGGGCTAGATATCCCAGCTCTGAAGGCATTTTGACAATAGCAGCTTCCTGTGATAAGGACTTTAGTGAAATGTATCCTATTGGATCTTTCAAAAAGCTCACCCCCACCTCTTATTCTCCAAGACAATTTATATACTCCTGGCCTTTTGTAAGTGATTTAGATACTGGATTTGTGTGTATCTGCTCATCATTTGCAAGGAACTGATATGAAACCTCAACATTTTCCTTATCCTTTTTTGAGAGACTGAAACAAAAGTCATTGACCATTGACTTTGGGATTCTGAGCTATAGTTGGACCTGGTCTGAAGCCCAATTAGCTCTATCCCAACAATAACAAAGCCCTTTAGAGTCATTGTGAGAGTTTGGTTACATAACATGAATGAGGTCCCTGACATTCATTAAGCAGCCAGTAAATTTTAGCCATTGATATTATAATTAAAATAATAATTATCTTTCATATTGAATGTCATCAGAGCTTTTGTTCTTTTGCTCTGAGATTCTAATCACTTACCTTTTAAAATGACTCCCATAGTCAGAAATTTTTTAAGCAAAACACAAAACTTCAACTAAACATGCATGTCTGACTCAGAGTAAAAAGGACTGTCAATTAGAGTGATTTTCATATACTAAGCAATTTGCTTAGCAGTTTAAATACTCAATTTTATCATCAAAAGCATGTTTAGAGTCAGGTACTGTATTAGTTTGCTAGCTGCCATAGCAAAGTATGGGTGAATGAAATAACAAATTTATTTTCTCATAGGTCTGGAAGCTAGAAGTCCAAGATCAAGGTATTGGCTAGATTGATTTTCCTGTAGACTCTCTCCTTGGCTTGTAGATGACCATCTTTTCTCTGTATCTTCACATGGTCTTCCTCTGTGTGTGTCTGTGTCTTAATTCCTTTTCTTATAAGGGTACCAGTCATTTTGGATTAAGGCCCACACATATGACCTCATTTTAATTTTATTTCCTTTTTAACGGCCCTATCTGCAAATGTAGTTACATTCTGAGGCACTGAAGGTTAAGACATTGGCATATGAATTTTGGGAGGACACAATTCAGCCCATAACAAGCGGTATAATTTCCATTTTACAAACAAGGAAGTTGAGTTACAGAGAGAGTATCATTCCCCAAAATCACTTAGCAAGTTATTTGAAAAACTGACATTTAAATCTGAGTGCCTCTGATTTAAAGTTTCAGGTGCTTTCTCACTATTTCCACCAAAGTACCTACATGGTGTTTTGCCCATTGAGGATATTTAAGTACTGGGCCTTGGGTATTATGGCTCCACATCTCATATAAATGTAGTAGCTGATACTGCTAGCTTTTCATCAAACTGCTGCCCTCTCCTGAGCACAGGCTAGGTTACATTTGGTGTAATCCTATAATTAAATTCTGCCTGATGGAATGTGGCTGAAAGTGGTATTACAGCTTTTAGGCTTACCCTATACACATCAGACATATGAACATGTTATAGATAATCTTAGTTTTCCTTTTCTCTCTATCTTCTGGCATAAGGTATCACGTGTTGACATTGACAGGACCCCTGCCAGCATGCGTGTCTGAACGACTGCACAGATCAGAGTCATTTCCTTGCTACTCATTAAACTTTATGGGAATGAGAAACAAACCACTGTATTACACTACTGCAATATCAGGATTTATCTACAACAACACACAGATTTAACTTAACTTAAACAAGTGAGTAATGCGGATCAGACCTTATCTCAAGAAAAATGAAGAACCCCAGAATTAGTAAGAAATTTCAGCTAGGATCTAGGTTGCAGTAAACTAGGAATTGGTTAAAAGCTTGGCATCCTTTTGCATTCAGCAGTGGGTGCTACAGACTTAGGAATTCTTGAGTTTTGCAATATCTTACTTTGCCTTCCAGGTTTGAAAATAGAAACATAAACATGGACATGATGGACGTGACAGATTAATAAAACCCTTGTTTCTGTTTGAGTAACTCAATACCAACCTGGTAGGTAGAATGAGTTAGGAGCCTTTAGACACCTTGCTGACCATATTGCTTAAAGGCAAGATCCTTCACTAGATGGATCACCCAGGTTTATAATAATTATTCCCCAAATTTGTTTTTTTTTTTTTTAAATTTTTTTTTCAACGTTTATTTATTTTTGGGACAGAGAGAGACAGAGCATGAACGGGCGAGGGGCAGAGAGAGAGGGAGACACAGAACCGGAAGCAGGCTCCAGGCTCTGAGCCATCAGCCCAGAGCCTGACGCGGGGCTCGAACTCACGGACCGCGAGATCGTGACCTGGCTGAAGTCGGACGCTTAACCGACTGCGCCACCCAGGCGCCCCTATTCCCCAAATTTGTAAACAAAATTAAATCTCAATTTCTTTAAAATCTTTAAATATATATTGGTTCTATTACATTTACCAGTCCTCCATTGCCTTGTTTTTAATCTCAGATCTGTTCTTAATTTTGTTTGCTTTGTTCTGTCATATATATCATCCCTTGCAAGATATAATATATGCATTTGAAATCATGAAGAACAGGAAATAAATACATAAAATAATTTTTACTCTTACATTGAAGTATGAAAACATTGCAACATCAAAGGAAAAAAGAGATGATCAAAGACATGAAAGCTGGTTTAGAGGTGCCAATAATGGAGTCTGGAAATCTTTGTTCATCTCAAGAAGGAAAAAGAAATTGAAGAGCTCAGGACAAAAGGTATAAGAAAGATCTTTTCTACAGTTTTCACGTGTGAGAGAATTTTTCTGTCAATGGAACAAAATCTAATATATGCAGCACATACATTTATTTTCTTAGTAATAGACATCAGCTTAGCATTTGATTTTCTTATACAGATTTTATATTAAAATTCACTAATTATTTCTTTCATAAAATTAATGCTATACAAATCCATTAAATGCAATTATATTTATTAATTAATTTGGAATTGTTACTCTCTTTAGTATCTCTTTTTCCATGTAGTAGTTAGATTAACCAAATATTTTATGATCTAGCATATAGCTGTTTTGAAGAGAGGTTTTCAGAAGGCCCTATTATTACTAATGGTGTGATTTTCTATTTTAGCTATTAAAAATTGTTCATCTTACCTACAGTGTTGGTGGGTGGTAAAGTTCCATGTGCTAATTCTAGGTACTGTGACAGAGTATTTTTTTTTTCTACAAGTAAAATTAAAATAAGATTTTCAATAGGTTTATGTTCTGATATCAGAAATAATTAATTTGACTTCCAACAAAGATAGAATAATGGGAACTGGATTTACCTTCCCACTTGAAACAGCCAAAGGAAACAAAAAGAAAAAAGAAAGAAAAATTTGAAATTAAGTCTCTTCACATTGTATAATGCCACAGCCGCCCCTGAGAAAGAGAGGAAACAGATAGGTTGGGCTCTATGCCTATGAGACTTTCTAGGCAGTGGTACATAAAGAGGTTACCCAGGTGGAGCTTGGCAGACTCCCTGAGTTAAGAAGTTGTTGCTGGGACTCCAGGGAGAACAAGGCGACTAGAGTTGGCAAGATAGAGTATCAGAGAGAGAACTGCATGGATAAAGATCATGAAAATCTGAAGAATATCCCTTTCTCATATTCAGCTGTGTACTTGTCAACAGTGCATAAATGGAAAATATCAGAGAATAGAGAAAAACACATTGGAAAATATTAAAGTAACAGTACCTACACTAACAGAGGGCAAAGAATTATCTACAGACTGGAAAAATCTCCTAATTCATGGAGCATTGGTTAAAGTATCCAGAATTGTCTTGCCTCAACAGTGGGGAAAAATTAGCCCTAGACTAAACATAGCTGTGGTCTTGCCTAACAAATCTGAAAAGCAAGACACAAAGGTTCAAACTATTTTCAAGTAGCTAAAGTGGGTCCCAAAGCAAATCAGAAAATTTATAGAATATAAATATGTAGTACTCAGTAAGGTAAAATACATATGTGACATAAAATCAAAATTTATCAATTGTTCAAAAATGGAAGAAATATCCCAAATGGTGAGAAAAATCTGTCAAAACAACATAAAATTGACATATATATTAGAATTACACTATAATGTTAAAATTACTGTCATAACTGCACTTCATAGATTCAAAAAGTTAAGTAGAGACATTGAACCTATCAAAAAGACAAGTTGAACCAGAGATGACAGCTACAAGTATTACATGAAAAGTACTCTGGATGGAAATAGATATCTGTAAGGTAGATAATTGCAAAAAAAAAAAAAAAAAACATTAGTGAACTTGAAGAAAAAGCAAGGAAATCTAACCAAAATGAAAGACAGAAAGGATAAACAATTAAGAAAATTTGGAAGAGCGTAAGGAACTGTGTGGTGATTGAAGTCCCCTTTGGAAGATAGGAGAGCACAAGAACCATATAAAGGAAGACATAATGGCCACTTTTGTTTGTTTTGTTTTCAAATTTGATGAAAATAATAAACCTGTAGACTCAAGAAGCTCAAAAAGAGTAAAACACACACACACACACACACACACACACACACACATACACACACACACACAACATAAAGGCACTCCACCAATGCATAACATTATCAAATTACTCAGAAATAGAACGAAAGAGAAAAGCTTGAAAGCAGTAGGAGAAAAAAAAAGACATGAGAGGTACATAGAAACAAAAATAAGAATGCCAGCAAAGTTTCCATAAAGAAATATTAAATAAGACAATGGAGCAGCATCTTTAAAATACTGACAAAACACAAAGAAACCAACAAAACAACCTAGAATTTATATCCAGGAAAATTATCTTTCCTAAACAAAGGAAATATAAAATACATTTGGGCATACAAAAAATCAAAATAATTCATCATGAGCTTGTCTAGACTATATGAAATATGTAAATAAAAATGATACCAAATGGGAATATGAATCTACAAAACCAGAGTAAAGAACACTAGGTATGGATAAATATGGCTACAGGTGTAGTTGTGTAAGACTTTTCCTTATTATATAAACTTCTTCAAAGGTATCTGACTATTGAAAATATAATATCAACAAACTGGAATTTATAACATAAGTAACAGTTATGACAAGAATAGCATAAAGCTGTAAGTTAAAAATATTGAGTGTATTAATATATAGTAATTATCTATATGAAATGGTATCATGTCACTGCTAAGTTAAATCTGTATATATTAACTATAGAACAATAAATAAAATACAAACAAGCTAAATAAATAAATAAATAAATAAATAAATAAATAAATACTAGTAAACCAACACTGGGGGTAAAATGGAATCATAACATTTCTTAATCCACAGAAAATCAGAAAAAAAAAGAGCAGAGAAACAAAGAACTGATAGACATTATTAAAAAACATAGGACCTAAACACCCCTATTCAAAGGTAGAGGAGAACTGGGTAAAAAAGCAAGAACTAAGTCTTAAGATCCAAGTCTTAACAAGAAGACAAAAAGATGATCAAAATCATTAATCATTATGGAAATATTTCTGACATGTTAATAATCTTAAAGACCCCAGTTATAGGTATACTAAATAGATTGAAGTTATAAATATAAAACCAGGTCTAAAATATGTGCACATGCACACACACACACACACACACACACACACACAAAACAAACTTGAGAATTGTACTACAAAGGAAATATATCTAAAATAAATAAATTTTGGATCAACTTAAAACCAGAATAAGATTCTACTACACACATATTTGAATGTCAGAAATTTTAGAAGTTGACCATATTACATGTTGGTAACAATGTGGAGGCACCAAAAGACCCCACACAGTACTGGTGAGTATTTAAATTAGTACATACAAGCACTTTGGGACAGTGCTTAGCTATTTCTCTAAAAGTTAAATATATCCCCAGCATACATCTGAATAATTTTACTCTCTGGCATTTATCCAAGAGAAAATAAGACTATGTCAATAGAACAATAGAAGACATATACATGAATAAACATAATTGCTTTATTTGTAATAGCTGAAATCTACAAATAAATTTTCACTAACTGAGGAAGGGATAAGCCAACTGTGATATGTTCATACTAAGAAATATTACTCAGAAAAAAAAGATGTGAACAGATATTTTGCTGAGAATTTGTGCATCTAGATTAAAATATATGGATCTATAGATTTCCCTTATTTTATTTTATTATTTTTTTTGGTGCTATCTTTGTTTGGTTTTGTCACTAATGTATTATCAGCCATATAAAAGGAGGATGGGAGTGTTGCATTCTCTTCTATTTTCCAGAAGACATTGTATAAATTGATGTTAATTATTCTTTAAATATTTGGCACAATTCTCCAGTAAAACCATCTGGGCTTGGAGATTTCTTTTGTGAGACCCTTTTTATTACAACTTTGATTTCTTTGATGGTTTTAGGAACACTCATATTATATTTTATCTTGGTTTAGTTTGGTTAGTTGGCAGTTTGTGGTTTTTGTGAAATTGATCCATTGCTTATAAGTTTTTAGCTTTATGAGGTGACCTACAAGCACACTAAGAGATGTTTTATATTAGTAGCCCTTATGAAAATGCAAATTAAGACCACAATGGATTATCACTACACAGCTCTCAAATGGCTAAAATACAAAATACCTAACACTCTAAATGGTGGTGAGCATTTAAGGGAACTGGATTTGGCACAGCCAGAAAATAAAAGTTGGTTTTACAGTGAGGGAAAAAGTATATTCCACACAGAACGAACTTCATATACAAAAACCAGAAAGGGGACAAAACATGGCATGTATGAAACACTGAGACAAGGCATGGAAGACTGACAGGAAAAAAAAAAACTTTTCTGAGATAATACTAGAAAAATAATAAGTAAAGACCAGATCATGCATAGCCCTCCACTATTTTGGGACTTTAAGATTACTAGCAAGGGATAGAAGAGTTTTAATCAGGAAAATAATAACCATCGATTTGGATATTATTGTATGTTATTATTATGCATCACGTATTATTGCACATGTTATCTATATTGCATATATCATGTACATTGTGGTACAGGCATATCATTGAGTGTATAGATTACATATCATTCAACATGTATATGTTGGCATTTATGTTAAAAAAGAATCATAAGTGATCAAGAGAGGATACAAAAGTAACAGTTAAAATCAGGTTGAAGTAGTCTAAGTGAAAAATGATGGTAGCTAAGTCTAGGCTGATGGTAGTTTGGAAAAGAAATGAACTTAACAGAGGAGTATATTGGATTAACAAAGTTTCCTAATTACATTAACAGAGATGGAGGGAATTCTGGGAGTTAAGAAGGATCCTTGCGAATTGAAGAGACTGGAGACAAAGGAAAAAGAACAGGCTAATGGACAGGGTGGAGGGTTTGGCTAAACAATGGGTTCATTTTGGGGCGTATCAGCATGAGCTGTCCCCCCCCTTTTTTTTAATGAGACATAGCACAAGTAGAGGAGGGGCAGAGAGAGAAGGAGACACTGAATCTGAAGCAGATTCCAGGCTGTGAACCCTTAGCACAGAGTCCAACATGGGGCTCAAACCCATGAACGTGAGATCATGACCTGAACCGAAGTCGGACGCTCAACCGAATGAGCCACCCACGTTCCCTTGAGCTGTCACTTTTAATTCAAGTGAAGATGGCAAGTTGGTAGTTGGAAGACAAGTCTGGACTTTAAAAAGTTGTTTAGGGGCGCCTGGGTGGCTCAGTCAGTTGAGCGACCGACTTTGGCTCAGGTCATGATCTCACGGTTTGTGAGTTCGAGCCCCACGTTGGGCTCTGTGCTGACAGCTGTGAGCCTGGAGCCTTCTCTGGATTCTGTGTCTCCCTCTCTCTCTGCCCCTCCCCTACTCATGCTCTGTCTCTCTCTGTCTCAGAAATAAATAAGCATTAAAAAAAAAGTTGTTTAGTAAGACTCAAGGAAATTCAACATTAATGACTGCATAGAAGTAAAAGAATATGCTATAGTTATTTAACCATCTCCTATTGATGGACACTCCAGTTGTTTTCATTTTTGGCTATTCAAAAAATGGTACATGAATTAGCTTTTACATACATTATTTTGCAGGTGTGCAGATATATCTGCTGGCTAGATTCCCAGAAGTGGGAATGCTGAGAAAATGTACAAATGCTCTTGTGATTTTGTTAGATATTGCAAAATTGCTCTCCATATGGAGTTGTATCATTTCGAACCCCCATCAACATGGTGTAAGTAAAACTGCTTCCCCATAGTCTCACTAAATGAGTACTTTGTCAAATGTTTGGATCTTTACCAGTATCCTAGGTGAAACATGACATCTCTGTGCAGTTGCATTTTTCATTTATCTTATCCTGAGTTAGGTTAAACATCTTTGCATATGCTTAAAGTGTCGTTTATAAGTCCTTTCATGTGAAATATTTGTTCATGACCTTTGTCCAGTTTTCTGTTGGACTGCTGCCAGGCCTAACACTGTGAAAGCAGCTTTGCAAGTGGGTAATGGGTACAGGCCAGAGGAGTTTCAAAGTGCATTCTAGAGAGAGCCTAGACTGCCTTAAAGAGATCATTGACAGAAATACGGACTTCGAAGTTGATTCTAATGAGATGTCAGATGAAAATGAGGAACATGTTTAAAAACCAAAGGAAAGGTGACCCTTGTTATAAAGTGGCAAAGAACTTGGCTGAATTGTGTTCTAGTGTTTTGTGGAAGGTATGACTTGTGAACGACAACTTAGATACCTGGCAGAAGAGATATCTAAGTAAATTGTTGAAAATATTCGTCTCCTTGCTGCTTATAGTGAAATGGGAGAGAATTAAGATAAGTTGAAAGAACTGCAAAGCAAAATAAAGCAAAAGAACCCAGACTAGACTTGAAGATTTAGAAAATTGTCAGTCTATTCATAGCAAAAAAAAAATGAGGAAGCATGTTCTGGAGAGAATACCAAGGGTGAGGCTCAAAAATCATTTGATAAAGAGGTTATGTGGCTGTGACTCATGGATCTAATTGGCCATCTCAGCAGAAGGAGGAATTGAAATAGAGTTATACCAGCGAAACTCTGCCAGCTGGGATTAAAGGGAACAGAGACAAGATAAAATAAATGAAGGCTGCTATACTTCTGGGATTCTACAGGATGGGATGATAGAGCTGTCTAGCTGTAAACATGTGTTATCCTTCAAGAAAGGGAAGAATGACTGTCAAGGCCATGCAGAGATTGGCAGGACTATTACTGTATTACAAGCCAAGAGTGCAGGGCTGTCTTCTCCTCAGTTCCAGACGATGAAACCACTTTCTTGCTTTCAACAAGCCAGGCTGCTGCCACTCACGGCCACAGGGGCAAGACTACACCCTCAGTCGACCTAAAGGACAAAATAAGGAGCCAAAGAGAATTATTCTCTAGCTTTCCAATGTAAAATCTAATGGAATTTGCCTAGTTAAGACTTAGATGGCTTGAGACCCACCATTCCTTTCTTTATTCCAATTTCTCCCTTTTAAAATGTGAATTTCTAGTGGCGCCTCTGTGGCTCAGTTGGTTAAGTGTCTGACTTCAGCTCAGGCCATGATCTCACAGTCCGTGAGTTCGGGAGACCCACGTTGGGTTCTGAGCTGACAGCTCTGAGCCTGGAGCCTGCTCCGAATTCCGTGTCTCCCTGTCTTTCTCTCTGTCCCTCCTCCTCTCATGCTCTGTCTCTTTCTCAAAAAATGGACATTAGAAAAAATGTGAATGTCTATCCTATACCTGTCCCAGCCTGGTTTTTTAGAAGCACATACTTTGCCTGGTTTCACAGATTTACAACTTGAGAGGGAATTTTGCCTCAGGCTGAATCACTTCTCACATTTCACACATGCATGGTTTAGATGATATTTAGATGAAATCTTGGTTTGATTATTCCAGACTTGATGTTAGACTTTTGGGACAATTAGGATGGGGGTAAATGTATTTTGCATTGTGGAAGGACATGAATTTTGTGGAGAGGCAGAGAGGAGAGTGTTATGGACTAAATTGTGTCTCCCCCAATTCATATATTGAGATCGTAACCCCCATGCACCTCAAAATGTGACTGTATTTGGAGGTAAAAGTCTTTAAAGCAGAGAGTAAGGTTCAGTGAGATATAACTAATGTTCCTAACCCAATATGACTGATGTTCTTAATTAAAAAAAAAATACAGAAAGGGATAGACACCAAGGATGCATGAGTCCAGAAGAAAGGCCATGTGAGGACACAGTATGAAGACAACCACGTGCAAGCTGAGGAGAGAAGCCTGTGGAGAAACCAAATTTGCCAACATCTTGATTTTGGCCTTCTAAGCTCCAGAACTGGGAGAAAATTCTGTGCTGAAACCATCAAATGTGTGCTGTTTCTTCATGGCAGCACTAGAAAGCTAATAGGGCCAGGAATTTTCTGTTACTCACTGCTCAGTGCGGTACAGGGCAGAGGACACACATCAAAATTGGCTTTTTCCTAAGGACAGTGCTGACCTATTGGATTAGTAGTGTTCAAGTATACAATGCAATATTGTGAATAAAGGAACAAATTAATTTCTGATAAATTGAAGCAAACAAAAATTTACTAAGCTGATCTAATAGTTCCAAACATGTTCAAGATATTCGGCACATAGCTAAGTTGGAAACCTTATTAGATGCTACTTATTGACAATTTCTTGGGAACTAACTGTGACTTTCCTTTACTGTAAAAGCTGGGAATTTGGGATACACGGTAACCAATGGCACAAAAGATTAACTTTTCTTGTGCCTCAGTGTTCTGGTTTATGGGGTTTGTGGCACATTTCAACTCTAAGTGTACTGCTATTACTCTTTCTGAACACACAAGTGCATTGCTATGTGTTTTTATGGAGGAAATAATAAAGCCTGTAAGGTATGAGGAACCCAAAGTTGTCACCAGATACCAATCCATAGCCAGGTCTCTATTGGTGACGGTAAATTAAATTTCAGGTCTCCTTATTCTAGGCCTGGGAAAGAGAATAATAAATAATATCAACCTTCTTCTCAGCATAAGTTTAGCTTTAGATCAAAATAAATTCAATGATAATGTAAGCAGTTTTTAATGCTGTACCGTGGTCATTCTCATAGAACTTCAAATACAGCTCTTAACTACCATCCATCTTCTGTTATCTTGCCAACCACACCATTAATGCCTTAGAAAGAGGACTATTAGAGCATTGAAGATTTTCATACCTTTCTCTTTTTCAATTAAATATTGTAAATAGTGCTGTATCTAACCTCTGAGGCAACACCTAGTGTGCTTACTATGCATAACTCTTCCATTCAGTTACTGCATACAGGAGATTAACACAAATAATCATCTAAATCTGTGTGTGTGTGTGTGTGTGTGTGTGTGTGTGTGTGTGTGTGTGACTAGGGTGAGGTACAGAACTGGTGAAGAAAAAAAGTCTAACAATCTTGTCTTCCACTCTCTTTAGCATATTTCCATCTCCCCAACAGTACTGTACGCCTATTTTTAAAAGTACCACCCAGTAGAATATAAAAGGAATGGCTGAATTCTCATCCTTCCCTAAATAAATGTGCAGATTTCAGTTTATGGGTTAACATAAGACTTCTAAAATCTGATGACTGGGGTGGAGAAGGGGGACAAGTTTCTCCAGGCTCAATTCCTGTCTGAATGCTGCTTTTTAGTATTCCTTGCTGGCTCCTCTTCTCAAATTGACATTTTTGTTTTGGATATCCAAAGGTGTTTTCTTCGGGGTGGGGGGCATTTACCCTCCTTTATTTTTTTTTTTATCTAAATAGAAAATTATCTCTTGCTTGAAATACTGTCTATTTGTAAACACTCCCAAAACCATGTATTTGTTCTAGATCTCTCTTTTAAGCTCTATTTCAGACACATAGATCCCCCTGCCTACTTGATATGTCAACTTGGATGTCTTCTAGAAAAAGCCTATTAAACACATCTGATTCTAAAATCTTAATTGCTCTCTACAGACTTTTATCTATGTTTATATTGTTTACCTAAGAAAAATTATGACTGTTCAGCCCATAGTTTATGATAAAGAGATAAACGAGCATTGACCTCTCTTTCTCATTTCCTGTACATACTTAGTACATACAGTGCTCAACCTGACCTCTAAAATGACTACTGATCTGCTTGCTTTTCTCTTTTCCCTGTTATCCAACATCAGCTTTCCATATTGTCATTATGTACCTAACTCACTGGGTCTCTCTGATTCTGTTCTTGTTCCCTTCTAATCTATTCACACCACAACCAAGAAAATTAACATATTTTCATCTTAATTATGTCTCTGCATATTTACCTACAATAGTATTTCTCTACAATAGTACCTACAAGCACAGTGTAGCTAGTTTCCTGACTCAAACTCCAGCTTCAAACCCCCTTTCTCTCTCTCTATTATAGTAATGGGTTCTATTTAGCCACTGTTTCAAGTTCTCCTTCTGAACTTACACTGGGATCACACTTCTTTATCCCCATGAAGTTAGACATGGTCATATGACTTTCTTTGAACTACAAAATGTGATACTAATACTTGTCATTTTCAGGCAACATTCTTTAAAAAGCAACATAGGGGCGCCTGGGTGGTTCAGTTGGTTAAGTGTCTAACTCTTGATTTAGGCTCAGGTCATGATCTCACAATTCAGGAGATCCAGCCCCACATCAGGCTCTGGGCTGACAGCATGGAGACTGCTTGGGAATCTATCACTTTCCTACTCTCTTTGCCCTTCCTCTGCTCATGTCCACACACTTTCTCTCTCTCAAAATAAATAGATAACTTTAGAAAAAAAGCAACATTGAATATATCATTCTCTTATTACTAATGATCTAGATGATGGAGGATATAAGAAAACATAGAGGGTGGGAAATAAATATTTGTTATTTTACTGAGATTCAAGGATTGTTTGCTTGTTTCTCTCCTCTAGCAGGAGAGAAGGAACCACAAGGAACGTGTCACATGCCATTATATTTGACAGTCATATGGTTTCCCTCTGTCAGAAATGCTTTCCCCATCTCCTTAATCATTTAAATTCACCTTGTTAACTCTAATTTATCTTCCCCATATCAGCCTAAATAAGACCTTAACACACTAGATGGTTTGCTGTTATAGTTCTTATATTTTTAAGTACTTACAATAATTCCAAGTATATAGTTGTTGTAAAATTATTTTTAATTATATATTTATTTGAAAACATCTAGTCTCTGAGTTCCATTCATACAAGGCCCAACTGGACCTATTCACAAAAATTAAAAAATGCACACAATTTTTTTGATACTATCTATAATGAAAAACAGTTTGCAGTTAACCAGACCAGTTTAATTTAGGCTCTGCTATTGAATAGTATACAGCATTTCAAAAATTACCTTTTGTTTTTTTGTCTTTCACTTTATTCTTCTGTAAGTGGAGTTTGTTCATTTCTAAAATATGTTGAAATAATTTAAGCACTTAAAATGTCCATCATGCTGTTTGGCATGAAGTAGAAACACAAGAATGATAGTTCTTTTTCTTCCTGTGCTGATCAGGTAACATGCCAATGTCCATGGTATCAGAGCTATTCAGACCTTTACTGGCCTACATAAAATGGGAGTGTTATTTTTCTATACTAGGTAATAGTTCAGAAAGCTTATCAATTCTTTCTGTTTCTTTGATTTCTTGTATCAAATTATTTTCATCAAATATTACTATTTTAGTTAATAAATTATTTGCTGACAATTTTCCTATCTCAGCATGTGCCTATATATATGACTCCTAGGAATAAACAGTTTCAAATTGATAAGATATGTCTATATGGCACTGCCCTGTGTCTTATTAGATAGGACCATTGTAGATCCCGGGGGGAGGTATTACTCTACATAATTTGATAAACATTAGAAAGTTGGTCTAACACTCAAGTTGATAGTTAGTCATGCTCGCGCATTTTGTATAGCTTAGTCTTGACTTTTGACAATTTAATTTTAGGATTATGCTCTGACTACTCACCATGGGCATAGTAGTGCAAGTGACTATCATTTTCTGCTATTGGGGTTGCTATGATGGAGTTTGGAGTATCTGATAGTTGAATATGTTGCTTAAGTCCTTAAGTAAAAGTCAGCATAATGAGGATAGTGACCTTGAACAAATTGTTGACAGGCTTCTCCAAACCTTCTTTTCAGTTAGGTCTCTTGCTTGGGTCTTGTATTCAATCCTGCTTCGCCCACTTGTAGCAAGAATTCTGTGTTTGTCCACTCAGGCTGCTATAACAAAATACCATGGATTGGGGAGCTTGTAAACAACACAAATTTATTTCTCACAATTCTGGTGGATGGGAAGTGCAAGATGAAGTCACCAGTGTCTGGTAATAACCCCTTTTCTGGTTCATGGATGGCCATTTTCTTGCTATGTCCTAATATGGTGGAAGAATGGAGACAGCTTTCTGGGCTTTCTCTTTAAAGGACACCAATCCCATTCATGAAGGTTCTGCCTTCATGATCTAATCACTTCCTATAAAGCCTACCTCTAATACTGTCACACTGGGAATTAGGTTTCAACATATGAAATTTAGGGGGAAAACAAACACTCAGTGTATAGTACCCGCTAAGTCAGTTTAGTGAGAAACCTGGATATCTGATCACCTAGGTCTGCCTTCACCAAGAATCCTGTTGGATCAGTTTAGCAAGAACCTCCCTACCCTTTATATTTCTTCTTAGTAATTTGTCCATCCATAATGCCTCACTGTTCTCCTTGGCTATGTAAATTCCTACTTGTCCTTAGTGTATTTGGAATCAATCTCCATTCTATTATGAAGACTCTTTGCTCTTATTGTAATAAGTTCTGAATAAAATCTATCTTTACTATTTTAACTACAGTCTGGTTCTGGTTCCCTTTCATAATAACATTACAAAGTAAACTAAGGACAATACATTTTCAAAACAGAAGAAAAGATAATCCAACCTGTTACAGAGGTATCAGGAAATAATGAGACATTCCTTGAAACATGTTTATTTTTTTTGACTTTTTTTTTACTGTTTATTTATTTTTGAGACAGAGAGAGACAGAGCATGAATGGGGGAGGGTCAGAGAGAAGGAGACACAGAATCTGAAACAGGCTCCAGGCTCTGAGCTGTCAGCACAGAGTCCGAGGCAGGGCTCAAACTCACGGAAGGCGAGATCATGACCTGGGCCAGAGTCGGCTGCTTAAACGACTGAGCCACCCAGCCACCCCAAGAAAGATGTTTTAAATAACAACATTAAAAATATCATGGTCTTTGGAGTCAGAAAAGAACATAACAGATGCAAAACCTGCACAAATTATTTACACTTTTTGAAAATTTGATTTCTCATTTGCAAAACAGAGAGTACTATAACATCTATAGATTTGTATGACATTTAAATCATTTAATGTCTATTTTGGTACCTAACGATATTATTATTTACTAGTGTTTTAGGAGTGCAGTGTTTTTTCTTTTTTCTTCCTGACGTTAAAACCAACTAAGGGAAATGTAACAGGTTTATAGAGACAGAAATATTAACTTTTACCAGTAAAGACTTGTTTGAGTGTGGCGGTAGCTTAATTATATAGCATCAGTAAGTTTCCCAGTAGATATCTCCAGGGTTAGATAGATTGCCACAGCCAGTCATTATTTGTCACGGGTGTGCGGGTAGATGCTTTGTACCTAAGTGTAGCACACAGTTTCTAGAAGCAGCTGTATCCCAGGGTGTAAACAAGGATGAAGCTGAAACATATGTGCTCAGTGCCTTCTCCAAACTCTACATCGAATAAGTTGCTACCTCAGGGTCGGGGAATGAAGACTCAGCAGAGACACACCCATAAATGGAAATATCAGAAGTGATGGAAATATCAAAGCATTACTTCCTAATAGTCTTGTTATACTCTTTTTTAAATTTTTAATTCTATATTTTATTTTTTAAAATTTACATCCAAATTAGTTAGCATATAGTGCAACAATGATTTCAGGAGTAGATTCCTTAGTGCCCCTTACCAATTTAGTGCATCCCCCGTCCCACAACCCCTTCAGTAACCCTCAGTTTGTTCTCCATATTTATGAGTCTCTTCTGTTTTTGTCCCCCTCCCTGTTTTTATATTATTTTTGTTTCCCTTCCCTTACGTTCATCTGTTTTGTCTCTTAAAGTCCTCATATGAGTGAAATCATATGATTTTTGTCTTTCTCTGATTGACTCATTTCACTTAGCATAATACCCTCCAGTTCCATCCACGTAGTTGCAAATGGCAAGATTTCATTTTTTTTGATTGCTGAGGAATACTCCATTGTGTGTATATATATACCACCTCTTCTTTATCCATTCATCCATCGATGGACATATGGGCTCTTCCCATACTTTGGCTATTGTTGATAGTGCTGCTATAAACATGGGGGGTGCATGTGTCCCTTCGAAACAGCATACCTGTATCCCATGGATAAATGCCTAGTAGTGCAATTCCTGGGTCTTAGGGTGGTTCTATTTTTAGTTTTTTGAGAAACCTCCATACTGTTTTCCAGAGTGGTTGCACCAGCTTGCATTCCCACCAACAATGAAAAAGAGATCCTCCTTCTCTGCATCCTCGCCAACATCTGTTGTTGCCTGAGTTGTTAATGTTAGCCATTCGACAGGTGTAAGGTGGTATCTCATGGTGGTTTTGCTTTGCATTTCCCTGATGATGACTGATGTTGAGCATTTTTTCATGTGTCGGTTGGCCATCTGGATGCCTTCTTTGGAGAAGTGTCTATTCATGTCCTTTGCCCATTTCTTCACTGGATGATTTGTTTTTTGGGTGTTGACTTTGATAAGTTCTTTAGAGATTTTGGATACTAACCCTTTATCTGATATGTCCTTTGCAAATATCTTCTCCCATTCTGTCAGTTGCTTTTTAGTTTTGCTGATTGTTTCCTTTGCTGTGTAGAAGCTTTTTATTTTGATGAGGTCCCAGTAGTTCATTTTTGCTTTTGTTTCCCTTGCCTCCAGAGACGTGTTGAGTAAGAAGTTGCTGTGGCCAAGATCAAAGAGGTTTTTGCTTGCTTTCTTCTTAAGGATTTTGATGGCTTCCTGTCTTATATTGAGGTATTTCATCCATCTTGAGTTTATTTTTGTGTATGGTGTAAGAAAGTGGTCCAGGTTCATTCTTCTGCATGTCACTGTCCAGTTTTCCCAGCACCACCTGCTGAAGAGACTGTCTTTATTCTGTTGGATATTCTTTCCTGCTTTGTCAAAGATTAGTTGGCCATACGTTAGTGGGTCCTTTTCTGGGATCTCTATTGTGTTCCATTGATCTGAGTGTCTGTTCTTGTGCCAGTACCATACTGTCTTGAGGATTACAGCTTTGTGATACAGCTTGAAGTCTGGGATTGTGATGCCTCCTGCTTTGGTTTTCTTCTTCAAAATTGCTTTGGATATTTGGGGTCTGTTCTAGTTCCATACAAATTTTAGGATAACTTGTTCTAGCTCTGTGAAGAATGCTGGTGTTATTTTGATAGGGATTGCATTGAATATGTAGATTGTGTTGGGTAGTATCTACATTTTAACAATATTTGTTCTTCCTATCCAGGAGCATGGAATCTTTTTCCTTTTTTTTTTTTTTTTGTATTCTTCAATTTCTTTCATAAGCTTTCGATAGTTTTCAGAGTATAGATTTTTCACCTCTTTGGTTAGATTTATTCCTAGGTATTTTATGGTATTTTGTGCTACTGTAAATGGGATCAGTTCCTTGATTTCTCTGTCACTTCCTTGTTGGTGTATAGGAATGCAACCGATTTCTGTGCATTGATTTTATATCCTGCAACTTTGCCAAATTCATGAATCAATTCTAGCAGTTTTTGGTGGAATCTTTTGGGTTTTCCATATAGAGTATCATGTCATCTGCGAAGAGTGAAAGTTTGACCTCCTCCTGGCCAATTTGCATGCCTTTTATTTCTTTGTGTTGTCTGATCGCAGAGGCTAAGACTTCCAATACTATGTTGAAGAACAGTGGCGAGAGTGGACATCCCTGTCTTGTTCCTGGCCTTAGGGGGAAAGCTCTCAGTTTTTCCGCATTGAGGATGATATTAGCGTTGGTTTGTTCCTATATGGCTTTTATGATCTCGAGGTATACTCCTTCTATCCCTACTTTCTTGAGGGGTTTCATCAAGAATGGATGCTGTCTTTTGTCAAATGCTTTCTCTGCATCCATTGAGAGGGTCATATGGTTCTTGTCCTTTCTTTTATTGATGTGATGAATCACGTTAATTGTTTTGTGGATATTGAACCAGCCTTGCATCCCAGGTATAAATCCCACTTGGTCCGTGGTGAATAATTTTTTTAATGTATTCTTGGAGCCGGTTGGCTGATATCTTGTTGAGAACTTTTGCATCCATGTTCTTCAGGGAAATTGGTCTATACTTCTCCTTTTAGTGTGATCTCTGTCTGGTTTTGGAATCAAGGTAATGCTGGCTTCATAGAAAGAGTTTGGAAGTTTTCCTTCCATTTCTAGTTTTTGGAACAGCTTCAAGAGAATAGGTGTTCACTCTTCCTTAAATGTTTGGTAGAATTCACCTGGAAAGCCATCTGGCCCTGGGCTCTTGTAATTTGGCAGAGTTTTGATTACTAAATCGATTTCCTTACTGGTTATGGGTCTGTTCAAATTTTCTGTTTCTTCCTGTTTCAGTTTTGGTATTGTATATGTCCAGGAATTTGTCCATTTCTTCCACGTTGCCCATTTTATTGGCATATAATTGCTCATAATATTCTCTTATTATTGTTTTTATTTCTGCTGTGTTGGTTGTGATCTCTCCTCTTTGATTCTTGATTTTATTTATTTGGGTCTTTTCCTTTTTCTTTCTGATCAACTGGCTAGTGGTTTATCAGTTTTGTTAATTCTTTCAAGTAACCAGCTTCTGAATTCATTGATCTGTTCTCCTGTTTTTTTTGTTGTTTTTTTTTGTTTGTTTTTTGTTTCGATAGCATTAATCCCTGCTCTAATCTTTATTATTTCCTGTCTTCTGCTGGTTTTGGGTTTTATTTGCTGTTCTTTTTCTGCTTCTTTAAAGTGTAAGGTTAGGTTGTGTATCTGAGATCTCTCTTTATTCTTTAGGAAGGTCTGGATTGCTATATACAATCCTCTTATGACTGCCTTTGCTGCATCCCAGAGGTTTTGGGTTGTGGTGTTACCATGTTCATTGGCTTCCATATACTTTTTAATTTCCTGTTTAACTTCTTGATTAGCCCATTCATTCTTTAGTAGGATGTTCTTCAGTCTCCAAGTATTTGTTACCTTTCCAAATTTTTTCTTGTGGTTGATTTCGAGTTTCATAGCATTGTGGTCTGAAAATATGCAGGGTATGATCTCGATCTTTTTTTTCTTACTTAAGGCTGTTTTGTTAGACTCTTGATGTATTGAGCTTTTGCCTACCAGGATGGAGGTTATTCATTGCAGAAAAAGATCAACAGTGATATAGCACAGTCCTGAACCCACCTTCACATGGTTGTTCTCCCTTACCAACTACCTTTTGTTTGCTTTGGTTGAGCCTCCTGGGGGGACTGCTACATATTGCATTTTACTCCCCCTCCCCACCCCACCCCCCATTGAGAGTGACAGCGTCAACTATAAGTCTTATGAAATTCAAAACCTACTCCAAAAAGCAAATATCTATGAGGCAGAATAGCTACAGATTTGAGGTTGTGGTTATTTTTACGTAATAACCCCTTTATAAAGAAAAAAATATTCAAGAATTTATCTATCTATCTATATATCTATCTATATATAGATGGATATGAAAATCACTGGGCTAGAGTAAAAACAAATACAAATTAAAAATAAAAGGCTAAATTCTGCTGGTGCAAATAAGGAAAGAGATTTCTTCTCTTTTTTTTTTTGTCAGAGGATTTACCTTAGATCATTTGTAATAAGTACTTCCTCACTTCTTTAAAATGCATATAAATCCTTTTGAAGACTACATAGGTCTTTTATCAATTTTACAACCCAGGACTGTCTATCTTAAGGACCTGGAGCCATCTCTTTGAAATGTAAACATCAAGGGAGATAATACCCTTAACTCCCAGTTTCTGTGGGAGGGTAGGAGCATAATTTCAGAGACAGCTGTGCTCCAAGTTGCAAAACTACCTTCTGTCATGAAGAAATGAGAAATTTATTTTTCCTCTGGACAAAGCCGCTTAGCTAACACAGATGGTCATGCAACTGGTGGTAACTTAATTACCAGGTAAAGTTAGGATGAACTGTACCTTAGGAATGGTGCAGTCAAGTCCTGTTACCTGAGGACTAGTAAGTACTGTTTTTCCTGTAAGCAAGAATGGGTTATATCTGTTCGGTTATATAAAAAGGTAAGGTTTCTTTCTGTCTCTGGGATTTCTGAGTGGATTATCTGTGATTAGCCTGGTTTAATGCTTATTCGTTAATAAACCAGTTTTGTTCTTCAACTACCTTTGTGAGAAATTTTTCTCAGCTGGGAGAAGGTATTAATTTTAATTATATTTCCCCAACACTAGCCACCTCATGTTTTAAAACAAAGGGGTTTATCTTATAATTAAAAATCTGAAAGGGAGAAGGATATAACTTGAAATGAGCCATGTTGATTTTGAGCCCAGAATTTCATGGAATGGTTCATAAGGGTCTATTTATTAGACTTCATAGATTCTTCACATGCAAGGTCAAAAACTGATTCTTTACTTGCATTCTTATCTCAAATTATCGCAGCCTCATTGTACAATATGGCCTATTAAAGGTTTTGAAATAAAGTTAAATTATATCATGCTAATTTAATAAGCTGCTGGTAATAAGATGTCACACATTAGATTACTTATCTTCCACTATCAACTTCCTAGGAGGAGTTAATATCAAAAATATAGATGGCTTTGTAATTCTAAACCCACAGAAATTAAAGTTCAAATTTTAACTCTTCTGCTGTTTTCAGTTAATAGTCAAAGAAATTAAAATCTAAAACTTACTCCAACCAATTTCATACATTAATGAATTTTATTTTGAAGAATTCTAGATGCTGTGGAAGAGTTCAGGTTCTTTTTGTGGTTGGAACATTGACTGCCTCACACTAGAATAAGTGTAGATTCATCAGGGATTTATGTTAGTCAAGGCCCAGCTTCTGATGGGCCATACTTCAAAACATCCAAGGATTTAGGCACAAGTATAATGTAGTTCTGGGCTTATATCCACCAAATGTAGATCAATGTTGCCAGGGAAGCTTATTAATAAGTAAGCTTTATTGCCTGGCTAAAAATAGCCCAGGGTCTGTAACCTTTGCACACTGGTAGCTCCCAGATTGAGGAAAATGGAGGGAGGAGATGAGGGGAGTGGAAGCAAGGGGAGAAGTCACATTGTTCAGTTCCCCTCTGGAAAAACCTCAGTCTGGTGAGTCAACCCTCATCTGTGGGAAAGATTAAGTAAGGAGAAAAGAAGAGGTTAAAGATGGTGTACGAAAGGATGTCCAGTCACATAAAAACAAGAACAGTAGGGAACAACCAATTTTCTGTAACATCAGTAACAAATGATCTTAGAGCAGTAGAATCTGAAATATGAGATGTAGAAGTGAGATATTTTGTAGTTTTCTGTTCCAATTTTTCCAATTAAGTAATTTTTTTCTTACCAGAGATGTATTTTATGTATATATTTATTTTTTGTCAAATCTTCAAATTTCTGACTATAAGATGACCCTTTTGCTTTAAAGCATAAGCTAATGGCCCAGTAATTTTCTCTTGTATAAATTTTTTTAATTTTAAACCTTGAATATTTTTTCTTACAAAACACCTATTATATAGGAATAGCTACAATCTCAAATTCTTTTGTAGCTATTTTGTTCTACAAATTTTTACTTTGGGGAATAAATTTTGAATCATATAATAGATTTATGGTTAATGCATTCCCTCAGAGTGAGTTGAGTTATAAAATCTAATTCCCAGGCTCTGGATTTTTATGTCAGTTACAACATTGTTAAATATGTCTGCTGTGCTTGGGCGATCAAGAAATTATTTTAATAATTATAAGATTTTATACCAATTGTTAGTAGCACTGATATGAGCAAGTGAATTTTGGTACTATGAGACAAAGATCGACTCCCATGTATTATTTCTTAATTAGTTATATAATAAAAATCTCAATTAATTAAACAGTAGCATCTCTGCACTGATTTTCTCAGACCTCTCATTAGATGAGAATTTTTAATGCTTAGCCCTGAGTTGAAATAGTTGCATTGGCAGTAGAGTATTCCGGGAATTTGAAATTGAGTGCATTTAAATGACAATTTTATTTTTTCAGGCTTTCCACAAATCTGAAGATTATTCCAGCAAACACAATTCTGTTAGAGTGAAATACAAAGAAGCATAAGAATGCCGAATTCAACAACAGATGTTGACATTTAAACATTCTAGCATTTTCATCAAATTTAGCATTTCATTTATTCATTTATCATGTACAATTCCCTTTAATTCCTTTTGTCAGTTCTAACAAATTAGCATTTAGACCCATAGGAAAAAGACACCTCAGCGTGCTGTCTTGTCATTTATGGTGGTTAGAATGTGCTATCTAAGCACATCTTCTTTTGCTTCACAATGCGTGTTTATTGCACAGAATTAACTTCACAACACACGTGAAGTACCTAAAAATAAAAAGTTAGTGTTAAAGCTTGTTTTAAAGCTTGTTAGTTTTTTTTCCCCCAATACAACTGAGTTCCAGTGACTCCTAAGCACTGACTACAAACTAAATGTAAGCATAATAATATAAATGCTATTTCCACTGAGTTACCATTACAGTATCATCAAGAGTGGTAGCAAACACCACCTTTTATAAAATACAACCATGTTTTTCTAAAGTTGACAGACATCTTTATAAGAAAGAGCTAAACCTCCAAATGAAGTAAATAAAACAAACTGTGATTAAAATATCTAGATTAGAAAAGAATATTTGGAATAAGGGGGGATTTGAGACAAACTATTAGTGAAATTTTATTTGTGTTAAGCAAAGCTGTACAGATCAGAGTAGACTAATTATTTCAAGAACCCTGGAAATAAATCTTTACAGATCTAATTAACTTGGGAAACAAAAGACACTAATTTCAGCACACCAAGATTTATTATACTCTCATGTGGTTAAAAAAAATGAAAATCTATTTGGCTTAGGTTGTATTCAAACTACTTTTGTTTTTAAAGGAACTTTGTACTCTTGACTTTTTTTTTTTTATTTTTGGCAAAAAAAGATTTTCTTGAAAGCAAACTAGATGAGAAAGGTTTGAGTTTTATTTAATAAAGCACTATTTGTGTCTGTAAAATTCTCAAATGTCTATTATAAAAGCCAAGTCAGCTATATGCTGGCAATTAAGATGAAGCTTACTGGGGGAAGACATTTATTTTTACTTTCCTGTAAACTGAAATATTTTAGCCAATTACAAATAAAATTTTATTGTATATAAAAATATAAATATTTTTGATGTTTGTGTAAATAGCCCTAGTGTTTTTTATATTCTTTTAGTAAGTATTTATTGAGACCTATTCATAGAAACTATTGCATAAAGAGTGAACAGTAAAACAACCTATAGAAGAACAAACAAGTAACTGAACACACGCGTTTAACTTTTCTTTCTCATTTTATCTTAATGATATTATTCATTTGTAATTTTATAAATATTGTTTTACATTTAGATTTTTAACGATACATAATTACAAATGCAAAAAATGCTTCAGCTTCTAACCATGACTGGTTAACTTGTACAATAATTGTCTTACTGCATAGACAACTAGAAAACTGAACAAAATATATGAAACAACTGTTTATGGATTTTTGACAACCATAGGGCATAACTGTGATCCCTGAGAGAAGGGAAACAAATGAGGTAAGCTCTATAATTGGCCCTGCTTTCTGCCTAGGGGCACATTCTGCTATGCTCCAGTGGGAGAGAAAGCCCAAGCAGAATATGAAAGTTTTGCTAAGTTGAAAAGGCAGAGATCAGAGTTTAAGGAAGCTAACACAAAGGGATTAACCAGATAGTGTGTCCTAGAGAAGAAGGGGGCTACTCAGTCGAAGAGAATAAGAAATCTGTATAGGAAGTGATACTAAGCTTCGCAAACAAAGTGAAAATCCACAAGAGTGAGCAAAGAACAAAACCAGGGGACTGTAAACTGGATAATTTCTAGAACTCATTCAGTGTGGGGAATATTTTGAGATCGAATAAATGAGAATGCATGTGGTAGACACTTCATATGGTTTCAGCTTGGTAGAGGGCTAAGATATCCTTAGAATAGAGTCTACTCTTGACACATTCTAACAAACCTTAAAAATAAGGCTCACAAACCAAGAAACAGGCTCTTAACTATAGAGAACAAACTAATGTTTGCTGCAGGGGAAACCGCACTATCTTAACTAGTTGGAATTTAAATAAAAACTTGGAGGAAAAAAATAAGCCTCTGAATGATAAAGCTAATTTCCAAGTAATCTGTCTGTAAGAGCAAACTTCAGGACTCTTTAATGTAGACAAAATATCAAGTTGCTCAAAATTGCAATGCCCTAAATGTTCAGTAATCAAATACTGTTAGAAAATCAAAGCAAGAAAATGTGGCTATAACCAGGAGAAAATAATATTCAGCTAGTAGGAAAAAAAATCAACAGTAACAAAGATAGTGGAATTATCAGATGACTTAAAACAGCTATGTAGGGGCGCCTGGGTGGCGCAGTCGGTTAAGCGTCCGACTTCAGCCAGGTCACGATCTCGCGGTCCGGGAGTTCGAGCCCCGCGTCGGGCTCTGGGCTGATGGCTCAGAGCCTGGAGCCTGTTTCCGATTCTGTGTCTCCCTCTCTCTCTGCCCCTCCCCCGTTCATGCTCTGTCTCTCTCTGTCCCAAAAATAAATAAACGTTGGAAAAAAAAAATTAAAAAAAAAACAGCTATGTAAATATATTCGTAGATATAAAGAAAAACATGAACATTACGAAGAAAAATAAAGGATTAAGAAATAGTGTTTTAAAGCTAAAAAATATAATAGCCAACCTGAAATGAACTGAATTGGCTTGATAGCAAATTAATCATTGATAAACAAACTCAAAGACATAGCAATAAAAATTACCCATATTGAATCACATGGAGAAAGATTTGTTTAATGCCAAAAATATATACATATATACATACATACATACAAAAATAAACACACAGAGGCATACTGACCTGTGGGACAATATCAAGTATTCTTTAATGTGTATAATTACATTTTCAAAAACAGAGGAAAAAGAGAGGGCTGCAGAAATATATGTGAAGAATGATTTTTTTTTTTAATTTGATGAAAACAGTAAAGCCAAAGGCTGAAGAAGCTTAACAGAATCCAAGCAGTGATCAACCCAAAGAAAAGTACCTCAAGGCACACTGTAATCATATTGCTGAAAGTCAGTTTTAAAGAAAAATTTTAAAGGTAGTTATGGAAAAACACACATTAGTGTTAGAGGACAACAAAAAGAAAGGAATAACTGAACATTTCCAGCCAGAAACAGGAAAAACCAGACAACAAAGGAGTGATATTTTATAATACCGGTAGTAGGGAAGAAACAACTGTGAGGTTAGAATCCCATTTCCATAAAAAATACCATTGAGGGGCACCTGGGTGGCTCCGTGGGTTAAGCATCTGACTCTTGATTTTGGCTCAGGTCATGATCTCATGGTTTGTGAGATTGAGACCTGCGTTGGGCTCCCTGCTGATGGAACAGAGCCTGCTTGGGAGTCTCTCTCTCTCTCCCTCTCTCTGCCCCTCCCCAGCTCACACACATTCTCTCTTTGTCTCTCTCAAAATAAATAAATAAACATATATATATATATACACATATATATATATACACACACACATATGTAAACATATATGTAGCGCATAAAGTATAAAGTCTTTTTCAGCCAGACAAAAGCTGCCAAATTTTGACTGCAGATCTGTATTATAAGAAGTATTAGAGTATTTCTGGCAGACAATTTGAATACCCTGCTATCAACTTAAAGATTAGACTCATCACTAAAAATTACCCAACAAAGAAATATCTAGGTTTAGAAGGCTTCACTGGTGAATTCTATAAAATATTCAAGAAAAGTACTAACACTAATCCTATAGAAATTCATTTAGAAAAATGGAGGAGAGGGAACAACTCACAATTCATTCATGAAAACAAGATTTCACTGACACTAGAGTTATACAAACATATTACAAGAGAAGAAAACTATAGACTAATGTCCCTTATGAACCTAGATTAAAAACAACCTTTTAATAAAAAAGATGCTTAATAAAATGTTGGCAAATTAAATCCAACAATTTATCAAAAATGTAATACCTTATGAATTAGTGGGTTTTATTACAGAAATGCTGGGTTGACAATATTTAAAAATCAATGTATCTCAGCACATTAAGAAGGGTCAAAAAACATATGACCATCTCAATAGTTGCAAAAATCATATTTGATTAAATTCAATAGTCATTCATGATTAAAGAATGGGATGTCACTTCTTCAACCTGATAAAAGATATCTAATAAGAACCTAGCGTTCTTATATTTATTGGTGAAAAAGTAAAAAGTTCTCCCTAAACTTAGAAAAAGGCAGTGATATCTACTCTTTTACTGCTACTTTGTTTTGTTTTATTTTAATTCCAGTATAGTTAACATACATTATTATATTAGTTTCAGGTGTACGTTATAGTGATTTAACAATTCTGTACATTACTCAGTGCTCATCACGATAAGTGTACTCTTAATCCTCTTTACTTATTTCACCCATTCCCCACCATCTCCCCTCTGGTAACCATGAGTTTGTTCTCTATAGTTAAGAATCTGTTTCTTGGTTTGTCTCTTTTTCTTTGTTCGTTTGTTTTGTCTCTTAAATTCCACATATGAGTGAAATCATATGGTCTTTGTTTCTCTCTGACTTATTTCACTTACAATTATGACCTCTAGATCTATCCATCTTGTGACAAATGGCAAGAGTTCATTCTTTTTTATGGCTGAGTATTATTCCATTGTGTGTGTGTGTGCGCGTCCACGTGTGTGTGTGTGTGTGTGTGTGTGTTTGCACAACATTTTTATTCATCCATCAAGGAACATGAGCTGCTTCCATAATGTGGCAATTTAAATTATGCTGCAATAAACACAGGGGTGCATATGTCTTTTTGAATTAGTATTTTTGTATTCTTTGGGTAAATACCCACCAGTTGAATTATGAGATCGTATGGATCTACATTTAAATTTTTGAGCAGCCTCCATACTGTTTTCCACAGTGGCTACACCGGTTTGCATTCTCATCAACAGTACATGAGTGTTCATTTTCTCTGCACGCTAGCCAATACTTGTTATTTCTTGTGTTTTTTTTTTTAATTTTATTTTAGCCATTTTGACAGGTAAGAGGTGATATCTCATTGTGGTTTTGATTTGCGTTTCCCTGATGATAAGTGATGTTGAGCATCCTTTCATGTGTCTGTTGGTCATCTGGATGTTTTCTTTGGAGAAATGTTTGTTCAAGTTCTTCTGCCTGTTTTTAAAATTATTTATTTATTTATTTATTTATTTATTTATTTATTTATTTTGAGAGAGAGAGAGAGAGAGAGAGAGAGAGAGAGAAAGAATGAAAGGGAGGGGCAGAGGGAGAGGGAGAGACAGAATCTCAAGCAGGCTCTATGCTCAGTGCAGGGCCTAATGTGGGGCTCAATCTCAGATCATGACCTGAGCCGAAATCAAAAGTTGGATACTCAACCAACTGAGCCACCCAGCTTCACCTGCCCATTTTTTATTGGATTATTGGGGATTGTTGTGTGTGTTGAGTTGTATAAATTCTTTGTAAATTTTGTATACTAACCATTTATCAGATATGTCATTTGCAAATGACAGTAGGTTGTCTTTTAGTTTTTTTCATAGCTTTCTTTGCTGTGCAGAAGCTTTTTATTTTGATGTAATCCCACAGTTTATTTTTGATCTTGTTTCTCTTGTCTCAGGAGACATATCCAGAAAAAAGTTGCTACAGCAGATGTCAGAGAAATTACTGCCTGTGCCTACTTCTAGGATTTTAAGGTTTCATGTCTCACATTTAGGTCCTTAATTCATTTTGTTTTGTTGTTGTTATTGTGCAAGAAAGTAGTCCAGTTTCATTCTTTTGCATTTAGCTGTCCAGTTTTCCTAATACCAATTGTTGAAGACACTGTCTTTTTCCCATTGCATATTCTTTTCTCCTTTGTCAAAGGTTAAGTGACTGTTAACTGTGGATTTATTTCTGGACTCTCTATTCTGTACCATTGATCTATGTGTATATTTTTGTGGCAGTGCCATATTGTTTTGATTACTACAGCTTTCTAGTATGTCTTGAAATCTGGGATTATGGTACCTGCAGTTTGGTTCTTCAAGACCGCTTTGCCTATTCATGTTCTTTTGTGGTTCCATACAATGTTAAGTATTATCTGTTCTACTTCTGTGAAAAATGCTGTTGATATTGTGATAGAGATTGCATTACCTGTAGACTGTTTTGGGTAGTATGGACATTATAACAGTATTTGCTTTTTCAGTTCATGAGTGTGGAATATCTTCCCATTTGTTTGTATCACCTTCAATTTCTTTCATCACTGTTTGATAGCTTTTAGAATACAAGTCTTTTACCTCCTTGGTTAAGTTTATTTCTAGATGTTTTGTTCTTTTTGATGTGATTGAAAATGGGGTTATTTCTTAATTTCTTTTTCTGCTATTTCATTATTAGTGCATAGAAATTCAACAGATTTCTGTATTTTGATTTTGTATCCTGTGACCTTATTGAATGCAAATATTGAGTTTTGCTTCTTCCTTATCAGTTTGGCTACCTTTTATTTCTTTGTGTTGTCTGATTGCTGTGACCAAGACGTCCATTACTATGTTGAATAAAAGTGATGAGAGTGGATATCTTTGTCTTGTTCCTGACGATAGAGGAAAAGCTCTCAGTTTTTCACCACTGCAGATGATGTTAGCTATGGGTTTTTCATATGTGACCTTTATTATGTTGAAGGGTTTTCCCTCTAAACCTACTTTGCTGAGGGTTTTTATCATTTTTTGGATGTTGTACTTGGTTGGATGCTTTTTCTGCATCTATTGAAATGATTGTATACTTTTTATCCTTTCTCTTGTTGATATGATGTGATGTATCATCTTGAATGATTAAATGCCATGTGATCATGGTGAATTTTTTAAATGTATTGTTGGATTTGGTTTGCTAATATTTCATTGAGGATTTTTGCATCTATGTTCATCAGAGATATGGGCCTGTTACTCTCTTTTTTGTAGTGTCTTTATCTGATTTTGGTATCAGGTAATGCTGGCCTCATGGAGCGAATTGAGAAGTTTCCCTCCTCTTCTATTTTTTTTTTTTTTTGGAAGAGGTTGAGAAGAATAAGTATTAGCTCTTCTTTGAATGTTTGGTAGAATTCAACTGTGACAGTGGTCATAGACTATTTTTGGAGAGTTTTTTAAATTACTGATTCAATTTCATTGCTGGTAATCAGTCTGTTCAAGTTTTCTATTTCTTCTGGATTCTGTTTGGGAGGTTATATGTTTCTAGGAATTTATCCATTTCTTCTAGTTTTCTA
The DNA here is from genome assembly GCF_007474595.2 of Lynx canadensis. Taxonomy (NCBI): domain Eukaryota; kingdom Metazoa; phylum Chordata; class Mammalia; order Carnivora; family Felidae; genus Lynx; species Lynx canadensis. Next base: position 60,651,743 of record NC_044306.2, read on the forward strand.
GGTTGTTTAATTTGTTGGCATACAATTTTTCAGAATCTTCTTTTACAATTCTTTGTATTTCTGTTAGGTTGTTTTTGCTCCTCTTTCATTTCTGATTTTGCTTATTTGAAGCCTCTCTTTTTTTATTTTTATTTTTTTGACAATTCTAGCTAAAGGTTTATCAATTTTATTGATGGTTTCAAAGAACAAGGTCTTGGTTTGACTGATCTACTCTATTGTTTTTTTTTTTTTAATTTTCTATTTCATTTATTTCTGTTTGAATCTTTTTTATTTCCTTTCTTCTTCTAGTTTTGGGTTTTGTTTGTTCTTCTTTTTTTTTTTTTCTAACTCCCTTAGGTGTAGGGCTAAGCTTATCTGAGATTTTTCTTTCTTCTTGAGATAGGCCTGTATTGCTATAAACTTGCCTATTAGAATAGCTTTTGCTGCATCCCAAAGATTTTGAAACATTGTCTTTTCATTTTCATTTGTCTTCATTTGTTTTTTAATTTCCTCTTGATTTCTTGTTTGATCCATTCATTGTTTAATAATATGTTATTTCACCTCCATGTATTTGTATTATTTTCAGAGTTTTTCTTGTGGTTGAGTTCTAGTTTTATAGTGTTGTGTTCAGAAAAGAGGCATGGTATGACTCCAATCTTTTTGAATTTGTTGAAACTTGTGTTGTGGCCTATTATGTGATTTGTAGAATGTTACATGTGTGCTTGAGAAGAATTTGTATTCTGCTATTTAGAATGGATTATTCTGAATACATCTGTTAGATCCATCTGGTCCAATGTGTCATTTCCTTATTGATTTTCTGTTTGGACCACACATCCATTGATATAAGTGTAATGTTAAAGTCCCCAACTATTATTTTATTACTATTGATTACTTCCTTTATGTTTCTTATTAGCTATTCTATGTATTTGGGTGCTTCCATGTTGGATGCATAAATATTAATAATTGTTATATCTTCTTGTATTCCTCCCTTTGTTATTATATGGTGTCCTTCATTGTCTCTTCTTACACTCTTTGTTTTAAAGTCCATTTTGTTTGAGGTAAGTATTACTAACCTGGCTTTCTGTTCACTTCCATTTGCATGATAAATGCTTTTCCATCCCCTCAGTTTCAGTCTGCGTGTGTCTTTATGTCTGAAATGAGTCTCTTGTAGGCAGCATATAGATGGATCTTGCTATTTATCCATTCTGATACCCTATGTCTTTTGATTGGACCATTTAGTCCATTTATATTCAAAGTAGTTTTTGATAAGTATATACTTATTTTTACTTGCTTACTTGTTTTATGGTTATTTTTGTAGTTCTTCTCTCCTCCTTTTTCTCTTGTTCTCTTCTCTCATGTTTGTTGCCTTTCTTTAGTTGTATATTTGTATTCCTTTCTCTTATTTTTTGCATATCTGTTACTGGATTTATGATTAAATAAGGTCTGTGTATAACATTTTCTGCACATTGCAGTCTATAGTAAGTTGATGATTGCTTAAGTTTTAACCCATTCTTTACTCTTTCTCCCCTCCCCCATTATAGGTATATGGTGTCATACTTTATATCCCTTTATTTTCTTAATTCCTCGAATTATTTTTATAGATATACTTATTTTTTACTGCTTTTGACCTTCCTACATTTATTACTCCTACTTAAAGTCTTTATTTTCCACTCAAAGAGTTTCATTTAATATTTCTTGTAGGGCTGGTTTAGTGGTCATAAATTTGCTTAACTTTTGTTTGTCTGAGAAAATCTTTATCTCTCCTTCTATCTGAATAATAGCCTTGCTGGATAGAGTATTTTTGGCTACAGGTTTTTTTCCTTTCAGCACTTTGACTACATTATCCCATTGTCTTCTGGCCTGAAAAATTTCTGTTGAAAAATCAGCTGATAGCCTTATAAGGTTTCCCTTTTATGTAACAATTTTATTCGTTCTTGCTGCTTTTATTTTGTTTTATGTTTATTCATCTATTTTGATAGAGAAAGAGAGAGAGCAAACAGAGAGAATGTGAGATAGAGACTCCCAAGCAGGCTCCACTTGATATCAAGACCACAAGATCATGACCTGAGGCAATGTCAAGAGTCAGAGACTTAACTGACTAAGCTACCCAGGCACCCCTCTCTTTCTGCTTTAAAAATTCTCTCTTTATCACTACTTTTTGACATTTTAATTACTATATGTCTTGTTGTGGACCTCCTTGGTCAATTTGTTGGGGGCTGACTTTACCTTCTAGATTTGGATTTCTGTTTTTTTCTCCAGATTCAGGAGGTTTTCAGCTATTATTTTCCCAAATAAATTTTCTGCCTCCTTTTCTCTCTCTTCTCCTTCTGGGATCTTTATAATGTGAACATTATTATGCTTGATGGTGTCACTGAGTGCCCTAATTCAATTATTATTATTTTTTTTCTTTTGTTCAGCTTGATTGCATGTATATTATAGTTTACTTATTATTTTGAGAGAGAGACAGAGAAAGAGCACAAGCAAGGAAGGGACAGAGAGAGAGGGTGAGAGAGAATCCAAGCAGGCTCTGACAGCACAGAACTTGATGCTGGGCTCAATCCCATGAACTGTGAGATCATGAACTGAGCCAAAGTCAAGAGTCAGTTGCTTAACTGACTGAGCCACCCAAATGCCCAGGCTTGATGGGTTTCTATTACTCTGTTCTCTAGGTTGCTGCTCATTCTTCTGCTTCCTCTAGTCCAATGTTTATTCCATGTAGTACATTTTTAATTTCAGTTATTGAGTTCTTCATCACTGATTGGTCCTTTTTTTATGTTTTCTATCTTTTATTGGAGGTCACATTGAGGTCCTCTACTCTTTTCTTAAGTCTCATGAGTATCTTTATGATCATTACTTTGAATTCTCTATTAGGCATGTTAGTATCTCCATTTCATTTAGGTCTCTTGCTGTGATTTTGTCTTTTATTTGGGACATATTCCTCTGTCTCCTCATTTAATCAAACTCTCTGTGTCTGTTTCTTTGTGTGGTAAAGGAAAGTCAGCTATATCTCCTCCTCTTGAAATTAGTGGACTTTAAAGAAGAGGTCCTGTAGTGCCCTGTGGTGCAATGCTTCCTGTTCACCAGAACCTGCAGTTAAGGGTTATCTCCTGTGTGTGTGTTATGGGTACCCTACTGCTGTCGCTGACACATTTGCCTTCAGTCCAGTTGTCTGCAATGGCTCTATTTGCCTTATGTAGGTGGGGTTTGGTCATTGTATTGTTATTGGGCCAGTCTGTGTCTGCCTTGGGTTTGAGTTATGTCAGACCAGACATTTGTCAGAGTTTCAAGAGCACTGAACTGCAGAGTACTTTCCCTATTTTGTTCCCTGAGAAGTTTTCATTGGTGTGTGGGGCTTGCAGTTAGGCAAGATGTCTGCCGTCCCAGGGTAACTGATGCATATCATTATTTTACCCTCTCCCTGGAGCAGGACTACATTGGAGTGGTGCTAGCCACTTGCACACTGCCAGGTTTTGGGCACCACTTTGGATGTACTCTGCCCAAGAGCATATTGGATGAGGCAGATCTGAAGGAGAACATGGGAGTGGGGCACACAGTATTAGAAAGATTGTGCATGTCCACCAAGAAAGGATACTTAGAGCAGAAGCCTGGTGGAGAGGACATGTCCACAGGAGAACTTGGGGCCAGGGAGGGTGTATTAACAAGTTAGGTATCAAGTGTTGGCATCACACTAGCTCTCACAGGTGTCCATGCATCTAGGCTGTGGGGCAACAGGGGTGGTGTGGTGTGGGGGAATGGTGCCTTCTAGCTCCTTGTTCCTGGAGAAGTCTCCTCATGGTCCCTGCCCCTCCAGCACACACTCTGGGATTAGTAAACAAATCTCTCATATACCCCAGGTGTTTTTCAAACTGCTGTTTCTATACTGTATCTCATTGGGCTCTTTATTATGCTATGTATTTAAGGATGAGGACTCAGTTTCATATTGCTCTCTGGCTCTTCCAGAGCTGAGCGAGCAGATTTTTAAATTTCTAGTTAAGTCCTGCTATTTGTAATAACTCATGAAATTTGGCCCCTCTAGTTTTCAGAGCCAAATGTTGTGGAATTCATCTTCCCTTTGTGAGCCCACTGGTATGAGAGGCTGTTCCTCTCCCCTCTTGATGCCTGTGATGTCCCTCTTTATTGTGGACAGCCCCACCGATCTGTTTAGTTCCTGATCTAGTCTCTGCCCTTCCTGCCATCTTTGCTGTGGCCTCCTCTCTACATTTGGCTCTGTAGAGTTTCTTCTGCCAGTCTTTGGGTGACTTTCTGGGTTATTTACACTGATATGGGTGTTATCTAGTTGTATCCATGGGACATGGTGAGTTTAGGTTCCTCCTACTCTGCCATCTTAACTAGAAATCCTTTACTTCTATTTAGTTTCCATGAGGCCCTAGTTAAATAACAAGGCAAAGATGAGAAATAGAAGGGATACAATATGGAGAGGAAAATTTACAACTTTTTATTTATACATGATAGAAAATACATGACAGTTTAATGATCACAAAAAAGATGATTGACATCTTTATTCTTTAAGGAAATATAAAACAAAACAAAATCAGATGCCACGGTATACTACCAGAAAGACTAATTAAAAAGATCAATATACTAAATATTTGCAAAGATGCAGAGCAATTGACAGTAGTGAAAATAATACAATGTTTTTGGAAACTGGGAGGTTTATTTTAAAGATAAGCATACACTTACAATACAACCAAAGCAATTGTACTTCTAGATACTTATCAGATTTATACCATAGCTTCATTTACAATATCCAAAAACTAGTAAACAATGCAAATGTCTACCAAAAGTTGAATAAACAAAATTATAATGCATTCATAAATGAAATGCTACATAGCAATAAAAAGAAATCAACAAATGATAACCATAATAACATGGAAGTATTTCAAAACTATTCTGAAAGAAGCCAGAGACAAGTGGTCATTTTACAATTCCATTTATGTGAAATTCTTGAATGGTCAAAATGTTTCTATAGTAGTAGAAAGGGAATTAGTAGTTGCTCTGGATCAAGATTTTGGGAAATGTGGCTGGTTGGCTACAAAGAAGCATGGAGAAAGTAGTTGGAGTTATGAGCATATTATATGTTTTCATAGTTAAATAGTTGTATACATTTTTAAAATTCATCAAGCTATAAAATTAAAATGAGAACCACTTACTATTGGGGTTATGGCCATGCATGAAAGGGTAATGGGAAGATTGAACAGACACTACTGAATAGAACACATGGCAGAGAAATGCCAGATTGGAACCAAGTTTGTTTTTGTTTTTGTTTTTGTTTTTGTTTTTGTTTTTAGAACATCAAGAAGAAAAAGGGCTAGTATAAGGAGCTTTTGTAGATCTAGATAACATAAAATAAAAAAACACCCTAGAAGGCTGGGTTTAACAAGAAATTTAAAAATCCATAATTCCAAATGAAGAGTGTTAGTGCAAGAGGATAGAGGAAAGTCTCATGTGAGCAGCATACTTACAGTTCTGGTCCTGGGTTGCTGTGAAGAAAAGGCAAAAATATTTATTGTGCACGCATAGACATGGTGGTGTGAAGGGAATTCTAATTAATCTGGACTAGGGTCCTCATTCTTAACTGACAAGCACCTCCTGAAGATAGCTAGTCAAGCAAGAATTACATTATTCAATCATAAACAATATTCAAATGGTTCCCAAAAAGTACAGGCAAATGTTTAACTGCATATGGAAAACAAATGTAGTAGAAGAGAAATTGGCAGTAAAATTTGCTATGAACAGATGAAAAATGTGAGCAAATGTATTTATTTAAATTTATTCTTAAAAATATAATACAAGAATTTTCTTTCTCAAACAAGAATCAAACACAAAGAAGCTCAGAAGTGATTATCAGAAAATTAGAGAGAGACGAAGTTTGAGATGAAGATCTTATAAAATAAGAAGAGCTAAAACAAAAGCATGACAATAATGAATGTCAAATTTACAAACTCATGAAGATGTAGTGCAATAGGAGTGAGAAAATTTGAACAGAATACAGCAGAAAATGAACAAAAAGTGAAAAGCGATTCTGAGATTATAATTGAAAAAAGGTTATCAAAATTTAGTTAATATACACAAAGCTGGTGTCGCCAACTAAGAAATTCATATACTGGTTATCATTAAGAAAAATAGTCCAATAATAAAGGCCTTGAATCTGCAGGTCAAAAGGTTAAATTATATTAAAGGAAAACATTGGCAAAGTACCATTAATTCTCATATATGTGTTAGTAAATTTACTGGATTTAAAGTTGAAAGATGAAACCGTATATGAATTAAGCAAAGAGATCAATAATCTATATAGGAGAAATATATTTTTGTTACTACAGCATCCGACACTAGAAGATAATGAGTATTTTTTATGATATTCACATGAAACTGACACGATAATTATATAGGTATCCAGATTATAATTTAAGGATAAGTGTAAAATATATATGTATATATTTTGGCTCTGATTCATAATATAATGGCTGTGCAGGTCCTAGTCCCTTATTTCTGCTGCTCGTGGGCCCACTTCTCTGGGGTCAGGGATTTCTCCTCAAAGGTGTGGCTGTGCAGGAGCTCCTCTGATTGACATGTGTTTACCAGCTGGGGCAGCGGCTGTGCTGGAATGCAACCCCAGCTCCCAACCGCAGCCCCAGATTACATTTCTGAAAGGGAAATTAAGGCGAATAATTTGGAGCCAAATAAACTATGAGTGGAACATCTACAATAAAATGACTGCTGAGAAAAAATCATGGATTTGGGTACAAAACAAAAATACATTTTGAGATTATGTTTGGAGAAGAATTGTGCAGTAAAGAATTTAACTCTGCCCCAAAGAGGTCTACCCTTGCTCTCTACTTTCGGGAGATTATTTCCAAACCTTGGGGATTTCATGCATGATAAAATTTCTTTATTTACCTGGGGGCTTTGGGAGATATCAACAATGCGATTTAGGGTGGAGGCTTTGAGTCATGCAGTATCACTCTACCTCCAGAGAGACGGGAGTGTGTGCTCCACCACCTGGATAGCCAATTGGGCATCTGGGATTCAGCTCCAGTAAAGAATTTAGACACCAAGGCTTGGATAAGTTTTGCTGTTTGGCAATATTGTCATGTGTGTGTTGTCACATAAGTATAAGAAGAGTAACACTGTCTATGACTCTGTGAGGAGAGGAAAACTGGAAGCTCCATATTTGGAACTTTTATGAACTCTGGCTGTTCTCTTGGCTAATTTTAATCTGTGTCCTTTACCTGTAATAAAGTATGACAATGAGTATGATAGCTTTCAGTAAGTTCAATACATCCTTCTAGTGAATTACTGAAACTAAGTGTGGTTGTAGGAGCCCATGAACTTACAATTTTGTCAGAATGAAGGCAGTTTGTAACTTGTATATTATAGACTATGATAATACAGAAATTTTTCCTAAGAATAGTTCTGAGGGAATGTTTAAAACATCTTAGAACATATAAGCCCAACTTTTTTTTATTTTAAAAGCCACAAGTAAAAGTCTACCATTTGAGCAAATTTATCATTTGAGCTCAATCAAGTATATCAATATACATATATTAAAGAGATAAATAGGACACACTGAAAATATAGAATTTAAGGAAGTCAAATGTTAGAAAATAATGGTGGGAGAGGAAAGAAAGTAAATTTATTCTACTTATTTTGTAAAATAGGAAATCAATAGTGTCTAAAGAAATGGGTAAACATATTATATACAGTTGTAATCTCAAATGTCATTCCTAAAACAAAAATCAAAAATATGCATTCATACACACACACATTCACATACATACACATACACACACACACACACCCACATACACATACACACACACATACACACCACACACAAGATTATAGAGATGTTTTTGTGAAAGTTACAAAAACAGGAAAAAAATATGTCAGGGATTTGGGTTTTGTTTAATAGCTAACTAGATAATTTAGATTACTGAGAAGATTGAGAGGATGAGAAACTGACCAAAGATTTAGATAACCTTTAGATAGACTCATTAAGTGAGAAAGACAAAAAATAGAATGAATCCACCTGGCAGTGTTTGTGTTTTGTGCGATAAAGTGGGAGTGTGGGGTAGAAAAGTAAGTTTATTTTAGGACACTTAGCCTGAGATTTTGCCATATTATTAAAAGTATATCTATAGTAGATTCTTGCAAAGATCAAAGCCAAATTTCTAATTTCAACTCCTGAATAGACTGAGGAGAATCTGAAATGCTGATGCTCCCAGATGCCTACTAGAGGCAAAGTAAATTATCTCTGCTGGAAAAAAAAAAAAAACAATCAATGCCTGCTTGTATTATTTTAAATTGTTTCTAAACAATTTCTGACTTTTAATAATAAAATATCCAGTGCACATGGAAATAAGAAAAAGAGTGATAAAAAAAAGCAAGAGAAGAAACAGAGTATAGGAAGAGATTTATAGGGGATACAGGTAATTTATAACATGCATGCCAAAATATAACTATGTCTAATACATTAAAAATATTACAAAGAATATTGAGAATTTTGGCATATGAATGACACTTAAGAAAACATAATCAAAGAAAAATTATAATAAATGAATGGTACAAAATAAAATTGATAGCATAATGGATGGATTAATAGTTGATTAGCCAGGGAAGAGAGAATTAGGAAAACAGAAGACAGATCTAAAGAACCATTCAAAGAGAGAGAGACAGACAGACAGACAGGCAGGCAGGCTAGCCTGGGCTTTTACACTGACAGTCTCAGAATTCCACAAATTTGGGAACAGAAACTGCAGTGCTTTTCAAGACTCCAGCTCAAAGAAATTCACAGGGATAACTGAAGTTATGGGGTTGGAGAAATAGTCACCTCCTGATGGGAGGTGATAAAATCACAATCAAAAGGGCACACGTGCAATGATGGAAGTAACCTATCATCTTTTTTATAATAACAAGAAATTTTTTTATGTTTATTCTTGAGGGAGAGAGAGAGAGGGAGAGAGAGAGAGACAGAAGAGAGGGGGAGGGGCAGAGAGAGAAGGAGACACAGAATCCGAATCAGGCTCCAGGCTCTGAGCTGTCAGCACAGACGTGGGCTCGAACCCATGAACCATGAGATCATGACCTGAGCTAAAATTGATTTAACCGACTGAGCCACTCAGGCTCCCCTGAAAACATATAAAATTTGGTAAATGCATACAACTAAATTCTGTACAGTAATAAAAATAAATGAAGCTAACTTTTCAAGTATTGATACAGGATGGATTTCTAAATTACATGTTTTGAATAAAGAATCACATGTATTATAAGCCACCATTTCTGTAACAAGAAAGAATATAATTCATAAAAGCTTTTTTGTGAATAAAATATCTATTGAAGAATACCTAAAGGAGGAAAGGCAACTGGCATTTAGAAGGATAACTGGATTTTGAATATAGGAATTACCCCTATGTTATCTTCTGTAGAGTTTAAACTAACTAAATTATTTAACATAAATTAACATAGTTAAAAGGTACTAATGGAGATACTTTAATGGAAGAGAATCTGACAATCAAAGATGCAAAATAAAATATTGAGGAAATGAGCTAGACTTTTTGTCAGAAGAAAAATTTTGTGTAGAGGGCAATTGAACATGCAGGAAGTAGAATTAGAAACAGAATATGACCTTTTCAAACTGGGCTAAAGGACTTGAACTTCATTCTGTAAGTAATAACAAGTCATCAAACTTTTATGGACAGAAAAGGCATAATGAAAGCAGAACATCAAGGACATTACTTTGACAGCTTTGCCCAGGGTATAATGGAAAGAATAGCTTAGATACAGGCTGGAGGGCATTGTAGTTCAAGAGAAGTAAATGCATTAAAAGCTAGTACCAAATGTTCTAAGTGAATTCGGGTCTCATGAGACATATGAGATACATCACAGGAATCAAGGGAAGCTGTGGACGAGATTACTTAATTGCTCTGAGGAATCTTTGAGAAGTCTTGGTGACCTAGTAGGATGCCCAAATGATGCAAAAGTGAGACAGTGCCTTAGTTTTTGTTCTGTATAGCCTTCCTTTAGTAAAATAAAAATAAATTAAAACTATAAATTATTAGAGTGAAGTGCCTGCAACCCCTCCCAAAAAAAAGAACAAAAACAAAAACAAAACCCCTCTTTATCAGATAGTCAGGTTGTTTCTGATAACCAAGTGCCAGCAGTTTTAATTTTTGCTTAATTTAACATTAATTTGAATTATGTGGAATAAATTTCCAGCAGAATTATTGCTGATAAGATCCTGTGCTATTTGACTACATTTTTCATAATAGATTTTTCTTTTAAGTCAGTAAAAGGAGTTTTGCTTCTAGGAAGATAGAGTACATGTACTTTCCTGCATATTATGTAGAACCAAAAATCTTGGACATTATATTTAAACAATATATAAAGACTCTGAAAAGCAAAAAGAATATTGATAGACTGGCTAGGGTCCTTGGAATTCAAGGAATGATATGGCCATGAAATCCTTGTGTTTTGCCTCGTATATACTAGACTTGATACTAAAGAAGTTGGCAACCTAGAAATGCCAGTGGGCTTACACACACACACACACACACACACACACACACACACCTCCAAAAAGCCTGCATTCTATAGCCAAAAGTTAGGACAGGGCCAACCTAGTAAGACAGAAATCTTTTGGACAATTATCACTTTACCTCAGCCAAAAAGCACAGAAAAACTATGGCCCCACTTAAATCCATTCCATTAAAGGGACCCTCATCAGGCTATTGTGAGCCACTGAAACGCCTCTGCCAGGATGCTACCAGAGAAAGCCAAGTGGAAGCTGAGGCTTTGTGACCAGGAGGTGAAAATGACACCCTCATCATCAACAATCATAGTGTCAGTGGAGACCACATTGAAGCCTGGATTTCTACTCCCACCTGGAAGTAATGAGATACCTCTGTCTCTCCCCACTGGTGTCAGGAGAAACCTAGCGGAGCAGACCTGTAGAACTTATACATCTAGCATAACAAAAGTTTATAACCATTGAATAACAACTCCTCATTTCCCCCACTTCCTGACTCCTGGTAACCACTGTTGTATTCTCTGTTTCTACGAACCTAACCATTTTTTGATACCTCATGTAAGTTGAATTATGCAGTATTTGTCCTTCTAACACTGGTTTATTTCACTTAGCATGTTTTCCAGGTGTATCCATGTTTTGCAAATGGTAGAATTTTTTATTTTTTAATTAATTTTGTTTATTTATTTTGAGAGAGAGGCAGTGAGAAAGGGAGAGAGAGAGACAATCCCAAGCAGGCTCTGTGCTGTCCGCACAGAGCCCGATGTGGAAGCTGGAACTCACAAACTGTGAGCTCATGACCTGAGCCGAAATCAACGGTTGGACGCTCAACCATCTGAGCCTCCCAGGTACCTCGGATTTTCTTTTTTCCTTTTCTTTATTTTTGAAGGCTGAATAACATTTTGTTGTATGTATATACCATGTTTTCTTTATTCATCTATTGATGGACACTAGGGTTTTGCATATTTTGGCTATGATGAAAAATGCTATAATGAACCATGGGGATGAAAATATCTCTTCAAGACCTTGATTTCATTTTTTTTGCATGTATACCCAAAAGTAGCAATGCTAGGTTATTTGGTACTTCTATTTTTTAAAATTTTATTTAAATTCAAGTCAGTTTACATACAATGTAATAATGTAATAATGTAATTTTATTACAATACAATGTAATAATAGAATTTAGTAATTCATCACTTACATGTAACACCCAGTGATCCTCCCAAAAAGTGCCCTCCTTGATGCCCATCACTGATTTAGCCCATTCCCCACCCAATTCCCCTCCAGTAACCCTCAGTTTTTTCTCTTTACTTAAGAGTCTCTTGTGGCTTGCCTCTCTCTCTGTTTTCATCTTATTTTTCTTCCCTTCCCCTATGTTCATATGTTTTATTTCTTAAATTCCACATATGAGTGAAATCATATGATATTTGTCTTTCTCTGGCTGACTTATTTCACTTAGCATATTACAGTCTAGTTCCATCCACATTGTTGTAAATGGCAAGATTTCATCCTGTTTGATCGCCAAATAATATTGCATTATACACACACACACACACACCACATCTTCTTTATCCATTCATCAGTCAATGGACGTTTGGAGTCCTTCCATAACTTGGATATTGTTGATAGTGCTGCTATGAACATTGGGGTGCATGTGCCCCTTCAAACCAGCATTTTTGTATCCTCTGGATAAATACCTAGTAGTGCAATTGCTGAATCATAGGGTAGTTCTATTTTTAATTTTTTGAGGAGCCTCCATACTGTTCTCCAGAGTGGTTGCACCAGTGTGCATTCCTACCAACAGTGCAATAGGTCTCTGCAACCTCACCAACATCTATTGTTTCCTGACTTGATAATTTAAGCCATTCTGACAGGTGTGAGGTGGTATCTCATTGTGGTTTTGCTTTGTATTTCCCTGATTATGAGTGATGTTGAGCACTTTTCATGTGTCTGTTAGCCATCTGGATGTCTTCTTTGGAAAAGTGTCTATTCATGTTTTCTGCCCATTTCTTCACTGGTTTTTGGGTATTGAGTTTGATTAACTTCTTTATAGATTTTGGATTCCAACCCTTTATCTGATATGTCACTTGCAAATATCTTCTCCCATTCCATCAGTTGTCTTTTAGTTTTATTGATTGTTTCTCTCGCTGTGCAGAAGCTTTTTATCTTGATGAGGTCCCAATAGTTCATTTTTGCTTTGTTTCCTTTGCCTCTGGAGACATGTCAAGTAAGAAGTTGTTGCAGCCAAGATCAAAGAGGGTGTTGCTTATTTTCTCCTCTAGGATTTTGGTTTCCTGTCTTACATTTAGGTCTTTCATCTATTTTGAGTTTATTTTGTGTATGGTGTAAGGAAGTGGTCCAGGTTCATTCTTCTGCATATCACTCACACAAATTTTAAAATTGTTTTTTCCTAGCTCTGTGAAGAATGCTGGTGTTATTTTGATATGGATTGCATTGAATGTGCAAATTGCTTTGGGTAGTACTGACATTTTAACAATATTTGTTCTTCCAATCCATGAGCATTGAATCTTTTTCCATTTCTTTGTGTCTTTTTCAATTTCTTTCACAAGCTTTCTATACTTTTCAGCATACAGATATTTTACCTCTTTAATTAGGTTTATTCCTAGGTATTTTATGGTTTTCAGTGCAATTGTAAATGGGATTGATTCCTTGATTTCTCTTTATGTTGATTCATTACTGGTGTATAGAAATACAACCAACTTCTGTACTTTGATTTTTATATCCTGTAATTTTGCTGAATTCATGCATCAGTTCTGGCAAAATTTTGATGGAGTCTCTCAAATTTTCCACATAGAGTATCATGTTGTCCATGAAGAGTAAAAGTTTGATTTCTTCCTTGCTGATTTGGATGCCTTTTATTTCTTTTTGTTGTCTGATTGTTGAGGCTAGGACTTCCAACACTATGTTGAGCAACAGTGGTGAGAGTGGACATCCCTGTCATGTTCCTGGCCTTAAGGGGAAAGCTCTGTTTTTTCCAATTGAGGATGATATTAGCTGTGGGTCTTTTGTATATGACCTTTATGATCTTGAGATACGTTCCTTCTATCCCTAGTTTTTTCAGGGTTTTTATCAAGAAAGGATGTTGTATTTTTTCAAATGCTTTTCCCTTATCTACTGAGGAGATGGTTCTATTTTTAATTTTTGAGGAATCTCCATACTGTTTTCCATAGTGCCTGTACCATTCTACATTCCCACAGTGTATAAGGGTTCCAATTTCCTGCATCCTCATGGACAATTGTTGAATTTTAATAATGTGAGAGATAATAATAATAATTAATAATAATAATAATATGAGGTTTTCATAGACATGAGGTAATATCTCATTCCTATCATTAACCATACATATTATGAACTTTAAAATTCATTAAGAGGCATGATTTCATGTTAAGTATTCTTAACACACAGAAAAGCAAATAAACATGAAAAAGGGACACAGAAAACACTGGAAGGTGTTGGATATGTCTATTTTCTTAATTGAGGTGATGGTATCATGGGTGTTTCTATATATCTGAACTCATCAAATTATACACATTAAATACGTACACGTTTGATATATCAATTATGTTGTGAAAATCCATTATAAAACTTAAAAAAAAGACCTAGTGGAGAATCAGTAATCTTACTATTTTCCAGCAGTGATAAGGATACCCTCTCTGAAGTGTCAGTGGAGGCCACATGGGGGGCTGTAATGAGGCATTGCTGCTTTTCCCAGTGAGGTAGCTATCATTGGGGAGTCAAAACTCCCACTAAGACTGAAAAGCAATGAAGTGTCCCCTCATCCTCAGGTGTCACCAGCATCTGAGTGAGGAAAATGAGGAACCTGGACATCTATTTCCAACTAGCAATAACAAAATGGCACTGCCTGCCCTTGCTAGAAATGTGTCAGAAGAAGCCAGATAAAATTCATTTAAATATGATATGGAGTCTCAAAATATAATGTCAAAAAATATCCAAGTTATAGTTGAAAGTCACTTGTGATATCAAAAAAGTGGAAGACTGCAAGCTCAAGAAAAAGAGATAATCAATAGAGGCCAACACTCAGATGGAATAATGTTAAAATTATCTTACAATGATTTTTAAGCAGCCATCACAAAAATGTGTTAACTAGTAATTACAAACATACTTGAAGAAAATAACAAGTCTCAATCAAGATATGAAAGTGATAAAGATGAACCAAAGGAAAAATTTTGACCTAAAAATAATATTGTCTATATTAAAAACTCAATGAATGGGCTCAACAACTTAATAGAGGAGACAACAGAACAAATCAGTGAACTGGAAGATAGTACTATAGAAATTACCTAATCTGGTCAACATAGAGAAAATAGACTGACAGAAAGCAACAACAGAGCCTCAGGGACCTGGAGAAATAATGGCTGAAAATGTCCAAATTTGGCAAAAGATATAAACCTACAGTATCAGGAAGCTAGCTAAAATCCAAAGAGGATAAACAGAACGAACTCTACACCAAGGTGCATCATAGTCAAACTTATGAAAATTAAAAATAAAAAATCTTGGAAATAATGAAGGAAAAGCCAATTTTTCCTATAGGGGAAAATCAATCACAATGACCTTGGATCCCTCAACAGAAATAATAGAAGCTAGACAGGAGTAGTGAAATGATTTTTAAGATAGAAAGAGATAAACTGTAATCTATAGCTACAGAAATCTATAGCTACCCAAATATTTTTTCAATAATAAAAGAAAAATGAAGACATTGTCAGATAAAGGAAAATTAAGAGAATTTGTCTCTAGCAAAGCAAGCGTAAGAGAATGACTCAAGGAAGTTCTCTGAATAGAAAATGACAAAACATGGAACCTTCATAAATCAAGAAAAAAAGAAAAATCTGACCTCTATAGAGCTTTCTGAGTTCATCACCAGCATTGAGGGATGGTACTCACTGTTCTTGATCTGAAGATTTACATCTCTGCCACTGTGTTCACACAGCAGAGTTTGTTCAACGAACAGGCAATTTTACCTCTTTTTAGAGATATATAGGCATACCTCATTTAATTGCATTTTGTTTTATTGCACTATTCAGATATTGTGTTTTTTCACAAATCAAGTGTGTATGGCAACCCTGTGTTGAAATAGTCTACCAGTACCATTTTACCAGCAGCATTTGCTCACTTCCTGTCTCTGACACATTTGGTAATTCTCACAATATTTCAATCTATTTTTGTGTTGTGATCTGTGATTGCTGATTATGATTTGCTGAAAGCGCAGATGATGGTTAGCATTTTTTATCAATAAAGTATTGTTTAGTTAAGGTATGTATATTGCTTTTTTAGGCATAATGTTATTGCACAACTAATTGATTACGGTATAGTGTAAACATAACTTTTATATGCACTGGGAATCCAAAAAATTCTTTTGATTTGCTTTACTACGATATTCACTTTATTAAGATGGTCTGAAATCAAACCTGCAATATCTCTGAGTTTGCCTATAAATTATTGGGCAGGTAAATTAAGCTCATTGGTAAGTCTGTATTTTCAGAAGAAGAAAAGATTTCAATAAAACTAAAATAACAAAAACTTATAAGTTAATATTTGACAGAATTTTGAATTCTGATAATGCCTAAATATTGATTTCATAATGTAAGTTCTGGATGACAGTGGAAGTAACTGAAAAGGAACTATGTTATATTTAAAATTCAAAAAATAATTTTAGAAGTTATTTAGCCTACAGTTGAAGTAAAAATCCAAGGCAAAATTTAAAATAAATATGCAATTTATTTTGAAAATTTCTCTGTGAACTTAGTAAGAATTAAAAGTCATTTCATATACTTCTATATAATGCAGCAATGTTGTCCTAAAGAACCAAATAATCTAGTCATGCACAGAAAACAATAAAACATAATTATATATATGCAACAAGAGAAGCAGAATTAAAGTATAAATGATGTTTCAACCTGGAAGGGAGTGCCTCGTTAGAGAAGACTCCCCAAATGATGTGATTTTGAATTCAACCCTCAAGAATTGAGAACTATTGATGAATAGATCTTCATCTTAAGGTGTCTCTGGAAATGCAGGATATCTTTAATAATTTTTTAAATCAGCAAATATATTCATATAGAAATCCTAGTGATTATCTAATTCATCAATATTGCCAAAGAAGACATTTATACATGCTGGTCAATAATATGTATTACAAATATGTGTATGTGTTAACCTTAACTCATTCAATTTTTATAATTCTTGGTGCAAACAATTTTATAAAATCACTAAATCCATAACAGACTGCTTAAAATACTGACTTGTCCTGGGAGAACTGGACAGCAACATGCAGAAGAATGAAACTAGACCACTTTCTTACACCATTCACAAAAATAAACTCAAAATGGATGAAAGACCTGAATGTGAGACAGGAAACCATCAAAACGCTAGAGAGAAAGCAGGAAAAAACCTCTCTGACTTCAGCTGCAGCAATTTCTTACTTGACACATCCCCAACGTCAAGGGAATTAAAAGCAGAAATGAACTATTGGGACCTCATGAAGATAAAAGCTTCTGCACTGCAAAGGAAACAATCAACAAAACTAAAAGGCAACCAACGGAATGGGAAAAGATATTTGCAAATGACATATCAGACAAAGGGCTAGTATCCAAAATCTATAAAGAACTCCCCAAATTCCACACCTGAAAAACAAATAATCCAGTGAAGAAATGGGCAGAAAACATGAATAGACACTTCTCTAAAGAAGACATCCAGATGACCAACAGGCACATGAAAAGATGCTCAACTTCACTCATCATCAGGGAAATACAAATCAAAACCACACTGAGATACCACCTCATGCCGGTCAGAGTGGCTACAATGAACGAATCAGGAGACTATAGATGTTGTCAAGGATGTGGAGAAACGAGAAACCTCTTACTCTGTTCATGGGAACAGAAACTGGTTCAGCCGCTCTGGAAAACAGTGTGGAGGTTCCTCAAAAAATTAAAAATAGATCTACCCTATGACCCAGCCATAGCACTGCTAGGAATTTACCCAAGGGATACAGGAGTGCTGATACTTAGGGACACTTGTACCCCAATGTTTATAGCAGCACTTTCAACGATAGCCAAATTATGGAAAGAGCCTAAATGTCCATCAGCTGATGAATGGATAAAGAAGATGTGGTTTATATATACAATTGAATACTACTTGACAATGAGAAAGAATGAAATCTGGCCATTTGTAGCAATGTGGATGGAACTGGAGAGTGTTGTGCTGAGTGAAATAAGTAAGGCAGATAAAGACAGATACCATATGTTTTCACTCATATGTGGATCCTGAGAAACTTAACAGAAGACCAGGGGGGGAGAGGAAGGGGGAAAATGAAAGGTTACAGAGAGGGAAGGAGGCAAACCATAAGAGACTCTTAAAAACTGAGAACAAACTGAGGGTTGATGGGGGGTGGGGGGGAGGGGAAAGTGGGTGATAGGCATTGAGGAGGGCACTTGTTGGGATGAACGCTGGGTGTTGTATGGAAACCAATTTGACAATAAATTTTATATACATATATATATGCATATATATATATATATATACACACACACATATATATGTGTGTGTGTGTATATACTTAATAAATATTTGATGCACACAAAAAAATACTGACTTGTCTTTATTGGAATCTATTTGGACAAGAATCTAGCATGATTCTCAGTATGTAGTTGGAACTTATTAAAAAATGTTAAATGCATGAAATCATACTTAATTGAATCATTAGGAAAGTGTTCAGTAACAAATTTAAAAATTAAAGCTAGGGAATAATTTAAGTTGCAATTATAGAAGATTCATGACTTTTGTCATATGGATGTGCTTATTGTGAAACTCTCTGCAATAAGCCAAACCCTTATATATCCTAATGGTAAATTTGTCCAAATGTTTAATTGCTTACATGCACAGACATTACAAATCTATATTTACCACAAATAAAATTGAATTTGACTTCTCTGATGGATCAGAAAACAGGGATTTTTACTTAACAAAGCTAAATTGACAGAAATATAATATGACTTTGGGGAAATGATATATTTTCCTTGAACAGCAGTCTCCTGAACTATAAAATAGTAGAAATTTTGTTTCATTTCATCAAGGCTTTGTTGTTGTTATTTCTTAATGAATAGTTACTATATTTTCCTTAATTCCAGTAATTATTTACATATTCTGTATGTTGCTAAAAATCTTTCTTTGTTGAAAAGAGCTCCGTGAAAGAATTCACCATGTCTTTAAGATTTTTTCTTCCCCTGTGCCTCCTTCGTGTTGAGTTTTCTTTTTTCTTCTTACCTGAGGAGACACTTGTTCTGGTTAATTGACTATTCTTGAATTTGAAGCCGAAGCCAAAAAAAAAAAAAAGATACAAATTTCTGCCTTTAGCAATAATCTATCCAATTTCCATACTCTTTAGAAAAGACAGTACTGTTTATCATTTCTGTATCACATAATTACAATTGCTACTTTTGTTTACCTTAAATATATCCTACAAGTTGCATCTCATTTTATGGTTTATCTTTTCTGAGTTTATCTCAGTTTAATTATATGGTTCATTTAATACTCCTTTTTACTGGATTGATTTTCTTTTTTTAAATACATTGCTTAATTTGTACTTATCTTTCTATGTTCTGTACAATGTAGAGTTAGATAAACTTGACACTTACATGGTTTAGGGTCAGTGACCTTTCAATAAATCTAAAGAGCTATCAGCAATTTCTACTTATGTTTCTTTGTCAGAGAAGCTTTATTTTCTCTTTTCTATTTGAAGGACTATTTGTAATTTTAGAAATTAATTTTTCTTAATTTATTAAAAATTTACACTGCAAGATCCTTACTGGTATATTGCAAAGCTGGTGGTGAATTGATCTGTCTCTCTTGACAAAATGAAGTGAGGATTATAGAATGACATTGTTAGTAGTATTATTAGTATGAGTATTTTGTCTGGATTCACAAATAACAACAAAGAGGAAACAGTATCAGTTTCCCTTCTACCCATCTTAATGGAACTGAGCATGTCCCGCACTCATGAAGCACAGGTCAGCCAGTGCTGGTGCTCAATAGAACTGATAGCAACTTTAATTGTTTCCTGTGTATCCAGGGCTTCTGGAATTACTCTGGTAATATTGGGATTCGTTGGGTGCCCGAGAAGTAATGACAGTTATGAGCAACTATGGGTAATAGAGAAATTTTGGGAGAAAACATTAAATTTTGGGAGTTTTAATTTAATTTTTTAATTTTTAAAATTTACATCCAAATTAGTTAGCATATAGTGCAATGATGATTTCAGGAGTAGATTCCTTAATGCCCTTTACCCATTTAGCCCATCCCCTAACCCACAACCCCTCCAGTAACCCTCAGTTTGTTCTCCATATTTATGAGTCTCTTATGTTTTGTCCCCCTCCCTGTTTTTATATTATTTTTGTTTCCCTTCCCTTACGTTCATGTGTTTTGTTTCTTAAAGTCCTCATATGAGTGAGGTCATATGATTTTTGTCTTTCTCTGACTAATTTCACTTAGCATAATACCCTCCAGTTCCATCCACTTAGTTGCAAATGGCAAGATTTCATTCTTTTTGATTGCCGAGTAATACTCCATTGCATATATATACCACCTCTTCTTTATCCATTCATCCATCGATGGATATTTGGGCTCTTTCCATACTTTGGCTATTGTTGATAGTGCTGCTAAAGATATTGGGGTGCATGTGTCCCTTCAAAACAGCACACTTGTATCCCGTGGGTAAATGCCGAGTAGTGCAATTGCTGGGTTGTAGGGTAGTTCTGTTTTTAATTTTTTGAGAAACCTCCATACTGTTTTCCAGAGTGGCTGCACCAGCTTGCATTCCCACCAACAGTGCAAAAGAGATCCTCTTTCTCCACATTCTCACCAACATCGGTTGTTGCCTGAGTTGTTAATGTTCGCCATTCTGACAGGAGTGAGGTGACATCTCATTGTGGTTTTGATTTGTATTTCCCTGATGATGAGTGATGTGGAGCATTTTTTCATGTGTCGGTTGGCCATCTGGATGCCTTCTTTGGAGAAGTGTCTATTCATGTCTTTTGCCTATTTCTTCACTGGATGATTTGTTTTTTGGGTGTTGACTTTGATAATTCTTTATAGATTTTGGATACTAACCCTTTATCTGATATGTCCTTTGCACATATCTTCTCCCATTCTGTCGGTTGCCTTTTAGTTTTGCTGATTGTTTCCTTTGCTGTTCAGAGCCTTTTATTTTGATGAGGTCCCAGTAGTTCATTTTTGCTTTTGTTTCCCTGGCCTCCAGAGACATATTGAGTAAGAAGTTGCTCCGGCCAAGATCAAAGAGGTTTTTTCCTGCTTTCTCCTCGAGGATTTTGATGGCTTCCTGTCTTACATTGAGGTCTTTCATCTATTTCGAGTTTATTTTTTGTGTATGGAGTAAGAAAGTGGTCCAGGTTCATTCTTCTGCATGTCACTGTCCAGTTTTCCCAGGCCCACTTGCTGAAGAGACTGTCTTTATTCTGTTGGATATTCTTTCCTGCTTTGTCAAAGATTAGTTGGCTATACATTTGTGGGTCCATTTCTGGGTTTTCTATTCTGTTCCCTTGATCTGAGTGTCTGTTCTTGTGCCAGTACCATACTGTCTTGATGATTGTAGCTTTGTAATATAGCTTGAAGTCTGGGATTGTGATGCCTCCTGCTTTAGTTTTCTTTTTCAAAATTGCTTTGGCTATTTGGGGTCTTTTCTGGTTCCATAGAAATTTTAGGATAATTCATTCTAGTTCTGTGAAGAATGCCTGTGTTACTTTGATAGGGATTGCATTGAATATGTAGATTGTGTTGGGTAGTATCTACATTTTAACAGTATTTTTCTTCCTATCCAGAAGCATGGAATCTTTTTCCATTTTTTTTTTGTGTCTTCTTCAATGTCTTTCATAAGCTTTCGATAGTTTTCAGAGTATAGATTTTTCACCTCTTTGGTTAGATTTATTCCTAGGTATTTTATGGTATTTTGTGCTACTGTAAATGGGATCAGTTCCTTGATTTCTCTGTCACTTCCTTGTTGGTGTATAGGAATGCAACCGATTTCTGTGCATTGATTTTATATCCTGCAACTTTGCCAAATTCATGAATCAATTCTAGCAGTTTTTGGTGGAATCTTTTGGGTTTTCCATATAGAGTATCATGTCATCTGCGAAGAGTGAAAGTTTGACCTCCTCCTGGCCAATTTGCATGCCTTTTATTTCTTTGTGTTGTCTGATCGCAGAGGCTAAGACTTCCAATACTATGTTGAAGAACAGTGGCGAGAGTGGACATCCCTGTCTTGTTCCTGGCCTTAGGGGGAAAGCTCTCAGTTTTTCCGCATTGAGGATGATATTAGCGTTGGTTTGTTCCTATATGGCTTTTATGATCTCGAGGTATACTCCTTCTATCCCTACTTTCTTGAGGGGTTTCATCAAGAATGGATGCTGTCTTTTGTCAAATGCTTTCTCTGCATCCATTGAGAGGGTCATATGGTTCTTGTCCTTTCTTTTATTGATGTGATGAATCACGTTAATTGTTTTGTGGATATTGAACCAGCCTTGCATCCCAGGTATAAATCCCACTTGGTCCGTGGTGAATAATTTTTTTAATGTATTCTTGGAGCCGGTTGGCTGATATCTTGTTGAGAACTTTTGCATCCATGTTCTTCAGGGAAATTGGTCTATAGTTCTCCTTTTTAGTGTGATCTCTGTCTGGTTTTGGAATCAAGGTAATGCTGGCTTCATAGAAAGAGTTTGGAAGTTTTCCTTCCATTTCTAGTTTTTGGAACAGCTTCAAGAGAATAGGTGTTCACTCTTCCTTAAATGTTTGGTAGAAATCACCTGGAAAGCCATCTGGCCCTGGGCTCTTGTAGTTTGGCAGAGTTTTAATTACTAAATCGATTTCCTTACTGGTTATGGGTCTGTTCAAATTTTCTGTTTCTTCCTGTTTCAGTTTTGGTATTGTATATGTCCAGAAATTTGTCCATTTCTTCCACGTTGCCCATTTTATTGGCATATAATTGCTCATAATATTCTCTTATTATTGTTTTTATTTCTGCTGTGTTGGTTGTGATCTCTCCTCTTTGATTCTTGATTTTATTTATTTGGGTCTTTTCCTTTTTCTTTCTGATCAACTGGCTAGCGGTTTATCAATTTTGTTAATTCTTTCAAGTAACCAGCTTCTGAATTCATTGATCTGTTCTCCTGTTTTTTTTTTTTGGTTTTGATAGCATTAATTTCCGCTCTAATCTTTATTATTTCCTGTCTCATGCTGGTTTTGGGTTTATTTGCTGTTCTTTTTCCAGCACCTTAGGGCATAACATTAGGTTGTGTATCTGTGATCTTTCTTCCTTCTTTAGGAAGGCCTGGATTAGCATCTACTTTCTTCTTATGACTGCCTTTGCTGAGTTCCAGAGGTTTTGGATTGTGATGTTATCATTTTCATTGACTTCCATATACTTTTAATTTCCTCTTTAACTTCTTGGCTAACCCATTCATCCTTTAGTAGGATGTTCTTCCATCTCCAAATATTTGTTATTTTTCTGAATTTTTTCTTGTGGTTGATTTTGAGTTTCATAGCGTTGTGGTCTGAAAAAATGCACGTTATGATCCCGATCTTTTTGTTCTTACTTAGGGCTGATTTTTGTCCCAGTATATGGTCTATTCTGGAGAACATTCCATGTGTACTGGAGAAGAATGTATATTCTGCTTTAGGATGAAATGTTCTGAATGGTTCTGTTAAGTCCATCTGGTTGTATGTCATTCAATGCCATTGTTTTCTTGTTGATTTATTGATTAAATGATCTGTCCATTGTTGTGAGTGGGGTGTTGAAGTCTTCTACTATGATGATATTACTATTGATGAGTTTATGTTTGTGATTAATTGATTTATATATTTGGGTGTCTCACATTTGGCACACAAATGTTTACAATTGTTAGGTCTTCTCAGTGGATAGACCCCTTGATTATGATATAATGC
Organism: Lynx canadensis; assembly: GCF_007474595.2. Lineage (NCBI taxonomy): Eukaryota > Metazoa > Chordata > Mammalia > Carnivora > Felidae > Lynx > Lynx canadensis. Next base: position 60,675,255 of record NC_044306.2, read on the forward strand.
CCTTCTTCATCTCTTGATAACAGTCTTTATTTTAAAGTCTAGATTGATAATAAGTAAGATCTGATATAAGTATGGCTACTCTGGCTTTCTTTTGTTGAGCATTAGCATGATAGATGCTTCTCCATGCCCTTATTTTCAATCTGAAGTTGTCTTTAGGTCTAAAGTGGGTCTCTTGTAAACAGCATAGATGGATCTTGTTTTTTAATCCATTCTGTTACCCTATATCTTTTGATTGGAGCGTTGAGCCCATTGACGTTTAGAGTGAAAGATATGAATTTATTGCCATTATGATGCTTGTAGGGTTGGAGTTTCTGGGGTGTTCTCTGGTCCTTTCTAATCTTTGTTGCTTTTGGTATGTGTGTATGTATATATATATATGTATATATGTATATGTATATGTGTATATACTCATATATATGTATATATGTATACATATATGTATATGTATATGTGTGCATGTATATATATGTATATATGTATATGTGTATATACTCATATATATGTATATATGTATACATATATGTATATGTATATGTGTGTATGTATATATATGTATATATGTATAGGTATATATATGTATATATACATATATATGTGTGTGTGTGTATATATATATATATATATATTCATCTTTTCTCCCCTCAGAGAGTCCCCCTTAAAATTTCTTGCAGGGCTGGTTTAGTGGTCACAAACTCCTTTAATTTTTGTTTGTATCTCTCCTTCTGTTTTGAATGACAGCCTTGCTGGATAAAGAATTCTTGGCTGCATCTTTTTCTGATTCAGCACACTGAATATATCCTGCCACTCCTTTGTGGCATGCCAAGTTTCTGTGGCTAGGTTTGCTGCAAACCTGATCTGTCTTGGCTTGTAGGTTAGGGACTTTTTTTCCTTGCTGCTTTCATGATTCTCTCCTTGCCTGAGTATTTTGTGAATTTGACTATGGTATGCCTTGTTTATGGTAGGTTTTTGTTGACTCTAATGGGGGTCCTCCGTGCTTCCTGGGTTTTGATGTTTGTGTCTTTCCCCAGGTTAGGAAAGTTTTCGGCTATGATTTGCTGACATAACCCTTCTACCCCTATTTCTCTCTCTTCCTCTTCTGGGACCCCTATGATTCTGATGTTGTTCCTTTTTAATGAGTCACTGACTAATTCTTTTTTTTTTTCAATATATGAAATTTATTGTCAAATTGGTTTCCATACAACACCCAGTGCTCATCCCAAAAGGTGCCCTCCTCAATACCCATCACCCACCCCTCCCTCCCTCCCACCCCCCATCAACCCTCAGTTTGTTCTCAGTTTTTAAGAGTCTCTTATGCTTTGGCTCTCTCCCACTCTAACCTCTTTTTTTTTTTTTTCCTTCCCCTCCCCCATGGGTTTCTGTTAAGTTTCTCAGGATCCACATAAGAGTGAAAACATATGGTATCTGTCTTTCTCTGTATGGCTTATTTCACTTAACATCACACTTTCCAGTTCCATCCACGTTGCTACAAAGGGCCATATTTCATTCTTTCTCATTGCCATGTAGTACTCCATTGTGTATATAAACCACAATTTCTTTATCCATTCATCAGTTGATGGACATTTAGGCTCTGACTTCTCTAATTCTTAAATCGTGCTCTTTTGCCTTAATCTCCTTTTTTTTTTCTGCTTCATTATTCTGTATAAATTTGTCCTCTATATCACTGATTCTCTTTTCTGCCTCATCCATCCTTGCCACTGCAGCATCCATCCATGTTTGCAGCTCAGTTATAGCATTTTTAAATTTCATTCTGACTATTTTTTACTTATTTTATCTCTGCAGAAAGGGATTCAAATCTATTTTCGACTCCAGCTAGTATTCTTATTATTGTGATTCTAAATTCTGGTTCAGACATCTTGCTCATATCAGTGTTGATTAAATTCCTGGCTGTCGTTTCTTTGTGTTCTTTCTATTGGGGTGAATTCCTTTGTTTTGTCATTTTGAAAGGAGAAAAAGAATCAATGGGGTAGAAAAATTAAAATAAAAAATATTAAAATTTTAAAAAATATTAAAATTAAAAATACACACACAAAAAATTGAATAAATGCTGTTAGATCCTAGGTGTGTTTTGGTTTGGGTGTTGAAAGTGGTTTCACAGATTAGAGAAAAAAAAGTGTGGGGGGGGATCATTTGAAGATTTGAAAAAATGAATACACAAGTAGACTAAAATGAGGTGATGAGAATAAAATAGAATTTGAAAAAAAAATTACACAAAAATAAAGAATATAGTAGAAAGAAATTGAAGAAAAATATTTTTAATAAAAATTAAAAACAAAAATGATTTTTTTTCTCTTTCTGTATTCAAGAAAAAGAAAAGAAATGAAAAACAGAAAAAAGAAAAAAAAAAGGAAATCATTCGAAAATTTGAAAAAGTGAATACATTGTAGTAGACTAAAGTAAAATAATGGAGATCAAATAGAATTTGAAAAAATTACCTAAAAGTAAAAATATAGTAATAAATACAAGAAAAATATTTTTAATAAAAATTAAAATTAAAAATGAATTTTTTCTTTCTGTATTCAAGAAAAAGAAAAAAAGTGAAACAGAGAAAAAAATGAAAGAAAATTGAATAGTTGGACCTGCTAACAGATTGAAATATGACTGAAATTACTTCCTTTTCCCCTAGAAGTCAGACTATGAAGTGCTCTATACTCCATAAAGTAAGCAGGTGGTGAGGCTTGTGTTCTTGAAGAGCAAGGTTGGACCAGTTGGGCGGGGCTCAGTGTAACAGCTTTGTTCTCCACTAGATGGCATGGCTAGCCTACTGGGGTGGAGAGTTGCGGGGCTCGTAGGTGCCTATGCGCGTGCACAGGTGCGGTGAAAATGGCGTCCCGCAGCCTCCAGTCACTAGTATCAGAAGGAACTCTTTTCTCCTGGATCAGCAATAACGCACCTGTCCCATCTTCAGATTTCATCCACTCCCCACTTTTTCACTGTCCGTGACCAGGCTCCAGGCAGTACCTTTCTCCTGAGTTTTGTTTCAGATGCGGCTGTTTTCCCCGGCCTCTTGCTTCTGAAGGACTGTGGCTTTGACCTGTTCCGCCCCTCTATGCGAGGGTCTCGCCAAGCAATGGCCGAGTGTCGGCTGCACCCACGAACCCTTGCTGGACCCTGCTGCTGCAGGTGCCCTGAGACTGCAGCCAGCTGTCAGCCCGCTCCAGAAAAAGTTTGCGAGATAGTGTAGCAGCAGCGTTTCAGGGATTGTGGAAAATCACAGCACACATCTAGCACCAGGCTTCACCCTTAACGACCTTGTTCCAGCACCAGCGAATGTGGCCATTTTCTGGGGTCTGCTGGGACCAGTTGGCCTCAACGATCTCTACCAAATGTCATTCCAGCAGCGGAACCGTTTTGCTCCGTGTGGCCCAAGAACTTCCCGGATCCTGCTCTGCTCCTGGGGATTCGCCCTTCCCACCAGAACAGCCAGGTATGGAGCTGCGGAGTTGCAGACTCTGCGCTTCCCTTGTTTACAGTCTTAATGGAATTAAACCCTGTCCTTTCTCTGTTCTCCTTTCTCCTTTCTCAGTTTAGTCCCTGCGGCTGTTTCCAATTTTCTACTTTCTCTCCAGCTGCTTTTGGGGAGGGGTGCTTTTCCTGTATTCTCCCCCCATCCCTGCCCCCCCCCCGTCTCCGTTCTCTCTCCACCCACAAAAGCGGCTCCATTCCTGTGGCTTCTAGCTCTCCAAGTTCACTTCTCTGTACCCCGTACCTGCTGAATTCTGTCCTTCAGGTTGTGCAGATTGTTGTGTTAATCCTGCAATCAGTTTTCTAGGTGTGCAGGATGGTTTAGTGTTGGTCTGGGTGTATTTCATGGATGGGAGACACACACAAAACTTCCATGCTGTTCCGCCATCTTGGTTCCTCCTCCCCATTGATTAATATATTTAACAACTATTTCTGAGCCCATTAGTATGGGCCTAATACTGTGCTAGACATTGGGGAGACACTTGTGGTTAACAACAGAAGCTAATTCATGGAGTTTTCATTGATATGAGAGGAGACAACCAATAAAACCATCCCTTTAGGGGCGCCTGGGTGGCGCAGTCAGTTAAGCGTCCGACTTCAGCCAGGTCACGATCTTGCGGTCCTTGGGTTTGTGCCCCGCGTCAGGCTCTGGGCTGATGGCTCAGAGCCTGGAGCCTGTTTCCGATTCTGTGTCTCCCTCTCTCTCTGCCCCTCCCCCGTTCATGCTCTGTCTCTCTCTGTCTCAAAAATAAATACACGTTAAAAAATTAAAACAAAAAAAAACTATCCCTTTAAAGAAAATAAATACAATGTTGTGAGGAGCATATCAAAAGATACTGGTCCTGAGTTGAGCTCAAGCATGGTTTGCTCTATAGATGTGAGTTTGGAGGTGAAAACCCCAAGGATGATTAAGGCTGAACCAGGGGAAGGGAATGGAGGGGAATAGGATTCCAGACAGTGGGAACAGCCTGCATAAAGGAAAGAGGGCAGGAACTGGAGAAGGGTCCATGTGACTGCAGTGCAGTGAGAGGACAAGAGAGATGCTCAACTACATGCCTGTAAACTGCAGTTAGTATTTGGGTTTCCATCTTAAAAGCAACAGGGCAGCATTCAATGGTGTTAAACCTGAGTAATAATTAAAATAATCAAATTTCAGTTTTGAAATGATCATTTTGGTTACAATATGAAGAGTATATGGGAGAAGGGTCAGAGAGGATTTAGGAAAAACAGTTAATTGGCATTGATAAGAAATGATGGCAGCTTGGACTAAGATGGTGGTAGTAAAAATGATGATTCACAGAAAGATGTAAGAGAAAAGAGATAAAATATTATCAGGACTTGGTGATAGAGTTTACATGGGAAAGAGACATGATTGTTAGATAGTGAGGCCTGCATCCACAGAGATAGGTAAGAAAAGAACAGCAAGTCAAGTTCAGGGTGCATTTGAGATGCAACATGTAGTTATGAAATAAGGTCCTACCTTTACTAGCCTGGAGTTTGTAGATAGTAGATCTGGAGAGTCCTTGACAGGTGGACACTGACTTATCTAGAACTAGATTCAAGCAAGGAAGCAGGGCCTAGGATAGAAACTTGAAGTCAAAGATGTAAGGTAATTATTGCGAAGAAGATTCTCTCATATAAAAAAGCTAATTCAGCCAATCGCCAGGTAGAAATTTATAAATCACCTTTGTTCAGGAGATGAGAGAACCCAGCCAGAGAAATAAAACGGAAATTTAATTATTTTAGGTCACCTGTAAATCACTTTAAGAACAAGCCTTGACATGGGGACCTAGAGTTAGACAAAATTAATTCCTCATCTACTTCCTGACTGTAAGAAAATGTTCACATATTTGTTATCTTAGGAAAAATTTAAAAAGCAGTATTTTTTTTCTTTAAAAGTGGCTTGAAGCCCAACCTGGAAACTGATTATAGAAAAAGAGAGAATAATAGTCTTTGTTTTAGAGAGAAGAGCTGAAGTATTGAAATTTCCAAACAGTCACAAGAAAACACAAGTTTAAAAATAATGATATTGAAAGAAATGTTTCTCTCTAGCTCCATAAAGAAAGACACAGTTCACCAAGGGTCCTCACAGCCTAGGTAGACATAGCTCATCCTTGGGGAGGACAGAGGTTCTGAGCAGTTAGCCACCTAGATCGGCCTCACCTATTTTGGTATGATTCAGTCTGTATCACTTTCTTTGTGTGGCCTCCTCTGTCTTCCAAAAGAAGATGATGCCTTTCTAGGACCCTCTATTTTTTAAAACAAAATTGTAATGTTTACTTATTTTTGAGAGAGAGAGAGAAAGAGAAAACATGAGCAGGGTAGATGCAGAGAGAAAGGGAGACACAGAATCCAAAGCAGACTCCAGGCTATGAGCTGTCAGCACAGAGCCTGACGCAGGGCTTGAACTCACAGACCAGAGCTGAAGTCCAGAGCCCAACCAACTGGACCACCCAGGCCCTCCAAGGACCTTCTATTTTCTTGACAGCTCAGATATCAAATTCTAATCATATATTAATGTGATTGTGTAATGTGTGTCTTTCTTTCTTTCTTTCTTTCTTTCTTTCTTTCTTTCTTTCTTTCTTTCTTTCTTTCATCTTTCTTGGACCCTCTATTGTGTCTTTTTAGGACCTTCTATTTCTTGACAACCCAGGTCTCGATTTTTAACCATGTATTGGTGTGATTGTATACTATTTATCTCTCATACTAGGACATATGTTCTAAGAAAGGCAGGATTATATTGATCTGGTACCTGGACAGATACATAATAAACACTCAAAACTTCTTCCGATGGATGAGATAGGGTGATCTTAGAAATATGTCCCTGAACAGTGAATTGTTTTCATTTTTTTGGTTGGTTAGTGTTATTTTAAGTCTCACCATAGCCATTTAGATAAAGCCAGACAACATATAATGTAAACTGGGGGGGGGGGGGGGGGGAGGAAGTATTTTAAAATAATTTAGTACAAACATTCTTAATTACAAGTTTTGGGATGCTTGGGTGGCTCAGTAGGCTTAGCATCTGACTCTTGATTTCAGCTCAGGTCATGATGTCAGGGTCATGAGATCCAGTCTTGCACTGGGCTCTGTGCTAATCTTGGAGCTTGCTTAAAATCTCTCTCTCCCTCTTTCTCTCTGTCCCTTTCCTGCTCTCTCTCTCATTGTCTCTCTCAGAAAATAAAAAAAAAAAAGTTTTGAAGTTATTTCATTTAGTGACAAGGCCACCATAATCTGTATTAAATTAAAAGTAATTTAAAAGTGTAATATATTAATATATATTAATATATTTATATATATACATATAGATTAATATTGTTCTACATTTCCCCAAAATATATCCAGAAACATAACAATTTTCCTTCAATTTGTCATTTATTCTATTCTAACATATCAACTTTCACAATTAGCAACACATTTTATTTTGAATCAGAAACATAAATGCTTTCCAGAAATATCTGATTAAACTAAAGCAACTCTTTTTGCAGAAATAAATATGCTCTGAAATTTTAAAAGGAACAATGAAGTGTATGTGCTATCAAAATTGTTATAAAGTTATGTTAAAAGTTACCACTATAAGCCTCAATGTGTTTTAAAAAGAAACTTAAATAGGGGCGCCTGGGTGGCTCAGTCGGTTAAGCGGCCGACTTCGGCTCAGGTCATGATCTCGCGGTCCGTGAGTTCGAGCCCCGCGTCAAGCTCTGTGCTGACAGCTCGGAGCCTGGAGCCTGTTTCAGATTCTGTGTCTCCCTCTCTCTCTGACCCTCCCCCGTTCATGCTCTGTCTCTCTGTCTCAAAAATAAATAAACGTTAAAAAAAAAAAATTAAAAAAAAAAAAAAGAAACTTAAATAAAGTAGAATGTAGCCATAAAAAGAGCATACAGACTGTAAAACTGCTTAATCATTCATCAGGGCCAATATTTTCCATCTGATGAAGGCAGAATTGAAGGCATAGATTCCTTGCATAAACTAACTGCTGAAGATTAAGGACGTATCAAAAAAAACTCTAGCATCATAGAGTGAAGTTGCTAAGAACTACCTATGAACTGCATATGTATTTTGATATTTTTTTTTCCCACAGCAATTTTCCAATTAGAAAAGAGTTAAATAAGCATTAACTTTGGGGTCCCGATTCTGCAACTGACTTTCTATATGACCTTGAGAAAATCATTTGAGGTACTTGGTCTTCACTATTTTATGTATAAATGCCTTATGTATACATATACATATATGTATATGTATTTTATGTATAATGCCTCTCTCACATGAAAAATAATGGGATAATTCAAGTCAAACATCTAGCCTAGAACATTCTACATGGCAGATATTTTAACATTAGCCTACTCTTTCTCTTTTACCCAACTGTAAGAATTTCTTCCACAAAATCATGATAAATTGTATCCACCCTTTTCTTCTATCCTGTTGAGTCTAAATATTCATTTTGTGTATGTGTATGCCAGCTTGTTTCCAAATTTGAACATATATAAATGTTAGCAAGCACTTTCTTCTATGAGATAAAATTTGCTTCTTGCAACCTATTTCTAAAGCAAGAGCAAAGGAACAGAAGGGAGGCAATAATAGGAATTGGTGAGGAAGAAGTGTTGGAAAATCTAGATACCTGTTAGTCATGGTAATAAAAAAATAAAGAGGATACAGTTTTTAATCTAATTAAAGAAAGATTATTTTTATCATGTAGAAATATGTTTTATATGATAAAAATAATAATACATCTATGTTTAGATGCACTATATATGTATATCATTTATATATATAGCATATAATAATATATATATATATATATATATATGCTATATATATAGCATTTATATCATTGCTAACATAAACTTAGCTTGTGTCCTTTTTATAGAAGAGTATATGGGGATAGCCTGGAAAATACAATGTTAAAAAGCAGTGTTACCAAAGATGGGAAAATATTTTCTTAGGGCAGTTAATCCTTAATTCAAACCATAAGAAGAAGACTGTAGTATTGTAAATACATTTTTAGTTTCTTAAAGGATTTATTTTTGAGGGAATTTTAAGTTTACAACAAAATTGAGAGAAAAGCACAGAGATTTCCACATATTTTCTGACCCCACACATGCCTAACCTCCTTGCCATAATGGTACAGGGCATTTTTTACCAAGGCTGAACTTAGATTAACACATTATGATCACCCAGAGTCCATAGTTCACCTTAGGGTTCACCCTTGGTGTGGTACCTGCTCTGAGTTTGGACAGATGTATAATGACATTTATCTATCATTATAATATCATAGAGAGTATTTTCATTGCCCTAAAAATCTTCCATGCTCACTACTTCCATCCCCAGGAAACCATTGATCTTTTTTACTGTTTACATGGTTTTTCCTTTTCTGGAATGTCATATAGTTAGAATCATACAGTATGTAGCCTTTGTAGACTGGCTTCATTCATTTAGTAATATGCATTTACTCCACATCCTTTTATGGTATGCTATCTCTATTTTTTTTAGTGCAGAATAATATTCCATTGTCTGGATGTACCAGGTTTATCCATTTGCCTACTGAAGGACATCTTCATTGTTTCCAAATGTTGGGAATGATGCATAAAGCTCCTATAAACATCAATGTCCAAGTTTTTGTGTGGTCATAAGTTTTCAACTCTGCAGGGAAAATACCAAGGAGTGTGATAGTTGGATCATATGGTACAAGTATGTTTAATTAAAACAATTTTTTTACATTTATTCGTTTTTGAGAGAGAGACAGAGTACAAGTGGGGGAGGGGCAGAGAGAGAAGGAGACAGAATCTGAAGCAGGCTTCAGGCTCTGAGCTGTCAGCACAGAGCCTGACATGGGGCTCAAACTCACCAACCGTGAGATCATGAGCTGAGCCGAAGTCAGACATCCAACCGACTGAGCCACCCAGGTGCCCCTAGTATGTTTAATTATTTAAGAAATCACCAAACTGTCTTCCAAAGTGGCCATATAATTTTGCAGTCCCACCAGCAATGTACAGAAGTTCCTGTTGTTCTGTATGCTCAGTAGCATTTAGTGTTTTCAGTGTTCTGGATTTTGGCCATGCTAATAAGCATGCACTGGTATCTCCTTGTTTTTGCATTTTGCATTTCCCTGATGACATTGGATGTGGAATATTTTTTCATATGCTTATTTGCCATCTGTATACTTTCTTTGGTGAGGTTCTGTTAACATATTTGGTCCATCTTTTAATCAAGTTGTTTTTCTTTTTGTTGTGTTTTAAGAGTTCATTGTATATTTTGGATGACAGCCCCTATCAGATGTGCCTTTTGCAAATATTTCCTCCCACTGTGTTGCTTATCTTCTCATTCTTTTGATACCGTCTTTTGTAAAGCAGAGGTTTTTAATATTGATGAAATCCAGCTTGTCAATTTTAATTCTTTGTTCCTTTATAGGTGAGTTTTTTCTTCTGGCTTCTCTTTTTCTTCTGGCTTCTCTCAAAGATCTTTTACTTTATCTTTGATTTTCAGTAGTTTAAAACTGATATATTTGTGTGTGGTTTTCTTTGGCATTTATCTTGCTTCATGTTTTCTGAGCTTCCTAGACTTGGTTTGATATGGGATATTAATTTGGAGAACCACTCAGTCATTTTTGCTTCAAATATTTCTTCTATTTCTTTCTCTCTTCTCCTTCTGGTATTCTCGTTATGTATATGTTACATCATTTGTACCTGTCCCGAGGAGCTTGGATGTTCTGTTAGGTTTTTTTTCCAGTTTTTGTTCTATTTGCTTTTCAGCTTTTGAGGATTCTATTGATATATGTTATAGCTCAGGGATTCTTCTCTCAGCTGTGTTCAGTCTACTACTAAGCCCATCAAAGGCATTCTTTGTTTCTGTTAAGTTGGGGTTTTTCTTTGTCATTTCTTCTTTTTGGTTCTTTCTTAGGATTTCAGTCTCTGCTTACATTGCTCATCTATTTTTGTATGTTGTCTAATATATCTGTATCTATACCTATATCTGTATCTATATCTTTACCTATATTTATATCTATCATCTATCTGTATATAGAGATGATAGATATAGATACAGATAGATATAGATATAGATATAGATATAGATATAGATATAGATATAAATAGATATGGGTCATTTCAACATCCCTGCCTTGTCTGGTTCTGATATTTGCTCTATTTCTTCAAATTATTATTATTACTATTTTGCCTTTTGGTATGCCTTGTAATTTTTTCTCGATAGCTCTACATAATGTGCTGGATTAAAATGAGTCTAGGAAGCACAGGAAACACCAAGGAAGATAAAAGGAACTATTGTAAATAAACTTTAGTAATGTGGTAATGAGGTGAAGGAGAGGAGAAGCATTGTATACTCCTAGGAATCCATCTCAGTCTTTCAGTGAGCCTATGCTTCTGGATTATGAAAGTCATAAGTGTTTCTGACTTTTTTTCTCCCCCTCTTAGGTGCGATAGGATGGCTAGACCAGACTGGTTTTGAGTATTTCCCATCTCCCATAAGGAAGGCTAGAGCTGATGTGTTGGATACATCTCTTCTCCTGGTTAGTTAGGCTCTGGTTAATTAGTTTCATGTGAGGGCAAACCTTTTTAAGAAGAATAGAGTTCTGGGCAGTATTTCAAAACGATTCCCTTTTCCCTGCCCCTCACTGGAAGCAAGAGAAGATTTTTCTCCAAGACTTTTTGCAGAAATGTTGTTGAACTACTGAAGGTATATCTTAAAATATTTTACTAACCCCTCACTCATAACTGGACCCTCCTGGAGTCTTTAACTCTGAGTTGTTTCCAGCAATTTATCAATTCGAGTTCAGATTTACTTATTCTGGAACTGGTTCCTTCGGATGCTTCCTAATACCTCTCTGGTAAAATGAAACTCCCTGTGTCAGTTTCCCCCCCTCCCCCAATCTCAGGGACTGTATTTTGCCCTGTGTGCTCCCCTCTCTTCTGGATCCAAGACTTGATTTTCAGTCTGTTCAGCTTTTTACCTGTTGTTAGGATGGAGTGGTGACTTCCAAGCTTCTTGTAGACAGAACCAGACACTTTTGATGTATTTTTCTAGGGAGCTAAATTCAGAATGACTTTGGTCTTTCTGATAGTTTGATCTGATACATGTTATATAGAGTTTACATAAGAGGAGGGGGAGAGGACACTTGTTAGTGTATTCTCCAGACAAATTCCTTGAGAAACCGTTGCTTTAGATTTCTAAAGCAGGAACTTTTTAAATCTTTTTTGCAGGAACTGGATAATTTGAATCTACAGGTACTGTTTTAACACCTGAATTCTAGATATTCTAGAATTAATTGAAAGAGTTCATTGAAAGAGTATCTACAGATACCGGCTGGCTAGAGATTCACTTGACGTAAATGTAAAAATTAAATAATCTTCATTGTGACTTTATTTTTGTAAGGGATCTATTTAGAAAGAATTGCTACAGTAATAGACAAGTTAAAAATATTTTGCAGGAAGAAAATTTGGACTTGATAAAAAGCTTAGAGAAAGAATTGATTGAAGTCACAGATTTCTCTTCCATCACAATAAAAGACTGGTACATTACCTTGATTTAGCTGTATTAAAGACAGGACTTACCAATTATCTGAATTCAATTATTTTAAAAAAGGTTTTGAGGGTGTTCCTGGATGATTTACTTGGTTAAGTGTCCAACTTCAGCTGAGGTCATGATTTCACAGGTCGTGGGTTTGAGCCCCTCATTGGGCTCTGTGCTGACAGTTCAGAGCCTGGAGCCTGCTTTGAATTCTGTATCTCCCTCTTTCTCTGCCCCTCCTCTGCCTATTCTCTCTCTCTCTTTCTCTCTCAAAAATAAATAAACATTAAAAAACAAAAACAAAGTCTTAGTTCCCATACAACTGTCCATCATAGCTGCAGCTAAATTCAGAGTTGAGCAGAAGGGAGAGGATAGGAGACAACATAGCACTCTATTTTGTTCCCTCTTGAGATTGACTTAAAGCCTTAAAGTCTTCAAATGTATTTTTATTAAATTTTATATTTTCTCATCATTCTACAGGATCTTGGTAATTCCAAAATTTTCCCACATACAGGTAAAATATGCATTTGTTTTTCTGTCCTCTTATATTTCCTTATTTACATTCCATTACTCAGTTTATCTGACCCTTTACAGATTTCTCTTGCATGCGGCGAGTCTTTAAGAGATACTAATCCCAACAGAAACTTGAATACCCATGGTGTAAAGTGGTATTACAAAAAGTCAATGATATTTATTTTTTATTAAATTTTTAAAAAATATTTATTTTTGAGAGAGAAAGACATAGCATGAGCAGGGGAGGGGCAGAAACAGAGGGAGACACAGAATCCAAAGCAGGCTCCAGGCTCTGAGCTGTCAGCACAGAGCCCAACACAAGCTTGAACTCTGGGACAGGGAGATCATGAACTGAGCCAAAGTCAGACCCTTACCTGACTCAACCACCTAGGTTCACATCAACAATACTTAATAATTGAAGAATGCAGCCTTCTAAAACATGGAAGTTATTTTTTTTAAACAAAGTTTTAAAAATTACAACTATTTTGCAATGGCTTTGGAAATACACAGCAGGCATGCTGATTCAACTTCCTCCTAAACTCTGATAATCTATGTCTACCAAAGGGGACTCTCTAGCTTTGCTTTCCTTTCTTGGCTTTTTTCCCTCTACTTGTGGCTTTCTGTTCCAAGTTACTGGAGTTGATTTAGATACAGAGACGGTAGTAAAATAATAACATGTTTTTTCTACTCAATTTTTGTTGTTTGTATTATAACAAAACACTTTGTCAGAATTCTGCCATGTCATGGTACAGAACTTGCTGGCTTCAATTATTTAAGTTTTCCAACAGTCTGAAGACTTTTTCCCTGAAATAACTGTGATAGATACTAACTTTGTTAGGTGCTATTTAATATTAAGTGTTCAGGTTATTCAGTTTTTTACTTCAATATCCAGAAATAGAAAGAATAAGAATCTGTTTACCAGTCTGGATCTTTCATCTACTGGGGAGTGGGGAGGGAGAGGTAGATAGCGCTATGAGACTCTGCAATTCTTATTCTCTGTTATATCCCATCACCTAGCCTAATGTCTCATACACAGAAGTCAGAATTCAATAATAAAATTGCAAAAGCAGAAAGAAGGTAGTTGTGTGTATGTTTGTGTGTGCATGTTTACATGTAGGTATTTATAAGCCTAAAATACATGTCAGCAAATACAATATGTAGAAATTGTTTGGATTCTTATCCAACAAACCAACGTTAAATTTTTTTTTAAATTCAATATTTTAATACTTACTAGATATTTGATGTTAAGCGATTATTTTTCAGGATTTTTTAAGTTAAAATAATATTGTGGTTATGATAAAATAAATCTTATGTTTTAGAGATGCAGATTAAAACATTTATGAATATAATTACATTTGTTTGAAAGCAACCAATTTAGAAATTAAGGATATAAATGACACAAGAATGGTCTTGAGTTGACTGTCATAGCCACATGACAAGTATGTGGGAGTTACTTATCGCATTCTCTTTTTATATATTTGAAGTCTTGAAGTCGAAGTCTCAAGTCTTGAAGACTTGAAGTCTATTATACCTTCCCTAATAAGAGTTTTAAAAGTTTATGCACAAACATGACCAGTAATATATTAAAAAACAAAACAAAACTGTGCAATGTCCTCATCTTATACAAATAAAATTGAATTATTTAAATTACAGGGACTTAAATCACTGAGTTCCTCATTACTTCTCCAGCCCAGCGCTTCTTAACTTTCTTAATCTTTCCATTCCACCCTTCTTCTACCTCAAGTACTTTAGGTAGACTCCTGCATTCAAACACTTGTGCCTAATAGCACTCCCATCTGCAACTTGTTTTTTAAATTTAAAAATTTTAAATGTTTTTTATTTATTTTTGAGAGACAAAGAAAGAGCAGGAGTGGGGGAGGGGTAGAGAGCAAGAGGGAGACAATCTGAAGTAGGCTCCAGGCTCTGAGCTGTCTGCAGAGTCAGACATAGGGCTCAAACTCACAAACTGCGTGGCCTGAGCCGAAGTCGGATGCTCAACTGACTGAGCCACCCAGAGATCCCATAGTGTGTTTGCTTAGACATCTACATGGCTTACAACTTTTAAATATCTAAACAAATCTCTCCCAATGAAGTGTCCCTATATAACTCAATTTCAAACAGGAACTCTTCTAACATATCACTTACCTTCATCTCCCATTGTAAGCTTTTTCCATTTTCTGTAACACTATTTGATAGACATATTTATATATACAATGTAGATACAATATATTTATATGTATAATTATATACATATATATTTGTATCTGTATATTGCCTACCTTCCCTGATAGAAGGTAAACTCAATTGTATTTTTAATCTATTTTGTTCATAACTGACTCCCTGGTGCCTTTAAGGAATTCAACAAATACTTGTTGAAGGAATAAATTAATCAAGTTATCACTAAAAACCATGTTTGTGTATTTCTCTATTTACTTTTTTGGAAATTGTGTATTTACTGTTTTGCTATTTTTTTTAACATCTTTTGTCTACAGTTGTAAAATATTGTCAAAAGTATTTGTACTTTTCACATAAAGTAGGATATTGATTTTCATATGTTAAAACTTGGATTATTTTTCTGTGATTATTACTTTATATTTGGACTTTATTTTTTTATTTATGACAAAAAATGTGAGTTTCTCCTGAATTTATCTTTACCAGGCTAGACTATACTACCAGACATATGTAATATGCTCTAACTTTAGATTTCACAGCACATCTACTCTACTAGATACTCAAATTTTAAAATAAGGCTCCTTAGTAAGGTCTTCACTTAGATTTTTAAGATTATTTTTGTTGTTGTTCCCATACTAAATGTTATCCTACTTGAATATGGCCGTAAGGTAAATTCTTCCCTTATGAGAGCTATGGGAACCGCTTCTCTATTATGTGCTCTTTCTCTTTGTATAGGCTATGCACAAATTAAGCTTGGGGCATTGAAACATTAAGGAGCAGACAAAGATTATCTGGGAATTTAAGGAATAAAGCCTTGATATATGTTAGTGCAAGTCTTACTGGAAAGCAGTTCAACATAGAAATTGAATTCTCAATTGCCTTAGTCATATCTGCTATTTTATTACTTTCTCTCCATGAATTTGTAATCAAATGGTACATGTTAGATGTGGCCTGAATCCATTCTTACTAGAGAGTGAGTTTAATTCTTAACTATTGCTCATTAATGAATGTATATGCTGAAGTTTCATTCAAGCCAGTACTTGTTGGAGAATAATGTGCATTTTGAGTTTCTCTTTGGAGCTCTTGTTTTCATCTTTCACATCTTTCACATCTTGTCACATGTATACAGAGTGGATTCAGTTAAGGAAGAGTATAGGTCTTTTTAAGTAGTTTTTTTTTAAGTAGATGGTAACCTGCAAAAATGTAATTAATCTATTCTGTTTAAAGAACAAAGAATATATGGTGTGAAATTATTCTCCATCTATCTCTGTGATCTGTAAAAAAGTTATCTTTCAATTTTTATTTATCTGTGATGTTGGATTCAAATATCAACATTCAAAAATAAGAAAGATGACCCAAGATGACTTCAAGTTCAGAGATTTTCATATTGAAATGTCTGTAACCATAGAAATAATTTCTTATATACTTGTAGAAATGTTGAAATTTACAACCCAGTGAAAAATTGGCAATATGACGGGTGCGAATATCCATATCAATTTCATTCTACCAGATACAATGTGCATTTCTCTGGGCAAAAGTGATTCGCGTTGCTCTCCCTTTTCTATATGTTAATGTTTACCTCAACAGAGTTGCAAACTAGACCAATCAAAGATGAACAAAAAGTGGGAATAACCTAGATGGAAGAGCTACGAGGACACCCACAAAATTGCAGTATCTGACCATTTTTCTTTACCTTCTCTATCCATCTGGCTCAATCTTCAGATACATCACATGGAAAACATAAAGATATATAAGGAACTGTGGAGTTCTTATTTGACTGGTACTGTTTTCAGTTAATGGCACATTCTCTAACCCAGAAAGACATTTAAGTACTCACTCTAGAGAGTGAATTCTCTAGAGCCTCTAATTTCTGAGACCTGTCAGAGCGATTTCTTTAATGGGGTGATGTATTATTCTCTGGATCATAACTTTCTCTTTGCTCCATCTCCAGATACCGGGAAATAACCCCAGCTTCTTTTTGAGATTTATTTAACACCATGTCTCTTGAACAGGTTCTGAGACAACTCCTGCCATCTCTTTCAGAGGACCCAAATCTGACTCATCAGAAATGCAACTCCATCTTTTACTTTAACAAACATTGGGAATTCAGTCCTCCCAGTGAAACTGCCTTAATTTATGTGTCTGTAAAAGTAGCTTGCAATCTGATTTCTCACTCTTTATGTTACACAGATGAGAGTCAGACATACATATGTCCATACTGCAGGAGTCACAAGCCTGTATGAACTTATACTCTTGTTTAAGTCCTAGTTGTAGAACAGCTCTTCTGTAGTGTGTTTGGGGGGGGTGAAGTGGGTGGGATGGGAGGGAGGGAGACTCAGAACACCAAGTCCCACCAAAAAAGAAAAAAAATATATCATTCTTCACTTCCTCCTTCCTTGCACTTGATAATCTTTATTAGCTGGAAATGGGTGTCTCAGGGTTGCCAATCTGGTCTTCTCTTCTCTGCTTTGAAAGTCCTGAATATTAATGTGACATAAATACATATTCTGTGGTTTTAAGGCATTATGAAAACTGAGACTGGGAGGGTTTCTCTTTCACATCTTAGTTATGGGGAAAACATAACTTTAGTCTCCATGTTTTCATATGTGTTCTATGAACAAATAGCAGACATGTGTACCTAGTAAAGGGGGGACTTCATTCAAAAGGATGACCACAACAAGTGGAGGGGGCTGTTACAATAGGGAGAATGTTCTGACAACAAGATCTACAAGCTTCACAAAGGTCATGCAGAAGGAAATTTTCTTTTACTGGCAGGAGTGAATAAGACTAGCAAGAACCCAGTACGGATGAGTGCTAACAGATCTGACATTTGAGCAGGAAATGTTCTCTGGTGGGGAAGGTCTGTTAGGGAAGGATAATTCCATATCAGATGTTGGATGCTGGTTTGGCTGAGAGTAAGCCAAAATAAAAGGCTTAACCTAAGTTTAGCAAGTCATATTAGCAAGTATTTTGTCGAGATGGGTCAATGGGCACAAAAAAGGGGAATCTAGGGGGTGCAGTCAGTAAAACATCTGACTCTTCTGACTCTTGGTTTTGGCTCAGGTCATGATCTCAGAGCTCGAAAGTTCTAGCCTACAGCAGGCTCCCTATGGACAGTGCAGAGCCTGCTTGGGATTCTATCTCCCTCGCTCTCTGCCCCTCCCCCACTCATGCTTGTGTGTGTGTGTGTGTGTGTGTGTGTGTGTGTGTGTGTGTGTGTGTCAATAAGAACAAGGGAGAATACCTGGAAGGTCTGTGTTTGGCCTTGTCATAGGTAAATAAGAGGGGCATCCAAAATCTTCCTCAGTTTACATGGGAAAGGGTCATTGTTTTTGGTTAAGCTCTCTGGGGAACACAAAAGGATAAGAGTTCTTCACCATCACTCTTTTCCACATGATACTTGGCTCAGGAAAATTTGACCTTATCACTTAACATCATTTACCTATTCCAACCAACTTATGTCTGTTAACAAAGCATCCTTAGAGCAACCTCTCCTGTTGTACCCTCAAAGAGAGAAACTGATTTTATTTTTTTGAGAATAACAAAAAAATAAGGCAGGATGTAGTTTTTTTGGTTTTTTGGAGGTGGTTTTTTTTTTTTATTGTAAGGGACACTAGAAGAATAAATTGTCTTTGGCAGTCTATTTCTGAAGAGGTACAAAGCTTCAGGCCCTTAAAATGAGGCCATGTAGCTGGAAACTTTATCACGTCTTTGCTAAGAGTCCCCATGTGAATAATTCTAGGCAATTCTAAACCTTGTGAAGAATATATTTGCTTTTAGGGACACTGGAATGCTCCTATATAAGAAGAAGCAAAGTCTATCCTATTAGTCTGAGCACTGGACTGGAAGATAGAACTCCAGTTTCTATTTACAGCCTCAATGGAGATTTGCTATGGTCCCATGGGGCCTCCACTGCCTCAGTCTCCATGTTTCCACCAGTTATTTGCAAAAACATTTCACAAGTTTCTTTAATAGAGTCACAGACAAAGCAACACTCATTCCTGGACTTTGCTTGTATATACACAGAAGTAAACATCATCTATGGAAGAGTTGTAAAAAGGCTAATACATGTTTATTAAAACTTGTATGACTCATGAAATAAAGTTTCAGTTTTACCAGGCTTTATTCTAAGCTCTTTATGTATCTGCCTTCATTTAAAACTTGCAACAACACTTTGAAGTTGATGCCATTATTACCTTGACTTTGCACTTTGAGATAACTAAAGGAAAGAGCAACTGAGTGGCTCGAGTTTAATACTGGAAAAGTGAGTTTTTGTATCCTGATGACTTGACTTCATTAATTTACTGTTGATAGGTAATCAAAGACCTAATGTAATTAGAGTCTCAATCAACTTTCTATATCAACAATTGGTCCATCTGGTAGGAAATCTTTACTAAGTCAAGGTTTTAGTTGAATCAATCTCTGAACCAAAGAGAGAGAGAGAGAGAGAGAGGGAGAGAGAGGGAGAGAGAGAGACAGGGGCACCTGGGTGTCTCAATCAGTTGATTTCAGTCTTGATTTCAGGTTAGGTCATGACACCAGGGTCGTGGGATTGAGCCCCACGCTGGGCTAGTACTGATAGTGGGGCTTGCTTAAGATTCTCTCCCTCTGCCCCTTCCCTGCTCATGCTCTCTCTCTAAAATTAAAAAAAAGTACAGATTTCTGTCTTAGATTTGAAGGATAGTGCCTTCATGTTGAGCATTTGTAATTGAGTGCATCTCTAGAAAATTTGCAAACAAAACCAAAAAGAATCCTGAATTGATGCACATCTTTATATTTCCTGGTAAATTTATGGTGAGCAACATTATTTTACAAGGAGTTCTTTGGAGGTTTAATGAGGATAACTTTGGCCTGAAATTCAATCTCAAGATAATTCCAGAGTAAATGGGAACATTATGTGTTAGCAGATTCATTTATCACAGCACTCTAAAGCCTGATAGATGATACAATACCCCATTTTGCTAATTTGCTCACCCCTCCCCAAGCACAGAACCTGTAGCACCTGTGTGTTTAAGAAATTCTATTGGAGTTTATCACCTAACTATCAATTAGGTATTGGGTTATTTCTACACTTGACAGGTACCTAATTAGGTAGTTATATCTCTTAGCAAATAAAACCATTTTATTCCCTTTTTCTGGACATTTTAAACAAGATTTTAAAACTCGAACTTGTCCAGATAATCACTTGTTTCCAATCTTGCAAATATAAGCCAAATTGAATCAAAGCCTGAAAAATAGAAAATGTGTCCCTGGAATTTATATCACCATTTTTCTCTAGATAGCAGATCATTCTTGAGTTCTTCGAGCGATTTGATGATTAAGAAATAAAACTTTCTAAAAATTACAGTCACATTTACCTCACAGCAGGCAACAGCCTTTAAATTCCATAGGAGTTGAGTATCCCAGAGCAAAATTTGGCCCTAAAAGTGATGTAAGAGAGCATAGAAAGTGAAAATGAATTTCCTATGCTAGGCCATATGCTCAGCTTTCCAGAATTTGTTTTCTGTTAGCTCAGGGCCACCATGGTTGTTAGGGAAGTTTAGAACTCCCTAGTCTCTCAAAGAGGGAAGAACACGCAAAACTGCACCGAATGAACTGTTAACACATTTGACGTTTATGTGTCCTTTGTGATGGCTAGTTGTGCCAGGTTATCTTCTGGATGTAGTAAGTTCATTGGCAAACAGGAAGAAAATCTTCAGTTCTATAGATAAATCTTAATTTTCTGATGGGGGGGGGATGCAATTAGAATGCAGCAATGGGAAATATTTGTTCATAATGTAACGCTAGAGTCAGGAAAAGATGTGTTCATGTGGCAAAAGTCCCTCTACAATCTTTAGAGATTAGCTAATTTACTGAGAGCTTCAGTAAACTCTTCTAAAGAGTTAAAAAACAACAACAACAAGAATTTTTGATAAATTAATACATTTCGCGTTTAACGTCAGATAGTGTTGTGTTCATGGTTCATTTGTCCCACTTGCAGTCACCTAAATATTTGCTAAGAAATACCTTGTAGTCTCTATGTGAGTTAATATACACATATAAATCATCTTTATTGCATTTAGAGTTTTCCCGTTCTTCATTTGAAAATCAAGTTATACCAGAAATAGTTCGAGCTAAAATTAATTTAATAAATTAGACAATTGTCCTTTGGATCAGCAGTCTTAATAAGCACATCAAAGATTCCAATTGCTAACTTTCTCAGACTTATTTGGCATTTTAGAGTCATCTGTATTTATATTTATTTCTGTAAGTCACATTGCTATTCTTGTTTTACGGTACAGAGCAGATGACCCTCCATGCTTTTCTACTCATTCTATTTACTTAGTTTCTGGGTTCCAAAAGCATTGTGTTCTTTTATTTCTCTAACCACATACTGTTTTTTAAGTTTTTGTTTTCATGCCAAAAAAAACCCCTTTGAACATGATTTTATAGGACACACTATGTGGCCTTCCTATCCTAATAGAAGCAAGATTTAAATTAGACAGAAGCCATCTGCCAATATTGCCACATTTTCTTAGCAGTCTCCTTTGCTTTAAACTCCAAGAAAAATTCTAGGAATTCATTATCATTTCTGACACATGTATAAATTACATAGAAGCTATCATCTTCAGGGGCTCCAAGCTCTTTCCATGGCCCTTTAAGCCTATAGATGTTAATGGCTTCTCACTGTCAACACTAAGAAGTGTCAACAACACTTTGTACCTTCTGCACAAAGTGACTCTATTAATGCTCTTGAACAACTTTTGTTGAATTTTCTTTTCAGCCAGGATCTTAACTGACTCAGGAAGGCACCAGTCTTTCTTTGTGTTTATTTTTAGCATAAGAAGTCCTTGTTTGGTGCTTTACAAGTCACAGAACTTTAGTATATTTTGCACATCGGAGGTCATTCTAGCCCATTTGTTTTCTCACACTCCTTTTCTTTAAGTTTATTTACTTTTAATTTTTTTTAAATTTATGTATTTATTTTTGAGAGAAAGAGAGAGCACAAGCAGGGGAGGGGCAGAGAGAGGGGGAGAGAGAATCTCAAGCAAGCTCCACGCTGTCAGAACAGAGCCTGATGTGGAGCTGGAACCCAGGAACCATGAGACTATAACCTGAGCCAAAATAAGGAGTCAGATGCCCAGCCTACTGAGTCACTGAGATTCCCTGCTTTTCTTTAAATTTATTAAATTATTTGACTCCTTATTTTCAAATGGATTATTTTTATAGTCATTTTGTTCGTTTTGTGAATTTCTAGGTGAATTTTAAAGAAGTTTTCTTCCTGATTACCACACCACCCAGTATCGGTTTGATTCTGACAGGGAATGGTTCTGAATTGGATGGGCTGGTACAGCTGTGCCTTATTTTTCTCTTTCCCACATTGCCCTTAGTGAACCCTTGTCCCCTTCACACAACTGTGAAGAAGAAGGACAACCCCTCAGGATTAGTTCAGCATTATCCCTTGATGGAGACTTAACTCTTGTGAGGGAGAAATGTGTACATGTCAACAGTTTTTCATGTTCTGAGGAGTCTATTGACCTCTGCTGTGGAGCCCAGACCAAGGGTGCTCTGTGTGAAGGTTTCTGGGAAAGGGTAGATTCCCTAAGAGTTGTGACAAAGGTTGTACAACAGCATACATTTCTTGCAATGCTTCCCATTGGCTTCTTTGCTCCCATAGGGAGGAATCCTGGGAAAGTAGATGTCAACACAAATATTACCTAAGTGGCAGCAGCATGGGTTTTCCCTGTTGTAATATAGTTCAACTTTCTCACAGTATTCCCCCAGAATGTTCCTGCAGCTTAACTCGTTTCAGCTTCAAAATTCCAACACTGGAGAATTTAGTGGCATGGGAAGTTTCTTAGAAGACAGTAAGGTGAATGTGCCTTTCTCTCAAGAAGTTAGTGTTCATGCAAAGAAATTTAATTATTAGAAACTGTTTCATAGTAGTTATATATTTCTGTGACCACTCATTAGGATGGAGATAGTTGATCTTTAACAGATATTGCTCAAATCAGAGAATGAAGCATGCACACATAATTGCTGGTGTTTAAGTGTTCTAAGCTAAGCTTGTTATATAATGTCAAATTTCTTGTTTCCAAGTAGTTTTTGGTCATATATTAATATGACCTATATTTTTTTGGTGATGCGGCAGGAAAGTTATTGTTAGATACTATGATTTCCACAAATGCATTATACTTTGAGCCTTTATGAATTATTCGTGCAATGATATGAAGAAAATCTTTTACAGTCATCAAGGCTATACATTTAAAACAGGGAGTTGTGTTTAAATTTCTAACTTAACAATGCAATTGTACATTTCTAATAAAATCATGTAGGCTTAAGTACATTACCACTAAATTGAAATATAATTTGAAAATCAAAAGAAAATAATGAACTGTAAATCATCTAACACAGGTATTCCTGGGTGTAGTTATATTATCCCTAATATAAATTTTAAAACAATAATTTTCTAATATCAGGCATCTTCAATTAGCTAAATTTCCTTTTTCACTCTTTATAAAGGTGCTTTGTTTCCCATTTCAGTTTTCAGTATATGCTATTTGTTTCTCTAACAAAATAAGGAGTACTCTGCCTAATGTAAACTGGTGATTTCATAAAGGCATAACCATAACTCCATGGAATGAGAAAAAAAAAACAAAACTTAATTTCCCCCATATAATGTCTCTTTGTATTCTTTATAAAATAAAGTCAAAGATCATAAGAATATAATCATTGACATTCTAGAAAAATTTAAAAAATAAATCGCAAGTAATAGAATCAGGGCAAATCAAATGGGCACAGGGAAAACAAATAAAAATATTTAGATAGTGCAGAATAATTATTTACAACAATATCAAATCAGTGGAGAATTCTGGTTTCTATATTTTCAAATGCATGTTAGCACAAAACTTTCCAGGAAAAAATAATGGAATAATCAACCCATTAGATTTGTGTGTGTGTATGTGTCTGTGTGTGTGTGTGTGTGTGTGTGTGTGTGTGGTGTGTGTGTGTGTGTGAAGAGAACTTTTAGGATCCATTTTCTTAGAAACTTTCAACAGTGTAATACAGTGTTCTAAACTATGGGCAACATCCTATATTTTAGGTCACCAGGACTTATTTATAATTGGAATTTTGTACCTTTTGATCACCTTACTCATTTCACCCACTTTCCATTCCCACCTTTGGCAACCACCAACTAGTCCTGTATCCATGAATTTGTTGGTATGTTTTTTTGTTTGTTTTTGTTTTTTTTAGATTCCACATAAAAATTAGATGTGGTGTTTTTGTCTGACTTGCCTCACCTACCAAAATGCCCATCCATTTTGTTGCAAATGGAAAGGTTCCTGTTTTTAATAGCTGAATAACATTCTTGTGTGTGTGTGTGTGTGTGTGTGTGTGTGTGTGTGTGTGCATATGCCATATTTTCTTTATCCATTCATCCAGCAACAGACACAGTTTCCATATCTTAACTATTGTAAATAATGCTGCGGTGAACCCAGGGATGTAGAGATCTTTTTGAATTAGTGTTTCATTTTCTTTGGATAAATAACTAGAAGTGGAATAATGGGATTATATGATATTTCTATTTTTTATAACCTCTGTATTATTCTCCATAGTGGCTGCACCAATTTATATTCCCACCAACAGTGCACAAAGTTTCCCTTTTCTCCTTGTGCTGTCCAACACTTACTATTTATTTTTGATAATAGTCATTCTAACAGGGGTTAAGTTATATCTCATTGTGATTTTGATTTGTATTTCCCTGATGATTATTGATTTTCATATATATCTTCTTTGATAAATGTCTATTCATATTCTCTGCTCATTTAAATTTTTTTTCATGTTTATTTATTATTCTGAGAGAGAAAGAGAATGAAAAGAGAGAAAGAGGGTGATAGAGAATCCCAAGTAGACTCCACACTGCCAGCACAGAGCCCAATATGGGCTCGAACTCACCAGTGGTGAGATCATGACCTGAGTTGAAACCAAGAGTCAGACACTTAACTGACTGTGCCACCCAGGTGCCCCTGCTCATTTTTAAAATATATATATATATATATATATATATATATATATATATATATGTTTATTTTTTATTGTTGAGTTAAACAAGTTCTTTATATATTTTGGGCATTAACCCTAATTAAATATATGATTTACAAATATTTTCTCCCATTCCATTGGTTATCTTTTCATTTTGTTGATGGTTTCCTTTGCTGTGCAGAAGATTTTTAGTTTTAATGTAGTTACACTTTTTGTTTTTTGCCTTTATTGCCTTTATTTTTGTATTGAATCCAAAAATTCATCCCCAAGATGCATGTCAAGAAGCTTATGGTTTCAGGTCTTCCATTCAAGTCTTTAATCCATTTTGAGTTGATTTTTATATATGGTATAAGATAGTGGTCCAGTTTCATTCTTTTGCGTGTGGCTGTCCAGTTTTCCCAACACTATTTATTGAAGAGACTGTTCTTTTTCCATTGTATATTCTTGCCTCTTTTATTATAAATTAATTGACCGTATGTGTGGGTTTATTTCTGTGTTCCCTACTTTGTTCCATTGTTATATGGATTTATATTTATGCCAATATACTACTGTTTTGATTACTATAACTTTGTAGTATAGTTTAAAATCTGAGATTGTGATACCTCTACTTTGTTCTTTCTCAAGAGTACTTTGGCTTTTGGGGGTCCTTTTGTGGTTCCATACACATGTTAAGTTTTTTTTTTTCTATTTCTCTGTGATAGGGATTAAAATTTGATAAGGATTGCATTGAATCTATATATTGTTTTAGGTACTTTGGAAATTTTAATGAAAATAATTACTGTGATCCATGATCAAAGGATACGTTTCTTATATATTTCTGTCTTCAACTACTTTCATCAATTTCTTAATCTTACTGTACAGTTTTTTCACCTCCTTTGTTAAATATTTCCAGATATTCTTTTTGGATGAAATTGTAAATGGGATTATTTTCTAAATTTGCTTCCTGATAGTTTGTCTTTATAGAAACACAACAAAATTTTGCATATTAATTTTGTATCCTGCCAGTTTACTGAATTTGTTGATTAGTTCCAACAGCTTTTTGGTGGGGTCTTTGGGGTTTTCTCTATATATCATGTCATCTGCAAATGCAGACAGTTGTACTTCTTTCTTATTTGGATGCCTTTTACTTCTTCTTCTTCTTCTTCTTTTTTTTTTTTTTTTCTTGCCTAATATGCTCAGGCTAAATTTTCCAATACTATATTGAATAAAAGTGGTAAGAATGGGCATCCTCATCTTTTTCCTAATCTTACAGCAATAGCTTTCAGCTTTTCCCTGTTGAATATGATGTTAGCTGAGGGCTTGTCATATGTAGCTTTTAGTATATTGAGATACATTCCCTCTATACCCACTTTGTTGAGTGTTTTTATTATTATGAGTGTTTTATTAGGAGGTTGAATTTTGTCAAATTCTTTTTCTGTATCTACTGAGAGGATTATAAAATTTTTATGTTTAATTTTGTTAATGTGGTATATTACCTGGATTTTTGTTGATGTTGAACAACTCTTGCATTCCTGGAATAAATCCCACTTCATCATGCTGTATGATACTTTTAATATATCTTTGAATTTGGTTTACTAATATTTAGTTGAAGATTTTGTGTTGGTTTGGCTTTGCTATCAGGGTAATACTGGCCTCATAAAATTGGTTTGGAAGTGTTTCTTTGTATTCTAATTTTTGGAAAAGTTTGAGACAGTTGGTATTTAAGTATTCGGTAGACTTCAGTGAAGCTATCTGGACCTGGACTTTTGTCTGTTGGAAATTTTCTGATTACTGATTTTATTTTCTTAACACTAATTACTGTTTTCAGATTTTCTCTTCTTCATGGTTCAGTCCTGATAGGTTGCATGTTTCTAGGAATTTATCCATTTATTTTAGGTTGGCCAGTTTGTGGGTACATAATTTTTACAGTAGTCTCTTATGATCTTTTTTATTTCTATAGTGTCAATTGTAAGGTTTCATCTTCTATTTCTGATTTTATTTGAATCCTCGTTTTATTTTTTTTCCCCTTGGTGAGTCTAGATAAAGGTTTGTCTATTTTGTTTATCTTTCCATAAAACCAGCCCTTAATTTTATTATTCCATTGTCTTTTTAGCTTCTCTTTATTTCCATTCTGATCTTTATTTCCTTTCTTCTACTAACTTTGATCCTTCCCCCCCCCCAGTCCTTAGGTGTAAAGTTAAATTATTTAATAATCTTTCTTGTTTCTTAATGTATCAATTTATAGCTCTGAAACTATCAGAACTGCTTTTGTGGCTTCCCATAATTTTTGATATGTTGTATTTCCATTTTCATTTGTCTCACAATATTATTTCATTATCCTTTGACTCATTGGTTGTTCAGTAACATGTTGTTTAATCTCCTCATGTTTATAAATTTTCTATTATTTGTGTAATTGATTTCTTAGTTCATACCATTGATAGGGTTTGAGAAAAAGTGCTTGAAATAATTCAGTCTTCTTAGATTAAGACATGTTTTGTGGCCTAACATGATCTGTCCTAGAGAATGTTTTATGTGCACTGAGAAGAATGTGTATCTAGATTTTGTGTTTTGATGGAATGTTTGTAGATATGTGTTAAATCCATCTCGTCTAACATGTTGTTGACAGCTGGTGTTTCCTTATTGATTTTCTGTCTGGATGATCTATCCATTCATGAGAGTAAAATGGTAAAGTTTCCTCCTATTAATACATTGCTGTCTATTTCTCCCTTTAGGTCTGTTAATATTTGCTTTATGTATTTATGTGTTTCCATGTTGGGTATATAAATATTTACATATGCTATATCCTCTTGGATTGAGCCCTTTATTGTTAGGTAAGGACTTTGTCTTTCATTACTATCTTTGTCTAAAATTCTATATTGTCTGATAAAAGTATGGCAACTCCAACTTTCTTTGGTTTCCATTTGCATGGAATATCTTTTTTCTATCTCTTCAATTTTACTCGGTGTGTGTTCTTACACCTGAAGTGAAACTCTTGTAAGCAATAGATATATGGATCTTGTTTTTTTATTCATCCAGCCACTCAGTTTTTTGATTATATAATTTCCACCATTGACATTAAAGTAGTGTTGATAGTTATGGACTTATTTCTAGTTTAATTATTTTCTAATTGTTGTTTGTTAATATTTCTGTAATTCCTTTGTTCCTTTTCTTTCTTCCTTTGTAATTTGATGATTTTCTGTAGTCTTTAAATACCTTAGTCTTTATCTTTTGTAAATATAGTATAAGTTTTTGATTTGTGGTTACATGAGGCTTACCTAACATAGTCATAATAGTCTATTTTAAGTTGATAATAACTTCAAATGCATTCTAGAGTTTTACTTTTATTCTCCCGTTTATTTTTTTTTTAATTTTTGATGTCACAATATTCTTTTTTTTTATCTTGCATATCCATTAACAAATTATTGTGGTAATGCATTTACTAAGTTTGTCTTTTAACAAATTATTGTAGTATACTTTTACTAGTTTTGTCTTTAATCTTCATATTAGCTTTGCAAGTAATTAACTCATCATCTTTACATTAGATTATTCTAAATTTCACTATAGATTTTACCTTTACCAGCCACATTTATACTTTCATATGTATTCCTCATTCTAGTTATTGTTTCAGCTTAAAGGGGTCCCTTAAACATCTATTTTTAAGCCTGGTCTAATGGTGATAAATTCCTTTAGGTTTTGCTTGCCTAGTTAACTCTTACAAAAGCCAACTTTGTGGATTGAGTATTCTTGGTTGCTAATTTTTTTCTTCTTTAAAAAAAACTTCAGGGGTGCCTGGGTGACTGGTTTGAGCGTTGGACTTCAGCTCAGGTTATGATCTCACGGTTTGTGGGTTCAAGCCCGCATTGGGCTCTGTGCTGAGAGAGTCATCCAAGCGCCCCTCTATTGTATTTTTCAGTTTGATTATTCTACAGCTCCATGACTTCTATTTGGTACTTTGTTGCATTTTCTACCTTTTTTGTTGAAATTCTCACTCATTTGTGCATTGTTTTGCAGGAATATACGTAAGAGCAGACATTAAAAGGTGTCAGAATAAAAAATTGATGACAATTGCTATCTCAGGAAAATATACAATATGATGTGTTCTCTTGGCCTTCCAAGAACTATGACATGTTTGACTGAAGGGGTGACATTTTATTGTAGCACTGAAGACATCAAGAATTGTCCAAAAGATAAAGCATCAATTAATATTTATTGATATCTTGGCTATGTGGCAAGGTTGGAAAGGTCTTTTCTGATTAGTGTGTTAGTGGACTAGTGTAATACTGCTACACTTGGCAGATTTTAAAGCTGAGCTTTTCTCTTCTGGTTTCTTTGAATGCATTCTAGAAGAATGCATGTCTCCTATTCACAGAAGTTCTCTCCAACTTCTTTTTGCAAATTTTTAAAAAAATTGTTTATTTATTTTGAGAGAGACAGAGCACAAGCAGGGGAAGGTCAGAGAGAGAGAGACAGAATCCGAAGTAGGCTCCAGGCTCTGAGCTGTCAGTGAAAAGCCCGATGTGGGGCTTGAACCCCACAAACTGTAAGATCATGACCTGAGTGAAGCTGGACACTCAGTGGACTGAGCCATCCAGGTACCCCTTCCTTTTGCAAAACTTATTGCATCTTTCCAGTAGGTTGTTTATGATTCTATCTTTTATGTCCTAGGCATTTTATAGATATCTCCAGATTCTTTATGCTAAGATTCCCTTGTTCTCCAGGCAGCCTACTTGGATAGGATCTAAGACACATCTGCAAGAGCAGTCTTCTGACGGTTAGCTCATAACTGATCTGAAAAAGTACTGTCCTATTCTTTGCCCAAGGAGTACATGCCAACCCAGGGAAGCACCTTTCTCTTTTTGCTTAGAAAATCTCACAAACCTCAATCTCCTGATCTGTCCGTTTCTCACGCTTAAGTGAGATACCAGTTCAAGCTATGCTCCCAGCTCCTTGAGACTTATATCGTTTTCAGGTGATCTCATTACAACCCCTTCCTGTTGGGGAGTATAGGAGTGGTTGAAAGCTGTTGGCTTGGGTTTCAAACCAGGTCAATTTCCTTTAATTTTATTTTCTATGATGACACACATGCATTCACATATAAACAATACACTCTCGAAGTATACATAAAAAACAATTTTTGGAGAAGGTAGTAGTCTGAGGGTTGGTGGAAGAAATTGTAGAGTTATGCTTTTATCTTTTATCTTTATCATATATAATGTTAGTTGAATGTTTCACTGCATATATATGTATGTGCCACTGCTATGATTTTATATGTATCTGAATGTATATATGTGCATACACCACACAGTACACAAAGAAATGCAGAATAAGATTTTATTATTTTTTTAATTCTCCAATTCCAGCTTTTCTCCCCCCATCCCCCATTTTTAAGCCACCACTAAACTACTTTCTGTCTCTATAGATTTCCTTACTCTGGACTTTGTGTAAATGGAATCAAATAATCTATGATCTTTAATAATTGGTTCTTAGCAAATTGTTTTGGAGGTTCATTTATATGGTAACATGAATCCAATATTTATTTATTTTTGTGGTCAAATACTTCATTTTATAGATACACAATTCTATTTATCTTTTCATCAGTAATGAATAGATGGGGTGCTTTTACCTTTTGGCTATTATGAATAATAAATCTATGAATATGCAGGTGCAAACTTTTATGTGGACATATATTTTGTATTTCTCTTAGAGTATTGAACATTTTAATTGCCTCTTTTCCTGGCTATGTTTTATTTATTTGACATTTCAAATAATATAGAACATGAAGTAGGTAAGTGTATATAGAATAGGCATGGGTTTAAGCATTAAAAAAAAGTGCTTTATTTTTGAGAAGATAGAGAGTGGGGCGGGGGAGGGGGAGGGAGAGAGGGAAGGAGAGAATCCCAAGCAGGCTCCATGCTGTCAGTGCAGAACCCAGTGCAGGGCTTGATGTCCCATACCCTGAAATCATGACCTGAGCCAAAATCAAGAGTCAGACACCTAACTGATGAGGCCCCTCCATCCATTTTTTAAAGGATTTTTTTGTGTGTTGGAGTTGTTCTTTATAAATATTGGAAGCTAATATTTATTTATAAATATTGGAAGTAATCAATATTTATATTCATTCAGTAGGTTGACTTTTCATTCTATTGATGGTTTATTTTGCTGCACAGAAACTTTTTAGTTTGAGAAAGGCCCAAATTGTTTGTTTTCACTTTTTTTTGTCTTTTGCATGGGGAAACATATTTAGAAAATATTGTTAAGGTCAATGTCAGTGAGTCTACCACCTATGTTTTCTTCTAGGAGTTTTATGGTTTCAGGTTTTATGTAATCAGTTTTGAATTTATTTTTATGTGTGGTTTAAGAAAGTGGTTGTTTCAGTCCTTTCATATAGCAGTCCAGTTTCCCCAGCACCATTTATTGAAGAGATATATTTTCCCTGTGTTATATTTTCACCTCCTTTGTCATGATTGACTATATAAGGCATTGTTTTATTTCTAGGCTTCGTATTCTGTTTCATTGATATGTCTATTTTGGTGCCACTACCATATGTTTTGAATACTATAGCTATGTAGTATAGTTAAAACATGAAATTGTGATAATTTTAGCTTTGCTCTTTCTCAAGATTGCTTTGGATATTGAAGATCTGTGGTGGTTCCATACAAATTTTAATATTATTCTAGTTTCCTGCAAAATAGTATTGGTATTTTGGTAGAGACTGCATTGAACTTGGAGATTACCTTGGGTAGTACTGTATAGACATCTTAAAATACCAATTCTTCCAATCTATGAACATTGTATATCTTTCGATTTACTTGTCATGTTCAACTTCATTTATCAATGTCATTATTTTCAGAGTATAGGTCTTTCATGCTCTTGGTTAAACTTATTTCTACATATATTTTTTAATATAATTGTAAATGGGATTGTTTGCTTAATTTTCCTTTCTGCAATTTTGTTATTAGTGTATAGGAATGCAACAGATTCATGTATATTGATTTTAAACCACTGTTTCCTTATTGATTTTTTCCTCTGTTTGGATAATCTATCTATTGATTTAAGTCCACTAGAATTACTGTGTTACTGTTAATTTCTCCCTTTTCTTTTGTTAATATTTGTTATATGTAGATGCTCCTGTAAAGGATGGATAAATATTTAGAATTGTTATATCCTCCTGTTGGATTACCTTTATCTATAAATGTAATGACCTTTTCTTTGTCTCTTACTACAGTCTTTAAGAACTATTTTGTCTGACATAGTATTGGATCGCTCTCCTCTTTTTTTTCTTTCATTTGCATGTATTATCTTTTTCCATCCTTTCACTTTTAGTCTGTATGTGTCTTTTGGTCTGCATGTCTCTTGTAGATAGTATACAAATGGATCTTTTTAATCCATTCAGTCATCCTATGTCTTTCGATTGGAACATTTAATCAATTTACATTTATAATAATTACTGACAGGTATGTACTTATTGCCATTTTGTTTATTGTTTTCTGGTTGTTTTTGTAGTTCTTCTGTTCCTTTCCTCTTCTTTTCTTGTCATTTGATGATCTTCTTTAGCATTATGCTTGAATTCCTTTCTCTTTATTTTTGTGTAACTATTATAGTTTTTTGGTGTGTGGTTATGTTGAGGTTTATGTATAACATCTTATGTTTATAGCTGTCTGTACTAAGTTGATGGTCACCTAAGTTCAAACACATTTTAAAAACATTGCATTTTAACTTTCCTCTCCATTTTTTATGTATATGATGTCACATTTTACATATTTTAACTTTGCATATTTCTTAATTTTTGTAGAGGTAATTGATTTTACTTCTTTGGTGTTTTTAACCTTCATAGTAGCTTTGTAAGTGATTGATATATACTACCTTTCATATATGTTTGCTTTTTTTTTTTTTTTTAAATTTTTTTTTTCAACGTTTTTATTTATTTTTGGGACAGAGAGAGACAGAGCATGAACGGGGGAGGGGCAGAGAGAGAAGGAGACACAGAATCGGAAACAGGCTCCAGGCTCCGAGCCATCAGCCCAGAGCCTGATGCGGGGCTCGAACTCACGGGCCCTGAGATCGTGACCTGGCTGAAGTCGGACGCTTAACCGACTGCGCCACCCAGGCGCCCCCATATATGTTTGCTTTTACTGATAAAATTTTTTTCTTTCATAATTTTCTTCCATTTAGTTATGGTCTTTTGCATTTATAGCAGTCCCTTTAACATTTTTGGTAAAGTCAGTTTAGGATAATGGACTCCTTTAACTTTTGCTTGCCTGGGAAACTCTTTCTCTCTCCTTCAATTCTAATAACCTTGGTTGGTAGAGTGTTGTTGGTTGTAGGGTTTTTTTCCTTTCAGCATTTTGAATATATCATGCTACTCCCTTTTGTCCTGCAAAGTTTCTGCTAAATAATCAGCTGATAGACTTAGGAGGTTTCTTGTATATAACTGTCTGCTTTTCTCTTGCTGTTTTTAGTGTTTTCTCTTTATCTTTAACTCTTGCCATTTTAATTATTATGTGTGTTGGTATGGGACTCCTAGTGTTTGTCGTAGGAAGAGGTGAGCTCAGGATCCTTTCACTCCATCTTCCCTTATCACCTCAAGAAGAGTCATTTTGAGGTAACTTTTCCCACTGAGAAAAGTTCTGCAATGTGTGCCTGCTTATAGACAAAATAAAATATATTCTAGTATAAGGAATATGTAATCAGTATTAATAATAACTTCTTGAAATTTTCATGACATGCTTATCTCCAAACTTCCATTCTTGATTGCAGTGTTTACCTGCTACATCCTAATATTCAACATGGATTTATACCTATTTTTCTACCTTATAATCTCTCTCCAGTTACATTTTTTGGGAGGAGTTAATATCTTGAAAAGAATTGGCCATTAGAGTTGATTTATTCTATCAAGTGCAGGGTTGAAATTCAAGTAAAAATTTTTATCAGTTACCTATCCCTCTATACCTGACATATTTCTTATTTTTATCAACAACATAGACAGTTAACACTGAGAGATCAAAAACATTTTGCTCAAATTAAAATCATTGTAACAAAATGAAATAGAATACCATCAAAATATAAGTAACCAAAAAGAGAATGGTTAATAAAGTAATTAGGTTAAATACTCAAAGAATGCCAAAGACATATTATTTAATGCTAAATTACTAACAATTTTAACGTGGTGAATTATATTTTAACATGCAATTAATTTTGATATATCAATAGATTTTCCTTAAAAGGAAACTAAAACTTTAGAAAAATCATATTAGTAGTCTGTTTTTTTGAATAGTCTCTTCAAAACTTCAAACTGACAAATAACACTGCATGCCTCTAAATAATATTATATAATTTATAAATAATATAATAAGCAATCAGTTATATAATAAATATAAATAATATATAATACATAATAATATATATAATAAATTATTATTTTATAATAAATAATTTAATATATAAGTTATTTATACAAATTAGAGAAATATCCACCAGCTTAAAAATTCTTTCAAAAATGAAAAAACATATGTTATTATAGTCTAAGAGTAGTAATGGCAATAAGAAATTGGTAAGATTTAAATAAAATGATATCCAGATCTGCATATTGTTAGGTGTGGATCAATTCAACTATAAAAATTTTCATTCACTGTTAATTTTGTATATATTGAATCAGACATAAGTATTTGAAGAAAAAAAAACTTGGAATATGATTATTATTGTAATTTTAGTAAATGTTTCTAAATTCAACATCTCATTTTACATGATAGAATATGGGCTTTATGTGGCAAATCAACTGTCACAAGTGGCAAACAAAACTATGATACTGTATGCATACTATATTCTTCCCTTAATCAGTGCAAATGACTGGTTATCAAAAGGGGGAAAATGTAGCTATCTTGTCTGATGGTAGAAACTTGAGGTTTTTTTTGTTCTAGATGATCAGCCCCACATTTTGTACTCTCTGGAACCATCAGCATCATCAGTGACCCTTTGGTAAATAGTATTTCACTTAGAACGTTTTTGAATGCCCTGAATGGAATAGTAACAATACAAACAGAGTGTCTAGTCCCAATTCTGCCATCATCTATAATGTTGCCTTATGTGAGTCACTATCTTTTCTGTTTCTTAGTTTTTTAAGGTGCAAAGTATAAAATTAAAGCATTTCTAAAGTGCCCTCTAAGTAAAATTTGGAAGGACCACCCATAGAATAAGTCATAAGGAAGATAATGTTTATTAGTGGTGAGAAGTTGACAATGTCTGGACTGTGGCCAATTGGAAAAGTCACATTTAGTTGCTTAAATGTTGAACCAGGAGGGCAATATCAAGAGCAAAAAGTAGAAAAAACAATGACTACTTTTTAGACCTCATCATTTTCCGAATGTCAGATCTAGTTGTAAATGTATTCTATACTTAAAAAAAATTATTTATTTATTTTGAGAGAGAGGGCATGTGAGCAGGGGAGGGAGAGAGAGAGAGAGGAGAGAGAGAGAGTGATAGAGAGAATCCCAAGCAGGCTCCATGCTCAGCACAGAGCCTGACATGGGGCTTGACGCCACTGTGAAATCATGACCTGAGCCCAAATCAAGAGTTGGATGCTTAACCAACTGAGTCATCCAGGTGTCCCTAAATGTATTCTTTTCTTAATTTCATTGTTATGTAACAGAGGTAAAGTAACATTTTTTTTTTGTCCAGAATAGAGACCATGACTATTTCTATATACCTTAAGTGAATAAACATAAATAACTTATGAACATTAGATTGGAATACTGGAAATCCTGATTACAGAAGTGTTACTTTAGCTCTATCATTAAAATTATGTGCGTAGTTAAAGATTTAGGGAAGATTTTAGTGAAAGTGTAAGCACTCCCTCAGGACAGGGCTGATGAAGTAAATCGATATTTCTCACTAACTTAGTAGAGAAATGAAAGTCGTCAGGATAGAGAATATAAGTTACCCTACATCATTTGTATATCTAATACCGATATTTATACTTTTCTTCTTCCACCAGCCGTCACTGTATTTGGAAATTCTTTGGCTTGAGGTGCCTGGGTAGCTTAGTCAGTTAAGCATCTGACTCTTGATTTCGGCTCAGGTCACGATCTCACAGTTCATGGGTTCGAGCCCCGTATCAAGCTCTGAGCTGACAGTATGGAGCCTACTTGGGATTTTCTCTTTCCCCCTCTCTCTCTCTGCCTCTCCCCCACTTACCCCTTCTCTCTCTCAAAAATGTCTTTAAAGACATTAAACTTAAAACTTAAAAAATGTCTTTAAAGAAATACTATGGCTTGTAATTTGCTACCTTTATGCAAAGAAGAAGGGTGTCTGTGTGCATGCATGTGTGTGTGTGTGTGTGTGTATCTATGATAATCTACTTGAGAAAAGTCTGCAAATCACTTGAAAGTGAGTAGCTTCAATTGCTTTGAACACACCTATTTATCTACTCAAATCAATCCTACCCATATTATGTTTATTTTGTCAAACACAAACTTGTTAATTCAAATAACTGACTTCTTGTCTCGTTCCCAAAGAGCGAATGACTTCTCAAGAACAGGTAGGAAAGTTCACAATAGTAGAAGGAAGAAACAAGTTTTTCAGACTGGAAACAAAACTCAAGAGTGAAGTATCAAAATAATGTGCTAGAGGTGACAGCTCAGGTGTCTATCCAGTACACTAGAGTTTTTAGGTACTGCTCTTACACTTGAGAATCTTGAGAGGGGAATATCAAAACACATTTAAAATTGACGTAGATTAATCCAATTAAAGGCCATTCATATGAAAAGAGTATCCCCAGAAGCTTAGAATTCAAAGTTAAATATAAACATGGGAATAGAAGTAGTATGGGAGTTATATTGGTTTGGAATTGGGAGCCATATAAATTTTGACTCATTTACCCATTAGAGTGCATTTGCAAAAATTACTTATTATTGGAGTGTCTCCTTATCTGTCAAGTGCATGGAGTGGATTATAACACGACTGTGATCTTTAACAGCTCTCTGCTCCTGTAATCCTCTGTCAAATGCTTGCCAGGTCTCAAATGGCTGTGACAAATCTGCAATAACATGTGAGGACATTCACAAATGAAAGTAAACATGGGATCATAAACTGAAGATAAAAGTGCAGTGCTTTTCACAATATGCTCTTAGGTTTGATAAATTGAAAACATCCTTTAAAAAGCAGAGAAGCTCAAAAAAACCAAACTATTTTTTTTATCATTTTATTCAAATGGAAAGAAATGCTCATCCAGTTTTCCTCTCTTCTTTATGTCGGCTACAGTAATGAGGGCCCAGGGAATTCTTCGTCTCTCCAGAAAGGTTTCTTCTTATTTCAGGCAGTATATATTATTTATAATAAATATGCTGTTTCTATTTTTGTGGTGAATCCTCTGCAGAGAGCTCCTGCTGTTTCATAACTCAATTGACGAAGCCAACATTCATTTATGGTCAGTAGTAGCACCAGTACTTGCTGCTGATTGTCTACTTGCCATTGTCACTTAGATTATTTATTAAATCCACTGCAAGCCCCATGAGGGAACTATTTTCTCATTTTTCCTCTATTCCTCATTCTTCTCTCTCATTCTCTGTGGTGCTGACCTCACAGAGGCAGTTAGTTGAGGGATCTTAAATTCTCTTTATTATCAATTTTCAATTTGAAGATCACCTCTCCCTCTTATGCACAGATCTTTATTTCATTTGGACTGCCATAGATGCATTTTTGTTTTATGTGAGATGTTTGCGTCATGTTTTTAATGCTTTCCTGAAGAACTTTGCTCAAAACATTACAATTTTCTTTTTTAGTTTTCATTATAAAATAAATGTGGAGTGGTATGCTGGGGAATGATGAAGCAATGAATGAGGGAGAGGTGTTGGTTTTATAGGAAGGGATTTGTAAGATAACAGAAATAGCCTACTTCCTTCATCTACTACACATATAGCAGTAGTTGGCATTAGAAAAAAACAGACCACCCGATCACAGCTTGAAAACAGTATTCTGGTCCTTCACAAACATTTGGAGGAGACTTACAGCCCTAAAGCTAAGTACTTACAGTTATAAGCAGCGGGGATATGGATCACCTGCTACTCTGTCTGCCTCTAGTGACAAGAGATCTGTGTCTCCCCATATCCACAGAGGAATGCCAACAACAGAAAAACATTAATCAATATATTATAAAAAATAGTTTGCCTGTCAGAATTCTGATACAATAGCAGACTTGAAATTATTCTCAAATTTACAATCTACCTCATGATCATCTATTTCCATTTCTAGTGAATTTTGACGGGAAAATATAATAATTAAAATTAGAGTTAAGATGTGTTTACAAGATATTGAAAACAGATTCAGAATACCCGAAACAAGCTACCTTTTATTATTGAAAAGTAACATTACAAGTCGGAGGAAATCTGTTTAGAGCCTTAACACAAATCTTGAGATAAATTCCAATTCTTGCCTTTACTATTATTCAACCATTTACCTATAAAACTAAGCATACACAGTTGTTTAAATGCCATAGAAGGTAATCCAAAATTTATTGTAAATGTTAAAATGTATATGTAATATATATGATAATAATATTAAAATGCGATGAACTGATAGTGAAGGTAAAAATATAATTTCATTGATCATTAAGAGGCCAGATAAGGAAGAAATGGAAGAAGATTTTTGAGGACAACATGAACATTTTGACCACAAAGAGAAAACAGAAGTCATTGTAGGTTTTCTACCAATTTATTAGGCATTACTTGACAGGGAATTCCTCTACCCTTACTACTAAAGCGATTCAAAATAGGGAGATATTTAATATTTCTGTCTTGTGTCTTGAATCAATGTGGTTTCTCCTGAGTTTTGTAGAAACTCACCAGACACAGATATTCTGGAGATCATTTAAACATTTTTAGAGTAAAAAAAAATTTTTTTTAGAGTAGTAAGCAAAAGGCTAAATACCACACTAGGAAAAGAAACAAACTTTCTTGAAAGAGAACTGGGGAAATATGAAATACATTAAAGGAAATTTGCCATCTTATAGCATATGGTCAAATTACAAATTTTGAGATGTTTCCAGTTGAAATTCACTTTTAGTAAAATTTGAACTGGTAATATCTCAAAACTCTAGAGAACATGTGACTACTGAATACAGTCATTTAGAATCACAAAATAACGATGACTTTGACATTGGGTCATTCTCAATTTACTGTAAAAGCTTAGCATCATATCCACCCAGCTCAATTAAAATATTGCAAATGATAAACGGCATCCTATAATGAATCACAGAAAGATGGGCAGTGGGGCTGGAATTTCCCTAGGTCATCATTTGGACTTATTGGAGGTAAAATGGGCAAGTATGATAAGATGTATACTCTTTCTGGTGCCTCAGCAAGTGAATAGTAGACAGTCTGAATCTAAGTAATAGTAGGCGCATTCTTTTAAAGATGGCCTTTTAGAGAGCGAGACTCAGTCCTTGCTATACACATTACTAAACTTAGAGTTTTCAAGTTGACTGAGGGGAGAATTCTGCCTTCAGTGACTCAGTGGAACAGACAACTTGAAGCATGTCCTTGAATATATGTTGTGAGGGTAACTTAAATAAACAGAGAAAATATATTCTACCTTAATGGAAAGGAAAAATCCAAGTAAGGATGCTAGTTTTTTCTTTTTTTTTTTTTTTGTATATATGAAATTTATTGACAAATTGGTTTCCATACAACACCCAGTGCTCATCCCAAAGGTGCCCTCCTCAATACCCATCACCCACCCTCCCTCCCTCCACCCCCCATCAACCCTCAGTTTGTTCTCAGTTTTTAACAGTCTCTTATGCTTTGGCTCTCTCCCACTCTAACGTCCTTTTTTTTTTTTTTTCCTTCCCCTCCCCCATGGGTTCCTGTTAAGTTTCTCAGGATCCACGTAAGAGTGAAACCATATGGTATCTGTCTTTCTCTGTATGGCTTATTTCACTTAGCATCACACTCTCCAGTTCCATCCACATTGCTACAAAAGGCCATATTTCATTTTTTC
Source organism: Lynx canadensis (assembly GCF_007474595.2). Taxonomy (NCBI): domain Eukaryota; kingdom Metazoa; phylum Chordata; class Mammalia; order Carnivora; family Felidae; genus Lynx; species Lynx canadensis. Next base: position 60,714,930 of record NC_044306.2, read on the forward strand.
TCATTGCCACATAGTATCCATTGTGTATATAAACCACAATTTCTTTATCCATTCATCAGTTGATGGACATTTAGGCTCTTTCCATAATTTGGCTATTGTTGAGAGTGCTGCTATGAACATTGGGGTACAAGTGCCCCTATGCATCAGTACTCCTGTATCCCTTGGGTAAATTCCTAGCAGTGCTATGCGGGTCATAGGGTAGGTCTATTTTAATTTTCTGAGGAACCTCCACACTGCTTTCCAGAGCGGCTGCACCAATTTGCATTCCCACCAACAGTGCAAGAGGGTTCCCGTTTCTCCACATCCTCTCCAGCATCTATAGTCTCCTGATTTGTTCATTTTGGCCACTCTGACTGGCGTGAGGTGATACCTGAGTGTGGTTTTGATTTGTATTTCCCTGATAAGGAGCGACGCTGAACATCTTTTCATGTGCCTGTTGGCCATCTGGATGTCTTCTTTAGAGAAGTGTCTATTCATGTTTTCTGCCCATTCTTCACTGGGTTATTTGTTTTTCGGGTGTGGAGTTTGGTGAGCTCTTTATAGATTTTAGATACTAGCCCTTTGTCCGATATGTCATTTGCAAATATCTTTTCCCATTCCGTTGGTTGCCTTTTAGTTTTGTTGGTTGTTTCCTTTGCTGTGCAGAAGCTTTTTATCTTCATAAGGTCCCAGTAATTCACTTTTGCTTTTTAATTCCCTTGCCTTTGGAATGTGTCGAGTAAGAGATGCTACGGCTGAGGTCAGAGAGGTCTTTTCCTGCTTTCTCCTCTAAGGTTTTGATGGTTTCCTGTCTCACATTTAGGTCCTTTATCCATTTTGAGTTATTTTTGTAAATGGTGTGAGAAAGTGGTCTAGTTTCAACCTTCTGCATGTTGCTGTCCAGTTCTCCCAGCACCATTGTTAAAGAGGCTGTCTTTTTTTCCATTGGATGTTCTTTCCTGGCTTTGTCAAAGATGAGTTGGCCATACGTTTGTGGGTCTAGTTCTGGGGGTTTCTATTCTATTCCATTGGTCTGTGTGTCTGTTTTTGTGCCAATACCATGCTGTCTTGATGATTACAGCTTTGTAGTAGAGGCTAAAGTCTGGGATTGGGATGCCTCCTGCTTTGGTCTTCTTCTTCAAAATTCCTTTGGCTATTCGGGGCCTTTTGTGGTTCCATATGAATTTAGGATTGCTTGTTCTAGTTTCGAGAAGAATGCTGGTGCAATTTTGATTGGGATTGCATTGAATGTGTAGATAGCTTTGGGTAGTATTGACAATTTTGACAATATTTATTTTTCCAATCCATGAGCAGGGAAGTCTTTCCATTTCTTTAAATCTTCTTCAATTACCTTCATAAGCTTTCTATAGTTTTCAGCATACAGATCCTTTACATCTTGGTTAGATTTATTCCTAGGTATTTTATGCTTCTTGGTGCAATTGTGAATGGGATCAGTTTCTTTTATTTGTCTTTCTGTTGCTTCATTGTTAGTGTATAAGAATGCAACTGATTCTGGACATTGATTTTGTATCCTGCAACTTTGCTGAATTCATGTATCAGTTCTAGAAGACTTTTGGTGGAGTCTATCGGATTTTCCATGTATAATATCATGTCATCTGCAAAAAAGCGAAAGTTTGACTATCTTTGCCAATTTTGATGCCTTTGATTTCCTTTTGTTGTCTGATTGCTGATGCTAGAACTTCCAGCACTATGTTAAACAACAACGGTGAGAGTGGGCATCCCTGTCGTGTTCCTGATCTCAGGGAAAAAGCTCTCAGTTTTTCCCCGTTGAGGATGATGTTTAGCTGTGGGCTTTTCATAAATGGCTTTTATGATCTTTAAGTATGTTCCTTCTATCCCGACTTTCTCAAGGGTTTTTATTAAGAAAGGGTGCTGGATTTTGTCAAAGGCCTTTTCTGCATCGATTGACAGGATCATATGGTTCTTCTCTCTTTTTTTTGTTAATGTGATGTATCACGTTGATTGATTTGTGAATGTTGAACAGCCCTGCATCCCAGGAATGAATCCCACTTGATCATGGTGAATAATTCTTTTTATATGCTGTTGAATTCGATTTGCTAGTATCTTATTGAGAATTTTTGCATCCATATTCATCGGGGATATTGGCCTGTAGTTCTCTTTTTTTACTGGGTCTCTGTCTGGTTTAGGAATCAAAGTAATACTGGCTTCATAGAAGGAGTCTGGAAGTTTTCCTTCCCTTTCTATTTCTTGGAATAGCTTGAGAAGGATAGGTATTATCTCTGCTTTAAACGTCTGGTAGAACTCCCCTGGGAAGCCATCTGGTCCTGGACTCTTCTTTGTTGGGAGATTTTTGATAACCGATTCAATTTCTTCGCTGGTTATGGGTCTGTTCAAGCTTTCTATTTCCCTCCTGATTGAGTTTTGGAAGAGTGTGGGTGTTCAGGAATTTGTCCATTTCTTCCAGGTTGTCCATTGTTGGCATATAATTTTTCATAGTATTCCCTGATAATTGTTTGTATCTCTGAGGGATTGGTTGTAATAATTCCATTTTCATTCATGATTTTAATCTATTTGGGTCATCTCCCTTTTCTTGTTGAGAAGCCTGGCTAGAGGTTTGTCAATTTTGTTTATTTTTTCAAAAAACCAACTCTTGGTTTCGTTGATCTGCTCTACAGTTTTTTTTAGATTCTATATTGTTTATTTCTGCTCTGATCTTTATTATTTCTCTTCTTCTGCTGGGTTTTAGGCTGCCTTTGCTGTTCTGCTTCTATTTCCTTTAGGTGTGCTGTTAGATTTTGTATTTGGATTTTTCTTGTTTCTTGAGATAGGCCTGGAGTTGCAATGTATTTTCCTCTCAGGACTGCCTTCCGCTGCGTCCCAAAGCGTTTGGATTGTTGTATTTCATTTTCGTTTGTTTTCCATATATTTTTGATTTCTTCTCTAATTGCCTGGTTGACCCACTCATTCGTTAGTAGGGTGTTCTTTACACCTCATGCTTTTGGAGGTTTTCCAGACTTTTTCCTGTGGTTGATTTCAAGCCTTCATAGCATTGTGGTCTGAAAGTATGCATGGTATAATTTCAATTCTTGTAAACTTATGAAGGGCTGTTTTGGACCCAGTATATGATCTATCTTGGAGAATGTTCCATGTGCACATCGAGAAGAAAGTACTCTGTTGCTTTGGGATGCAGAGTTCTAAATATATCTGTCCAAGTCCATCGATCCAGTGTCTCATTCAGGGCCCTTGTTTCTTTATTGACCGTGTGTCTAGATGATCTATCCATTTCTGTAAGTGGGGTGTTAAGTCCCCAGCAATTACCACATTCTTATCAATAAGGTTGCTTATGTTTATGAGTAATTGTTTTATATATTTGGGGGCTCGGTATTCGGCGGCATAGACATTTAAATGTTAGCTCTTCCTGATGGATAGACCCTGTAACTATTATATAATGTCCTTCTTCATCTCTTGTTACAGCCTTTAATTTAAAGTCTAGTTGTCTGATATAAGTATGGCTACTCCAGCTTTCTTTTCGCTTCCAGTAGCATGATAATAGTTCTCCATCCCCTCACTCTGAATCTAAAGGTGTCCTCAGGTCTAAAATGAGTCTCGTTGTAGACAGCAAATAGATGGGTCTTGTTTTTTTTATCCATTCTGATACCCTATGTCTTTTGGTTGGCGCATTTAATCCATGTACATTCAGTGTTATTATAGAAGATAAGGGTTTAGAGTCATTGTGATGTCTGTATGTTTTATGCTTGTAGTGATGTCTCTGGTACTTTGTCTCACAGGGTCCCCCCTTAGGATCTCTTGTAGGGCTGGTTTAGTGGTGACAAATTCCTTCAGTTTTTGTTTGTTTGGGAAGACCTTTATCTCTCCTTCTATTCTAAATGACAGACTTGCTGGATAAAGGATTCTCGGCTGCATATTTTTTCTGTTCTAGCACACTGAAAATCTCGTGCCAATTCTTTCTGGCCTGCCAAGTTTCAAAAGAGAGATCAGTCACGAGTCTTATAGGTCTCCCTTATATGTGAGGGCACGTTTTACCCCTTGCTGCTTTCAGAATTTTCTCTTTATCCTTGTATTTTGCCAGTTTCACTATGATATGTCGTGCAGAAGATCGATCTCAAGTTCCGTCTGAAGGGAGTTCTCTGTGCCTCTTGGATTTCAATGCCTTTTTCCTACCCCAGTTCAGGGACAGTCTCAGCTATTATTTCTTCAAGTACCCCTTCAGCACCTTTCCCTCTCTCTTCCTCCTCTGGATACCAATTATGCGTATATTATTTTCTTTTTAGGTATCACTTAGTTCTCTAATTTTCCCCTCATACTCCTGGATTTTTTTTATCTCTCTTTTTCTCAGCTTCCTCTTTTTCCATAACTTTACTTCTAGTTCACCTAATCTCTCCTCTGCCTCTTCCATCCGAGCCGTGGTGGTTTGCCATTTTGTTTTGCATTTCATTTAAAGCGTTTTTCAACTCCTCGTGACTGTTCCTTAGCCCTTGATCTCTGTAGCAAGAGATTCTCTGCTGTCCTGTATGCTGTTTTCCAGCCCAGCGATTAATTTTATGACTATTATTCTAAATTCACTTTCTGTTATATTATTTAAATCCTTTTTGATCAGCTCATTAGCTGTTGTTATTTCCTGGAGATTCTTCTGAGGGGAATTCTTCCGCTTGGTCATTTCGGATAGTCCCTGGTGTGGTGAGGACCTGCAGGACACTTCCCCTGTGCTGTGGTGTATAACTGGAGTGGTGGGCGGCGGGCCGCAGTCAGTCCTGATGTCTGCCCCCAGCCCACCCCTGGGGCCACAGTCAGACTGGTGTGTGCCTTCTCTTCCCCTCTCCTAGGGGCGGGATTCACTGTGGGGTGGCGTGGCCCGTCTGGGCTACTTGCACACTGCCAGGCCTTGTGATGCTGGGGATCTGGCGTATTAGCTGGGGTGGGAAGGCAAGGTGCACGGCGGCAGGGGGGCAGGCTTAGCTCGCTTCTCCTTAGGTGATCCACTTCAGGAGGGGCCCTGTGGCAGCCGGAGGGAGTCAGATCCGCTGCCGGAGGTTTGGCTCCGCAGAAGTACAGAGTTGGGTGTTTGCGTGGAGCGAGCAATTTCCCTGGCCGGAACCGGTTCCCTTTGGGATTTTGGCTGGGGGATGGGCGGGGGAGATGGCGCTGGCGAGCGCCTTTGTTCCCCGCCAAACTGAGCTCTGTCGTCCGGGGGCTCCGCAGCTCACCCTCCCTTTGTCCTCCAGCCTTCCCGCTTCAGAGCAGAGCTGTTAACTTATGACCTCCAGACGCTAAGTCGCGCTTGCTGTCGGAACACAGTCCGTCAGGCCCTCTGCTTTTGCAAGCCGGACTCGAGGGCTCTGCTTGGCTGGCGAGCCGCACCTCCGTCCCGGCTCCCTCCCGCCAGTCCGTGGAGCGCGCACCGCCTCGCCGCCCTTCCTACCCTCTTCCGTGGGCCTCTCGTCTGCACTTGGGTCCGGTGACTCCGTTCTGCTAATCCTCTGGCGGTTTTCTGGGTTATTTAGGCAGGTGTAGGTGGAATCTAAGTGATCAGCTGGACGCGCGGTGAGCCCAGCGTCCTCCTATGCCGCCATCTTCCCAGAATTCCTCCCAAGTGCCGCTAGTTTTTTTCTTAAATAGATGTACTCATTTGGTAAAATTCTAACTAGAATTGAAGTAGAAATTTTGGGGAACTTACAAAGTCATTTCAAAATGTATAGAGAAGAACAAAGGACAAGGAAAAGATTGTACTCTTCTGAATAAAAAATAAATAAATAACTTAAAAAGAAGAAATCAAAGAATCATAAAGCTTTTAAAATTTCATGTCCAGGTGTGCCTGGGGGGCTCAGTTGGTTAAGCATAAGACTCTTAATTTTGGCTGGTCATGATCTCACTGTTTCATGAGTTCATGCCTCTGCAATGCATTTTGTGCACCGACCTCGTGGAACCTGCTTTGGATTCTCCCTCTCTCCCTCTCTCTCTGACCCTTCCCCACTTGCACTCTCTCTGCCTCTCTCAAATAATAAGCCTAAAAAAAACTTCATGTTCCATCAATTCCTCTGCAAGGTATATAGACTACACTTATGTTGGAGAACATGGAGACTTGTTTGTAAAATGTACATACTAATATGGCTCATAAAACCAAATATAAGAAATGCCCAAAACTTCTCTCTAAGAAGAATGGATAATAACTGACATCTACATAACACTGGGTGATCACAGAAGTAACAATTAATGACTTAGAGCAACATTCATTAACATGAATGCATTCTTAAAAATATACTATTTAATGTTAAAGTATTATGCAAATTACTTCTTAAAAGGATAACTTAAATACAATAGGAACTTCTGGGCGCAGTTTTTAGGAATGCATTCACACCTACACCTATTTTAGTATTTCATACATATATGTTAAAATATATATAAAGGTAAGGGAATAATATACACATATTCAAGATGGTGATTATATTTAAGTAAGAGTGAGTTATTGACCAAGAAGAGATATTCATAAGTCTTCGATGGCATTGGTAATTATCCATTACTTATTTCAGTTGGTGGGTTCATTCACATACATCTTATTTTTATATTTCCTGGAAGTATATGTAACTATTACATTAAATATATATCTATATTATGTATACACTAATAGTAATGACATAGAAGTACTCTTGTATGTAAGACTCTGTACAGATGAAATACGTTTTCTACATATTAGCTCAAGGCTCTCAGAATACTATAACTGGCAAATTACAGATGAGGTGAAAAGCCAACCCTTCTAATGGTCCTTGGCTTTTCTATTCCAGATTTGCTTTTTCAGGTGATTGGAAGAAATTAAACATTAGAATGTTAATTTTCTTATGTCTAATATGAAGGTTTCACTGGATAATACTAAGTATCATTTTATGTACTATTTGTCAGGTTACTGCGTCAAAATTGGGAGAGAGAAAAATTAAAAAAAAATTGTTTTGAATGTCAAAATTTAGTCATTCCAGAAATTCAACCAAATGCAGTATCTCATTTATTCTTTTCTGAACACCAATTTCATCTTGCCAATTTTATTGTCAATTGTTTTTATTACATTCCTTTGTTCTTCCCAGTATATCCTGTTCTGTTAATTATATTGTCTACTTATTACACCTTAAAAGTTATAATCTCTACTAAATTGACTGTCTCATTTTGTCAAAAGTGCTCACCTTTCTTTATCTGAAAAAAATAACACTGCATTAATCTTAAGCTTCATCTAATTAAATTTCCACTTTTCTCATTCATTTCCTATAAGATTCTTTAATGAATAAGTGATGTGTATTTTATGAGCTTACTTTCTCTCTTATGCTTAAGATAGCCCTTTGAAAATGTTTAAATTCATCTCCAATACCTTCTCTTAATAGAAAAGTTTTTCTTAGTCCTAGTTATACTTGCCTTTATGTAACTGGTAACTTTTCATGTTTATTAAAATATTTACCTTGTTTTCAGTAAATGACTCAATGATATCTTAATCCAATCTTCAGTATAATCTGGGTGGACCCATACAAGCCTGTCTTCCTTTCTTCACTCATCTTTGTTTATCTTCTTTCCCTTAGACAAATTAACCACTCTCAAGCTTATGATCATTCCTGCATTGTAGCCATAATCCTTTTCTTCAACCCTATTGAATTTTCCTCATGTCTCCATATTATCTTTTTTTTTTTTTTTTAATTTACATCCAAATTAGTTAGCATATAGTGCAACAATGATCTCAGGAGTAGATTCCTTAGTGTCACTTACCCATTTAGCCCATCCCCCCCTCACACAACCCCTCGAGTAACCTTCTGTTTGTTCTCCATATTTAAGAGTCTCTTATGTTTTGTCCCCTCTCCCTGTTTTTAGATTATTTTTGCTTCCCTTCCCTTATGTTCATATGTTTTGTCTCTTAAAGTCCTCATATGAGTGAAGTAATATGACATTTGTCTTTCACTGACTGACTAATTTTGCTTAGCATAATACCTTCCAGTTCCAACCACATAGTTGCAAATAGCAAGATTTCATTCTTTTTGATTGCTGAGTAATACTCCATTGTATATATATACCACCTCTTCTTTATCCATTCATCCATCAATGGACATTTGGGCTCTTTGCATACTTTGGCTATTGTTGATAGTGCTGCTAAAAATATTGGGGTGCATGTGTGCCTTCAAAAACAGCACACCTGTATCGCTTGGATAAATGCCTAGTAGTACAATTGCTGGGTTGTAGGGTAGTTCTGTTTTTAATTGTTTGAGAAACCTCCATACTGTTTTCCAGAGTGGCTGCACCAGCTTGCATTCCCACCAACAATGCAAAGAGATCCTCTTTCTCTGCATCCTTGCCAACATCTGTTGTTGCCTGAGTTGTTAATGTTCGCCATTCTGACAGGTGTAAGGTAGTATCTCATTGTGGTTTTGATTTGTATTTCCCTGATGATGAGTGATGTGGAGCATTTTTTCATGTGTCGGTTGGCATCTGGAGATGTGTCTATTGGAGAAGTGTCTGTTCATGTCTTTTGACCATTTCTTCACTGGATGATTTGTTTTTTGGGTGTTGACATTGATAAATTCTTTATAGATTTGAATACTAACCCTTTATCTGATATGTCCTTTGCACATATCTTCTCCCATTCTGTCGGTTGCTTTTTAGTTTTGCTGATTGTTTCCTTAGATGTTCAGAAGCTTTTTATTTTGATGAGGTCCCAGTAGTTCATTTTGCTTTTGTTTCCCTTGCCCCCAGAGACGTGTTGAGTAAGAAGTTGCTGTGGCAAAGATCAAAGAGGTTTTTGCTTGCTTTCTCCTCGAGGATTTTGATGGCTTTCCTTCTTACATTGAGGTCTTTCATCCATTTTGAGTTTATTTTTGTGTATGGAGTAAGAAAGTAGTCCAGGTTCATTCTTCTGCATGTCGCTGTCCAATTTTCCCAGTACCACTGCTGAAGAGGACTGTCTTTATTCCATTGGATATTCTTTCCTGCTTTTCAAAGATTAGTTGGCCATATGTTTGGGGTCCATTTCTGGGTTCTCTATTCTGTTCCATTGATCTGAGTGTCTGTTCTTGTGCCAGTACCATACTGTCTTGATGATTACAGCTTTGTAGTATAGCTTGAAGTTTGAGATTGTGATGCCTCCTGCTTTAGTTTTCTTTTTCAAAATTGCTTTGGCTATTTGGCATCTTTTCTTGTTCCATACAAATTTTCGGATTATTTGTTCTAGTTCTGTGAAGAATGCTGGTGTTATTTTGATAGGAATTGCATTGAATATGTAAATTCATTTGGGTGGTATCAACATTTTAACAATATTACAATATTTACAGTATTACAATATTTACAATATTAAACAATATTTTTTCTTCCTATCCATTTTTTCTTCCTATCCATTTTTTTGTGTCTTCTTCTATTGCTGTCATAAGCTTTTTATAGTTTTCAGTATATAATTTTTCACCTCTGTGGTTAGATTTATTCCTAGGTATTTTATGGTTTTGGTTCAATTGTAAATGGGATTGATTCCTTGATTTCTCTTTCTGTTGCTTCCTTGTTGGTGTATAGGAATGCAACCAATTTCTGTGCATTGATTTTTTATATCCTGCCATTTTGCTGAATTCATGAATCAGTTGTAGCAGTCTTTTGGTGGAATCTTTGGGTGTTCCATATAGAATATCATGTCAACCTGTGAAGAGTGAAAGTTTGACCTCCTCCTGGCCAATTTGGGTGCTTTTTTCCTTTGTTTTGTCTAATTGCAGAAGCTAAGACTTCTAATACTATGTTGAATAATGGTGGGAAAAAGTGGACATCCCTGTCTTGTTTCTGACCTTAGGGGGAAAGATCTCAGTTTTTCCCCATTGAGGATGATATTAGGTGTGGGTCTTTTGTATATAGCTTTTATGATCTTGAGGTATGCTCCTTCTATCCCTACCTTCTTGAGGGTTTTATCAAGATAGTATGCTGTATTTTGTCAATGCTTTTCTGCATCTATTGAGAGAAGCATATGGTTCTTTTCCTTTCTTTTATTGATGTGATGAATCACATTGATTGTTTTGCAGATATTGAACCTGCCCTGAATCCCAAGTATGAATCCCACTTGGTCATGGTGAATAATTTTTTAATGTGTTATTAGAGCTGGTTGGCTAATATCTTGTTGAGGATTTTTGCATCCATGTTCTTCAGGGAAATTGGTCTATATTTCTCCTTTTTAGTGGGTCTGTGTTTGGTTTTGGAGTCAAGGTAATGCTGGCTTCATAGAAAGAGTTTGGAAGTTTTCCTTCCATTTCTAGTTTTTGGAACAGCTTCAAGAGAATAGGTGTTCACTCTTCCTTAAATATTTGGTAGAATTCACCTGGAAAGCCATCTGGCCCTGGACTCTTGTTTTTTGGAAGATTTTTGATTACTAATTCGATTTCTTTCTGGTTATGAGTCTGTTCAGATTTTCTGTTTCTTTCTGTTTCAGTTTTGGTAGTGTATATGTTTCTAGGAATTTGTCCATTTCTTCCACATTGCCCATTTTATTGGCATATAATTGCTCATAATATTCTCTTATTATTGTTTTTCTTTCTGCTGTGTTGGTTGTGATATCTTCTCTTTCATTCTTGATTTTATTTGGGTCTTTTCCTTTTTCTTTCTGATCAACTGGCTAGTGGTTTATCAATTTTGTTAATTCTTTCAAGTAACCAGCTTCTGAATTCATCGATCTGTTCTCCTGGTTTTTTTGGTTTTGATAGCATTAATCCTGCTCTAATCTTTATTATTTCCTGTGTTCTGCTGGCTTTGGGTTTTATTTGCTGTTCTTTTTCCAGCTCCTTAAGGCATAAGGTTAGGTTGTGTATCTGAGATCTTTCTTCCTTCTTTAGGAAGGCCTGGATTGCTATATACTCTCCTCTTATGACCGCCTTTGCGGGTGTCCAAAGGTTTGGGTTGTGGTATTATCCTTTTCACTGGCTTCCATATACTTTTTAATTTCCTCTTTAACTCTTGGTTAGCCCATTCATTCTTTAGTAGGATGTTTTTCAGTCTCCATGTATTTGTTACCTTTCCAAATTTTTTCTTGTGGTTGATTTTGAGTTTATAGCATTGTAGTCTGTGTTGGTTTAGTCTTTCTTTTGGTTGAACTCCTTTGTTTCATCATTTTGAAGGAAGAAAAGCAATTAATGAGGTAAAAAAATAAAATAAAATAAATAAATTAAAAATATAAAAAAATATAATAATATTAAAATTAAAAAATTCCAAACAAACACACACAACAAAAAAAACAAATAAATGATGCTCGATTCTAGGTGTGTTTTGGTGTTGAAACACCAAAGCCCCTGGGTGTTGAAAGGGTCTGATAGATTAGAGAAAAGAAGTGAAAGAAAAAAAAGAAAGGAAATAGTTTGAATTTGAAAAATAAATACACTAAAGTAGACTAAAATATAATGACAGAAGTAAAATAGAATTTGAAAAAAAAATACACAAGAGTAAAATTATAGTAGAAAAAATAAAGAAAAATATTTTTAATAAAAATTGAAATAAAATGAGTTTTTCCTCTTTCTGTATTCAAGACAAAGAAAGAAATGAAAAGAAAAAAGAGGGAAAAAAAAAAAGAAAAGAAATAAAATTGAATAGATGGACTGGCAAACAGACTGAAATATAGTGAAATTACTTTGTTTTCCTTTAGATGTCAACCTATGAAGCATTTTATAGTCCTTAAACTAAGCAGTCAGAGAGACTTGTGTTCCTGAAGAGTGAGGTTGGCTCATTTGGGCAGGGCTTAGTGTAACAGCTCCGTTCTCCACCTGATGGCGCTGCTTAGCTTACTGGGGTGGATTGTTGTGGCACTTGTAGGTGCGTATGTGCATGCCTGGGAGCGGTGAAAATGGCATCACCCAGCTACCAGTCTCTAGTATTGGAACTCTGCTCTCCCTGATTAGCAATCATGTACCCGTCCTTTGTTTTCTGCTTCCATCCACTCCGCTCTTTTACACAGTCCATGACCAAGCCCTAGGCAGCCTCCCTCCTGAGTTTTGTCACATATTCGGTTGTTTTTCCCAATCCCTTACTTCTGAGGGACTGCAGCTTTCATCTGTTCTGCCCCTGTGTGGAGGGTCTCACCAAAAAGGGCCGTGTTCCAGTTGTACCCAGGAACGTTTGTGGGATGCCCAGAGGACTGCAGCCAGGTGCCAGCCCACCCCAGGAAAAATAGTGAGATAGTGTAGCAGCAGCGTTTGAGGGGTACTATGGAAAAGCACAACACACATCTGGCACCAGGCTTTACCCTTACTAACCTTGTTCTAGCACCAGTGAATTGGTTGTTCTCCCGGGTCCTCTGGGGCCTTGCCTTTGGGGGACCACACAGCCTCTATAGGTGTCCTCCCAGCAGGGAAACCACCTGCCGCATGTGGCCTGAAGAACCTCGGACTCCACTCTGATCCTGGGGATTCACCAGGAGCACCAGAGCACAGCCAGAGCACAGCCAGGTATTGAGCTGCAGAGTTTCAGACTCTGTGCTCCCCCATTTATAGTCTTAATGGAATTAACCTTCTCCTTTCTCCCTTTTTAGTTCCATCCCTGTGGCTGTTTTTCTACTTTTCCACTTTCTTCCCAGCTGCTTTTGGGGGGGGTGCTTTTGCCTTATTCTCCCCTGCCCCCTGTCCTCTCTCCACACACCAAAGCAGCTCCCTGTCCTCCGCAGCTTCTCTCTCCCCCCAGTTCACCTCTCTCTGCTGTGTACCTGCTGAGTTCTGTGGTTCAGGTTGTGCAGATTGTTGTGTTAATCCTCAGATCAATTTTCTAGGTATGCAAGATGGTTTAGTGTTGGTCTGGCTGTATTTCATGATGCAAGACACACAAGAAACTTCCATGCTGTTCTGCCATCTTGGCTCCCTTATCTTTTTTTGTCTGAATGTTTATATGGGAGTACTGGTGATCAAAAGAGAGCATTCTACTGTTGTAGTGATCTTGCAAAGAACCAAACAAGGGTCTTCATTGGCAGAAGCAACCTTACTTCTAAACTCTTGGAACTTTAAAGATGAGAATATGTTTAAATAAGTTTGAATTACATAAATAGCATATATGCTGACAACAACAACAACAACAACAAAAGGTAATCAGGTGTCTCTCTGACCCTGCTGAATCTATGAGTTTCAAATATGCATTAATGAATTTATAAACTGCCATTTGCCTATGTCAATATAGAGGAATACATAATTCATATGCCTCTGTGAAGATAACTCATAGTCAAATATGTGACTATGACTATAGTATTTGACTATTGGTCAAAACTGTTGTATGAAGGATAAGTGGATGGAACAAATTAATGTCCAGAAGAAGGCTAAATAATATTTTGGCAAAATTTCATCACAGTATATGGATTTCAATCAGGAATCAAAGATGTAATCATCATGGTTACATACTGTTGGGAATGATAAGGTATTAGGGACATCTGGATGTAATTGGGGGGGGGGGGAAGGCTTAAAAGAAATAGGCAAGGGAATACACATAATTCTTATTCAGTATCTAGGGACAGTTCCTTACTTTTCAGACAGTGATCCAAAAGTACCATAATAAATAACTATAGCAGCTGCACCTTGGCACATGGACATAAGTCTCATTCCTGGAACAGTACTGTAGGTGAGAAGGTTAGCAAATAAATGCCATTTAAAAAATATGAGCCAAAATCAATAGATAATAGAAATAAACTACTTTTAAAATATGGTTATAGAGTTAAAGAAGAATACATTATAATGTTTGGGAAAATAATTGTTAAATCATATAGTCACACAAGCATCTGTTTATATATATGTAACCAGACCAAAATTTCATTGGGTAGTTATTATATTTTGTACTATGCAGGATTCCAAAAATAGAATTCTTGCAGTCTAAAAGCAATATATTTTTTAAGCCATGATCACTTCTAAATTCATTCATCTTCATTAATACATATGAGAATGTTATCAGTAATCAATTTGAAAGTTTAATTTTATTTAGATTTCATTGGCAGAAATTTTTTTTTCATAAACAGCTATAGTCCTAAACGAGATAATTAAATAGTAAGATACTCTAAGAAAAATGCTTTTGGTTTTTCAAAATGTATTAAAAGTCAAATAAGTAAACAAAAAAAGAAATGTGAAAAATGACTGATGGCTTGATACAAAGAAAATAATATTGAAACCCACATTTATTTTTCTTAAGTTGACTCTAAACAAATATAGGATAACTAGTTTTTAGAAATGAAGCTTCACCTGACTACTTTCCAGAAAACTTTCATTACTAAGTCAAGCACATGGCCACTAAATCAAATTATTAAAGTATTACATTTAAAATGTTCTTGTAATTTCAAGATGTGATTTGATCTTTTAAGGGAATGACTGCCTTATTCAAACAGTAATAGAATTCTTCCATTATGTCATTCAAAGAACAAATGAAACTGGTGGATTTTAAACCTTTTCCAATGGTATATTTTTATCTTTAAATTATCATCTACTTTCTCAAACAATTTTAGCTACATTTACTGATATTAATTACCACTGAGAGTACCTCAAACTTCATAGATATATCAGAGTCACATAATGCATAAAAACATATTTTTGTAAAAAATAGATGATGAATAATCTTGTGGGCCAGCAAATGCAATGCAAGGAATAGAATTATGTCTACCAAATTCAACACATTTCTGAAAGATGACTAATAATTATGGCTACTTGGAGAAATACGTTATGTTCACATCATAATTGCAAAACCTATTCAAGTCATTCCACTTACTATAAAGGGGAATGAAATAAAACTACTCAAAAAAAAAGGGAGTATGCTAAAAGTGTGTGTCAGTTTTTTTTTTTCAATTAGGTTCAAGGTTTCCTATGTTGCAGTTCATTAGAAATTCCTCAAGATTCAAAATAAAAAATAGGAACCTGTTAGATGTTGTAAATTAATATCTGTCATTATTATCAACACAAATGGCTTGTATCCAAGGCCTCTAAAAGCATATCAAGGCAGTGTTAAATTAAATAGCATTGTAGGATTTTGAATGATATGTATCACATGGAATTTTGTTCATAGTTTTATACATCTGAACTTAAAGAAGTGACACTAAAGAGAAAAAGAAAGAAGAAAATGCATCCACAAAATAAAATATAAAACTATGAAGAATACATCTAATAGGCTATTATGAAATTTGATTATTTAAGCATGAAATTTATCTACCCTATAAATATGGCATTATATATCAGGAACTAAGTGAAGAAGAAAATCAGGAATGATGGGAAACTAATCATGGCTCATGAGATTTGGTTGTAAACTTTCATAGATTTATTTCTTAAAAAAATGATAAGGAAATACATTACTATCTTGGTGCAAAGACACACTGTAATGAGTAAACTACAATTTACTGCTAGAAGAGATCACTGTATAATTCAATTTATGCCCTCTCATAAATTTCAGAATAAGTTGAGTTTTTACTGCTAACATCCTTTCAGTTATATATAGCCTCAGTACACAGTAAAACATGTGGACTTGAGAGCAACAGACTCACTCTAATGTCATAGGGATAACATGTGTATGATGGTGAGGACTCCTTGCTAAACCATTATTTGCTCAAAGGACAATTTTGTCATCGTAAGTAAAATTAGTATCTGTTTAAGTTCCTAGTTTTTCTGGATTCTCCATTTTTGCCTGCTGTGCGGTTACAGAGCTAAATGACCGTGAGAACTTGATACCTACCTTACAGTCAGGCAAAGTTTACACATTCATATGAAGAAATTAATTCTGCTGGTGGTAGTCACAAAACGAAAATGAGGTAAATAGAAAACAAGAGGAAATACATAATATTTTTTTAACAATACAATTTTGTTTTTTCATCCAGTCATAGGTTTATAAGCCAGGTAGATTGCTCACTTTTTACTATTTTAAAGCAATTTTAGGTTCACAGTAACCTTAGGAGAAAGAGACAGCAAACTTAGGAAGGATCACATGGTATTTCTAATTTTTTGAGGAGTGCCCATGCTGTTTTCCAAAGTGGCTCTTCCAATTTAGATTTCCACCAACAGTGAATGAGGTTTCCTTTTTTCCACATTCTCATCAATACTTGTTTCTTGTCTTTTTGATTTTAGCCATTCTTTTTTGCAGGATGGGGGTGGGATATGACCTTTACTGATATTAGCTTATCCACTGGAGTGGAAACAATGTACAGAACCAAATGTTTGTTACTATAACTTCTGCATCACAATTTAAACACATACAAGTTTTTTGTTTTTGTTTTTTGTTTTTGTAAACTCAATTCAATCAAAATCCACTACTTCAGAGTCTATAGCTTCTTTGAAGCCACAGTAACACTGAAATATGGTTAAGACTCATGCAGAAAATTTGATTGGTTGGAAAGCTAATTAAACTTCCAACTTGCTCAAATAGAATTACAAAAAGGCAGTGTTGTGTTTTTCACAGAGATACAGTCGCCTGGAATCACCAACACTGGATAGCTGTTAAGAGTATTTAGAGTCCTGAGATAATAAGGAATCCGGGATCCTTTCAACAGTCTTTGACTGTCCTTTCTTCCCAGTCAGAGATTTGTTTATGTGAGGATTGACACCACCACCAGCAATTGTAGCCTTGATGAGAGAATCCAATTCTTCACCTCCACGAATAGCAAGTTGTAAATGAGGAAGGGTAACAAGCTTTACCTTCAAACGTTTGGATGCATTTCCTGCCAATTCAAGTACTTCTGCGGTGAGGTACTCCATGATGGCTGCACTGTGCACAGCGACAGTCACGCCCACACGTCCATGACTGGTTATCTTAGGTTTCACTGAATATTGCCCACTGGCAACTTCAAGCCAGCTCTCTGCTGGCTATGTCCCTATGTCTTGGCCTTTTCAGAGTCCTTCCCAGCCTTACTGCCAGCCTTTGAATTCTGCTGAGGCTTAAACAAGCAAGGCAGAAAAAGAATTAGAAAACAAGACCCCACAGCAACTCTTCCATTGGACCCGATTCAAACTGCCAATTTTAGCCTTTCTAACAGGTGTGAGGTGAAATCTCATTGTGGCTTAATTTGCTTTTCCCTGAAGACAGCGATTTTGAGGATCTTTTCATGTGCCTGTTGGCCATCTGGATGTCTCCTGTGAAAAAAGTCTATTCAGGTCCTCTGTCCATTGTTTTAATGGCATGTTTAGTGTTTTTGATGTTAAGTTGTATATCAGTTCTTCACGTAATTGGATATTAATCCCCATATCATTTGCAAATATCTTTCCCACTCAGTAAGTTGTCTTTTTGTTTTGTTGATGGTTTCCTTTGCTGGGCAAAAGCTTTAGTTGTTTATTTTTGCTTTTATTTCCCTTCTCTCAGGAGACCTATCTAGAAAAATAGTGCTATGAATGATGTCAGAGAAATTATTGCCTGTGTTCTCTTTTAGGATTTTTCTGGTTTTAGGTCTATGTTTGGGTCTTTAATAGATTTGAATTTATTTTGTGTATGGGGTTAGAAAGTAGTCCTGTTTCATGAGAATGTCCCCAGCACCATGTATTGAAGAGACTGTCTCTCTCCATTGTATATTCTCGCCTTCTTTGTCAGAGATTAATTGACCATATAAATGCAGGTTTATTATCCAGGCTTCTATTCTATTCCATTAACTATATGTCTGTTTTTGTGCAGTAGAATGCTGTTTTGACGACTACAGCTTTGCAGTATGTCTTGAACCTGGAATTGTGATACCTCCAGTTTTGTTCTTCTTTCTAAGATTGCTTTGTCTATTCAAGGTCCTTTTGTGGTTCCATACAAATTTTAATATTATTTTTTCTAGTTTTGTTGAAAAATTGCTGTTGTATTTTGATAAGGATTGCATTCAATCTGTAGATTGCTCTGGGTAGTATGGACAATTTTTCACAGTAATAATTCTTCAAATCCATAAGCATGGAGTATTTGTGTCATATTCATTTTCTTTCATCAATGTTTTATAGTTTACAGAGTACAGGTCTTTTACCTTTGGGGTTAAATGTATTCTAGGTATCCCTTTTTGGTGCAATTGTAAATGGAATTATTTTCTTAATTTTTCTTTCTGCTACTTCATTATTAGTGTATTCAAATCCAACACATTTTTATATACTGATGTTATACCCTGTGACTTTACTGAGTTCACTTATTACTTGTAGTTTTTCAGTGAAGGTTGATTTTGTCAAATACTTTTTTCTGCATTTGTTGAGATGATAATGTAATTTTTATTCTTTTTTTGGTTAACGTGATATGCCATGTTGATTTCAAGATGTTGAACCATCTTTGCATCACTTGAATAAATCCAGTTAATCATGGTGTATGATTTTTTGTGTGTATTATTGAATTTGACCTGCTAATATTTTGTTGACTATTTTAAAACTATATTCTTGAGTGATATTTGCCTGTAATTTTCTTTCTTTCTAGGTTAGATATCAGAGTATAGCTGGCTTGGTAGAATGAGCTTGGAATCATTTCTTCCTCTTCTATTTTTTGAAATAGTTTAATAAAAATAAGTAACTCTAAATGTTTGGGAGAATTCGCTTGTGAAGTTGTCTGTTACTGGACTTTTGTTTATTGGGAAGTTTTTGATTGCTAATTCAATTTCATTACTAATAATTGGCCTGTTCAATTTTTCTGGTTCTTCCTGGTTCAATTTGGGAAGATTGTATGTTTTTTAGAAATCTGTCATTTTCTCCTAGGTTGTCCAATTTGTTGGTGTGTAGTTTTTCATGGTAGTCTCGTTTTTCTGTGGGGTTGGTTGTAACTTCTCTTAACTTTTGATTTTATTTGGTCCCTCCCTTTTTTTCTCTATGAGTCTTGCTAAAGGTTTATCAATTTTGTTTATCTTTTTCAAACAACCATTTCTTAGTTTTGTTGATCTTTTCTATTGATTTTTTAGTCTCTAGTTCATTTACTTTTACTCTAATCTTTTTTTTTTTTTTTTTTTTTTTTTTTTTTTAAATTTTTTTTTTTTTTTTTTCAACGTTTATTTATTTTTGGGACAGAGAGAGACAGAGCTATGAACGGGGGGAGGGGCAGAGAGAGAGGGAGACACAGAATCAGAAACAGGCTCCAGGCTCTGAGCCATCAGCCCAGAGCCCGACGCGGGGCTCGAACTCACGGACCGCGAGATCGTGACCTGGCTGAAGTCGGACGCTTAACCGACTGCGCCACCCAGGCGCCCCACTTTTACTCTAATCTTTATTATTTCCTTCCTTTTTTTCTTTTTCTTTTTCTACTTCCTATAGGTGTAAGGTTGGATTGTGTCTTGAGATTGTTTTTTAAAGTTAGCCTGTATTGCTGTATATTTTCCCCTTAGAACGACTTTCACTTCATCTCTTAGATTTTCAAGTGTTGTTTTCATTTCATTTGTCTTAAGGTATTCTTAGATTTCCTCTTTGATTTCTTCATTGACCCAGTGGTTATTTAGTAGCATGTTGTTTAGACTTGTGTTTCTCGTTGTTGTTGTTGTTGTTCTTGTTGTCGTTTTCCAGATTTCTTGAAATTGGCTTCTAGTTTCATAGCATTGTGCTGAGTAAAGATACTTTATATGATTTCAGTTTCTTAAATTTATTGAGATTTGTTTTCTGACAACAAATGATCTATCCTGGAGAATTTTCATGTGTACTTGAGAAGACTGTATAATCTTCTGGTTTTGATAAATGTGCTGTTAAATCTCCTAAGTTGATTAGGTCTAATGTTAAGGTCAATGTTCCCATTTTCTATCTGGATAGTTACCCCTTTGATGTAAGTGGAATATTAAAGTCTCCTCCTCCTCCTCCTCCCTCCTCCTCCTCTTTCTTCTTTTTTCCTTCTTCTTTTCTTTTCTTTTCTTTTCTTATTCTCCTCCTTTATTCTTCTCCTTCTCTTCTCCTTTCTTCTTCTCCTTCCTTTTTTCCAAATGCCAACTTAGTTTAATAAATCAAGGAACCACAGGTGACTGCACTCTAGGAGAACATTCAGTTCCTCATGGTCCATTCATAGTCTTCTCTGAGATTCCACTGCTAATTGTGTGGCCATGAAGCTTATAGCCATCTTGTCTTGCTAATGCCACTGTGCCAGGCTGTACCCCAATGCCAGTGGGCACATGACAGATGAGTTAATACTCATGAGGGTCATATTTGTCATCCATGGATGTCATCTTCTCCAGGCCATGTTTGGCAACACTCTTTAGCTTTACTTCTAAAAGTGATAACTCTTGGAAGATATTCTCCAGAGTAAGCTTCCGGTCCCCAGGCTTTGTTTCTTCAGAAATGTACTCTGCAGTCCTTTCCAAATGTCTGCCACCTCTACCAAGTCCTTATAGAAACTCTGGATTCCAATATCTTGGCAATCTTCTACATATATCTGGTTTTGCCACCTTATGTTTTCATCATCAGCCACAGCTCTCTGGTATTCATTGTTAAGTCCTGGACTTCCTTCTCCAGTTTCACAGCTTTAAGGTTTAAGGCTTGTTCTACAAGAGAGGGTCCAAGTGCATCAGGAGGGTCCTCAGAACTGCAGTCCTCTTCGGCAGTTCTCTGAATGGCAGTGCTGAAAGGATGCAGCGATCCCCTGCCTTCCAACACAGGTGAAGGCCGGAAGGCACTGCACCAGTGGCTGGATTGCTCCACACTGATCACACAGCCATATTCCTGATCCCCAATGTTAAAGTCTTATGCTATTGTTTTATTACTGTCATTGTCTACCTTTGTATCTATTAATATTTGTTTTATATATTTAGGCTCTCGTATGTTACGTGCATGAATATTACAAGTGTTATACATATTTTTTTGGACTGATCCTTTTATTATTATGTAATCTCCTTTTTTATCTCATTAAAATTTGTTTTTAAAATCTATTTTGTCTTGCATAAGTATTGCTATCTCAACTTTCTCTTGTTTTTAAATTTGTGTGTAATATATTTTCAATCACTTCACATTCTATCTGTGTGTATCTTTAGATCTAAAGTGAGTTTCTTATAAGCAGCATATAGATAGGTCTGTATTTTATCCATTCTGCCACACTATGTGCATCCATCTTTCCTTCCTTCCTTCCTTCCTTCCTTCCTTCCTTCCTTCCTTCCTTCCTTACTTCCCCTCCCTTCCCTTTCCCCTTCCCCTTCCTCTTTCTTGTATTTTTTTAAAGTTTACTTATTTGCTTTGAGAAAAAAGAGAGGGGGGAGCATGAACAGGGGAGGGGCAGAAAGAGTGAGAGACAGAATCCCAAGCAAGCTTTGTGCTGTCTGTGCAGAGCCTGATGTGGGGTTCTATCCCACAACCATGAGATCATGACCTGAGCCAAAATCAAGAGTTAGATGCTTAACCGAGTCACCAGGCACCCCTATTTCTCTTTCTTTCTTTCTTTCTTTCTTTCTTTCTTTCTTTCTTTCTTTCTTTCTTTCTTTTCCTTTCTTTCCTTCCTTTCTTCCCTTCCTTTATTCCCTTCATTCCTTTCTTCCCTTCCTTTTTTCCCTTCCTTTCTTTCTTTTAGGAGTATTTAGTTCATTTACTTCTAAAGTAGTTATTGATAGAGATTTATTTATTGCCATTTTTTAAGTGTTTTCTGGTCATTTGAAAGTCTTTGATACCCACTGTCATTCACATTTTCTCCAATGTTAGCTTATAGAAGCTACATGGTTTTGAATATTATATTTAGGTCTTTGATCCTTTTTTTGGTAATTTTTACGAAGTGTATAAGATCTGTGTCTAGATTGTTTTTTTCATGGGGTGAAATGTGTTCCAACACGTTTGTTGAAGACACTTTTTGTTCCATTGTATGACATGTACTCTTTTGTCAAAGTTTAGTTGACTACATTTGCATGGGTTAATTTGGGCTCTCTATTCTGTTCCATCAATTCATTTTCTGATTCTTGCACCAATACCACACTGTCTTGATTACTGAAGCTCTATAGTATGTCTTCAAGTCAAATAGTGTTAACTCTTAAACTTTGTTCTTCTACTTTAATAATAGGTTGCTTATTTTGGGTATTTTGCCTCTCCATAAGAACTTTAAAATCAGTTTGCTGATGACCACAAAAACTTGCTGGGATTTTGATTAGAACTGTGATAAAACTAGAGATCAAGTTGTAAACAGTCAACATTTTGGCAATATCAAGTCTTTCTATCCACGACCATGTAATATGTCTCCATTTATTTTGTTCTTCTTTAATTTTTTTCTTCAGTTTGTAGTTTTCCTTATATAAATCTTAAACTTGTTTTTTAGATTTATAACTAAGTATTTCATTTTTGGTGTGCTAATGTAAATGGCACTGTAAAATTTTTAATTTTAAATTTTACTTGATTGATGCTAGTATATAGGAAAGTGGTAGTTTTTATATGTTAACCTTTTACCTTGAAAACTTACTATTATCACTTGTTAGTTCCAGTATGTATGTATGTGTGTATATACACACATTGACTATATATATATATATATATATATATATATATAGTCAATTCTCTCAGATTTTCTACATGGATGATTATATACCTGTGAATAAATTAGTTTCATTTCTTCCTTTCCAATCTGTGTATCTCTTAGTATGATGGCTTTAGATGTTTTGTAGATATTTTTATCAAGTTAAGGATATTCCCCTTCTATATCTAGTTTGCTGAGAATACTTATTATAAATGGGTGTGGGATTATGCCAATGCTTTTTCTGTTATCTATAGCTATGATCATATGATTTTCTTCTTTATATATTAATATAAATTAATTTATTAATTAATACAATGTATTAATTTATGTACTTAATTTAAATTATTTGATTTTTAAAATTTGAATCAGCCTTGCATAATTTGAAATAAATCTCACTTGGCCATGGTATATAATTTTTTATACATCATTGGATTTAATTTGTTAAATGTTTTTGAGAATATACATTTATATTCATCAGAGATAAATGTCTTTGATTTTGTTGTAACATATTAGTCTAGTTTTGTTATTAAAGTAATGCTGGCATTGTAGAATTAGTTATTAAGTATTAAGTAAATTAGAATTAGTTATTAACTATTTCCTTTGCTTCTGTCTTCTTGAAGAGATTATAGAAAATGGGTATTTCTTCTTTGAGTATTTGGTAATATTCATCAGTGAACCCATCTGGACCTGGTGCTTTCTGTTTTTGAAGGTTATTAATTGTTGATTCCACTTTTTAGGAGCACCTGGGTGGCTCAGTTGGTTAAGTGACCAGCCCTTGATTTTGGCTCAGGTCATGATCTCATAGTCATGAGATCAAGTCCTGTGTCAGGGTCCAGGCTTAGCATGAAGCCTGCTTGGGATTCTGTCTGTCCCTCTGCCCCTCCCCTACTCACATGCTCTCTCTCTCAAAAAAAAAATACTGATTCATTTATTAAATATAATTCTAGTATCTATATCTTCTTGTGTGAATTTTGGCAGAATGTGTCTTTTAAGGAATTGATTCATTTCAAGTAGTTTATAAAAGTTATTAGCATAGAATTGATTATATTATTTCTTTATTATCTTCATATATCTTCATTATCTTCCCAGAGCACAAGCAGGCAAGGGCAGAGAGAGAGGGAGACACAGAATCCAAAGTAGACTCCAGGCTCTGAGCTGTCAGCACAGAGCCCAACATATGCCTCAAACCCATGAACCTGTGAGATCATGGCCTGAGATAAAGTCAGATGCTTAACCTACTGAGCCACATAGGCACCCCAAATTTCTTCATTATCTTTTTAATGTCAATGTGATCTGCAATGATGTCATTTCTTTAAATTCTGATATTGTCAACTTGTTTCATCTCTCTTATTTCCTAGTTAGCCTTTAGCTTTATTCTCTATTGATTTTCTATTTTCAATTTCATTAATTTCAACTCTAGCTTTATTTCTTTTATTATCCTTATTTTTGATTAATTTTTCTCATTTATTTTCCAAGATACAAGTTCAGATGATTAATTTTATATCTATCTTCTTTTCTAAAATATGCATTCACTACCTGCCATAAATTTTGAGATGTTATATTTTAATTTTCATTTAGGTTCTGTTATTGACTTATATTTTAATTCTAATGTGGTTTGAAAAGAAACAATATATAACTTTCATTCTTTTGAATTTTCTAAGTTATGTTTTGTGGTCTAGAATATGGTTCATCTCACGGAATGTGCCATGTGAGCTTGAGGAGAATGTTTATTCTGTTCTTGTTGGATGAAGAAGTTGATAAATATTAATTACATCCAGTTGATTGATGGAAAAAGTAGAACACACTCAATGATGAAAAGCTCAAAATTTTTCCTCTCAGAACAGGCATAAGACAAGGAGGCCCACTCTTGACACTTTAATTCAATTAGTATTAGAAATCTTACCCACAGCAATGAAAGAAAGAAAGAAAGAAAGAAAGAAAGAAAGAAAGAAAGAAGAAAGAAAGAGAAAGAAAAAAGAAAAGGAAAGAAAAAAGAAAAGGAAAAGAAAAGAAGAAAAGAAGGAACGAGCATCCAGACTGGAAAGAAATTTTTGGTAGAAAGTAATGTTATGATATTTATCAGACAGCATGATTTTTTACTTTTATAATTGAAAAAGTGCTGCATATAATACTAATACCATTCATAATCTGCCCATCTCTAGAACATTGATAAATTGTGCAGTCACAATGAAAAATAATAGTCTTCAATCACTGTCTATATATTTTTGCTTTTAATTGAAAAAAAACTAATATTATAAAAGATGTCAAATTATACATCCAAAAATGTCAAAGAATTCCTAATTGGATAAATCAGTAAGTACACCTAGATATCCTCATCAGTCTTTAGAATAGCAAAAATAAACAGTCTTGTAGGCAGCCAGAGAAAAAGAACATAGTAGAGAAGGAAAAAAAAAGATAATTGCAGCAGATGTTTCTTCAGAAAACAGGCAAGCTAGAATATAGCAGAGTGCCATCTTCATTTTTATTATTTACTTATTTATATGGTTATGTATTTACTTATTATTTTTTAGAGAGAGCACAACAGGGGTAGAGGTGTAGAGGGGTAGAGAGAAAGAGAGAGAATCTTTTTTTAATTTAATTTTTTTTTTAAATTTACATCCAAATTAGTTAGCATATGGTGCAACAATGATCTCAGGAGATTCCTTAATGCCCCTAACCCATTTAGTCCATCCCCACTTCTACAACCCCTTGAGTAACCTTCTGTTTGTTCTCCATATTTAAGAGTCTCTTATGTTTTGTCCCCCTCCCTGTTTTTAGATTATTTTTGCTTCCCTTCTCTTATGTTCATCTCTTTTGTCTCTTAAAGTCGTCATATGAGTGAAGTCATATGATTTTTGTCTTTCGCTGACTAATTTCACTTAGCATAATACCCTCCAATTCCATCCACGTAGTTGCAAATAGCAAGATTTCATTCTTTTTGATTGCTGAGGTAATATTCCATTGTGTGTGTGTGTGTGTGTTGTGTGTGTGTGTGTGTCTGTGTATATATATATATACCACACCACCTCTTCTTTATCCATTCATCCATCAATGGACATTTGGGCTCTTTCCATATTTCGGCTATTGTTGATAGTGTTGCTATAAACATGGGGGTGCATGTGTCCCTTCGAAAAAGCACACCTGTATCCCTTGGAAAAATGCCCAGTAGTGCAATTGCTGGCATGTAGGATAGTTCTATTTTTAGTTTTTTGAGGAACCTCCATACTGTTTTCCAGAGTGGCTGCACCAGCTTGCATTCCCACCAACAGTGCAAAAGAGACCCTCTTTGTCCGCATCCTCGCCAACATCTGTTGTTGCCTGAGTTGTTAATGTTAGCCATTCTGACAGGTGTAAGGTGGTATCTCATTGTGGTTTTGATTTGTATTTCCCTGATGATGAGTGATGTGGAGCATTTTTTCATGTGTCGGTTGGCCATCTGGATGCCTTCTTTGGAGAAGTGTCTATTCATGTCTTTTGCCCATTTCTTCACTGGATGATTTGTTTTTGGGTGTTGACATGATAAGTTCTTTATAGATTTTGGATATTAACCCTTTATCTGATATGTCCTTTGCATATATCTTCTCCCATTCTGTCAGTTGCCTTTTAGTTTTGCTGATTGTTTCCTTCGCTGTGCAGAAGCTTTTTATTTTGATGAGGTCTCAGTAATTCATTTTGCTCTTGTTCCCTTGCCTCCAGAGACGTGTTGAGTAAGAAGTTGCTGTGGCCAAGATCAAAGACGTTTTTTCCTGCTTTTTCCTCGAGGATTTTGATGGCTTTGTGTCTTACATTTAGATCTTTTGTCCATCTTGAGTTTATTTTTGTGTATGGAGTAAGAAAGTGGTCCAGGTTCATTCTTCTGCATGTCGCTGTCCAGTTTTCCCAGCACCACTTGCTGAAGAGACTGTCTTTATTCCATTGGATATTCTTTCCTGCTTTGTCAAAGATTAGTTGGCCATACATTTGTGGGTCCATCTAGGTTCTCTATTCTGTTCCATTGATCTGAGTGTCTGTTCTTGTGCCAGTACCATACTGTCTTGATGATTACAGTTTTGTAGTATAGCTTGAGGTTCAGGATTGTGATGCCCGCTGCTTTGGTTTTCTTTTTCAAGATTTCTTTGAGTGTTCGGGGTCAGAAAGAGAGAGAATCTTAAACAGGCTCACACTCAGCATGGGACCCAATATGCAGCTCCATGCCCTGACCCTGGAATCATGACTTGAGTCAAAATCTAGAGTAGGATGCTCAACCAACTGAGCCCACTCAGGTGTCCCTGGGGTGCCATTTTAGAGTACTGGAGAAAGATGAATCAAAATTCAAAAAAAAAAAAGAAAAAGAAAAAAATATATATACTATAATCATTACACAGATGAAAAAAGAGAATTGTAAAAAATTCAAAATTCATTCTGAAAAATATTCTTAGTACACTATCTATAGAAGAAACATCCTTACCTTGACAAAGCCATTTATACAAATATAAGGCTAATATCAAGACCATGATGAAAGACTCAATATTTTTTCTCCTAAGTCTAGAAACAGCGTGAAGCTTGAACTCATGACTTTTATTCCATACTTCACTGAATTTACTGGTCGTAATGGGAGAGGGGAAAAAAAGCCCGAAAGAGTAGAAAGTAATAGGTAATACTGTCCTTAGCCACAGATGACACAATGTTTGTATAACATGTATGTAATCTAAAAATAAAAACCAACAAATAGATAAACAAAATTTTACAATGTTACAGATAGGTCAACAGAAATAA